>NC_140639.1:41613528-42312903 GCF_057382275.1 Copadichromis virginalis
CCTTAGTCCTCCTCATTGCTAGGCTACCTGCAGCTGCGATGATTAATGGATCCTGACAACAGGGTGGTTGAAAGAGTAGAGTTTAATTCACTGAAGTCTGAAGTTCTCTGACAGTTTAATCCACCTGTTCACCACCCGCAGCAATAATGTAAATATAATCTGTACCAGCACCGTGAGACTGAAATCCAAGCAGGTTTAGAATCAGGATTCTACAAAACAACTTTTATTCAAACATATGAGCCAACATCTGACATGTATTGTATTGTTCTGCATATGGTTAATGAGGATTCACATGTACAAGGATCAGGTTTCAGAGCTCTTGCCTGTCAAGTCCCTGTGAATGGAGCGATATCATGTGTTTCCCAACGGAATTGTTGATCTATTGCTTCATTTTGCTTGCGGTGCTTGTGCTGAAACGTTTATCAAAACTTTCCATGTGCCAGCGCAAGTGAAAGTGACTGTATTGCATTTATTCAAATTTGAATCAAACATGCATAAAAACAAATCCAGTAAACCAATGTTAAAGACATTTCAGCTGTACATATTTAGTTGGATTTTAGTTTTGTAAGTGCAGTAGGTATGACTGATTTAGATTTTAATTTAAAAAATAAAAGTTCAAAACGTTTTTTTAGCTCCTAGTTTTAGTTTTAGTTAACTAAAGTGCATCCACCTGTTAACGGTCTATATACATCTATTTTATAAAATATATATAATAACACTGACTGAACTTTCTGGCCCTTTGTTTCAGCATGGTGGAGGTTTTAGTGGAAGTATTGTGCTTTCAAACAGGCCAACAAAGATCCTTTTAGCTGTGTTGGAAGCACACAGCCTTGGTGATCAGGGGAGCGAGGCTGATAGCACACGCTCTGCTGGCTGCTACAAGGATTGCATCTTTAGAAACATCATCAGTGTCCCGATGAAAAAAAAAATGAAAAGAAAGAAATTCGATTGGCTCTCTGCTTTTCTCATGTTGTTCAGTAGTTCTAACAGCTGGGAGCTCATCCCTATGGTAAGTCATAAGCAGATACTGAACTTCATCATGCATAGAGACCTAATACATCTTTATGGCCATTAACTGACACAGTTAACGCCACAGTTTTGCTTACTCACTACCTTGTGTAACTGCATAGCTTCCTCACTTTCTGCTCTCTGCTGGTGGGCCTTAATTTCTGATAGAGAACATATGCATGATAGAACTAATAATAGAAACACAAAGGCAGTGTGGGATAGGGAGGGAAGAGGGGGTGGCTCAGCTCCCCTGGCAAGCTTGATTTAGAAGGCCTGCATTTCCAATGGTCTGTTTAACTAATGCGCAGTAATTAGTTCTCCTGAAATGAGCAGGCGAGTTACGCCACTGTATAGTAGGATCAAGGTATGTTTTGTAAAAAGACCCATCTGCACCAAACAGATGTATGTTTCTGTATACCTTACTGTCGCTTTAAAAAAAAAAAAAAAAAAAAAAAGGACACTTTCTATTCAGGAGTGACTCACCAGCAGGACTGGCAAAGTGTAGATACATTTGTTCACTATGCTCAATCTAGTTTCAGTGCTACCTGGAAAGTCAGGCAACTGAAAGCAAAGCCAATACTCTAAATAAAGTAGAAAACAGTTTTAATAGAGATTGTTGTGTTATATCATTATGAGATAGCTCTTTGAGAATATTCAGTGAGTGTTTCATATCTTTCTATCTCCAGTGTAACCATCCTTAGTCCTTTCAGCCTTTCAGTTGTTTCTAATGTCGATTTTAAAGCATGCCCTCCATAAAAAAAAGGGCCACAGGGTAATGGTAATGACGGTCTTATGATTCGCTCCATAAATAGGTGTAGATCAGCCACTTGGAAAAAAACAAAAACTTCATTCTCAAAGGAGTCACATATTATAGGTAGACAGGCCTGGCTACTGAGAATAAACAAAAGAAAGGGCACCACCTAGAACATTCTGTCATGTCAGTTAATCACAGCTTGGTTTCTGTGGTCTACAAAAATGCAGGCAAGTTTATAGACAACCTGAAAATCTGAAAATAGAAACTTAAATTATATTAAATCTCTAAAAATACTAACTCGCAACAAAAAACGATTTTTATATTTTCATATGCATTCTAGTTAGATATCTGCAATATACCAATACTGGTCTATTTTGAAACTTTCAATTTGAATTTATAGAAACTTCCTTCCAAAAAAAACTACAAATACATAAAGTGATTGTCAAACACAATCGAGCTGTAAGTACATTTTTCATATGACATGATGGATTGTCATGTACTGTGATCACGCTGGATATCCTAACTGTGCAATTATGACTGGTATCATTCAAAAACTAGAGTCTTCGATTATTTTTAAAGCAAGGATTAAACAATATGTTTTCCTCACTGTTAAAATTGATCGTTAGGATAGAAAAGCTCCATTAAGAAAGTTATTTTACCATTTTACACATAGAAGCAGTTTCAGAACATAAAAACATACCCATTTACGCATTTATGTTTGAGATCCAACTCAGAGCTGTTTTACAACATATTCATGCAAATATTTAAAAATGCACAAAAGCCAGGAATTAAAGGGGGTCACCACACGCATTGCAGTAATGTTACAATTAGTTAACAGTCGTCCTCAAATTGGGCATGTGGCTATTTCTGGGAAATGTGAAATGATTTTCGAAAATCCGGTCCTGGCTGATTAATTGTTCTTACAGTCAAACACAGAGCAGCTTCCTGCTCTCTTATTTTGCTCCATTATTTCAAGAGTTTCATCAAATCTGTCATACAGTCGGCCTTGGTAGTTGCCTTTTCTTTAATGCATGCATTGCAGTTTTATGATATTGGCATCAAATCTAATAATTTTTGTACAAATTTCTCCACCTGCTATCTGATGTAAGCCTTTCAAAAAAAAACAATCGATGCATGTGCGCCTGGAATTGCCCACCCCTGGGGTAGTGGTTTATCAGTATGTGTTTTCAGATGTCTCTTGGTTCTTAACCTTTATATAACTTTTTTAGCTACCTCCCAGTTTTTGACCACCACCATAAATATGAATGTATTCATAATGACTTGCCCGGTTAAAATATTGTGCAAATGTTTATTGCACAACAGTGCAGACTGGCCCAAGTTCAACTTCAGTGGATATCCTATCAGGACAAAACAAACATTTTTTGGATGTAGAATCAAAGCAGTTGTTTCTTCACATTTGGTAATTAGACTTTAGTTACTCGGAGAAGATATGAAACTATTTTTTTAAAACACAGCTTACAAATAAGTACTTGTAACATAGATTTTCTCTGTATAACTCTGCTACACGTTAGACAGCCAGTCACTGAGATCATTAGATCTTCGCACTAGTATGCTGTCTGCTGATTGGCTCTTTAACACTGATGAGATTTACTTCAAATATACTAAAATTTAGTATCAAATAACAAGACATTATCCAACACTTGGTAGGATGTAATCAGTCTGATTTATCAGTTTGATATTCAGCCTTATGTACTACACTCTAGCTTACTGTTCGTCAGCAAAACCATGACGAGTTTACTAACTGAACAAAGTATTATAAAGTCATAAGCTGTTTTTTATGACCACATCTGTTAGTGGCTCTGTTCATTAGTAACAGCTGAATGGTATGTGATCAAGTGACAATTCATCAAGACGCCTACTAAAAGCAAAGAAAGAGGGAAGAAAAATCTACAAGCCATATGTAAACGTTGCCTGTATGTGTTTTATATTTACCTGACAGGATCTAGACTATGATTGTCATAAGCGACTGCACATTTTCACATATGGGTGCAAACTTTGAGCCCATGTGTGTTCATGGGAGAAATGGAAAGATGGCGGCGCAGCTTTTTTAGCTACGTTGAAGGTAATAGGATTAGCACAAAGTCACAGATTTATCTTTTACTGTTTGGGAAACATGGAGATGGATCATACACACACACACCCCCACCACCAATTCTGATTCTCCCTCTGCTCTGCCCTTTCCCTGTTTATTCACCAGGCGCCTCCATAATTCATTACTGTGTCATACTAGAATCAGTATAACTTGCTTTATGATGCAGAGCCAGTAGAGCTAAAACTCCACCCTATCTGACACTTTGGCTGATGCAAATTTGCCTGAAGGAAATCCAGTCTATGGTCAAGGGAAATAAGAAGACTCATTGGAGCTGCCAGTATCAGATGCAGCAGCAGACTTAAGCAGTACACACAGACAGAGGCAGAGCTTACGGACCGATAGTCAAAAACATTTTCAGACTGGCACCATTGAGCAAGAGTGGATGGTTAGATGAGAAGATTGATAGATGTTATGTCTGTTTGACTGCATCAGTAACACCAAGGTGTAATGTCTTTTTAAAAGGAAGATAAAGCTGGTATATTTTTACATAATTCTTGTCTGGACACATAAGACAGCAAATTCAATGCAGATTAAGTTCAAGGTGTCTTGCTTTCAGCCTGTGCATTTTTTTTTGTCAGTTAATTGAGTGTGTGACAACTTAACTGCAGAGACTCGAGCTGACCTGCGCCGTCCAGCTAAACAAGACCTTTCAAGACCAATTAAGTGGGAGAGCCACAGCGGGAAGTTAAAGAAGCTGGACAGCATTCTAAGCTCCTGCTAAAACCTGTTATCAGAACAAAAGCTTCAAAGTCAAATATAAGACTCAATGCCACCCATAATTCCCTGTTTGTTTTTGAGATGGATTACTCCGAGCCAAATGAAGTTCCCGGAATCACAACAGACACTGCAGATTAAATGCATATACAGGCAGCACAGCACACGCTGCACGTCTGCCACAAGAAATGTGTACACATCACACGTGACGCTGCTGCAACAGAAGGGAGTGTTGCGTTTCAAACAAAGGTGGGGGGGGTGTTATTGTCCTAAATAATCTGCTCGCTGAGCATTTCATCAGAATGCTAGCAGCAGCCCATCAAATTCTATGTGCTACTTTTCCAGCAGAAGGTTTTACAATATTCATAAAGTGCTTGGCAAAATATAAAGATGGATAGGTAAAGGCTCAACAGCTGGCGATAATGTTTGGTGTCAAGACAATGAACAATGCTGAACTTGTAAAGGTTTTTGAGGTGTGTTGAAAATGTGCAGTACTCAATAGCCAGACTACGAGAGATCTATGGGGACCAAGCTCCGTTCTCATAAATATATAAACATATTTTAGAGCGTAAAATATGCTCTAATATAATTTAATCCCTGCTAGACATTAATGTTTTCCCCAAAATGTGGCCAAAGTATGCACTTTTTTATTGCCCATATCTGGCGCTGACTGACTGCACTGGTCCACCTTAAACAATTCTTATATTAAATGTGTTACAACATTTGGGCCACATCTGGTCCACACTACACTAATTATAACCCACATTAATACCATGTCTGGCCCAAACATCTGAGCTGTCAGTGCCAAAAAGATCCCAGATAAGACCCAGATGTGTTTACTATGTGTAGCAAGAAGCACTTAAAAAAAAAAAAGAAAGAAAATCCCTCTCTTCCTTCCCTCAGCCCCAACTGGTCACTGGTCTTATGACCCAGTGTTTTGACTTTTAGTTCATTTTGATGTTTATAGTATGTTTAAGCTCATTAGGTTTCCTATGTTCATTTGCTTATTAGTTCCCCCTTGTGTTTTCAACCCCTGTGACGTCCCCCCTGCCCTTTCATGTCTGAGAGTCTCATGTTGTCAAGTTCATGTTGTCATGTCTGCGTCTCATTATGGTTCCTGTTTTATTTTGAAGGGGTCCTGTGTTCCTATGTTCAATGTTTTTAGTTTTACTCTCCTCTTGTGATGTCCTTATGTTCATGTGTGTCAGCTGTTTCCCCATGTGTTTCCGTTTCCCTCATTATCCTCCTGTGTGCATTTAGTCCATGTGTCTTCAGTCATTCCTTGTCGCCTGCTCATGCACGTCACAACTTCAGGTATCCATGTCAGTTCACCATGTTTAAGGTTTTTTCATGTTTAGTTTTAGTTCACCCAGTTTAGGTTATTGTTTAGTTTCACCTATGCTCTTTGTTTGTACCTTGTTTCCTAGCCTCAATAAACGGCTTGTTTTTTGTAAATCCATGTCACGTTCAGTTTTTGGTCTGCGTTTGAGTCCTCTCTTGCAAACACATACAGTCTGCCTCAGCCAGACTGTGACAATAACTTACAATATAAAGCGCCTTAAAGGTGACTATTGCTTTGATTTGGAGCTATATAAATAAAACTGAACTGAAGTGAATTTTACAGGTGTTTGTGCTCAGTCACTCCTTTGTTATGTTGTGGTTACTCAGGAATGTGCTACCATAAACATGCACTTTAACTGCTCCTGATTGCTTTCTCTTACAATTACAAAGTATTTTAAGAACTTTTTTATCGTGTTATGACAAGTCCTGCCTGCTAATTTACACCTTCCTGCTGTGACACACGACCACGAAAAGCCAGCAACCTTTCTCCACTGAAGGAAAAGAGAGCCTTGTTTACTCCCAGGCTTTTCTCCCCATTTCCCTTGAAGGTCTCCCACCAACAGTTGCGTGCGTCTACTACTTAAAAGTCAGGCGGCTTTTAGCCTGGGGGGCTGAAACAGAATGAGGTGGAGTTTGGGCCGGAGAATGCGAGACAGTTGACTTGTTGCGTCAGGCTAGAGGTTGTTTCATTTCAGCCCGACATGGGATAGCACATTAGAGCCCCACCCCCAAACACCCTAGCAGTCCATGGCTTCAGAGTGCGTATGTGTTTCTGCGCTGCCTTGTTTCTGCGCTCGCTCTGACCGTCTATCAACTTTCCCCGAGCGCCCCTGCAGTGTTCCCAGGCACCAATTACTCCAGGACTTGTCCCTTTCCTCCTCTGGATTGGAAGTGATGCGGCTTGCCCCTACAGGGTCGACACCACCACTACACCCACATATCAGTGAGAGATTCTGCCAGCGCCCGCGGCCCTCCTTCACCACAATCCTGGAGAAATGATAATTATGACATCCACCCACTCAACAGGCATGAGATAGTTCAACTCCCTTGCCCCTTGTTCCAGCATTTTTTTTTTCTTCCTTTTTTTTTTTTGACTGATTCAATATTACGTGGGCTCACGCTGCCTACTTCATCTCCGCTCTCTGATACATAACTGCAGGATTTCTCAATCTGACAAACAGCACACTAATATAGTTTCACCATGGCCAGAAGCTCTACCCTCGACCCAGAGCTGGCTCTGAAATCCGCAGACCACTCACACCTGTGGCCAATTTCCTTTTGGCTACTCAACTCATTACAGACAACACCTACCCTATTCAAACATATTTGTGTTTCCCCTTCACTGCAAACAGTTTGTTCAGTTGTAGGGGACTAACCACGACTGCACCACCTGATATCCACAATTAACATCAGCTCTTGTTTCCCCTCTCTCTATAATTCCCTGTGCCTGGGTGACTTTTTTTTATTTTATTTAGGTATTATAGCAATGGAGCTACAAAGCTGGAGGGGGGAAAACAAAAGAAAACTCTTAACACTAGAGAGCCAGACAGGAAAGTTGTGATTAAAAAAATAAATAATCAAATGTTATGCCATCCAGGGCCTATAACTGGGGCATTACCTTATTAACCATTATTCATCCAAGCAAAAAATTGGGGTCCAGACTCAATTAAGCAAACTTAAAGATAATCAGACAGGGCTTTCCCCATTAACTTGCACTTCCTCTAATTGAAGGGGGAAAGCTGATTAGAAGTAAGGCACAAATGCAGTGCAGATCTATTGAACTGCCTGTGATTAGAGTGTGAACATGCACGCTATAACAGCGCCGTGTGAAACGTAACGAGATTAATTGGCTGGCTCTGCTTCCTGATTGGCTCGGTTCTGTCAGAATTTATGACGCAGCGCCCATTAAAAGACACCTGTGACCACTAACACTAATAAATATTCATACGCCACAGATATAATTAGTGATGGCCGAACGCCAGGAGGGAAGAGCGAAGTGTGAGGCAGCTTCAATCTGTTACCGCGCAGAGCTCTTTTAAAAATGAGCCACTCACTCCAAAGTTTTGTCTTTTTTTTTTAAATATATTTTTCCTTGTATGTAATACAAAGCAGAGCACAGGCACACCAGTCCGAATTTCCATAGGGGAGAACAGCGCCGTAGGATACAGTAACTGTGTGTGGCAGACAGCCAGGTGTGCTCGAGGTAATGGAGCCCCCTCAGGAAAACTCACAGCTCCTTCTCTGTTCCTGTCAAGTCCAGGCACTATTTTTTATTTATTTTTTTCCTTAAAGCTGTTTTCTGCCTGTGCTTTCTGACAATCTACACCCTCTGTTTTATAGCAGGTTTTTAAGGGGGGATAAAACTGGATGGTTACGGCACTGCAACATTCTTTAGCTAGTTAGAACGTGCCCGTAATGGACGCGGATTCCTTATCATTTAAGCTAACCCCAATAAAAAAAAATAAATAAAAAAAAAAGGGGGGGGGGGGGCAGTTATTTAATTGCAATGAAACAGAAATAAACTTTCCATAAATCACATCTGATCCATAACTGACAGAACATTGACAGAAAAATATTTACATTCACCGTAAAGTGACACTTACCGGATAAAACTGTTGAAGAAAGACGATGTTTAAGTCCAAATTTCACTGTACTTGGTCCATCAGTTAATGCGGGTAACCCACCACCTTTAAAAAGAGGAGAGGGGGGACGCGCAGGCTAACAGTTTCACTACAGTCCACGAAGCTCCTTATAAAACAGGCTGACACACTACAAAACTTCACAGGTTCCGTCAGTCCTCTCCCTTTTCCTTTGCGGTTCCTCACACACACACACTCTCACACGCTTAATTATTCCGATACACCAGGACGCTTTGCGGTGAGGTTTCACTCCGGTCCCGGGATGATGAGCAGCCCGCAGCCTTCCTCCTTCCAGTCTCTCCACAGTCAATTAGGATTAAGTTGCAGGTTCGAGGCGACAGTGTTAAAACATTGTTGCCATTAAAGCGGGGCTATTCTTTAATCTCTCTTTTTTCTAATTATGCTTCTACGGTCAACTTAAAATAAAATAAAAATACAATGCCAGCGCGTGCCGTACCCTGCTCTCGCGCTGCGCCGCGCGCTCTGTGTAGTTAACCAATCTGCGATATATTGGAGTTGCTCGGTAATTTGCATGTTGTAGAGGTGGACTACAAGGAGGCAAGGCGGCGTCAAGGCGACCGCAGCACGCGGCTCTCCCGGAGACATTCAGACTTTCAGAATAAAAGCCTGGAGTAGATCAAATGCATTTATTTATTTTTATTTAAGCCTCTTTAATGTTTTGATCAATTTTACGACTTTTATCTATCACAAAACATAATTTAAATTTAATCACTCTAAAAAATGACCATACAAATATTTTTCATTTCTTTCCAACAACTGCCAGCCAACCAGAAAAAAACAAACAAACAAACAAACAAAAAAAACGTTTATTCACGAAGGGATATCATGCAACTTCCGGTACTTTAGTGTCTCTATATCGGGCAGTTTTATGCAACTGGGAAAGCACTGAAACGGCTATACAGAGCTCCTCCTCTTGGAGATTCTCACAATAGACCGAGAAAAAAAAAACTCTTACACTGATAGGCTTTAAATAGCCTGGCTGCAGCACCAAGACCAAAGAATGCCTATATCAGCCATATAAGGCAACTAAAATAGTAGCATAAAAATATGCAAAGGTCTTGTAATCACATAAGTCAAGTATAGCATTTTTGACATAATAGTGTTGATTCTTATTTGTGAGAGAAGAAAATAATTTCCTGTGTGTGTGTGTGTGTGTGTGTGTGTGTGTGTGTGTGTGAGAGAGAGAGAGAGAGAGAGAGAGAGAGAGAGAGGGGATCTGCACAGTGGCAAACTAACACACCTTTCATCACACAGCAAACTGCAAGCTGGTCTTTATGTGTGTGTGTGTGTTGTGTGTGTGTGTGTGTGTGTGTGTGCCCTTGAACACGACACTGAAGTGCTACCACTTCCAGATGAGTTGTGGCTGGGCTTGACCTTTAACCTCCCTGTGGTGCAAGAACTAATAGGGTGTAAGATCATTATTATTCCAGATCATGCTCCTGTGTGATGAAAAAAGAATCAGACAGATCAAAACCGCTGAAAATAACCTTGGAATGCCAACTGATCATCTGCATCAAACCCAGGGTTGTAATTCTCTGCAGCTTACTCGCTGATCACTTTCAGATGGGCTGCCCCCCGCCCCAATGCAATCGGTTGTGTCTATCTGCTGCATAAAGCCAAGTGGGTTTGTCACGGAATTAGAGAAAATTTTACTCCCATCTGGAACATCACAGACTGGAGCAGTCATCTATTGCTTGACCTCATCGGTGACCCATCCCAGACAGATCATCTCAAAGGACCTGGTCAGAGAATCAAAGATGCAGGAGTGACAAATTACAACCTTTAAAAAAATTACCCAAGAACTTGTAATGTAGAGTTTAATCATGAGATGTAAAACAGGAAGAAAAAAAAGTGTGATTCATTTACACAACTTAATGATACCTTGCAAGCACATTCACACATTTAGACAAAAACAAAATTAACATTAAACAGTGCGCTAATGGCAGTGACAACAAGAGAGTACGGTGTATCTTAAAATGCAAAGTCACTCTCCAAATAATTCCCCAGCCTAATATTTCATTCTGGTAGAGTAAATATTCTGTGTCCTGTTCACAGAGCCCTGCTACAAAAAAACAAAGCAAAAATCATTTACGCTCACTTAAAATCAAATTCTTAAATTTAGACCATTACAAAGCTTGTTTAGAACCTGATACAAAACCTTTTCTTGACATTTTGGACAGTGCCCCCACCACCCCACCACCCACTTCATAATAAATATATAGTAGTAAATGTATAGTAAACATTTCAAGTTAATGACCTTAAATTTAATGACAACATACATTCCCCCCAAATATTCAGAATTTATCACAAGTGAGACAAAAACAGCACTGAGAGGACGCTATATGGTTAATAAACTGGCTGTAAGAACCAATAATACATATTACAGCATTACAGTCAAGAGATTAATATTGTGGAAATTATAACACAGAACCAATGAAAATCTGTTTCTCGCTGAAAAAATATAAAAACAAACCAAAAAATATGTGAATATGAGCGTGTAAATAAGTCACCTGGCTTTTTTTGTTTTGTTGAGTTTTCATTCTGGTCCTCTGGATAGCACTGGTTTCTATTTTTATTGTCATATGTACATATCTATAGCCATGTGAATGTAGATAAATAGATCTATCTATGCATGTATCTATCTACAGTGGACAGCCACTCAAGTGCATTAATACAGCTCACTAAACCGATCTGTTTGTGCCGATTGGAGTTCATTGGAGTTCATTGGAACTACTGCATGTACAGCAATTCCAGTGTAAATGTCTATTCAAAGTATTTTTCATTAGAACTGCTTTACGTACAGCACATTTCAAAAGGTCTGTGCTCCAGTTTTAATGAGTGAAATTCTATCAAATGTCAAGACTAATGTTAATATTGTGCATGGTCCTATTTCAAGCACATAAGTACTTTAAAAAATAAATAAGCACATTATTTAGAGCTGATTAGCAGACATATGTGTCTATGGACTGGACTCCTATATTAGCATTAGCTGATAACTTAGCACTCCAACCAGCGGTTGGCACTGGAGTCCAGAAGACTAAATTTGAGGCTTCAAAATGTCCAGCACCAAGAGGTGATGTCATGATGGCTGCATCCATCTTTTACTAACTGATTATGTTTTCATCTCCATTTTTTTTATTGCTGAAATCTGTTGGTGCACCTTTGTATGATTTTCAGTTGTACAGCATCTTATTCTGCCCTCAGTCTGATATAAACAGGGCTGTCAATGTTAATGCAGATTAATCTGTCATCGCGATTAACACTATTAAAATTTTTAATGCAACTAACCCATCTGGAGCGCAGAATGACTCTAAATCCCTGAAATGTCTCTGTCAATGCATTTCGGGCAGTTTGTCCAAAGTTTGTCCACTCTGTGCTCCAGATGGATTAAATGTGTTAAAAAAATTTTAATTGCGTTAATCATGATGATGCGTTAATGTTGACAGCCCTAATATAAACCATTTATGTTTTCTTTTATAGCCCAACTCTCTTTAAAAATAGAAAATAAAATCCCTTGAACAGAAAGTTGGGTTGGTGGGGCTTCAGCACTTACAGCCAGAGCTGCATCACTGTGTTGACCATATTACCATATTAGGAACATCCCCTGTCAGTGATGTCATACAGAACCAAAAATGAAAAAAAAACCCACAACAAATTAGAGCAGTCTAAAACCTGAGTTTATGGCTCACAGAGATTTCTTCTATGTCTATTTCTAATTAAAACACTGACTGCATTTAATATGAGGATCCATCATTGTAATAGCATAAGTGACAGGAAAAATATGTAAATCATAATACTGTACCTTTAATTTAAGCCACAAAGCCACTATGTGTCTGTACCAAGAACCTCCTTTTTTACTCTTCCTAAGTAGTTCCACTGCTGTATTATATGGGCAATAATATCCAACAAAAACCGCGATAAGATGCGTATCTTTATTTGTATTAGTGGACTGAGACTGGAACACCAGACTAGGTGCTGACAGAGCTGTCATTTAAACAAGGGCACTGTGTGTTGAATTATTTACTTCTGTTTCACTGATCTGTTGTTTGATCACAGAATGAGGTACTTTTTGTTCATAATCAAATTAAATACGAGCCCCATCAAGCAGATGGGGCATCAGTCGGTGGCACGCTTTATGTAAAACCCCATTGAGTAAAATTAATGCTCTTTACGAAACTTCCACCTAACTTCCACTGAAATGTGAGAAGGCTGAGGGAGAGAACATGTGCATGAATACATTTACTCAACGGTACTATTCACTAAGCCAAGTTTACAATGCAAACAACACCTCGTGCTTGTGTTACAAATTTCACATTTGAACTCAGTGGTGTAATTCTTATTTCATTAGTTTGTGTGTGTTGCTGTTGGGGTTTGTTTGAGGTTATAAACAATAAGTGCTCAAAATAAGTGAAACACTTTAACTGTGGTGCTAGTGATAGTTAGTTTGGATGCAAGTTGGCCAGTTTGGCTGTGATGTCTGTCTTCTCTTGAATATAATTAAAGTAAATGGCACTTCAGTATGGTGCTGAAAATACTTCAGTTCCTTTCTGCTGCTGAAATCTGCCAAGCAGCTCATAGACTGTATAAAAAAGATGGATGCAGCCACCATGATGTCATCAATTGACTCATTGTTGCCATCTTAGAATTTTCAAAACAAGATGTCGTGAGTGTGATGTAGATATGGCTGAGGGACACTGCATCTTCTTAAGGTACTGACTTGTCAGTCACAAGGTAGCATACTCTGCTTTGTCCTTCTGTACCATAACTTAATGCCAAAACGAATGTCATGCTTTATTCAGTAAGACTTGGAACAAAACCTAGATCTAGTGATCAAGCTCATAAGCCCATTAGGAAAGTTTTTACTGAGGTTACACAGTAAAAGAAGCAGAGGGCTGTCTTCACATAGACGTCTATACAATCAGACTTCCTTGGTGTGTAGCAGTGTACAGAAGGCAATTAGTCGGTAGTACAGTAGTGTTTTCTGTCTGTAAACACTGTTGCACCAGCTGAATTAATTCCATTTCAGGGTTCTTCTCTCCCTCTCCAAACACTGGTTTTCTTTAAAGTTTGTTTTTACCACGGTGTGGCGGGGCGTGGCCTGCGGTGCAGTGCAGAGGGGGCGGACGCACCTGCACGACATCGCAGGCCACGCCCCGCCACACATGGGTTGCCCAAGATTTCCCCGCTGTAGAAGGAGCTCCAGACTCTGGTGTATCAGCTTGTGTACTGGAAACAATCCTTTAAAAACTTACAAACAGAAAACTGGGATGGCACTGGCAAAGGAAGCGTCTGCTGGCAAAACATCTGTCCTATCTTCATCATAGTTGTCATCCACAGCGTGCTCCTGTGTCCTCACCTCCCCCGAGCTCTCCATCAGCAATAAGTGCAAAGCTACGTCTCCGTTACGTCTCTGCTACCACATTGACGGGGGACACATCCAACATAGTATCAATGCAATTACATACCTCCCACTAGTCTGATGGAGCAGCAGAGAATGTGAGCCGAAAGACAGCCCGGAGATATTTGAGGGCATGGTGGCATTAGCCAAAGGCAAAGCAAGACTTCATCTGACTCGCCTCACATCGGACGTGGGTTGAAAATGTGGCTGAAAACTAAATAAACATGTGGCGGGTTTTTTTTGGTTGTTTTTTTTTTTAAGGGGATTCAGTTATTTAGTGAATATTTGGCTGTGTTCACTTCTTAGCTACAACTGTCCTTCTGCATAATTTAAGAGCTCTTAATTCACAGCTTTCTCGAGCTATTTTCTGAAACTTGAGTGTCTTCTGAAAAACCTTCCTTTGCTGAGCAGCACTTTTTGTAATTTACATAATTTTTTCATAATAGCTCTGTAACAAAATGCAAAATTATCATCAATGTATTCGGCAGCTGTTTGTTTTCTCTACCCCCCACCCACCTCTTTTCTATCAAGGTCATATTTTCTGCTGCAATGTAGAAAACTCATATTATACGGTTGATGAATTCGTGGCTTTGTTTGGACCTAAAGGCATATCTATTTTGTAGCAGGATATACCTTTTAGTACTTCTGATGTCACTGTTAGTCATCCTCAGAGAAGGCCCACAGTACCCAAGAAGCCAAGAGTAAAAAAAAAAAAACCCGCCGCGTGACGAGATTCCAAAGACAGAGTGGCTTTTGCTTATCTGCAACGAGAATCTCTCCACAAATAATGAAGATCCTCTTGCATCTGTGTGTGTTTTTGCTTTGGCCCAAGGAGCTGGCCCACCCACAGTCCTCTGCTGCACAAATTGTGTGCTGCAGTCTGAGATGTCTCACATGCTCTGCATCAGGAAAAGGAGGAGGGAAAAAAAAGTCTTGCCAGGCCCAGACTGGGTAAATTTAGTCTTGCTCCTTGCCATTTCTCCTGTCAAAAAGGAGACCTATCAGAAACAGGCCTTCCAACCCAAAACTTCAGAATCCCATCGACTCTTTTTCGTAGTTCACCTCAAGCTTTCAATCGTGAAAAACTGGTCATGTAAGCGAAAGTCTGCAGGCGAGAGCTGTGTGGGATTAGGGTCAGTAAACATCGCATGCTGTTGGAGCTCAAAACATCCATTTTAAAAGTTTCAGAAAATACAAATGGGACTTTTTTATGTTCGAGAGTCTTGTGCACTCTCCTTTGATTAAAACAGATACTTTTTCCCAAGAAAATTTGTACAGAAATAATCATATTCCAGCCTCTCTGACAGTATTACCTATTGTGCATTATCTTGATCCACACTTCCACTTCTTAAATATCCTGGTGATATTTACACTCAGTAAAATAATCTTCAGGTTTGGCCTACTCCCTGTAGTCAAACAGAAGTTTGTAGTTTTTCTTCTATGCTTGAAGTATAAGTTCTGTGTGATTAAACAATGTGATGACTGACTTGCACATGGTTACGAAAGGTTTGTAGTTCACAGAAGATCCACTGGAAATAGCTTTGCTAGCTGCATGTAATGCAAAGCAGAAGATAAGTTAGTCTTTATCTAGCTTGCATAGTGTTGTCATTACTGCCAATCTTCACTGGCAACAGGAAGTCAATATTGAAAACACTTGCAGCGAGTTAGCTAAGCCTGCTCTGTTCCTTCAACAGGTCTTGCGACTGCTCTCCTCGTGGAGAGAACAGAGGCTAAATATAATTTATTGTGGATGCAGAAGCAATCCTATTTTCATTACACAGCCTGAACTGTTACCTAGGCCCTAAGGTGACAGTTGCATATTTAATCAGTGAGGCAACTGAGTGCCCCAGAGTACCCCTCTGACTAACCACAAGAGTACTTGCAGAGCCGCTAGTCCGACGGAAGTGTCCTTGTTATCAGCCTGATTGCTACTTTGTCAGAACTACTCGACCGGAATCTTCCCAAAGCCAAGAGTCCTTTTGATAATCTCAAACGCTATTATGGTCTTGTCCTGATGTTAAAGATCCTGTACTGTGATTCCCGGGGGGGGGGGGGAAGTGCAATAGAAATGAGGTGCCTCAGTCCAGACAAGAAGTCATTCTTTATACTTTGGATATTGCTGGTTGTCTCTTATCACTCAGCTGTTGTTCGCTTGAAGCATTAGAGCGTGGAGTGCCCAATGAACCCACAAACACATTGAGAGTTTTGCTCTTATCCCCTTAAAAAGTATCCTTTCATGTTCATGGTCCTCTAACTAAAGCAAGACATGTACTTTTTCATTAGTGGTTAGACTTGTTGGATGATGGAAACTTATTGTAGAGACAGAAAGGAAGATAAATCAAGAATCAATGTGACTTCGTTTGGACATAAACAACTGGAGTGATATTTACATGAATTACATAATAAACAGGTCATCAATCAAAATGAAAACAGAATGGAGTTGAGGCCAAGTTGTGAAACTTGGTTTATATTTACACAGGCTGGCGTTTAAGCTGTCTGATGACAGGCCCTTTCATCACCTGAGTGCCCGTTCAGCTACTTTTGCCTTATGTTAGCATAATGACTTAGCAGTGTCACGAAAACTAATACTGCCGAGTTCCAAACCCTGCCTTTTTGAAAAAACAAGTACGATGTTGTGCCGTGTAGAGGAGAGCATGCTAATGTGTCTCAGGTCCAGGCTTGTAGGATGTTTGATTGCTATACTCTGGCAGTCCAACCTGTCTTTGTGGTGTTATGCAATGGCGGACTAGAATGTTGTGAATGAAAGCTAAAAATAAAAAAGTCAGTTTTGCCCTGCAGCATCTCAATAGTTCAAGGGTTTGTGTTGGCTAACATTTAATTGAGTTGCATAGAGTCATTAAAGGTATGTTAACACTGATGGTGAATCAGCTTTATTGACACGATAAGGCAAAAAAAGAAATAAACTTTTGTTTCAGACAAGATTAGTCCATATCATACAAAAGAAGAAAAACATCAAAAAGCAAAACTATCACAGAATATACAGATACTTGTTCCGATGTTTATGAAAGCTTGACGCATACTTTGTGTATACCATAACACCGTAACTGTCAAAACTCTTGCAATTGAAATATTCGACTCATTCGAATGGCACATAAATTTGCATTCGCATAAAAAGTTTGAAAATTACTCGTCACAAACATTTGACTTGCAGGTGTCCATCTTGGAATTCTAAATGCATCATGAAAAGCCACCTGCAGTTTTTTTTTTAATTATGGCTTTACTGTAATTGCACCACAAATGATGCGTGTAAAAAGAGGTACAATAGGCTTGAAAAATGTGCACATGTAAAATTTATGTGCCAAGATATTAGCTTGCATGTACAGCTTATAGCACTTTTGTTTCACATCATCATCATCGTCACAAAGATCACTAATTAAGATATGACCCAAGTAGTTTACTATGCTCACCACATCCGATACTTGCTACGTTCCACAGCATGTATTTTTGAAAAAAGCATGCCTCACCCTTCAGCATGCGATTGTTAAACCGTTGCTGACGAGTTTGTTTTCTACCTCTTCAAGTGTTTAGCATGACTTACAGTCTATAATGAGACACTTTGCTGCATACTGTAATGGTTTGCTTGAGTCACGTCCAAAAGAAAAGAATTTCAAAGACATAATAGAGCAGCGCTGCAAGCCATTGAACCTCAACTGCTTTGAGCACAACAGGAATTAACCACTTGGTTAATTTTCAAGCCTCTTTGTTGTTCGTACTTTTATCATAGCTCCCGCTGTATCTTCTTATGCTAAATGTCGCAGATGGTTTGGAAGCCTAGCATGGTGGATTTACAAGTCATGGCTCAAGTGTAAACCTTTCATTTCAGCATATACTTTCAGACAGTTTTAATCATTAATTCTGACAAGACTTTGATATGTTCAGAGTATGTGTGGTGCTCTGTTTTCAGTTTTTAGTTTTACACCATTTGTGACAAGAGAGCAAAGGTGAATGCATGGCAGCCAGATGCAAAGGCATACCAGGACAGGAAACATGGCAGGTGTTGGATTTGGTCCCATTCCCCTTTGGGCGACACACTTCAAATGTATGACAGAGTGTAAGAAAACAGGTTCCAATGGCTACCTTGGTGAATATAAAGATCTGACAGGAAAGGACAGAAACCCACGTTGCATCATTTCCTCTACGAACGTCATGTGAAGCTTTTTTTTTTTTTTTTGCCACAACATCCTTCTTATTTGCCTTAAAAAATCAACACTATAGTTCAAAACCTAGAGTTTCTATATTGATCACTATATATGGTATAAAACATGGATGTAGCTAAATCAAATTACATCACCCACTGGTTTGTCACTGAGGTTTTGCACGATATAGCTTAATTACCCATTCAATATTTTTTTTTAATATAATTAGTCAAAACCTCTGAACACCTGGGGTCTGCTTTTCACTCATAAATGTGTTGGGATATTTTTGGATGTATGCTGCTTATCTTTTAAGCCCTGCCCTCAAGTCTTCAAAAGGCTTATTACACAAATTTACAGCGTGACCCTGGATCAACTTCAGTAGATATCTTTACATTGCAGAGATATTTTAACATAGAGTCATATACTTTCTGTTAGCGTTGCTTAGTTTTGGAACAACCAGTTTGAGTAGGGTGCTGACAAGGTCACGATACTAGCATTGTGATACAAGTACCCAACATTGGTACCCAATGCCATTTTTGATACCACAGGGGAAATGAAAAAAATAAGAATGTATTATTTTACAAGCAACATGGCACTTTTCAGACATAAGTAATAGTGTTATACAGTTAAATTAATACTGTCTATTAACATTACAGAAGAGCAGGACTGATACTATTTGCTGCCTAGCTCCTTCAATAACATTATTATTTCATTAATTAGCCAAAGCCACTAGCTGCTACTTAGTAATGGTAAAATGGTAAATGGCCTGTATTTGTATAGCGCTTTTCTAGTCCCTAAGGACCCCAAAGCGCTTTACACAACCTGTCATCCACCCATTCACACACACATTCACACACTGGTGATGGCAAGCTACAATGTAGCCACAGCCACCCTGGGGCGCACTGACAGAGGCGAGGCTGCCGGACACTGGCGCCACTGGGCCCTCTGACCACCACCAGTAGGCAACGGGTGAAGTGTCTTGCCCAAGGACACAACGACCAAGACTGTCCAAGCCGGGGCTCGAACCGGCAACCTTCCGATTACAAGGCGAACTCCCAACTCTTGAGCCACGATCGCCCCATTGTAATAACTTACTAGATGGCTAATGTGGTGGTTAGGTATTTGCTAAAAGTTACACAGCTAATGTTAACATATATGGCAGCTAGGCTAACAGTCATAATTACTGTTTAGTTCTTTGCTGCTGTTAAAAATCAGACAAAGAAAGACAGCAGTGTTTATATCTATACTGTTGCAAAGATGTATCTCAATTTTGAGAACACAACTCTGTATATACGCAGTCTAAGGTGCAATTTATCTGACAAATAACAGGGCTTGCTATTAGGTTAACTATATTAACAGCTGTTCTAAGAGGTCTCTGCTCCAGTTTTGTGTTTGCACTTTGCTGCAGTCTAAAATTTATAGCAAGCGTATATCACAAAGGAAGCTAGCATTTCTGTGACATTTGGTTAGCTAGCTAACAGGTGATTGTAAGCTATTTAGGACTAATTACAAGGATCTCCGTGATACATATCAATTGTGCAGTTTGATCCCTTCCAAGCTGTTTTATTTTTTAACAAGGAAAATGGTATTTACATGGGAATGCAACAGTGGGGCCTAATGGGGTCCTTGCTATCCTGCTATGATAGCAAATCATAATCTATTTGAAGGAGGAGTGAGTGGAGCTTCTGAAAACAGCAGCAGGGTACAAATAAGATGTGTTTTTGACATCCCTTTAACCTTCACGCACTAACAATTTGATTAATTTAAATGAAGCCGACATACTCCGACATTCCACCATTAGATCTATTTAACCATTTTAAATTACATCAACTACACCCTCATCATAAAATACACTGTGCATGGAAACCTTCTGTCCTTGAGTGGAAGACAAGAAAACTCGTCTCCCACATGCATTACTCATGCTGCCTGAATCCCATTGATCTATTATTGAGCCAAAAAAAGAAAAAAAAGAAAAATCTTATTAGCAATCCAATCTCATTTGTCATCCAGTGCCCTTCCCCTTAGCATCATGCCTCTCTTACCTGTCCTGCCTGAGTCATGAGTGCAATATGAAAGATCCTGATAACATTGGTCTCATAATTTTCCATCCTTTGAACACCTGTTTTGCTCTCCAGAGATGTTCATTTGACACTACTTTAGTCATCCTCATGTGCACCCCCCTCCCTCCTCCTCGCCAGCTCCTCCCCCAAACAAACTGCAACAAAAGATGACTACCTGGGCAATATCCTGCCTATTGTTCACCTGGGACAGCTTTTAATTAAAACCTAACACTGCTTTTGTGTTTTCAACAAAGGGACTGGCACTCTTGTGATCGGGTCGGGGTGCACCTCCGCTTTTTGTGTCCAGAACTCTTCATCTCGCGTTTATTGACTGGTGATCTGTGAGACACTTTCAGGTAACACAGCAAACCGTGAACCCGTCGTGACCCGTGAGTGCGGCTGACGTAAGTTCTGGTGAAAGAGGACAGCTTGTTTTGCTGATGAAGTAGCTCTGGGAGAGATTGGAAGAGCCTCGGGGCGCTAGCCTTCTGCCACATGGTCCCTCGGTCTATTGCTCTCTGATTTTCTGTTTTATTTCGCTCGCGGTGCCTGTCGCTCTGCATGTCTGCCCCTCTACACTCGCTCTCTCGGTCTCTTTCTGCGTGTGTGTGTGTCTGCTCTTGTCCTGAATTCCTGCCCATGTTCTGCTGAAGCAACACAGAGACAGTTTGGGTCAACGTGTAATTGGTGGCCATTTTAGTTCAGGGGTCTCAGCAGCAGACGGTGAAAGTGAGCGGCAGTGTTTTTATTAATTGCTGAAACATGGATGCACAAAGTATAACATGGTTAGAATTGGAAATATATCGGGATACCCATGGCTGGATTCAAACCTCAGACGGTATAAAATGAGGGGAATGCGATTTTTTGACAAAATGAGCTGGTATGTGTTTTTGTCTTGAGATTCTGGAACATTTCAGAGGGAAGAAATTTCATTTTCAGTGTTTC
The DNA here is from genome assembly GCF_057382275.1 of Copadichromis virginalis. NCBI lineage: Eukaryota > Metazoa > Chordata > Actinopteri > Cichliformes > Cichlidae > Copadichromis > Copadichromis virginalis. The sequence goes on from NC_140639.1 coordinate 41,634,679, forward strand.
CCAAAAGCCCAAATTAAACTTCAGTAGACCCAATGGTCTGGGAGGGATCTGAGATGAGAGTTACCAATTATTGGGTTTTGTGGCCCTCTGCTGGTCATTTCACATAACAGCACTTGAGTCAAAGAGGTCCTGTCACGTTATGAAATCATGTCGTTTCTAAAGCACAGAATTCTTACTGCTAAGTTACATGGATTGCATTAAGCAGTCCCCTCAGAAAAAGAGAAATATTTATTGAGAAATGGAGTTTGATAAAGAGAGCATGCATACCTTAATATAAAAGATGACATACTAAAAAGAACACATAAAAGGAGCGCAGTGGGTCCTGGCAGAAGCAATATATTTTGGTAGCGATGCTATGTGTGTGCATGCATTTCAGTTTTTCATTTGGATACTGTGCATTATGCACACCCTGCAGTGCTTTGCACCGCTGCTTTGTGGATTAAAAGCAGCAGCTCATTTTTCACCCCAAAACATTTTTATGACTGTCCTTGTGTCTCTCTCGCAGAACCTGGAAAAACTATAATCATGACAAAATGTAAATAATTAAATTCCACAAGCACCCCTGACCTTTGCTGATGTCTGTAATGGCCTCTTGAATACAAGCTCAGTCATTTTACTGCAGGACTTTTCTTTTTTTTTGCATGCACAGTCACTCTACTGGCACTGCTGCTACTTCTTGGCTTCAGGGTTCAGACAATAGCAGTAACACCAAAAGAAAGGTTTAAACAAAACTGCAAACAGCATTCGTGGTGCATTCAGTGACTGTCTATGCTAACGAAACTGACATTTATCCAGCCTTTAGGGTCCTCAACCACCAACAGTGTTTTATTCAGCATGTTACTACTGACTTTACTGTGATAACTAGAAGTGCACAAACTATACAATGTAAATAAAAACAGAATATATTGATTTTCAAATCTCATAAAGCAATACTTTATTCACAATAGAGCATAGAAAAATAGGTCGTTTTAAATTTTCTGGAAGCACCGTATCTTAAAAAAATTATAATAAGGCCATGTTTACTACTGTGCAGCATCATCTTTTCCTATAACATGTGGGAACTTTTGATTACTTGACTATAAAAACCATGCTGTTGGAATAAAACTTAGCAGTTTCATCATTATTTGTCTGGAATAAATCTGAATGGGAGCTAAAACCTATGTTATTCTAAAACCTATCAGCACTAATAGAGCCTTTCCAGATGTGCCAGCTGCCAGTTCCATAGACAGTGGAACATGAATTGAGGACTGATAATAAGGTACATAGTCGAGAGGGCTGAGTGGGAGAGAGAAAATCTGAACTACATTAGATGTAAGAATTTTTCTGGAATTGTGGTATTGTCTACATAAAGCATACTATTGATTATTTTGATTGCATATGGTTAAAATTAGTGTCAAAGTGGAGTAAGTTGCAGTAACAGCAGAAGGAAATATTTTATTCAAGCCAACATGAAAAAAATCACGGGAAAGTGTTTAAACAGACATTATCAACACATTTACATTTACACATCAACAAACATGTACGTCGTATGTTTGTTCACTACCAACCACCCCCCACCTGCTAGCAATACAAGTGTGACATGGACACGGTGGACCGCCATGTCTATAACATACTGGGTTTCTTCAGCGGTCTGCACAGCAGACAAGCTCAAATCTCCTGGTTGAAAGTCAATCCTCTTTTCATCTCATCTCCCTCACACCCTGCTGGTCGCAGCAGATGGCCGCTCCTCCCTGGTTCTGTCGGATGTTTCTTCCTGTTAAAAGGGACTTTTTGCTTCCCACTTTTGATTTTGTGGGTTTCTTTGTATTATTGTAGGGTCTTTATAATACAATAAAATAATAATAATAATAAACATGCTAATGCAGTAGGAATTGACATCAGTTTACATAACTCACATAACTTATGTTATAAAGTTGCTGCCCTGACTGTAACACTCTGTAATCTGAGTTTATATATGCACACTGTATAGAAGGATATTTGTTTATATATCAAAATGGTCCAAATAAAGGGAAGGTTGTAGTGTAGTGTAAAGTTCCAGTTTGTATTGATTATGTCCTCATTTAAGGGTTTTTAGAACTATTGTTAATTATTTTACATGACAGACACAGAGAACATTTATAAAGGTGAATGATCTCTTCCTCTCACACCCCAACAGTCATGGCAGATGGCTGCCCTTCCCTGAGCCTGGTTTCTTCCTATTAACAGGGAGTTTTTCCTTCCCACGGTTGCCAAGTCCTTGCTTGGAGGGTGTCATGTGATTGTTGGTGTCTTCTTTGTATGATTGTAACATAAAGCACCTTGAGGCAATTGCTGTTGTGAGTTTGTGCTATATAAATAAAACTGAACTAAATTATTAGCACTAGCGCTACGCAGCTAAAATCTTACGTGTAGGAAATCACTGCCAATTGACCAATTCTGTCATTTAGGTGTGATGAGTATCGTGACAAAAGTAACACAGTTTTGTCATCTAGGCATAAATGGGATCCAATTTGCCAATAGAAAACCGTATATTCCCCAAATAAACCAAAACCTGATTACAAAAATGTAAATAAAGTAACGTTATCAATCACTTGTATTGTACACCTGTAATGGAATTTCTTAGGTTTAGCCCCTCAATTTAGCACACTATCACTATTTACTAGCTTCCATATAACTTCTATCTGCTGGCTGGTGCCTGGTATTTTGGTTCTTCGATAAGCCTCAAGGAGCTGAGCTGCTTGTAGATAAGGGAAAATATTATATTTGTGCACTAGAGACCTGACACAGGAGAGAGTTTATGAAAGTTAGTTTGAACTTAGAGCGTGATGTAACGTGTATTCACTCATTCCTCTTGATATCACAATATACTGTGATAAATATATCTATGTTTCATTATACTTTTCTGCATGAGGTCAAACCTGGTCTGGACTGTTAAAATTACTTTTCAGATGTTTGCAGTAAATATAATAGAATTGTTTGCTTTGTGTTGAGGAGCATAAAAAATAAAGAAATAAAAAAAAGTGCATGGAGCCTGCATTTCACTGCTAATTATAGCTTACTGAGCTCGGAAAACAACAACAAATGTAATGATATGTGTAAGAAAACCAATTATTTTGTATGTAATTTTGCTCATTTTTATTATATTATATTTATTTTTCCTATTCCTATGTTTTTTTACTGTAAAAATATTAGCTTAAATCTTTCTCACTCCTTTTATTTTTGCCCTAAAATATAAGACCAAAAGAGACTTCAAGTGGAATGTTCAGGGCGTCCACGGAAGAGATGAAGTCAGCCGTGAAACCACCACCAACCAACCACCACGCCCACTTTGACCTTGTCAGTCTAACTGTCAGTACTGCACTGTGATGGCATTTACCATTTACCAAGAGTAGAAACTTTACTCCAACTGTAGCAGCAGCAAAGGTGTGTTGCATTTCTGAAAGGTGAGCAATCAAACTCGATGCTGAAAACAGAAATATATTTGAGTTCATTATTGGCTGTGCAGTAAGGATGAACTATACACAGGTTCGTGGTCTAATTCAAGCACTGCATGATTGTGCATTTCTGCTTCCACGAAAGCTCTATTCCATTCACACATACACCAACACACCATCTCTGGGCCTCAGCTGCAGGTTGCCCTCCACTGGCAATTACTTTCATCCACAGACTGTGACCAGGAACTGTTACCCTTGGGTTTGAGGCACACACGCACACACACGCACGCACACACGCACACACACACACACACACACACACACACACACACACACACACACACACCACTAACCTGCTGAATGCTGATTCTGGGCTTGTGCCTGTGCAGCTTTGGTTCTGACTCTGGTCTTGATCCCTTCCTACACAGTGACAATCCTCCTAAATGCACCCTGATGGCTTCGTGGTCACCGGTCAAATGCATAAAGACATGTACACACACACACACGGATAGACAAGATCCACACATAGCATGACTGGGACCAAGCTTTTAGTACCTGGAAAACAGATATACACAAATGAGGTAATGATGCCAGGATACACCCATAGATAAGTAAATTTACTTATATACAACACACCCACACGGACAGATAGGGAAACAAACCTGAATGAGTCTTGGAGTGCTTTGAAGACAATTAGAGTGAAAGCAAATAGTGAATGAGGACCTCGGGGAGTGGGGATTAGGGCGGCAGTGTTTGGCTCCAAGGATTAGTTCAGGGGTGCAGGGTGCTTTAAAAGCAGGAGATAAGCTCTCCAACAACTAAAGGTCACTCACCAAACAGATTGAGTGCTTAGCAAGGATGAGAGGAGATCTTAGTGGGAGCCAGGTAGAGCATAGGAAAGAGAAAGTGTATGTCCACGGTGTGCATGTATTTATATGATTTTATAAATAGGGATTTTTTTTTATACCTGGCTACTACAAAGACTGCAGTATTTTATAATAAAAGTTGTAAAACTCAAAGTCATGACTTGTTTAAGGAGTTTAAAAATTTTTTAAACCATGGTGTTCCGAGTCCTGGACAGACTCTTTACACATTAATTAGCTATTTGTGCTACAGCTGTCAAGGTAAACGCACTTTCCTTCATTTTATTGCATTAGTAATGAAAAAGGAATAAAATAAAGAAGTCAGTGAAGGGATGTTAACTTTTTTTCTCTCAGGTTTTATGTAACTTAGCCTACAGAAAAGTATGGGGTCCCAAAGGTGCTGAAAAAAATAGTTTAAACAAAATACAACAAAAAAAATATAACTGAAAAGGCACACACGACACCAAAAGCAAAACACAAAAAAACCCCAATTAAAAGCCTTACAACATTTTATAAAACATTATGTTTCAGTTGTTGTTACTGTAGCCAGCCCCACCACCACCAACCACCTACTTTCTATTCTCTTTGGAATATGAGAACTTTGGAAAAATGATAGAAAACACGAGAAGCAAATTTTTCTAGATGTAATAGTTTCATCTACTGTAACTTACTGAGCTAATCTAAATATTCCTAAAGAACATCATAGTATGGTGTCCTGGAGGTGCCAAATACAGAAAAATTACACAAATTAAAAAAAAAAAACAACACTAAATGATGACATTTCAGAAACCACATTGACTAAGCAAAAAAACTAACAAACACAAAAACCATTTAAAAAGACCATGGCAACATAAAAACAACAGTAAACAAACCCGGCATAACATTTAGCTGTCTGTGCTATAGTCAATGGGTACCACTTCCGTTCCCAGTTTTTTTTGGCTCTACTCATTAAGAAACATGTAAATATAGAACATGGCTACAGTTTAAGTTAACCCTTTTCTCTGATCAGCACTAATTAATCATTTAATTTATTGAAGAGATTTATTTATAGGGTATCTTACTGGTGCAAAGATAAGAAAAACAAATAAAGAAAACCCCCTAAAATATTAGTATTTTAGGGGGTTTAATAGTATTTAACACTATTTCAGAAAACAGTCTAAAAACATATTAAAATAAGTAAATAAAATATTTGTCGGCTTTTAAGATTTCTTATTCTTTTTGTTGTGTTTTGCACATTAAGGCCACCATAGTGCTTCACAATTGCTCTTTATTGTTCAGAAAAACTTTAACATGACAGTTAAATGCACCCATACTTACATGCGCATGCATTCATGCACCTCAATTAGATCTCTCCGTTCAAATTAAAGCTCGCAGCACCTGCCTAGCCGCCCTCCTGCCTGGCGCCCTGCTGCGTTTCAACTCAAGAAGCCCACTGGGTTTGTAACAGCCGGCCTTGTTTAGCACCAGGGACAAGGTCGTTTAAGTGATAATGAAATCGTCTCATTACTGTAATGAGACACATTTATAATGAAGGTGATTTGCCCAAAAGTACGCACACACACACAGGTACATATAAGCTGACAGATGAGCATGGAGCTTAACACATGCAGAACCATGCACAGAAGACAAGGCTATCCACATGGAGACAAGCTTTGTATACTTCAAACACACACACACACACACACAATCTGGCACCTAATTACCCAGCAAGCAAAACATAATGTGAAACCTCTGTTTGAGGGGAGCATTGGAGTCACCCGTTTTACCCTGATCAGTCAGAAATGAGCTCTTTATAGCTGCTGTGTATCTTTCCATTAGTTTATCTGTTTACTTTCAGCCACCACCTCAAAGCTAATTATGCTGTGGTGAAGTCTTAGTCTGTCAACAGTTATGCTGGATGTGATTTGACTCTTGGTATTATTATATAGAGTGGGTGAGACAAATATGTTATAATTGGCAGGGATGTGGCTGTTTGCATTTCTTCTGTCAACAGCTTTATATTATAGGCTTCATACTGCTTCATAATAAATATTTCTAGTAATTATAGTACAGTGAACTCTGGTTACACACTGTTGCACACGGTAAATATTGTTGTTAAGGAGGTGTTAACATCAGTATTGTGGTTTTATTATTATTCTGATTCTTATTTACTGGGGAAAATGCCTAACATCAATCCTTCTGCTTATTTAAGCATTTTACATTGAGTCATTTAGAGTAGGCTACACTTTCTTAAACATGGGAGAGAGAAACTAAGGTGATTCAAGCAAATGGAGTCTCAAGAAAAATAAATAAATAGTTGGGCTGAGATTCCAACGATATGTAGTGAGCTAGCAATTTAATCAAAAGAAGGGCAGGGTGATTGAGCTTCAAGAACATTTTTTTTTCAAAAGTCACGAGTTTAAATGCCTTTTAGGTTTCAAGTTATCGATTATTAAGGCCTTCAATTGTCAAGCTATATCCCAGCACAGTCATCAGTAAACTGAACCTTTCAGATTTTTTTCTGCTGTTGGTGGCTTTTGTAAATCTGTGCACCCATTTTATACTATATCTGTAAAAACTGACATTGGTTTAATTGGTAGCAAAGGTACCTATACAGTTTTTGCTTGCAGCTTACTAACCAAACTAGCTAGAACCAAACAAGTTAGCTTTAACTGATCAGTTAGAGTTCCACTTGTTTTTCCAAAATAGGGATACTTCTGGCTAAAATAGGTGGCAACAGCCAAAACAGGGCATGAAAACAGGTTTCTAACCACTGGCTGATGCTAGGTGGCTACATCTGTCTTATCTACAGTGTTGTGAAAAAGTCTGAATTTGGCCAAGACTTTTTTTTGCCATTCCAAAACCTTATTTTTTTAATTTGTTAAGTTTTTGAGGCAGGTGGACTTGCTGAGGAATTCTGGATCATTGCCCTGCTGCATAACAGTATTCCAGGTTATGAACTGATGGCCAAATGTTCTCCTTCAGGATTTTCTGGTAGTCGTCCTGAAGCAGCAAAGAAGCCCCAGACCATCACAGTACCACCACTATGTTTGTCTATTGCTATGATCTTCTGTTTATCAAATGGTGTGTTAGTTTTACACCAGATGTAATGGGGGTCAAACCTTCCAAAAGGTTCAGATTTTTTTCTCATGAGTTCACAGAATATATTTTATAAAAGTCTTGGGGATGATCAAGATGTTTTTTGGTAAATGCGAGACGAGTATTTGAAGGCCATAATCACTGGTGACCAAAAAGCACACAAACTCTCCAATGGATGCCATTTTTACCCAGTCTCTTTCTTAATGTTGACTCATGAACTCTGACTTCAACTGAGACAAGTGAGCCCTGTTGTCCTTTAGATGTTGTTCTGCATTATTTTGTGACCTCCTGGATGACTCGATGACTCTTTGATATGTTCTTGGAGTAGTTTTTGGCAGTAATTTTGGAAGATTCACTGCCATTGAAGTTTTCTGCATTTGTGGATAATGACTGTCAAGTCTTTCCAATCTGATAGATGTCAGTTTTCTCCACTCTGTTAATGATGTGTCAAACAGGCTCTGTTAAAGTGATTTCTTGATTCCACAGGTTTGGCATCATTTATAATGATTTAGTAAGGACTTCTTTACTTTTGCCAGGGGCAGGCCAGTGTGAGATTTTTTGACATAAGCATAATTTAAAAAGTGTGTTTTGTATTTAATCGAGTTATTTTTCTCGAATATTAAAGTTTCCTCGACGATCTGAAACATCTAAGTGTGAGAAATGCACACAAACAGAAATGTGGAAATACTTTTTCACACCAGTCAGTGTATCCTGTATCTGTAACTGTAAACAGGGGACATTCTATGCACACAAATGCCATAACATGCTTTTAGTTTGGACGGAGGGCAAATGTTGGAAAGCAATTACTAATGTGTTGCAGGATTTTATGCTCTTGTTTGCATGAAATCAAAATATCAGTCCAGTTCAGATATGACAGATGAGACAATTCACATTCTGAACCACATTCAAACAGTTCACTGAATACCATTAAATAGCAATGAAATAACCTCATTTTATACTTGGATAACAAGGCAAAAATAATGTGAGTCTCTAGGATAGACAGTGTTGAATTAATACTGTAGACAGGCGCAGGCAATGACAATGGAACATTTTTATTCCTGAACATAAACCATAGCAAACTCTGTTTATACAGACGTACATGATTTCAACAAACCATTGATTGACCTTGCAGTCATCTTTAATGCCTCACTTTCCTTCAAACTGCCAAACAATCTGAAAATTATCTGTCTGGGATGAAATAATTACTTGTCTCTTAACATTATTTGCTTGATATTTTTCCAGAGAGCTGTCTTAAATAAATGCTTTTTTTCAAGCACAACAATTCTAAAAGCAGGGGAACTAAAGCAAACACCGAGGTACAATTATCACAGTTAATGGTCAAGAACTCTCGAAAGAAAGATGTTAACCCTGCAAGGCCCTAAGTCAATATCAGTGAGGACGAGTACCTTAACACTAACCCCTCACTCCTAACTACATGCTGTTAGGATATGCTTTGTTCTTCCACGTACTGGCAATCAGCTACTTTCCCCAGAACACAAAGGGTTAGGGTTAGATCTAACTCTAACCCTGTGATAGATTAGACATCAGAACGTTAAAGCTTCTGTAAATGAAACCGAGGTCGATGCGGTCCAATTTGTGCCTATTCATTTATGAGCAGCCACCGTGAGTCGCCTTGCTGAGTCACCAGAAGCCCTCACTCCTTTGCCTTTTTAACCCAGCTTGAACTCCATCCACCTCCTTCTGTGTTGAAGCGCTATGCAATACTGACACACACACACTGGGGATCTGAAGGGTGCGCCGCTGGTTCGGTTGCTACAGATTTGCAAAGTGACTCCCGTGGGTCAATGTACCACTTGAAACGGATTTCCCTTCATCTATCTAATATCACCTGAGACTTTATAGATTCGCTCAAAAGCTCGCTCTTAAGAAGTCGCTTAATTTGCTCACCTCTCTTGAGTAAAACCCCAAATAAACATCAGTCTTTTTTTTCTTCTGTAGAAGCTCCTCAAGCTGTGGGATTGGATTTCAGACACAAGAGGGCACTGGTAGATCTCCAGAACACTCAGTGGAAAAGCCAAGTCAATCATGCTGCATTGCCCCCTGGAGTAAGTAGTCTATTCTCTGGTGCTTGTTCATATATAAATAGTCTCCCAAGGTGAATATCTTATAAATTGCCTGTCCGCGAGTTAAAGGGATCACAGTTAGGTCTGTCATTGAGACCTGAAACAGACTGAGGCCTTATGTCAGTCCGTATGCTCTGCATCCAGCGCATGACCCCGTATCTTTGTGCAACTGCGCATTTATTTCCCCTGTTTGCATCTTTTACTCAGCAACTTAGACGAGGGCACATCAACTCCATAACTCACTCGTGACCATTATTGCTGCCGGCGGCCCTCTATCACTCACAAACTTGGCTCTATTAGCTTGTTAGAGCACGGCCCCTCTCTTTGAGGGGACATGCATCTCGTTGGTCACGACTGTCCGTCCCGTATCCATTGCGTTCCGCAAAGCATGTCAGATGAATAGACGTGGCGCCGTCGTGCGCCGATTCACAGGGCGAGGAGATGAAAGCGGGAGCGTTCGCTCACGTGCAGACACATGCACAAAAAGTGCCAAAAGAGTCAGCATCTGTGACAGATACAACAGAGTGAATGATGGAAAGGACTAAGAAGTGCACTCAAAGACTGAACACATTACATATTTTGAGTCTTTATATTGAGCGTATGCGTTCCTCTTAGTCCATTTGTGTCCCTGCCTATGTGGACATCTGTATGTGTGTTTTAGCTGCGAGTGCGTGTGTGTGTGTGCGTACACTCCCTGCAGATTGCTGCTCATCTGTGGTTTATTCATCCCTGTGGATAGCAAGGGTGTACATGCTGAAAGGATACATCAATCATTGGACAGCGGGTAAAAATAGATAGGCTTGCTCGAATACAAATGTGTCTCTTAACTCTGAATATATTTGTCTGTGAAAAGGGGAAAAAGACAGTAAAAGAAAAGTAGAAAAAGAGATTTATTTTGGAACTCTCTCTGCCTTTTTTTTTTTTTTTGGTTCATATTCAGAGGGACTCATCACAGCCAGAAAACAAGTTGGGCTCTCTCCGCCCTGCCATCTTCTAATCCCACACACTGAGAGGCTCCTGCTGTCCATATCAATTAGCAGCATTTAGCCGGTCACACCACTGTGCTACAGATGACTACATTTCCCACGTCTCAGTGAGGCAGATTGCCTCCCATTATTAATGGCACCGCTGGGGAGGAGATGGCTGCTGAGCGCTACACTGTGAACCTGCAGTTGAATTCTTGCCATCTGAGTGCTGCAGAAATCTCCTCTCTGCAAAAGGTCAACTCTTCATATATATATATATATATATATATATATATATATATATATATATATACACTCTGGTTGCTTTGCATTTTTTTTCATATCATTCATATCATGCATTTTATTAACTGTTTGGTTTAGTCTCCCAGTAGGTATTTTTCTCTAATATAAAACGATGTCAGCTGTCGAGTGAGGTAAATAAAGTGAAGGGAAATTAGGAGGTACAGTGGTACAGTAGAGCACAAGTATTCAACAAGTTCGCATGTATTATCACACACGTGTGTCTGGCATTTCCTTTCGTGCACATGGATGCCACATAACCTTCATGGCAAAGTGGGGATGCAAGGGTGACAGATCAATTAAGATCTTGGCGTTGACCTAATAGTTTCAGTGATGGAAAATTTGACTTCCTGTTTATGTGTTCACTCCTGTCTACCCATGAAGCTTTATTGATCATGTGCCAGAGGCATGTGTTAATGCTCAGCATTTCTGAGAGCTATGAGCAAACGCCGGCCAAATTCATTCAGTGAAAAAGTACTGCTGGCAAGGGACTGGCATGTTTAATCCTTATATCAAGAGGAAGGGGTTAAATGGTGCATGTCACCTTAATCTAAAGTGACTGGCAGAGTGTACAGACAATCATATTAGGTTTTCTGGAGTTTCTGGTAGAGGAAGTGGTTTTAGCGATGGGGGACTATCTCCAAGAAAGCCATTGTCTTTACACCTATCCATCCATTTTAAAGGCAGAAGTCTGAGCGGGGATTTTCAGACTCTCCTCTCTCTGGTCAGGCCCTCTAGCTCCTTTGGAACCTGTAAGATGCACCAAAGCCAACCAAGACACAGTCTCTGCAGTCTGTTCTGGTGTCTTTACCTGGCAAGATAACCATTTCAACTTGCAAAGTAACAGCTGCTCTGTTCTGAGTTCATCCTGATGACTGAATTCCTAAACCCATCTTTAAGACTGAGTTCCTATAACCTTTGTTAGGAGCTTATATCTGAACTTGTGTCTGCGATTCTTCTGGTTTATACCCAAACTCTTGGCTATAGGCAAGAGTAGGGATGTAAATGCCTTCCTGGTTTACACCGTCTTTACCACAACAGACCAGTGCAGATTGGTGCTGCACTATAGATGCAGCACCAATCTGTGGATGAAGCCAGAAGAACCACATCCTCTGCACAAAGCAAATATCATGCCCTGCAAAATACCCCCCCCCTCAAAGAAATTTTTTTGGAGTATTTCAGAAAAGTTGTATCACTTTTTTCAGATTTGTTTTAGTACTTCACAATCCTTGGTTTCGAGTTATGTGTGCTTTCGTTTTGTAAACCTTAACTTTTTTTTTTCAGTTGTGTCATCCCCTGTGTTGCCTCTGTTTCTCATTGTGAATTTATGCCTCTTCTCTTGTATTTAGAAGTCTGTTTTCACTTGTGGATCTCTGCGATTTTTATTTCCCTCCTTTGTTATCTTCCCGCCCCCTTTGACGTCTGATTGAGTTTGCCTGCACCTTATTACCCTTCTTTCTCTAGTGTGTATTTAGTTGGTTTGTCTTCTTTCTTTGTTGGGCTGTCAAGTCATGTCCCTCTGGTCTTCTGTATTTTGTTTTGTGGAATTTCTTTTTGTTTTTGAGCAGCTTGTTTCTTTTAATTCACTTTAGATAAAAGTGTCTTTTATCTTACCACTGCTTCTCTATCTCCACCTTGCGTCAAAGATTGACACGTCGGACACTTTAAGACTATCACCGGTGTCCCAAATTTTTTACAGGTCAGCGAGGAATTGTGATTATTCCAAACAAACATTTTGTGCTGCTGGCATCAAATCATTTTTCGGTAAAAAAGAAAGGGGGGGGGGGCACATTTTTCATACTGTTCCAGCTTTTTTAGACGTGTTCTAATAAACTCTGAGTGCCCATTAAAATAGTTTTTCCTATTTCCTGCGTGTTCATCCACTCGCACTAATAAGGCAGTACAGCGTACAAAAAACACATCTGTGCAAGTCTTGCTCTCTCTATTGTCTGCCTTTTTCCAAGAGTTTCACCAGATGATCAAAGGTTAATTAGCGCTACCGACTCTATTGTGTGAGGTAGGTGGCCTACATTGACTGTAACACTGAAACAAAACCCACCAAAAATCCATATCTCAAAACTTATTCAAACTTTTGTACTAACGCTGCCTTTTTGCTAATGTCTCCCAGTGCTTAGCTGTTTCCAAATTGTCCAGGACAGTGAGTCTGGAAAGCCAGGAAACCCCAAACACCTGCTTAAGTATTTTTTGGGTCACTGGCATTGATCAATAACTCTACCGTTGATATGTTATGGTCATTTTGTGTTATGGGGCCGTATAAATCTCACTCATTGCCCCTTTAAATGGAGTCAGTGAAGGAAGTTTAGTGCGAAACATCGATACAGACGATGATCGCTGCATTTCAATTCAGGCCCGAGATGTGTCATTCCAAAAAAACTCCCGGCATGACTGGCATTCTCAAAGCCTGGTGGTTGGGGGGGTTGAAGTAACCCTGTTTCTTTTTAGGGAAGGTGTAGGTTATTTTTAGTAAACTGCTGATTCAAGGAGCACGATTGCTGGCAGCATGCGCCTCCACTTAACTTAACGGCCCTCATAAAATTAACAGCGGTGATAAAATACATACCACGAAATGTTTGTAATGACACCTGGAGGCCCGCAGGTCATTTTTGTAAGAAATTACACAGTAAATTATTGATACCAACAACTAGAGAAGCTTAGACTGGAGAATGGTGTAAAACTTAGTTTAAATATTTAAAAAATGTAAAATTCAGGTCTGTTCCTTAATGCATTTGCTTCAAAACATTTGCAGTCAAAAGAAAAAAAAAACACACACAGTGTGATCTAGCACTTTTTTTTCTTCTCACTGTCTCTCAGCATCAAAACCTTGACTATGTGTTTTGTTAGAGCCTTCCCTGTCACCATTTTTGATACAGCTATTGACACCTGTGTATGCCATAGTGCTTTCCGAAGATAGCAGAGGTTGTAAATTGTATCTAGAAGCCACCTCGACAGTCAAAAAAAAAAAAAAAGAGCCATTACTCAGGGCAGAAGTCTCTGTATATTTCAGGAAAAACCCAGAAGGAAAATGAAAATTGAAAAATCATCGACACTGTGGTGAGATGCGGAGCAAATGATCCTAAGCTTTGGTGAGAGAAGTAGCGGGGGGAGAGGGATTGGTTACACCTTGTCTTGCGTGAGTCATTCAATCCCTCTGCCTGAAGGAAACTATGTTTAGGATGCAGATGTTATTTTAGAATCTCTGATCACACATAGTACAGTACAGTACAAAAAAACAAACTACACCATAACTATCAACCAGAGTTCACCACCACGAAATCAGCTACAACTAGCACACGTGGCCATTCACAGGGTGAACACGACACCAGTCTTTACAGAGGCTGCACACTGCATCTCACAGCCTTATCAGCAGGGACAGCGTGCGATCAAGCTCCTGGATCCTATTCTTTACAAAGCCGACCATGTAGCATTATGAGTCACTTATTACAGACAGGGCCTTGAGGAAACCAAAATGCCATTTTTATTAACTTAATTTCCTCCATGATACTTTCTGTGTCTACATGGCTTCTTATATGATTTGCAGATGAGTCACATATAAAATTACTACTGAGACAGTGACTTGTGACTTCAATTTGATAGTCCATATTGGTACAATCATGCCAGTATAGCGAAATTAAACCACATTAGATTACTGTAAGGCTCAATACACAGCATGCTTTTATCAAACTTTTAACTTTTATGTGACCTAGATGGAAATGTAGCACACCGGAATTAACTAAGTGGTACTAAATGGAAAGTAGAGATGAGTATGGCAGTAATGCCGTTAGTTTTCCAGGTACTGGATAATACATCATTTAATGGTGTAAGGCAGAAAAATGGGTTGGTTTCGCATTAAAAGCTCAAAGCCTATATATAGGCATACTGAATTTAAACCTATGTTCACAATCTAAAGGTATTTTTAAAAGTTAAGTGCTATATGCACTTATTTTACATAGAAATGAGGAAAAAATAATCGTCTCAATGAACCTTTTTTCTGATTTCCTGCATCTTAGGAGCTAAAAGTGGCCACCCAAACACATGAGATATAACAGTGGAAAGCCCAAGATGTCCTCTATTTAGTACATCATTTTAGTAGCTCAAATAAGTCACAAGATATAGACCAAAAATGAATGTTAAATACAGAGAACATAAATGAATAGGCTGGTTCTCAGGAGAATATTATATTCTGATGTTTAGCAGCAAGCAGCTATATGGCTATAGCTAATTGGGCACTGCAGCCAGCATTTGGTAAGGCAAATCCTATGGACACATTTCTGTTTTGTGTACATGTTTATATAGAGAAAAATTTTATGCAGAGAAAGCTGCTGTCATATTAATTTATGAAAAGGCTAACCATTTGCCTAATGGTGTGCTGACATACTTCCTGTTTTCATAAAAAGAAAATCAGATTTAGCAGGAAAATTCCAACCTGGTGGCAAGCTTGTGCCAGGACTCAAGGAAAGATTTATAGGTAACCAATCTAAATGCTGATGGTGTTATTTTTCAGTTGATATTAAAAAACAACAACCACAACAGGCTTCAGAATAAATAAGTTATAAACTGTTTCTGAGAAATAACACCAGGATTCTTTACTAAGTATCTGACAGCTGGTAACTGTGCAGGGGCGGGTCTAGAAAAGTTTTGTCAGGGGGCAGGTGGGGCATTAACTGGGAGAGGGGGGCACAAAGAAATACTTTTCTTTCTTATTCTCATTTAAAATGTCTCGCTTTTATTAAATAATTATCTGAATCTTACAACCAAAGTTTTAATCTGATGTAAAATGTATAGAAATCATACATATACCAACAATAAGGTGTATTGTCACAACAGCGTCTGCTTTCATTCAAAGGCTTTATGGCTTTTCCTGTAATACCTGGGGGGCTGGTCTCTAGTCAAAATGCCTGGGCCAAGTCCCGCCCTGCATCAGTGTGAGTGCATACACTCACAAAATGTTTAGTAACTTCAGATCCCTGCAACAAGCCCAGGTCCAGTTTACTTTGGTGATTTGGACTATTCCATTTCACAGCTGTTATTACATTTTTTTTTCTTTATCTCCTGTACAGGCCAACACAATCTATTTGTCTTTTCAGGTTGTAGTATTACACAACATTTTCAGATCTAATAGAAATAAAATAAGTGTTTCATAATTCACTCAATTTATTGTCTTTATTTATAACTGGCATTATTGTTTCATTTTATAAAAGAAGCTTACAAGAAAGAGGCAAAATTATATTCCATTATGCTTTATTAGCTGCTTCGGTGAAAAACAAATCAACAATGCAAAAAACCCCCAAAACATTTCAAAACATCATACTGGAAAACAGTTACAGTGGGGGAACTTGCACAATCGGTGGCTGACTAAATACTTTTTTGCCCCACTGTATTCATCACTTGATTGCTTCAATACAACACTTGGGCACATATATGCGGGACTTTTCGTGGCTGTTTTGATATGGCTCTCTCTCTTAACCGATCAAATCTCGCTGTGGTAGCAGCTTTAAACTCGGTGTGACCCAGGTTGATAGAGGGTGTCCAGTCTGGATCGCATTCCAGCATTTTGTAGGCTGGTTTTCCTACAAAACACAACAAACATTAGCCCGCAAAGCCACAGTGAACAAAGCAGCATAGCGCAACGAATTAAATTCAAATCAATATAAGACTTATTTGTAACCTACATCAACAATTATGTTATGGTAAATTACGTAATAACTACAACAGAAGACTTACCTTTGTGTAAATGCTTGGAGCAGACTAACCTGTGAGCTGGAGTGTTCTGGGACGTTATATTTGGTCTTTGAATGGCTGCAATCCAGGCCACCCGTCGGCTCTTTGTTACTTCGGAAACATGGCTCGAACAATTTTTCTTCCACGACGTAATCTGATAAAAACTGATCTCTTTACCCGTCAGCTTCCCGTGGCTGTCATGTGACCAGCTATTGCAGTTAATAATACAACAGCTTCTTGCCATTCTTTGTGTTTCTTTTTATTGCTGTGTGACTGTTTTCATGTGAAAGCCTACGTGCGCTACTACCACTTGCCACTCATACCTACAAGCCTTTGCGGTTTTACCCTGGAAATGACGTCATATTTTCAATCTCTATTCAGACCACACCATTGCTAAATTAATTTTAGTCATTGTAATGTCTTTTATTGTCTGTCTTTGACAATGAGAATTTCCAAACTGGGTAATAAACCAAACTACAATTATGATTTTTCATTGCTTTACACCGCTGACAGGTGCTGTGCAACACATTTGTAATTTTCACAACGTCAAAGGTGAGGCATTACATTATGGGAGCAGAGAGCATGCTATGAGGACAACATTTAATTTTATTCTGTTGCAACAACTTTTGAGAGCACTACATTATGCAAATGTAATATTTAAGGGACTAAAGCAGAAAAATGACATAAATAAATTGCACTGGAAGCAACTGTGAAGCGATTTTTGACACAGGGTGACTCGCAATTACATTATTGTTTGTTTTTTTTCAGTTTCACTTTTTTAAAGCTTGAACAGAATATGTCAAAAGGAATTTGATGAAATGAATAAGGAAGTCACACAAAAAGGATTTCTACTGGAAAATGAGGTCAATAGACTTTTATAATAAGTAACAATAATATATATTAAGGGGCACCCTTTATATCACATGTTCAAACAATACAATTAAAATATATATTTAAAAAAGGCATTTTAAACTGTGAAGCTCTGTGTGTGAATACGTTTTATTGGCTAAGACATGGCTAGGTATCCCTCCATAAAAGGAGATGTGTCAAAAAAATTGAAATTGCTAAATGAAGAAGATCCTTAATCCTGTCTCAGGATGCATCACCATCAAAAAAGCAAACATATCCACAAGATTAAGTAATTTATTCTCAAATACTCAACTAGATGCCTGTTTAGAGTAGCCACCAAATTACTCCTCCATATAATAGAGCAATAATGTCTGTAGTCACGTGTGCAGTCACTGTAGTTTACCCACTGACAGCAAGAGGGCATTAAATGCTTGTAACACTAGGAGAGGAAAAAAAGCCTCTCTAAGGCCTGGTTATGTCATTCTCTCTCTTTTTTCCTCTTTCTGAGTGTCTGCGTTCAGCACAGGAAGCTGAATTCTGTATATTTAGGGGGAAAAACAATACCCTCATCTCTTCGGTGCTAATGCTGGTGTCCCCTTTTTTTCTCTTTTCTTCCTGCCTCCTCCTCCGCACTGTACCACAAACACTTACACCATTCTCATTGAAATGAGCGTGAAACAATCCCTGTCACACTGTAAACAGTGGTGTTTTAAAAAAAGGTGTGTTAAACACACGGTGTGAGAGCCAGAACCAGGTCGCCAAAAGGTCCAGTCAGGCCCGCTGGATCGCATCATCAGAATGCGAACTGTTAATTTCATGAATCAAGATTAGTTATAGGGCCTTTGTCATGACAAAGACACTACCCCATACTATTAGTATTCTACTGAAAAAATATTCTATTTAAAACAGATATTCTTTCTTTTATGAAACTTTGGTTCCAATATTTCATTGTACAGATTTCCTGCTTGTTTTGTTATTGCTGTTTGTTTGTTTTTGTTGTTTTGCCATTTTTTATTTTTACTGTTGGTCTTTAGTGGAAAGCAGGACACTTTCTGTAAATTAACAGAACATTTTCTGTTTTCTAATGAAAGAAAACTTTTTAAAATGGTAGAAGTGGTAGTCATGAGCTGGCAGTAATTTTTCTAATTTTACGGATTTCCATATATTTCTACTGCGTGTCCTTAGTTCATAGAAAAATGTCCTTTTTTTAACCAACAGAAATTATCTCTCTAATTGCAAAACAAAGCCCGCATCAATTGTGTAAGTATCAATTCTGGTGGGTTTTTTCTACATTTGGTATTTCATCGTAAAAAACTGTCATGTGTTGTTGCACCTAATTTTGTTAAGATAAATTTTCTAAATGGATAATTTACTAAATGTGAACATTTTCCCAGTGTACTTCATCTACAGTTTTAGTGGTTTGGCTTATTTAAGATCGAATTGTGTATGTGGCTCTGAAACTAAAATGTGTTTGATTTCTCTTGTTTAAAATGAAACCTGGCAAATGGTAAAAAACGTGCAAGAATATAAAAACTCACTGCCTGCCAATGATATCTGAAGGCTGTGTAGTTTTGAGTTCAGTCTTCAACTTGATGACTCAGGCTGGGTGTTAGTTTTTAATGAGCGGAAGATGGTATTTCTGATATTGAAAAACTGTCTGCCCTGTGCCTCCTGTCTTTCTCAAAATAAATTTAAAGTTTCTCCCTCATTCTTATGTCTTTATTTAGAGTTCATGAATAATTTAAAATATATTTTTAGGCATATAAATGACTATGTGAGGATGTCACTTGATTCAAATAGCAGATCTTATTTTAGAGCAGAAACCAAATGAGTAAATGCAGATTTGAATTGAAAAGAGAAACAATTACACGTTTAACTTCAATGAGACTTGAAGGGTAACATACACAAAAAAAGAAGAGAAAAGCACAGAGTACTATAGTACTTGCTGAGAGAGTGCAAGAAGAAAAAGTGTTTTGGGGGAATGTTCCATTTTGGTTCCTAAAAAACAAAAAATGGAGCGGCGGCATCAAGGGGGGGAAGAAGCGGTATCGATTGAAGTGGGTAAAGTAAAAAAACAAAAACAAATAAAGAGAGAGTGAGAGATTTTATTGTTGTTATTGTTCACAATCACAAGTACAAAACTGCAGAATCTCAATCGATTGATTGGACCGAGGACTGTAGCCATACATCACTATAGGTTCAAGGCTATTTCATCCTCTTGATTAGGACCCCAAGGGGTGAGGGTTTAAAGAGCGAGACTGTAATCATGCTGCCTTTGAAGGAGAAGGTTATTTATATCTCCTCTTCTTAAGGTTTTAAAACCCCCATGCTTGTGTGTCTCTAGGAGGACACAGAATGTTTGTCCAGCCAGTTGACGGTAATATAATGACGTCTGCAGTGAAAGTAGCAGATGTTATGAACTTGCAGTTTTATTTTTTTTACTTGTTAAAAACAGATAATATGTAGAATTATTTCTTAATATTTGGTCTTTTTTTGACAGCAAAAACTGCTAATCTGCGTTATCTTATACCCATGTTTCTCAGTCCTTGCTCAAATGCAGACGGAAAGATTAGCTTTCACATTTTTATTTAAGAAAAATAAAATAAAATGACTAATGTATAGGGGAGCTCCTATTTTTCTACCAAGTAAATGTCAAGATTTTTGGAGCATATCAGTCAAACTGAACTGACCGTACTTAATGACATATGTGACTGAACAAATCATTAGTTCAACATTAGCTCCTTATTAAAAGAAAATTACATGTCTGAAAAAGCCACTGCAACAGACATGAAGCGATAAGTCAAATCAGTGATGTATGGTGACAGGTTAAAGCCTTAGGCATGCATTAAGATCAGCTGGTTCATTAAGTTTGGTTTCTTTGAACTCTACAGTAGTGTCCAAAAGTCTTAAGTTACACCAAACTTCTTTATATTTTGCTTCAAAGGAGTGAGAATGTATTGTAATTTTTGAAGGGCAATTTTTAAAGCGATACTTCTTCAGGATTCCTGGTCTTTCAAAGTTTTTCTGCGGATATTAGCTGCTTTTTTCACAAGTTTTTAGTCTAAGCCTTTTATCTGACAATTTCCAGATTTTTTATTGTTTATTAAGCCGCTTAAGACAAGTCACTGAAGCAGACTACACATAGGAATTTACTCATAAAGGCAACTTAGCAAATAAACATATTTAAATAATATCTTTAGACAATTTGCTGTTAGCAGCCTGTCACAGAAAAAACCCCGAAACAAAACGTACTTTATTGCCATTTCTTTAGCTAGATCTCCAAAACACGCCAAAGCCAATCCATCCATAAAATAGTAGTTTTGTGCCAACGAGGTGATTCCCAAAGAGCTATTACCTGAAAACTTGGAATATCTCGTCATGATGTACAGTGTTTTTCCTTCAAAAATTTTGAGAGAGTTGGACATGTGAAGGACAAACGAAGAACTGGCAGGTCTTTAGCAGATGGACAGTATCTGAAAGTCATGTCCTTAAGAAATGGTAAAAAAAATTCCAGCAAATACCTCACAAAGGACCTGAGAGATGGTTCTTGAGTTGATCCATCTAATGTTTGCCTTCTCACAGGTAGTCTTAGTGGAAGGGTGGCTGTCAAGAAGCAGTTTTTAAGGATGGGAAATGGTTAGAAAATGTCAACCTTATACCAAATACCAAGAAATGGACTGAAAATACTGAATATCTTGTAGTTATGAATCCAAATTCTAAATTTTCTGTTCCATTTGCTGTCTGTATATATGGAGGTGAGCCATCCCTCATTTCTTTACATTTTACTAGGTCTACAGCCACCTCTAAAAGCCACATCTTCAGACTGTGTTTCAGCCAGTGGTATTAGGGATCTTATCAAAACTGATGGAACTATAAACACAGAAAAGTATCATCCAATTTTGAGTAATCTGAAAAGCATCTGATTGGCATGGGCATTATTTTTCCAAACACACTCCCAGTGCACTGAAAGCATACCTGCATAGAGAAACACACAAAGGAACACCTATTAATCATGGATTGGCCTCCCCAGAGGTCAGACTTCCACATTATCGAAGCAGTGTGGAATCATCTTGACAGAAAACAGAACAAAAGGCAGCAAACGTCCAAAAACGAGCTTTGAATGTCCTTCAAGAAGCCCGGAGAAGTATTCCTGAAGACTGCTGTCTAAGGAAGCTCAGGCTATTTTAAAAAATCAAGGTGGTAATACCAAATATTGATTTTCAAAAACTGCACAAACTTTGGTCTAACATATTGTATGTCTGAACATGTTTTAGTAGCTAAATTAAATGAGGGGTGGCTCAAGTTTTGTTTCTTTCTAAGCTGCATTATATTGAACCAATTTAATATGCTGTATTTAGCGGTAGCTGTATATGACACAGGTGCAGCCACTTAGATGTTCATTAGTAGGGATGGGTACCAGTGTCCGGTGCCATTGTGGAACCGGTTCTGACATAAACGGTAGTAACCTGACCGAAAAGCAGCGCACAATTCGGTGCTTCATTTCGGTGCTTCATTTCGGTGCTTTTTTTCCCTGAGAAATCTAGCCAATCACTTCCTATCCAAGGATAGTAGGCGGGCCCAGGTACGTATGGGGCTTTTTTTAGAGCAGAGCTAAAATGCCGAAGCTGAAGCGCTCGAGAGTGTGGCTGTACTTCACAGCAAAAGATAGAAACTCAGGAGCCTGCAACAAGTGCTTAAAGGTAATAATGTGCAAAGGAGGTAACACCTCAAATCCAATGAAACACATGGCGTTGCATAGCGTTTTTTTAAAAGCCGAGAAATGCACCGCATTTGATAACTTGCAGCAAGACATCACACCGAGCACATCTGTTGCGGGTGTGGTGCTTGTTCTCGGAGTTAGCAACATCCAAGAACCCGAAGAGGAGAGTCCTGGCCCCTAGCCCTGCCAGTGTAGCAGAAATGATGATGGATGATGATGGCAACAGCACCCGTTCTTCTCTGGGTGAGTATCTTAATGTTGTTCGTGTGTAATTTAAGTTGAGTAAGCTAACCACGTTATTAAATTAATGCATATAAGGTGAACTAGCAAACACCGTAGTAGTTACATGTGGCTGTCTTCTTGTTTGATGGCAGATACTCCCTTCACCCTGGCCAAAAAGGCTAAAATGAGGAAAGAAAAAGTGGACAAAATTCACAGGGCAGTGACAAAATTTATAGTCAAAGATCTCCATCCATTTTCAACGGTTGAGTCACCATCATTCAGGTGAAAAATGTTGTATTACTCTGACATAAGAAATAGACTGTATAATACTGTAAAGGTTAATATGTTCATAGCTGCTTAGCTTTGTAAGTCTTTTCTAAATATTATAAGTAAACTATATTTGAATAAAAGGTGAGCTATATGTTTTTATTTTTTATCTGGAAGAAAAAAATTAATTAGAATTCAAATGTATTTTCTCTTTATTCTGGGAGCTGGTTCATATGTTTTATTTATTTTATCTGAAAAAAAGAATTAAATTTCAAGTCAAAAACACTTTCTTTTTATAAATTTGTTTTTTTTTTTGTTTTGTTTTGTTTTTTAATTCAGGGAGATGTCCTCTGCCCTTAATCCGAGGTATCAGCCCCCATCCAGGGATGATCTATCCAACACACTTATACCTGCTTGGTATTGTGTGGAGAAAAGCAACCTCATCCAGAATTTGGCACAGGTTAACAAGGTCGCTATCACCTGTGATGGATGGACCAGTATTGCTCAGGACCATTTCCTCACAGTGACTGTTCACTACATCTACAAAGGCAAAATGAAGCAGAATGTGCTCAGCACTGAAGCAGTTTATGAGTCACAAACAGGTCCAGTTGTCGCTAAAGAAATATCAAGCGTTGTGGAGCAATTTCACTTGGGAGGGAAAATAATTGCTGCCACTGTAGATAATGCCTGCAACATGGATGTTGCTTTGAAAAAATTGGACTTTTTAAAAGTGGGATGCTTTGCTCATACCCTCAACCTGGCCGCACAAAACGTGTATGACATTCCTGCAGTTTCCAGCTGGTGTGCCAAAATCCGTTCAGTTGTGGTGTGGCTCAAACGTTCATCCTTGAGCAAAACTGTGCTCAGAGAAAAGCAGCGAATCCTGGGTAAGTAGCGCATGCAGTTACATATCAAGATGTATTGTTATTCATATTACCTTTTTTATAGTAATTTAAAATATGTTTGTGTCTATCTGTGCTTTAGATTTGCCAGAGCATAATGTAATTCTTGACGTTAAGACGCGCTGGAATTCTCTCTTCCTAATGGTGGAGAGATTTATGGAGCAGTTTGATGCAATCCAGGTAGCTGCTCTGGATCAACGGCTGAGGAAGCCTATGGAGAAGGACAAGTAAGTGAATGACATGAGCATCACTTGCAAGAGCTAAATTACGTCAGTTACCTTTAACATTGTGAATATTTTTCAACAGGCTAGAAAGGTTCACGCACACTGATTTAATCAAGGCAGAGGAGTTTATTAAGTGCATGCAAGTCCTGTACACGTCAACCATGTGTGTCTCAAGTGACAAGTCACCCACATGCAGCCCAATCATCCCCATCCTGGCCAAGCTGGAGGCACATTTCAGACGATGTGATGAAGACAGTGTTTTCACCTCTTCAATAAAAGAGAAAGTCTGGGGTAGTCTGCAGAAAAGATATCAGGTATTTGCAGACAATGTCAATGCGCATGAAAAATAGGGTTACCTTTTTTCAGTATCAGGTCCTATGTTATATCTTGTTTTACTTAAAGGATAAAAACCTTCAGAAATTTCTGAAGGAGGCCACGATGATGGACCCACGTTTTAAAGGCAGGCTAGATGGTGAGGCAGCTACTGACATCTGGGACAGGTTGGAGAAGCAGCAGCAGTTGCGCAGGTATTTTCATTGTGTGTGTACAATCTTGTCCCTTTGCATCATGATGTAGTTTCTATGTTGAAGGAATGCTCTTTTACTATCTGTGTGTCCATAGCCTCCCACTGAGGACCCCAAAGCACACAGCGAGGTGGATGATGCTGACATGGACAAGCCAGAAAAATATGTAATTTCAGATTTTTTCTAACACAACCACTACATTCTAAAAGTGATCTTTATTTATTTTGCAAATCTCACACATCTTTTTTTGTTGTTTTTCAGCTAAGTAAGGTCCAGAAGTCACCCTTAGAAAAGCTGTTTGAGGATGAAGACAGAGAGCTTCAACAGGCTGCTTCTCAAGCGGGTAGAGTCCCCTCAATCACAGAGCAGGTACATAAGGAGCTTCAAATATACAAAAGACTGCCAGGAATTACCTCTGGACAAGACCCCGTGGCCTGGTGGTGGAGTAAGAGGGATACACTCCCCAATTTATCTGGCCTATCAGAAAAATACTTGTGTGTCCCAGCCTCATCAACGCCTTCTGAAAGAGTTTTCTCTTGTGCTGGGCATGCCATCAGCCAAGAGCGATGCCGTATAGCTCCAGAAAAGGCTAATATGATTATCTTCTTGCAAAAAAACTGCTAAACATCACAGGTTTCATGACAAAGTTTGTGTTTTCAATTGTTTAAGCACTGGTTCCAACCAAAGACGTTATGTTTTATTGACAGAAAGGGCTAACTTTGTTATAATTTTGCTTAAAAAAATTACTGGGAAAAATAAAAACACAAGAGGTTTTTGGACAAAGTTTGTGTTCTTTATTCTTTAAGCACTGTTTCGTGCACCGTTTAAGCACCGGCACCGTTTCAAAAGTACCGTTTTGGCACCGGTATCGGATTAAACCTAAACGATACCCATCCCTATTCATTAGTTTACCCTACAGGCAGTGTTTGAGCTCACTGGTGCTGTACTAAGTCTGTATTCACACTACGTTGAAGCATCTATTTTTTCCATACCATTTAACAGCATTATGTCATGGTCTGGCTAGGGCAGACCGTATGTTGCAGGGAAGGACTCAAGCGCAGACCGAAATGAGATGTGAATAACAAAACAAGCCGTTTATTAAGGAAAGAAACGAGGGTACAAAATAATAGGGAATCGATGAAAACTAAACAATGACCTAAACTAGGTGAACTAAAACAAAACATAGAAAACTCTAAACATAACAAACTGACAGGGATACCTGGAGCGGAGACATAGGGTACAACGGGTGAATACAACGGACAACCTGACAAAGAATGACTGAGAACACACAGACTAAATGGACACAGGAAGATAATGAGGGAAGTGGCAACACCTGGGGAAACAGCTGGCACACAATAATGAACATAATGACGTCACAGTGGGAGAGTAAAACTGAACACGATGAACACAGAAACGCCAGACCTCTTCACAATAAAACAGGAAACAGAGTGAGACATAGACATGACAACCTGAACTTGACAACATAAGCCACAGACATGAAATACATGAAAAGCAGGGGAGACTTAACATGGTGGAAACACGAGGGGAAAATAACTAGAAACACCTAGGCATGAAAACGATGAACTTAGGAAACCTGAAGGCTACATAAACTAAACACAAAACGCTGGGTCAGCAGACCCAGGATCATGACACATTAGTTCACTAAAGGGGACTGCATATATTCCTTTGCTAGCATTAAGACGATTAAAGTGATTTACGCTGGCTCTTCTTGAACCCACTTATTTGAGCTTTGTTAAGTATATGACGAAAGCTTTTACCTGTCGCACATGTACAGTGTGTTGATATACATGCAGACTTAGGACATAAACTTAGTTCTCAACTGAATGTAACAGTTCAGGACAAGAGGATGTAGAAATGACTGAACTGGAGACAGGAAAACACAAAGGATGTGGCATCACTTGTTGAATATAAATGGCCATGCAATCTTCTAGCTTCAATAAACAAGAATGAACTAAAAAGTAAGTGACGGTGAATCTTTGACCCAGATGTGAATCACCAAAAGTGAACAGAAATGTTTAGTTAAGTGCTGCCTAATAGCAATTACCTGATGTACATTTTCTTCCTTTTCCAAACTTGTAAAGAGTAAAGATGCCTCAGTGATGTCTTGGATCATTGAGGATTTAGCCTTTTTAAAAAACCATCATGTCATAAAATTGCTTTTAACTTCCTATTGAGAATATCCCAGTATTATATTAGAAACACATGGACATACATTTGATGAATAGCCAGGGAAAACGTCTTTTTCTTCTACTTTTTTATGAAAATAGGTAGGCAGCACAGTGGTCGCCACCTCTTTAGGAAGGAAACTGACGAATGCATGCACCATTCTTTACACCCATTGTCCTTGAACAGGAGCTAAGCTGAAATTAGTCAGTTGAGTCACATTAGATGAATGTGCACAAAAGAGTAGACTTAAAAAAAACAAGCTGATGAGATGGAATACAAATTCTGACAAAGGGGCTACCCAGATGGATGGAACAGAACAGCCAGATTCACTCAAATGACCCTGATGAGTGCTTCGAAAAGGGCAAAACAGCCCCCAGACAATGGTCCCAAATGCTGGCAGCAATACTAGGGAAGGATGAAGCAACAATCTTAAAACGCTGGCACATTTTTAACTTTAGAT
This sequence comes from Copadichromis virginalis, assembly GCF_057382275.1. Classification (NCBI taxonomy): domain Eukaryota; kingdom Metazoa; phylum Chordata; class Actinopteri; order Cichliformes; family Cichlidae; genus Copadichromis; species Copadichromis virginalis. The sequence continues at coordinate 41,661,476 of NC_140639.1, forward strand.
CCACAGCTGATTAATGAGTGTAAGGACCTCCCTAAGGAGGTGTACAAATGTCCTCCTAATCCGAGGCAGACTTCAGTAGAGACTCATTTGATTCCTTTAAAAACCAATACATTATTTGCCAAACCTCCTTCAGGCAGCTCTTAGCGCAACTCATGTGCACAGTACTATTTTGATTTCACTTATATCTTCACAATAACTCATAAAATAGAGATAATAAGCAAGACTATTTCTTTCTCCCTCCAGTATGCCATTTATTTGATAAAATTCCAATTCAGCCTGGAAAGAGATCATAAATACACCAGTCAGAGCAAATGTGCTGTGCTCTGGTTCTTGTGCACTTAAGAATACCAAAAAATTCTGCAAGCTCAATAAAAAGCTATCTGTTCTGTTGACTGATATGTCTTGTAATTTCTTTAAATTACAGGAAAGCAACGGATCCCCACCCTCAGTAGAAACTGGACACTATAAAAGGTGAGCTCAGGCTCAACCAGATTTCTAATACATAGGCTGAGACCAAGGGTTATCTCCAGCGTACTGGTAAAATGTTGGATGTGGCATTCCTGTAAAAATGTAGTGAACAGAGTAAGTTCAATTAAAAATTATACTATTACTATTACTGTTTTACTACTAATAATAATAATTAGCTTTACAATATTAAGATTTTACATTGAAATGAAAAACAAAGGTTGTCCAGACATATATAGGATATTGTGTAAAATCATACAGCTTGTTTCTGAGATGTAATAAAAAATACATATCTGTAGTGAAAATAGGGTAGCAGGTGAAAGAGAGCCTGGAGAGGTGGAGGTATGCTCAGGAGACAATATGAATGAAAGTCAGCAGAAGCAAAAAATGTGTGGGAATGAGAGGGAGACAGATGGAAAGGTAAAGAAGAAGGTGGACGAGTTTAAATACCCGGGGAAAGCCATCCTAAGCAACGGACAGCACATGAGAGGTGGAAAAGAGGGTGAAGGCAGGGTGGACTGGGTGGGGACAGCAAGATAAAAAAGACAGGTTTAGAAGATGGGGGTGAGACCTGCTGTGAGCTATGGTTTGGAGATGGTGGCACTAACAAAAAAACAGGAGGCACCTGGAGGTGGCAGAGTTGAAAAAGATTTTCATTTGGAGTGACCAGGATGGACAGATATGAGTACATCAGAGGGACAGCTCAGGTTGGCCTAGTTGGAGACAACATTTGAGTAACAAGATTGAGATGGTAACAGTTTCATGGATTCAGATTCACAGATTTCATAGGTACACTATACTGCCAAAAGTATTAGCTCATCTGCCTTCACATGCACATGAACTTAAGTGACACCCCATTTTTAATCCATAGGGTTTAAAAGGATGACATCCGCCCTTTGCACCTATAACAGCTTCCACTCTTCTGGGAAGGTTTAGAAGTTTTTATGGGAATTTTTTACCATTCTTCCGGAAGCAGATTTGTGACGTCAGACACTGCTGTTGGACAAGAGGGCCTGGCTCGTACTCTCCTCTCTAATTTATCCCATAAGTGTTCTACTGGGTTGAGGTCAGGACTCTGTGCAGGCCAGTCAAGTTCTTCCACACCAAACCCACTCATCCACGTCTTTATGGACCTTGCTTTGTGCACTGGTGCACAGTCATATTGAAACAGGGAGGCGCCATTCCCAAACTGCTCCCACAAAGTTAAGGAGCATGAAATTGTTTCCAAAATACAGTGGTATGCTAAAGCATTAAGAGTTCCTTTCTCTGGAACTAAGGGGCTGAGCCCAGCTCCTCAGAAACAGTGCTTTATACCACTGCTTCTATGAACTATTAAGAAAATGCTTATCAAAATAGGACATTTAAAAGTGGCCAGAATGTTGATTATTTCAGTAGAAGAAGGAGTGCAAATTGTTTTGATATTGTAAGGAAGGAGCCTTATTTTTTCTTTTTACATCCATCGAAATTTCAATTTCAGATTTTCTAAAGTTGCCTTCGAACTACAGTTTCTGGAGATTTAAAAAAGATGCCGTGAAACTAAAATACTTGAATATCATGATTGTTATAATGTAGACAACATTCATATTTAAAGCTACACACAATTAATGCTTAAATATGGAGCACTTCAAAAGTGATTTTGAAGTATTACTGAGCTCGAGAAAATGGTATTCACAGGAATAAAAGCAGAGTTTAACTTTGGAATATGGATGGGCCACTTTGTGTCAAGGTGAAAACTGGCATTACAATAAAATAATAATAAACTAAGATGGAAAGGTTTTTATTTTTTCCCCTGCTGTCTCTGTTTTTATAAACTTAAAATGAAAATAGTTGGAGAATTGTTCATGTTCTTTATACGGGGGCTCGTCCGTTTGAGAGATTTCGGGGTCGTTTGTGTGTAGTGGGGTTCGTGTGGGTGTGTGGGGTTTTTTTTGTGTTTTTGGGGGTTGTTTGTGTGGGTGGCCGTGGATGGAGTTTGATGTGGATAAGTTTGCCGAGGCGCCTTCCTTGCAGCAGTTGAGTCGGTGTCGGAGGGAGGATTTGCTGCTTATTGCGGGCCGTTTTGATGTGCGAGCGCCGGCGGGGGTGAAAAAGGATGATTTGCGACAGCTTGTCACGGTGGCTTTGAGCGAGCGGGGTTTGCTGTCGAGCGTGCCGCTTGTTGGTGGGACGGGCGGGGCGGCTATGGGGCCGTTGGCTCCGTTGTCTGTTCCTCCTGTGGCCGCCCCCTCTGTGGCTCCTCCTGCTCCGGTGGTGGGGTCGTCGGCGGAGGAGCTCCAGTTGTTGCTCCGCATTAAGGAGGTGGAGTTGAGTAGTCACCGGTTGGAGGTAGAAGCGATGCATTTGAGGGTGAGGGCGTTGGAGTTGGAGCGCGGACCTCCACCGCGTGCCCCTGACTCTACGCCGCCCACGCCTGCGCCCTCTGTGCTCCCTGCGCCGCCGGCGCCTGGTCCCGCCCCGGCTCTCCGTCAGGATTTTGATGTTGGGAGGCACATTAAATTGGTGCCGCCCTTTTGTGAATCAGAGGTGGAGTCGTTTTTTCCTGCTTTTGAGCGTGTGGCTGCCGCGTTAAAGTGGCCGGAGGAGGTCTGGGTTTTGCTGTTGCAGTGTCGGCTGGTGGGTAGGGCTCAGGAGGTGTGGGCTAGCCTGTCAGCATCTGAGAGCTTAGATTATGGTGTGGTTAAGGCTGCCGTATTGCGTGCTTTTGAGTTGGTGCCTGAAGCGTACCGTCAGAAGTTTCGGCAGTGTGTGAGGGGGGGGGATCAGACTTATGTGGAGTTTGCGCGCGAGAAGGGTTTGCTCTTTGATCGGTGGTGCCAGGCTAGTGAGGTTAAGGAGTTTGCACAGTTGAAGGAGTTGATGTTATTGGAGGATTTCAAGGGGTGTCTGCCGGAGCGGGTGGTTGTTTATTTGAACGAGCAGAAGGTCGTTTCCCTCGCGAAAGCGGCGGTTCTGGCAGATGAGTTTGCTTTGACGCACAAGAGGGGTTTTTCCCCTCCGTTACGTCGGGGTTCTAGAGTTTTGCCGGAGGTGGGGGGGGGGGGGGGGGGGGCGTTCTCCCCCGCTCTCGCGGCGTAGCCCTACGGTGGCCGCTGGGGACCGCCGATGTTTTTTTTGTCTCGTTGCTTCTTGTCCCGTGCTGAGGGCGAGGGAGGGGGCGCGGGCCGACATTTCGGGGGGGGCCGTGCAGTGTTGCTCCGCGGTAACCTGCCCTAGCTTAATGCCGGTTGGCGTCGTTCCGCGGGGGATAGATGAGGTGTTTCGACCGTTTGTTTCGACGGGGTTTTTATCGTTGTCTGGTGATGCGGGGGACCGGGTTCCGATCACCATCTTGAGGGATACAGGGGCGAAGCATTCGGTGGCGCGGCATGGAGTCGTGCCTTTCTCTCAGCAGTCGTACTGTGGTTCTGATTTGCTGGTGTGGGGTATCAAGGTGAGTCTTTTACGCATGCCTCTCCATACGGTTACTTTGACCTCGTCCTTCGTATCGGGCGCTGTGCGGGTGGGGGTTCGAGATCAGCTGCCAATTGAAGGCATTGATCTTGTTTTGGGAAATGACTTGGCCGGGGGAAAAGTGTTTCCGGCTATGCCGGAAGTTATTGAGTGTCCTACTTCGGATCGGTTATGCCAATTCCCGTCGGAGCTGGGTGACCCCACAGTTTATCCGGCATGTGTGGTTACTCGTGCTCAAGCTCGTCGCTTGGGTGGTGAGGTGGACATATCCGAAATGTTTCCGGACAGCTCTGAGCCGCATGATAGTTCTGTTCCGGGGGTAGATGGTGGGACGGCGAAGGTTTTTAGTATGGTGTCGGAGAAGGAGGCAGCAGGTATCCGCAGGTTTGTGTGTGGTCAACTCCGTGACGAGGCAGACCTGAGCACGCTGACCTTGGGAATTTTAAAAAAGAGATATCAGACACACAACAAATGTGACTCATTAAGGCCAGAAGTAAAAACTTTCATGAAACAGGTGGTGCAAGAGGAACTGATGGAAATGCAGGATAATGATGAAAGTGAAAGTGACTCAGAGACTAAGAAGCTCCAGAACAAAAGGAAAAGAGAAAATGGAAATGACGAGGTCATGAGTGAGAGTGAAGATGAATCCTGGGCAAAGAAATCACAAAATAATCATTCAAGCTCATCATCAGAATCTGAGGTTCAAGAGGACAACAAAACAGAAAGTAAGGAAAGCAGCAATGATGAAGAAAATGCCAAATCTCAAGCTGATGGTGAAGAGCCAGAGGTGAAAAAATCACAACAAAAGAGAAATGAAAATCGTCAAATTGACAGTGACGAGTCTTCTGATGAGGAACTCAGTGAGGAAAGCAACTGCAGTGACAGTCCAAAGAAAATGGTGAGAATGAACGTCGAGACCGTAACCAGCAGTAAAGATGAAGGAAGGAGAACACCACTGAGTGATGCAGGAAACGAATCAGATGGAGACTGCAAGTCAGAAACGAGTGACAAAATTAGGAGCGACGAGTCTTCTGACAGTGAAAAAGAAGATACAAAAGTGGAAGAGAAAACCAGTGACCCAGACTCAGTTTCATCACTACCTTCTTTGGAAGATGAAAAAGAAAATAAGACTGATAAAACAAATGATAAAAAGATGAAGAAGAGTGTGAAGAAAGATGAGAGCACCAGAAAACCAAAGTCTGATGACAAATCGGTGGCGAGGCTTGTACGTTATATTGCCCTCTGCGGCGTGAGGAGTAATTACAAGAAGCTGCTGGAGGACTGCCGCTCCCAGGTGGCTGTTCTGAAGAAGGAGCTTGAAGAGCTTGGTGTACATGGTCAGCCAACTATTCAGAAATGGAAAAAGGTCAGAATGAAGAGAGAGCAAGCTCAAGAACTGGCTGCTCTTGATGTCAACAACATCATTACCACACAAGGTCGACCTACACGCAGGGGTGCCTCAGCAAGTCAGAAACAACAGGACTGTCCGTCCTCTGAATATCAGCGCACTCTAAACTCGGAATCAGACAGTGATCAGGAAAACAATACCCACAGAGGTCGCAGGAAAATGTCCGAATGGGCCAACCTGCAGGGGATCATCAGTGATGACACAGACAGTGACTGATGAGTCTGGTTTCCCCCTAGGAAGTGTTCGATTTGTTTGTTTGTTTTAATGTTTTTGATACTAGGTCTAGCATCTCTCTAATGAGATGCTTGATTTTAGGTGGGGGGGTGTTATGACCCAGGGTCATTATTTGCGGTACGGTGTTGTTATTGTTTGTATTTGTATTCAGTGTTGCTTGTTTCCAGGTGGAGGCCACCCATTGGTGGAGGAAGGAAAGAGGCCAGCTACAAAAGGGGTTGGACTGGGTCGGCGAGGAGACTTCCTGGTTTCCCGTGAGCTGTGTGTCTGGGGACCGTCGTGGTGTGTGACTGCACGGGGCTGCAATATTAATGCTGAAAAAGGGGTTGTACCTGGGCTTGGTAGCTGTAGGGGTGGGAAGCCGTTTTCTTTTATTCCCCTCTTTTCTCCTGTTTCGGGTAGGGAGACAGGTTAGAGAACTGTATTTTGTTTTGGGATCGTGGGAGGTAAGTTAGCTCTGTTTTTCTTTCTAGTGTGTTTTGTTTGTTGTTTTGGCATCGCCCACCCTGAAGCTCGCTACCTGTTCAGTAAATAAATTAACCAACTCTCGTCATTCTGCCGTGGTGTGATTTTTTTTGTCGTTATTATGTATCGGGTTTATCTTTTTGTTGTGTTGCACCCCGGCTTCGGGCCGGTGTGTAACATAAATATGTGCAAATACACGGTGTAAAGGCAGATACATGTATTGTGTATCGCTGTTAGCAATTATGTATGTGTATACAGATATTTAATATAAATTATATTGTTATCTGGTTTTGTAATTTATTTATTTTTTTTGTAACTGTATGTCTGGTATTGGGCTAATGTATTTTTTAGAAAAGCATGTCTTGTGTGCATTATTTACTTTGCATTTACAGGGAGTCTTATTGGGTATCTCTCATTTGTTTTCACTGTGTTTAGAGACAATATAGAAAAAAAAATAAAATATGGTGAATTAAACTTTCTAAATTGAATCTTTATCAAAACAAAACCATTACAAAATGCAACAAAACAAATTAGTTATGGCTGATTAAAATATCAGAAAGATTAAAACAATGAATAATTTGCCAACATGAGCTATTAAAGATGCCGTGTGGAGGATTGACTGTTAGCAGTTATTTATCACTGAAACACATTTTCTGTATACTTAAAGTCTTGCATACTGAATGCGAACTCTAATATATGTGATTTTTTTTTATGTTATCCTTTCAGGTCCAATTCCTGTGACAGAACTGTAGTCGTCTAGACTACTGCAGTGGCCACAAAGTAGAAAAAAGTGCAGCTCTTTCCATAAACCCCATTTCAACAATGGGGTGAGCTCTCGCACCAGGACAACATTAACGGTGAAAATAGAGTATGAGGTTTTGCTCAGATACATTTGCTGCGCGGGTCATTTCAATCCAGCAGGGTCAGCCTTCCTATTACCCTATTGTTGACTTCATGCTGAGATTGGCTGGGGTTTTCTGGTATGGGTTTAACCATTTAAAACAGTAATAAAAAATAGTCTGTCGTGAAGGCCTTCGCCTCTTATGTAAAATACTTTCTGGAAACTTACAACAGGCCTCAAGTTGGTCTCAAAAGTGTCAAATTAATAAAAGTGACTCACTAAAATGATCAAATATGATCATTTAATGTCGATCTTGAGGAGACACAAGCAATAAAACAGACATTCATCCTAAATGGCATGTTGGGGACTTGAACTGATGTCTTTGTCCCACTGGCTGGCTTTAGAAAATGTGAAGGAAAGCCTTAACATTTTGACTTCTAAATATATTTCCACAAGTTTCATGGCTTTTCCTACTGCAGGCATACTTAAAATAGATAAGAAATAGAATTTCCTGTTTTCCCCACTATAGAAACTTCTGACTTTTACAGTTGGTTCACAGTAAAAAAAAACAAAAAAAAAACCAAAGAAAAAAAACAACAACAGCAAAATGACTAAAGAATTGGGTAATTTTACATTTATTTCTTACAATTTAAGCCCAAAGTGTTGTGCTAACAGACTTCTTTCTGCTACAACAGCATTCTTTATCATTTCCGAAAACCTGTCATGTTATGTTGAAAACACATTTCTTTTTTCTTATGTTAAAATATATAACAGGGTTTAAATTTGCAAATGTCTTTACACTGGCACAAAAGGAAGTTAAGATCAAAGTGGTCTGTGTAAAATGAGTTTGACATCCCTGGTTTAATGTGTACATAAAAATGACAATATAAAAATATGAGAATAGCAACATGATGAAAGACTCATAATTGCACAAAAAAAACATGATTTACATTATGATTATATGTATATGCATAACCATAATCAATAGTGATATATATTGTGACATCCCTGGGTGAGTGTTTGCATACAGTACATCCTTTAAATTGCATCCATTCTTTAAATGACTGCTTTACATTACTACTATAGTCAACTGTGGCACATTAGATGTGGCCACATTTGACTATTGTCACTGGAAGCAGGATTAACTCTGCTTGACTCGTTACCCACTGTTAATCTGGAGCATGTGTCGTTCACAAGGGCTCGTCCGTTTGCCGTTTAACAAAGCCTCGAGCTTGTTAAGCTTAATCATCTGTTTTTCTCATACACCACTAGTTTTTGTGATTCCCCTCATAGATGTTAAGAGTATATGTTATATGATATTTAATAAAATCATAATATAGCTCTGCTTTTTCCTAGTTCATTGAAAGCTGAGTTTTGGTTTTTACTTGCAAATATGTGAATTTATAAGCTATGATGCATTACTGAAGATTAAAAAGAATATAAAGTATTTAAAATGAGCTCAACTGTAGAAACTGGTTTTGTTACGTGCTAAAAATAACGCATTGGCTGCTTGGTTGGGGATCGACAGCTTTAATAAGAGTGTTGGTTCTTGTCTACCGGCTTTGTGTTAGCATGCTGTCTTCACAGATGATTGCAAACAGTCCATATCATGTTAGCAGCAGGGGATGGCCGTGTCTCTTCAGGGCACAATTTACACTTTACTTTCTGGTCCTTTAGCACAATAAAAATAAAGTTAATGTTCAGAGCTATGCTCATCAAAATTTGTAGACTGCTCCACTACTTTCCTCTCCCCACATACAAACTGAAGCCAGAAAAAAGGCACGTTTGAGTATCTTTATATATCCATCCATCATGCAGATAATTGGAGAACTTAACTTAACATAAAACTTAGATAAAGCTAACAACATTGTTTAATCAGTAAGATTAATGTAAATTCATGAATTTAGTTGAGCAATGGCTGGATTGTGTCACACCTAACCAGCTGTCAGCTCTACAAATCAGTGGGCAATGACAGATTTGCTCAGATTTAGTCACTTTACTGCATTTACATGACTTTAAAGTGGAATTTTAATTTATTGGTATCGTCATTAGATAATTTAAAAAAAGAACACTTTTCTGAAATCAACATAACCCACATTATGCGACTAAACACATCCAGCATACACAGAGGAAAAATTGATATCAATCACCTCACTGCGTGTTTGACATTTGGAGTTAAATTGTGTTTTTGGGTTTTTTTTTAAAAAAAACATTGAGGTGTTTCTGCCAACACAATTACATCTGCCTTCAAAACCAATTTACACATACAATATGTGCAAATACACGGTGTAAAGGCAGTTGTTTGTGTGTGTGTGTGTGTGTATGTGCTGGACCCTTTCTATGGCTGTGCGTGCATGTAATTTCCACTGGATGTAGATACAATACAGTGCATGTATTTATGCTCATTTAAATCACATGTTGATTGAGGGCATTGATGTGATCATCAGGTATGAGGTGCTGACAGGAAAATAATGCACTCATTTGCTAGTATCACATAGCTACTCATATATAATCTATAGTGAGCAGAGTGTCATCGATGCCTTCTAAAGGCATACTACTGAGGTGGAACAGAGGAGAGGCTATGACTTGGCACACCGCCTCTGTGTCTCCTGCTGGGGCCCTGAGCTGTCTCAGTCGCCTGTCACGTCCCCTGTATGTGTGTGTAGCTGTGCAATTCTACAACCACAAAAAAACAAAAAAAGGAGATCCAGCTGATGTGAACACACGTGCATGGTGAGCGTGCACGCACGCCTAAAGCAGAGCGGAATATGGCTCAGAGGAGAGAGTGAGCGGAGAGCTGTCACACAAAGGGAGGCAGTCAGGGCCGCTCGCCCTCCTCCTTCCTCCTGCAAAAAAAAAAAAAAAAAAGCACACTAGCTCTGAAACGGCCTGCCCACGTGTTTTCTGTCACCTCATTCATTCATTTCCCATCGGTCTAATTTGCAGCATGGGGTTTGGAAGACTGGGGCACAGTTGGATTCAGAAGGCAGTGTTTTAGTGTTCTGACAGACTTTTCAGTTCTTGGTGTTTAAACCAACCGCCAGTCACCAAATGCAAAAATGCATGATACTGCAGATCACTCGCAAACTGGGGGGAATTATCTCCCGACACAATTTCATATTTAGCAATCAACTAACATACCGTTTTACCTCTTAACACCAGATAACTGGCAACCCATTTTACATTAAGGGTTGAGTGATAGATACTGTTTAAAACCACCTCTATTCCAAAGAGGTGAAAGGCAGATAGAAAAGCTTTTAACAGACAAACTGCAGTGCAAAAACATATGGAAAGGAGAGCTAAGTGAAAATTTGCATTTGGCTAAAATAAAACAATGGGTCACCAGTGACCTGGTGGACAGTAAGAGGGTAAAAAGACTAATGTGCAGCAGGAATCAAAAGCAATGCACTGAGAAAAATGTTAAAAACGCTTTTCATGTGTAGCACTCACTGCATTTTTTTCTCTCTCTAAATCACTCTGCGTGTTGTCATAATCAATGACATTAGCTTAATCAAACAGCCGTGTGCTGCAGATGTGACACTTCACGACTGCAGGATAAACTAGCTCTTTGGCTCTGAATTGCCACTGCATGCCAACTTCAAAAGATATCTACTTTTTGAAGTGGCATGAAGGGTTGGTAAGCTGTTGCTAGTGCTGACAAGTAAAGGATTTGTGAGTTGCAATCTAAAGAGGAGAAGACATGAGAAGGAGGGTAACTTCTTGATTGCATGAGTGGCATTTTCTCCCAGTGGTCCTCTGACCCCGGTAAAATAGACCCTAAATAAAGAAGTGAGACATTTATATAGAAGTTCAGTCGGGTCCTCAGATTAGAACTGACACTCCATGTGGGTGATGTCAAGAGATAAAAACTGCAAGCTGCCCTGTTGGTGATGAATAGAGGACCAGATCTGTAGAATCACACAATACTGCTCTGAGCTTTGCACTGAAATAAGCTTCATATCATTGTGTTGTGAACCAGATCTGAACCAGAAAATGTGCCTTTATCTGAGGAAAATCACCCTGGGTGCTGCCACAGAGTAGACGCAGTTCATCTTCCCTTTATTGTCAGTGGAGGATAGAATTGCTGCACCCAGGGGTGGGCTTGCACCTTAGGCATGCACATTATGTTTTTATCATCATTTTAAGGATAGATGTATAGATACTCAGCTGTCAGAGGAGGCAGAATAAGCCTTACCAAACATAACAGAATACATTAACTGCAATCCATTTCATATATGGCTGCTTTTCTGTACATCTGTTGCCTGGATAATGTGTCAGCTCCTTAGAGGTACTTGTTGCAAATCATTGTGTTTAACAGTAATTTCAAAGCCTTCCAAAACTAGCTATGAAGAAAATGTGAAGAAACTGCTGCTAAGTGGTTGTGTCCAAAACCTGTATGCATTCTGCTAAAGGGCCATCAAATTAACTCAAACTGAGCTAAGCTGTACTTGTACTTGTCGTACTACCAAATTGTACAAAATGAGGCAGGTCAAGGTAACCTTTAATTAGTCAATTAAATACTGAAAGAGCACATTCTTATTGATTTGAACGTTACTGTAGAGAAGTCAAAGTGTTACTATGCTTTTATAAGGCATTGCAGATGCATGAACATTAAAAATGGGTAAGTTTGGCCTATCAATATGTGGTTGCCAGGCAACTTGAGGATATTAGATGAGAACCTTCAGGGGCAGAAGACAAACCTGTGTGCCAGTTTTGTTGCTCTGCTCCTGCTCCTGTGTTGGAGGAGCTTGCAGGCAAATGTGACCTCTCTACAGGATGTGAGCCAATATTACAGTTTTAATATGGTTTCCTTTTACTAAATAATCCTGTTGTCATCATTATTTCCACATATTTGTCTGACAGATCAAATGTGCTTTGTCAGCTGTAGATTTTTAAGCAATATTTTCTATTCAGGTTGATGTTATGTCCTTTGAAGGTGACGCACACATTCAGATTGTGAAATCTCCGAAATTTGAATGTGGCATCTGCTCTTTCCTTTAACGTCAAAATTAGCTAAGCCATGTGAAATTACAGAGAAACACCCTTCAGCTTTACTGAAGAGGTGTTCTGTATTCTTGTGTGTTTGAACACCTCGCTATAAATGAACATCCATTGCCGCATCATTAGCTAGTGGAGACAAGAGATGAACTCATAATTTCCAATGTCAGTTCTGAGAGAGGCTCCCAATTATTTAGAAACAATTGAAGAGGTGGTGGAGGCATCAGCCAGGACGCTGCAATATTTCTGGGGAACAGGAGTGCATTATTCCTCATTTGGAGCTGACAGCTCTACCAGTCGGGTAAAATTGCGACAAACAGATATTGTGATCCCAGAAAACTCTGCATTGAGACGTTTTGTTTGTAGCATAATGAGAGACTCACACAAACGCCCTGTTACATCTTGGACTTTTCGGGTTTTCATAATTATTTCATCTCAGGGAGTACTGTTTGAGCTGAAAAAAGGCCTTACTTTCCCCCTCATTAATCTAAATCCCAAATTCTTTAATTTATTATTCAGGAATGAAGCGAAGAGCTCTTACAGATTCAGTGTTTCAAGCTTATTAGCTTCCAAATTTGATGGCTTTTCAACCTCTGGGATCCTCAACATCGGTTCTACTTTTTTGTATCCCGTTCCCTAGATGCTGAAGGTGACTTCCAGGAGGCGATCAAGCAAAACACAATTTCTCAGTGATGTTGGTGTAACTGAAAATTCAGGTCATGCTATGTTTCCAGGTCCTTACTTCTTATTGGAGGGTTCAGCATTTCTATGGTGAGTGATTTTTTTTCCCTCAGTGATATCCTCAAATGGGCATATGAAATGGGAAAATACACACCTGCCACCTCTTACATTGGCGTGTATACACTTACTTACTCAGATCTACACTGCCTGAGGTTGTAAAATACAGTGGAGACATGAGAAAGTACCTCAAAAAGCACTTCAGGGTACGGGTTATGAGAGGTTCATTTCCTACACTAGGAAAAAGCTCTTTTACAGCCTTTAAAAAAAAAAAAGAAGCTCAGTGGCTGACCCAGTGCTGAGGTAGCATGCTGTGCTCACTGATTTATGTCAAATTTACAATGCTCTCTTAGCTATATGAACAAGAATAATCAGGTGTCTTCCTATTTTGATATGCAAATTAATTCCCACACTGCCATCATGCATCTGTTTTGATCCTCAGGAAAATCCCAGAGCATTGTCCTCCTTTCATAGACGTGGCTCTTAAGGTGGATTTATGGTCTCTCTGAACTCAAGCCAGGAGGGTTTGTCTGCGACTTTTTTATGGGATCAGAACGATGCCACCTTGAAATGAAACTGAAAAAACATATTGTAACTGAAATAAATGTACTGAAAAATCTTGTATTGAAAGTGAAATTAAAATTGATAGTGAAAAACAATTAATTGAAATTGTAATTTTTTTGTTTCACTTACAATATTTTTTTTCAGTTTCATTTCAAGGTGGCATCGTTCTGATCCCATAAAAGAGAAGCTGGGAATTGTACCTTTAACACCGGCTCTCTTTTTTGTCAGTTGTTACTGAGCTGTGTGGGGGACTTGAAGCATTTCGAGGGGTATTGGTAGATACCGGGTGCATGTAGGGAATGGTAATGCATCTCAGTTTAATAATGCCTATAAAGAGGTGGTTAGGGTCATGTTCAGTCTGAAATGAATATTCAGCTCTCAAAGACACACACACTCTAACGGTTCTAACAGTGAGGCTGGCCCAGATAGGAGAAAAACAACATAGACTGGAAGCTTTTTTCTCTCATGTTTACTTGTTTTCACCAATGAGCCCTGCACTTGTACTACCCTAAGCTCCAATAAATCTGGGCAATAAATGTATTTCGGAGTGCACGGTGTGCACTCAATAATAAAATCATCCATTTTGCAGAAAATGATACAACCCTAGTGAGTTGAAAAAATGATCAATTAAATTAATTAATGAAAGAATATCACCTTGCTTACAGTAAATGGGTACCACAGACCCAAGGATCACACAAGCGTGTGAAACGTTGGTCTTGCTTTTCGTTATAGGTCCTGTAAGTATTCTGTTGAGATTTACTATGAAAACATTTGATTGTGGTTGGATAAAATATTAGTGGTGTGCAATACTGCAAATGGTGTTATTGATCCAATACCAAGTAAATACAGGGCCGATACTGCCAATACCAATACTAATGCAGTGCAGTGTTTAATGATTTATAAGATGAATCCTCATCATTTTGCAAATTCTGAACACATTTTGGAGACTTGCAAACGTGTCTGTCTCTAAAGCACTTTGCATCAACTTCTGTTGTTTAAATCAGGGGTCCCCCAACCCCCCGGCCATGGACCGGTACCAGTCCTGGCGTCATTTGGTACCGGGCCGCGAGAGTTGAGGCTCGGTTGTGAAATTTATGGTTTTCAGTGTTTTTATCTGTTTTTAGCGTTATTTTTTAAAAATTGTTTTTAGCGTTAACTTGGTTTCCCAGGGTATTTTCCCGTGTGTTATGAATAAATCTTCTTGTTTTGGGTACCGCTACTGGTTTTATTTTGTTGTATTTATCCACAACACCTTAAAGGCTTGTCCATGAAAATATTGTTGGACGTAAACTGCAAAAAAGGTTGGGGACTGCTGGTTTAAATGTGCGAAAGGCTATGAATAAAATAGACGTAATAGTCAATACATAAAGGTTCAGACATTTTTCATGTGCATGTTTGAGGTGAATTTATTTTATTAAAAAAAATGAAAAGAAACATTACTTAACACAATTAAGTGGGATACATACTGAAGTATCAATCCTGCCACACTAGTATAGATCCAATGCCAATGCCAGCGTTGATATTGATACTTTCGTTATTTGGATTGATCCCCTCCAACGTCCAAGCAATGTTGTGATTTTAGTGGCATGAAATTTCAGACCTTCATGAGTGTAAGATATTATTGTAGAAGTGAGAGTACTTAGGAACAAGATGGTGTACTGTCAATAACGTGAACCCTTGTCCACTATAGTAAACAGATCTGGTTTGAGTCAGTTAGGCTGTTGGGAGGGCATTAATGATAATGTTATGGCATGTATTGGGTCCACTAATTCATTCTTATTATTTATGTCATGTTTATTTATTTAAAGGGGACAATGCAGTTTAACATAATTCCATTATGCAGCTTGAAACGAATGTGCTGCACATAGAGTTTACAGCTATTGCTAATTTCCAACCCTTGTCCCTTGTTGGGCTTTTGCATTCACGATACACAAGAGCTAGTTTATCCTGCAGTCGTGAAGTGACAACACTCAATTCAATTCTGAGAGTAAAGTTACTACAAACCAATATGTTCCAAGAATAAACTTTTATCCTACGATAATAGATTTCTAATCTCTCTTTTGGCATGAGAAGTTCTTGAACGAAAATGTCTTTCTTATGGCCTTTGCAGTCAACAGATCCTGGCCCGTTTTCTTACTTGTTCTGATTGCCATCACAAAAACTTCAAATAAGTTAATATCGTCTAAAAGAACAATGTTAAGTAACTCCAGTAACGTTATAGATGTTTGTTCTAGATTCTCTAGATATACTGTTACTATGCTATGACATAAGTATATAACCTTCATATAGGTTATACCATTATTTGTAATCTGCCACCATTGCCTTTAATTACCAAGCCACTCTTCCATTTCCCTTTGTCTCTGCTGGCATGTGTATTATTTTTAGGAGGCTACCCATTGTGCAGGTGTTGAAAGGGCTACGCATTGAGGGTCAAATGTGACTTCATGAATTCCCGCGTTGATACGAGTGACCTATTTCTTTGTCTAGTATGTGCTAGATTCAGGACAGAGGGAGGACACACTCTGTAGCTGATCCCTTGCAAAGTTCATTCAGAATTTTTAGAGCACCAGTATCTCTGGTTTACAGCTAGTATTTTGCATATAAATGCATCCTTATTAAATCCCATTAAATCATGAACATCATTTGGAAGGCCATTCCAGAAAAATTACGAACATGACATTGTAGGGATTTCCAATGCAATTTGTTCTACATATGCAATATAGAAATCAATAGGCAATTTTGAGGTGTTCCTGGCATCTCATTAATAGATCTTGTGCATCCTGAAGCCAGTTTCGTTGCATTTTTATACATTTCCTCATCCTCAGTTAATGGAAACCTGATAATGAGAAAGATATAAAATATATGTTTTCCAGTAAATCGTAATTGGTAAAATTGTGCTCTTCTGCTGAAGAACAGAGGCCTTTTAATAACACAGAACATGAAAAAGCAGATGGGTATATTTCTCACCTTTTTATATCACTGAAAGCTTTCTCATAACCCTGTGCCTGCCTACACCTAACTTCAAACTCAATTTGCTTCCACAAGTTGCCTGCCACCTTGCCATTTGTGACCTGCTCCATCTGACTTAGTAAAAGATTTGTCATGTGCCTAATTTAGATATTCTATATTCTGGGTTTCCGGACCCACAGGGAAGGACATAATTGAATAGGCTGTGTCAAAGCCTCCCCCACTCCACAAAAACCTCCCAGGGACGTGCTAACGTTAATTATCTCCCATTGCAATATGGCCTAGTTTTATAATTACTGGTCCTGCCAAATATATTACAACATACTAAACCTCTCACCAGACAGTTATTAATTTAGTGTGTGTGATCCATAGACATGTGTTGTACAATTTGCCTACTTACCTTATTTACAGACAAGATAACAATATTTGTGCTCGAGGGGTTGACTGGGTTGTGCATTGCAATCACGCTTAGATTTAGAAATCTTAGACATGCTTTTCATTAGCTGTGCATAACTTATCACCATTAGTGCACTCATTTTAGCATCAAAGGGCTGTTGTGTGGAAGGCAACAGTCTACAGTCTTGCTAGCAGCTCTGTGAGGTTGCACTCACGCTTAGCAGTGCTTTGGTTTATGTGCTAAAATGCTAACGTGAGCTCAGTGTTGAACGTGCTGAGTGCATATATGATCTAACAATATTGTCCATATTAGTTTAGCATGCGCTAAGTGCTAATTAGTGTCATACACAAAATACACAATATACAGCTAAGGATTTAATTAAAGGATTAAATGAATAAACTATAGAGACAGAGCACATTTTGCTCCTACAGGGGGGAAGGGGGATCAGGCATCCCACTGATTTTTTTTTCTGCTATCAAAGACATGAAAAAAAAATATTCTGTGTTGTGGGATGCATTATCAACATAGTAAGGAATTTCTGAAAATAAAACAAAAAAGAAATGAGAATAAAAAAGTGGGTTAATTAATTTCACAGGCAATCTAAGGGTGTTTAATGTTACATATCCTGCAGGTATAGACAACCACATGAAAATTTGATAGGCACCACAAAATTGTGTGTATAAATATTTAATGGACTATACCTTACACAGTAGTTCAGTATCCTGCCATTTCCCAACTCTTGTACTTTGAGATATTGTCCATTAATGCCTCCACTCCACAGAATAAACCATATTTATACTTATAACTAGAGATGGCACAATACCACTTTTTTATGTCCGATACCGATATCATAAATTTGGATATCTGCCGATACCGATATGAATCCGATATAGTGTTTTATAATCAACAAAACTGTTTTTTAAATATCTTGCTGCATTTTCTATAAGTTCATACTCAAGTTTAAAACAACAACTACACTAAAGCTATTCTGTTATACCTGTATGCAAAAAAAAAAAAATTTCATAGTTCAGCAATACTGATCAATCTAATAAACTTAAACCTACACCATCCTCCCTATTCTGGTATTTTAAAGAGTACTAAATATTAAGCAACCTAACTAATAGGGTTCCAACTCCCAGCAACAACAAAAATAAATAAATAAAAAATAGGGAACCACCCCTCACGCTCCACCTCATGATGCTTAATCGACGTAATCAACCTTAATTTGATGCAGTGTGAAAAAAAATGCACAGAAATCAATTATTTTTCAAGAAATATTAAATAGATTCAACATCTTTCTTCAACAAAATTGCAGACTGCACAGATGGTATCTTCCCAAAGGAAAAAGTACTATAGCTTACTAGGGTATATTAGACTTAATAGTCACTATATACAGTAATTGACTTCTATTCATTTTACATCAAATTAAAACTTTGGGTGTCAGATAATTATTTATTAAAAGCTAGACATTTTAAATGGGAATAAGAAAGAAAAGTATGTCTTTGTGCCCCCTTTTCCCTGTTAATGCCCTATCGGCCCCCCTGGCTAAACTTTGCTAGATCCGCCCCTGCACAGTTACCAGCGTCAGCTACGTAGAAAAAGATCCTGGTGTAGAAAGTAATATTAAATAAATTCTAACAACAGCTGATCAAGCTTAAACGTGCTGCTGTTGTTCAGCCGCTGGTTTCCTCTTTCTGGTGCAAAGTGGGCCAAAAACAAACAAGAGAGACAAACTCGCGACAGAAGAGCCGATCAGCTGATCATTAAGCAGTTTCATGATTGAAGTAGCAGCAAGAAGAGGCAGTCGCTCCATATATCGTTTGTTAAGCTTAACGCAGGAATGCTTTACAAACATTCAGAGATGGACTTACACACTTGCTTTACTTCTCTCGGGGATAACTTTGTCGGAGATGAAATGCCGGGTTGCTAGCAAAGTTCCAAATGCTATCCAGACCACCGACAGGTCCCGCATGCCACAGCCGCTCTATCACGTGATTCATACTGCTCCGACGTGCTAACGTTCTGACGCGAGCTACGGCGTGTTGCAAGTTTTGTGAGGTGCTTTCGTGATATTTAATGGATTGGATTACATTTTTTATTTTTCTCCGATATCCGATCCAGTAATTTAGGTCAGTATCGGACCGATACCGATACGTAATATTGGATCGGTCCAGCTCTACTTATAACCAGACTGAATTCAGTTAATTCCATCACATTGCGATCAATTAGGTGCTTCACTGGGGTGGGTGCAATAATTATTATATTGGATGAAGCTAATGTTTTTCTCTTAAATAAAGTACTTTAGTCTACTATGTATTCTTTTAATGTGCTTTAAGTATCTCAATGTTATTCTACTTTCTACTTCTGCTCCACTTCAATTTAATTATGAAACTTGTACTTTACATTGCATGTCATATATTTAGTTATTGGATAAGTTTGTAATACATTCCTTATTGCACTGTAATAGATAAAACTATCTAAAAGCAATTAAAGCAGTGAAAGTAATTAAAGTCATCTCCAGCTGCAACATAGAAAGTGAGTCAGTGAATCGATAACTATGATCCATTAATATCATGTATATGAGTCTTTTAGTTGAACTACTTTAAGCATATAATGATGCTAAAACATTTCTAATACAACTTTGGTAGTATTGTGACATTTACTGAAGAAAAAATACGTAATATCATCTGTATTAGGACAAAGGGCTGCGCATCAGCCCACCTCCACTACCTCATTTAAAAAGTGTAATGAAGAAAAGAAAAAAGAGTGAGAAACAAGAAAAAAAACACCCTGAACTTTCCACTGCTGACCAAAACTGCTCTAAAGACCAGGTTTTATGTAATGAAGTGCTATTTGGCATATAACATATGGGGTGAGAATTTTTAATTAAAAATTCAACAGTTGGATGAATTATTCTGTATCTCATCATCTTAGAGAGCCTGGGGTAAAACAGAAAGATGGTGTAATGCTGACCAGAAATGTTCCTCTTAAGCTTGCATTCCCAGGGTTGCAAGTCGTAAATAAGATTAATTATATATTCGGGAGCTTTTGGATAGAAATACCAACAAAAATGACCCTTTCAACAGAAGTGGGCTTTGGTGCCTGTTTTATTTTGGAAATAAAGTCACAGAGGGTCACCACTTAAGCATCCGTTTACGATAAGTGATCAGCCAAAAGTACATTACATTTTAAAACAGTGTTGTATTAAAACAGAAGCATAAAAATGCATTTTGCATTTATATATAAAAATATATTGCTTTTGCTGCTAGCTTGAATAGCTTCAGTCGTCCCCGGAGACAGAAAATTCTGGGTCATATTTACCTGCAGTCGGCGTTTTCTCACTCTAAGCCCATTAAAAAAGTATCTGACAGCGTGAAGACATCATAATAATGTGAATAATAACATGCATCATTATGCTGCTCCATGTTTACATGTTTAGCATAAGCTACACTTGTTGCAGTGGAAACTCTAGAATGAGATTTTAAATTATCTGCTGCATTCCTTCACTCGTGCTTTGATTCACTTCCTTTTTTTTTTAGCTCATTTTGTAATGGAAGAAAAGTGCACTGTATACCAAGGTCAGCATCTTCTTTGCGCCAGAGTTTACTGATCAAAATTGGAGAATGTCAAGTTTGACTGACTGAATTCTCACATTAAGCTTCATCGGCTTCATGTTACAGTAGATAAAATCCACAAAACTGGCACCGGTTCTTAAACTGCTGCCCTGTTACTGCGTGCATGCTGTGCTTTTATAGCTGGCCAAAGCCACCTGAGGACAGTTTTATGCCTTCAATTACTGAGTGCTATTCTAAAATTAAGGCCTGCAATTAAAAGACACACCACTTACCCAAATTATATCATTGACTAAAGGTTAACAGCCAGCCCAGCCAAATGTAGTTCAACAGAAAGCGAGTTGAGAAAAGCTGAACTCTATAAGCGCTTTCATATTTTTTTTCCCCAGCGCAGTCCCCCAGCATTCGCCTTACATCGTAAGGCCATAATATATCCAGTTAACCCTCTGCCCAGATTTTATTGCACATATCCCCCAAGCAATGATCTATATCAAGCAGAGCCTCCTCACCTCCATTAGCACAAACACTTGATGAATTAAAGAATATGGTCTTCGTTATGCCCTACTTTTAGAAAATTAGTGTGTATGCATGTGTTAAGGGGTGAAACTGAAACTAAAGCTTGTTCTTCAGTGTACTGGTTGGTCTTCACCTTTAAAAGGATATATTCATACATGTATGCAGAATCACGGTCGCAGTGGACAGTGTTGTTGGTTATGAGAGTCTTTGTGGTGTCCATTGTCAGTTTGCTTATAGCTTATAGTCCATGCACAGTTGCGAGTCTGTATGGAGAGCAAGCTCCAGATCAATGGCAGCTATTTGATGTTGATGATGTATACAAAATGAGTAGTGCATGGGGCAAAGGATGAGTGACATATGTATGACGGGGTGGTGAATTAATTAGACAGTTATGCAACTAGACTATGGGATGTCTGTTACTGTGACCAATCATCATTTTGTATATTCCGCCACATGGAAAGCCCGGGGGTTTAAAACTGCAGTTAATTGTACGACCACTTGAGACTGGCTCACAAAGACTCCCATGTTCAAACCCCTGACTTACAGCAGTCTGGTAAACAAAATAATTTTGACTTTGCTCATCAAAATAATTCTTTATTGGGTGGATATTGTTATATCCCATTAATATGGAACACAAAACGCCAACACAGTCATGGCTATGGCTATGCCAGTCTGTTATACACTGTTTGTGTGCATGATAGGATAAGACTTGTTCTGAATGGACAATGTCTGCATATTTAAAAAAAATAGTGAAATTATTTCTTAATAAATTATTCAACTTTTTTTTCAGATCTGTGAAGACAGAAACAAATCATAGGCTCACACAAAGACACCCGACAGCTGTGTGACCATCTTTGTCAGGCATTGCTTTCCAGCAAAGCCTTGCTTCAGATTTACAGCCCGTGAGTGGACTGTAAATCTCAAAGCTGTTGTTGCAGCTCGAGTCAGATCTTGATTCTTGTCATTTCTTATTTCAAGTGAAACAGTCATCCGATCATTTGTACACTGTGAGTGCCTTTCAGTCTGCGTGTCACCACTGCGACAGCACACTGTATCGTTATCGGTGAAATACCTGTATTCTCCATTACTAAGATTTCTCTCTGGACTCTGAGTCGGAACTGAGTTATCTTTTTTGAGAAGAGAATTTGCTTTTCTTAGCAGCAAACAGGTCTTCTTTCAGCAAACTATCCCTCCCACACACCTCCCATGAATACTTTTGTTGAGAAAAGTGGTATAAACTGCTTTTCTATATTACCAGAAGATTAAAGCGGACAGGACTTTGAACCTCTGGTCACTTTATCCATATTTGACAAAAATACTTTGGCTTTTCAACTTCCTTGAGACACTGAATTTCAAAATTTTGTGTATTCACATTCTGATCAATTCTAAATACTGTTTGACAAGACACTGTACATTTACTGACATCTCTCTCAATTTTTCTGTTTCATTGTTGTAAACAAGTGTATCATAAACAACTCTGCTCAGACAATTTATCTCACACAGTCGTCTTTTTTCTAAAAATGACCAATTGCTCATTTCTAGTTCCTCCCCGAGAAGCTGAGCGATAGAGAGACTTCCTCTAACTTAAAGATATATATCAGGAGTCTTGCAGACATGGAAATCTCTGGTAAACCATATGACAGACAGCTTGTCATTCGGAGGTTTTTACCTGCTGTCTGCCAAGACCCAAGTACAAGTTGGGACAGGCTCAAGCCCTGACCCAAAAATAATAATAAAATAGGGAGTCCAGAAACCCATGAATACTACCTTCCCCATGAGAGTGGATGTATATGCATCATTTTTATTCAGCAGCACAGTGAGAACTTGTGCAAAGTGTCACTGGGGTGATGTGACACTCAAGACAGAGCTATGCACCACCGCAGACAACACTTTCCACCCACTCCACAATGAGCTGTCCTCAGTGAGGAGCAAAGTTGAAAAGAACAAGTCAAGAGGTGTTACTCTGTGTCTTCTTGCAATAAATTCTCTATACAGGATGGTTTGTGCAAAGCATGAAAATAAACGCCATGCCCTTCCACTTTGGGTGACATGTGAATGTACCTGTCAGTACAGGTAATTGCTGGCTGAAATGTTCTCTATGTGTTCAGTTAGTACTTTTTTTTCTCTTATCTTTTCTTTCTGTTGAAATAGCATTTTCCATAATATACCATACACTGTCTATATTTGTCCAAGTCTTAAAAGTAATGAATACCCATGTTTTAACTGATTAGTGATCATGTTAGGCCTCAGTCTCATAGGCCCAGAGACCACTGGCCACTAGGGGGGAAGTGCGCATTGGTTGTGAATAGGGATGGGTATCGAAACCCAGTTCTTGTTGAGAACCATTGACTGTAGAAAAGATGGACGACGCGACACCGCCTCCTCCCATTGTGCAAAAATAAAGCCAAAATATCCCGCTTGTGGAGGCTGCCATCTTCCAAATTTGGAGCCAGAGTCTGCGCAGTAGTGACTTGAGGTGGAGTGACTGTGTAACACTCCCGCCCACACACCCGCTGGACGTAACCGCAAACACACACCCCTACACTTTTTACATAGCCTGGCTGCTCGAGTTTTTTTGCTGGTTTACTGCGACTGATGACTCGTTAAATTAAGGTAAATACAACCATGTCACTGTTATAAAAAAAGACACACCTATCATCTTATAGTTCTAAAATCACTCTGTTGTTAATTCGTTAGTTAGATTAGCCGCTAGCATACACACAGTGTTGGAGGCTTGTTGCTAGCTAGTTAGCGATGCTATACACCGAATACTCTAATAGTCTCTGTTATTGAAGGATTCAGCACTTATGTTTTTTTTTATCCATTTTTAGACAGCGATGAGTTCATCTGCACACTCTACAGAGGCCCAGAATTACTGTTAATATCAAAAATATAATGCTGTCCTTTGAGATTTTAACATAAGACTGTGAGTGTAATGGATCTAAAACTGTTTAAATCTTCAGAGCCCTCTACATCCTGGTAACATGGAAACTTTAAAAACATCAGCAGAACGTTTCAGTAGTGTAGTCTAATTTGTTCTTTTCATTTAATAATAAAGTCCATATTATATCAACAGCTACATTCACCCTGGAGAGAAACTTGTGAAGGAGACCATCAGGACCAAGCTGGGTTTCTGGGTCCAGAGGTTTGGAGAAACTTCTTCCCTTTCTTTCATCACAGCTGTCCTGTGCCAGAAGTTCTGTTGACCCACTGAAAGAGGCATCATTTAAGAAACACCAGGAACACTGAAGCTCATCACATTGATCAAGCAGGACTCATGATCTTCACCAGCAGCTCCCTCACAGGGAAATCTTCAGCACTCCTCCGTAGGCCCGCCCCAGGAGATGGATAAACCCAGCATTTCATGAACACTGTGATGGAGACCTTTGGTTTGTGTAATGTTATAAATACTCGGATACTCCCCAGAGGCTCCAGACCTTTACATAAAGATATTATATTCAGTCCTGTAGAAAGTTATATATTTATTTAAAAATATATGATCCTCTCTGGTTACTCTGGTATGAATAACTCTGAATCACTTTATGGTAAATAACCCACTATGTGCAAAAACTGTGAAATAATTCCAGATGACAAGTTTGTAGTTCAGCATACAAGTGATGACCTTTGACCTTCATCAGGTTTTATTTAATTGTGTTAGAGAAAATCTCATGTGCTCTTCATGCAGCTGAGTACATCGCCTCTGTCAGTGCGCCCCAGGGTGGCTGTGGCTACATTGTAGCTTGCCATCACCAGTGTGTGAATGTGTGTGTGAATGGGTGGATGACAGGTTGTGTAAAGCGCTTTGGGGTCCTTAGGGACTAGAAAAGCGCTATACAAATACAGGCCATTTACCATTTACATCAAGTGTTTAAAACGGAAGCTGTGCAGGTCTGAGATCAGCAGCTTTGTGAAACACCAAACTGAGGTCCTGTTAATGCTGATATATAGTGACACAGTTACATGGGTGATTAATGCTTTTGCTTTTTTGTCTTTAACTTTATCAATAAAGCTGCAGCTTTCACTGCAGCACGTGTTGTACTTTAACCTTTGCACTATTTTCATCAGTTCATTTTGCAGTTAACATGTGAACATGTTGGATGATCTGTCTGCTGTCACTGGGTGGTGCTGAGGTCTGAATCTGAGGGCAGCTCCTGTAATCACAAAGAGAACAGAACCATCAAACTCAGATATAAATTTTATCCCTCAAAATTGAAATAAAGCTGATTCTTCTGTCCTCACACACTCAGGATCTGAAGTTCTTCTCTTACATTTTTTTCAGTATTACAGTACACTACAGTACTTTAATCCATAGTTCCTGATTAATGAGGATCTACAAGGTACAAGCTTTTTTTTTTTTTTTTTAAAGTTACTGCCTTTACAGATGTGGCAAGAGACTGAAAACATGCTGTTGTTTGCACATATTTAATATTCAGCTCTGCACAGGAGCTGAAGCAGGGTGTAGCCTGTTGCTTTTACAGCATAATACTTGTAATAAAAGTACAGTAACAGTAATTAGTGACTGAGTAGCCTGGGGCGTTTCTCTTGATTTCTTTAGCAAATTCATTCACCTGCACAGATTAGCTAAATGAACCCTGACAGCCGAGTGCTCATTTTAGCTAGCTAGGTCTCAGGACCTAGCTAAGGACGGTAGTTACGGATTAGCTTACAAACACGTTTAACTTACCGAAAAAGTGCAGCGGGGCCTCGGGTCCTTCAGTCGAGTAGTCCAGTTTACTGAAGAACACCTCAGGCTGTCAGGTTAAAACACTCGGTCGTGTTTTCGTAACGTAAACGCTGGCCCTCCTCTCAGAGCCTACGCTCTATCTGCCATTCCCGAACAGAGATACGCAAGTTTCTCCATGACTACAGCTGCCAGTCAAAGCTGTTACGTTTCACCCCAATTTAACACCACCGCGGTAGGAATCAGAATCAAACTTATGGGAAAGGAGACCCCTTGGACATCAATCAGCATGATGAGAACTATTGATAACAAAAGAAAGGATCTTTGGAAAAAAATTATCTAAGGAGAATTAATTTATTTCAGTCCCATCCGCTAACATGGAGGAGGCGGGGTTTATGACCTATACTGCAGCCAGACAGCAGGGGGCGATAGAGACGTTTTGGCTTCATTTTTGGGGAGCTGTCGCGTCGTTCATGTTTTCTACAGTCAAGCTGTGTCCCAAAACGTCGGCTGCATCCTCCAGAGGCCGCATTTGAAGGCCGATTACTCCGGAGCGACAATGAGCAACTGTTTACCGGTGCCAAAAACTCAGCCACTGTGGGTTGGAGGTACAGCAACAATATGCCGCTTTTAATCTGTTAGGTATAAGGGAGAGAGCTTAATCTGTCTTTTAGTCGGAAGTGTGTACATTTTGCTATGTATACTGTTCAGGAATTAAGAAGATTGATATGCTCTATTATTTTCTGTCTGTTAAGGCCATTCTTGAGAAGATGGGCCTGCAGGGTAAAGTCACCCCTTTGCAGGCGAAAAATGGGACAATTTAAAAAAAGAAATACAAAGTATGTACAGCTGTATTCAAATATGTTTTTTTTTTAGCAAGTTAAAAACTTATTCATGTAAACCTGTACTGTTGCTTTTTTTGTCAACTGCCACTTTTTATTTCCTTTGCCCTTAGGACTTCAAGTATCCAGGGTCAGGCGAGGGAGTGAGTGGGAAGCCCACTGCTGCTACATGGCCCTGGTTTGCCCTCATGGATGAGGTGTTAGGACGGAGGCCTTCTACCAAGCCTCCAGTGCTAATTGCTTCCATCCATGAGGACACTCCAGGGCCCAGTTCAGCAGTGGGCAACCAAGTGTTGGATGAGGAAGAGCAGGAAGATGAGGGCCAGGTGGAGCAAAGAGGGGCAAAAAGAAAGAAGGACAGGGATGAGTTTTTGGATTAATCAGAGAGGACATGAGATTGCAGAGGGAAATGGAGGAAAGAAGAGCACAGGAGGCAAAAGATAGAATGGACAGACTGTTTGGTTTGCTTGAGAAACTTGTTGAAAAAAAAAAGGATTAAATTTCTGTAAATGCTTCACCTTTATTTGCATTGTTTTTCCTTTTTTTTAAAAAAAAAAAAAAGAAACTATGTACAACATAAATTTTATCAACACAATTAATTAAAATGTCTGAAAAAAGTAACAATAGAAAAAACAACAAAAAACATGAATTCTTACGAATTATTATTACAGTTAGGATTAACCTGAGTGTCCCAGTAAGCACAGGTACTTTTAACCAGGTCTGATCTTTGGCTGGGCAGGAAGGAAGTCTCGGGCAGTGCTGCTGAATGTGCTGCTGAATGTGCTGGACCAGGACCAGAGAGATGGAGGAGGTGCCACAAGCAAGACCTTGGTTTGTATTTCCAGCCAGTAAATGGAACATCATACAGGGTGATCTCCATAAGGTCTAGGGATGCTCGTTTCCACTGTCCACCGCATCATCTGTCACTTAGGTTTGTAGGGCTGATGTAACTGACGGCTGCCATGTTACTAAGATGTATTCAGAAAGATGCAAACAATCCTGTTAATAAAGATCTAACAAGTAATATCTAAAAAATGCTCTACTAACAGAATACTTGCCTGTTTAAAAATATTCATTGGTCGTGTCCAAATTCATGGGCTGCATCCTCCTGAGGACCCGGCCTTCGCGGTCTACGTGGGTCGGGTCCTCAGAAGGTCGGGTAGGCCGGAAGTAATTGGACGGTTTAGCCTTCTGATTAGCGTCACCGCTGTCTCGGTGGAGTTTAATAAACTCAGCCGTCTGCTCCTTGCTATCTAAAATATAACAGGACACTGGTGTAAATTCTCGACCGTCTCATACTTCTGTTTAATCAGTTTTCTATTTGACGTTTTGTCACGGTTTGCCGGGGCAAGCCGTGTGGAATATGAAATAGGACCCAAAATGCGGCAGCTCTGGTGCAGATGAGTGTTTATTTGACAACCGAAAATACAAACAGCAATGGTGTGGGTACCATGAAACAGGAAAACCTAAACTGGGTAGAACTAATAACACAAACCAGAAACGAGGATGCAGGGAGGTCCGGGGAAATACATACGGGAAGACGCAGGGAGACCGAGGGGAAACAACACAGACGAACCAGCGATTACTAAGACAGAAAATACAACTTAAATACACTCAGAACACAGGGAGATTACACACAGGTGGGAGACACAGCTGGGAGTGATTAACCCTTTAAGACCTACCATAGAACCAAGTCCGCCAGAGCTTATATTATATTTTTACATGCTGTGGAGCCATTTTTGGGAGCATTTCAAGTTGCTATACATCAATACAACCATTATAGCCCAGATTTTAATAATATGTATTCATTAAGTGCATAGTAATTACATAAATTGCAAAAAAGTGCAATAAACTACAAAAAAATTGAAAATCGTTTTTGATTTTTTAACATATATTTGTAGTTAGAGAAATTTAAGAGGCTTATCCCTCAAAACTGTAAGTACAAAAAAGTTGCACAAAATAGTTTCCCACCACAGGAAATTTATTTTGAGTGTCTTCATAGTTTTATTTTTGAAATACACCAATTTTTATACACTGCAGGAAAAACGAAAATAAATATTATACTGCAAATTTGCAAAAAAGCAGCATATGCATCAAAATAAACTATTTCCAGCAGTGCAATATGAGTCCTAAGCATCCCAGAAACGACACAGAAAGTCATAAAGTCAAAGATAACTTTTAAAAAGAGCAGTATAGGCCCTGAGGCCCTGATCGCAAAAAAGACTACATTTCCGCGAAAATGACGCCACTTCCGGTTTCGGCCAGGTAATGGCGGAAATGCAAAAGTTCGCGCTGACGTCTATTCCAACGTAGGAAGTGTTTTGAACAGCTGATCGGACCGGCAAAGCTTGTTTCTGGAATATTATGTTTTTGTTCCTGCAAGCGCTTTTTATGCAGTTTTTGCAAAGCTTTATGTGGAAGGAAACCGTGACCTAGGACAAGCTGATGGCACAATATGTAAGTACAACTCCTCCGGTTTCATATGCAAAAAAAATTTTTGCGCTAGCTTACGTGGTTGCAGTGCTACCGGGATTTAAAAATAGTTACGCATAACAGAGCGTTCCCGCTCCGATCGGCTCTAAAGGGTTAACATGACGAGACCAGGGAGGCAAACTGAAAACACTCACATAAGACGCAGACCTTCACAATAAAACAGGAACACACGGGGGGGAACAGGGTAAACACCAATTAGAGGAGAACAGAACCAAAATCTCGAAGAGAAAACACAAAACGCTGGGTCAAAAGGACCCAGGATCATGACAGTACCCCCCCCCCCCCCCCCCCCAAAGGCTGGCTCCAGACAGCCCAACAAGAAACAAAACAGCCAGAAAAAACAGAAAACAACCCGACCAGGGCGGGCGGCGGGGGCCCAGGAAGGAGGGCTCGAAGCAAAACAAAACCGGAGCACCAGAAGGCCAAAAGACAAAAACAAAAAACGAGACCAAAACCAAAAGAAACGAAGCACACCAGAACACAGGAAAAAACAGAGCCCAAAACAGAAGAGTTCAGGGGGCCGACAGCACAGGAGTCCAAAACAGTTCAGGGGGCCGGCCAGGGGGCCGACAGCACAGGAGTCCAAACAGTTCGGGGGGCCGGCCGTGCGGAAGGCAACGGCGGCCACTCAGGCGATGGCGGTCCGGGGGCCGGCCGTGCGGAAGGCAACGGCGGCGACGAGGGAGACGACGGAGCAGTTCAGGGGGCCGACCGCGCGGAAGGCAACGGCGGCGACTCAGGCGATGGCGATCCGGACCAGGCGAGGCTGCAGAGGCTGGACTAGGCGAAGCACAGGCTGAAGCCGGACCAGGCGAAGCACAGGCTGAAGCCGGACCAGGCGAAGCACAGGCAGAGGCCGGGCCAGGCGAGGCTGAAGGCTCTGAGGCCGGGCCAGGCGAGGCTGAAGGCTCTGAGGCTGGGCCAGGCGAGGCTGAAGACACGGAGGCTGGGCCAGGCGAGGCTGAAGACACGGAGGCTGCAGCAGGCGAGGATGATGATGGAGCTACAGCAGGCGGCTGGACAGGCTGAACGGGCCCCTCGGACCCTCCAGCGCAGGCAGGAGGCTGAACGGGCCCCTCGGACCCTCCAGCGGAGACAGGAGACGAAGGCCGGAGCGGTCCCTCGGACCCTCCAGCGGAGACTAGAGACGAAGGCCGGAGCGGTCCTACGGACCCTCCAGCAGAAGTCACCACTAAGCCAGCAGTCATGGAGTCCTCTGGCAAACACGAAGGCGACTGGCGATGCACTGAGCACTGGCTCTGCCCAGGCAACGCTGACATGGTGCAGTTCTCAGGTGGCTGCATAAACTTCAGGGGTCCAGAATCAGCCGGGGACTGAGACCTAGCCTCTGGGGAAGCCCTGGAGCGGCAAACTGTGCCAATGGCGGCTGAACCATGAAAAGCACCTTGAGGTGAAATTAGACTTTCTCCCTGCATGGAGTGAATGAGTGAAACCGGTGATACTGGAGCCAGAGCTACGGGTAGCGGGGGCACTGGAGCTACTGGGGCCTGCGCTACAGGCGGCACTGGAGCTACTGGGGCCTGCGCTACAAGCGGCACTGGAGCTACTGGGGCCTGCGCTACAGGCGGCACTGGAGCTACTGGGGCCTGCGCTACAGGCGGCACTGGAGCTACTGGGGCCTGCGCTACAGGCGGCACTGGAGACTGAACTGAGGGTGGCACTGGAGACTGAACTGAAGGGGACACTGGAGACTGAACTGAAGGGGACACTGGAGACTGAACTGAAGGGGACACTGGAGACTGAACTGAAGGGGACACTGGAGACTGAACTGAAGGGGGCACAGGAGACTGAACTGAAGGGGGCACAGGAGACTGAACTGAAGGAGGCACAGGAGACTGAACTGAAGGAGGCACAGGAGACTGAGCTAAGAGGAGCACTGGCTGCGGGGGAGCTAACTGAGCTGAGAATGGCTGCGGGGGAGCTAACCGAGCTGAGAATGGCTGCGGGGGAGCTAACCGAGCTGAGAGTGGCTGCGGGGGAGCTAACCGAGCTGAGAGTGGCTGCGGGGGAGCTAACCGAGCTGAGAGTGGCTGCGGGGGAACTAACCGAGCTGCCGGTAGCTGCACAGGCGATAAGCAGCTCGCGTTGACATCCGCCACACAAAACGCAGCCCCTGAATGAACAGTCATGCAGTCCGAAAATGAAAAAGAGTCCTCACTCACCACAGCCGGCGATTTAGAAGCCCGAACGTCCGGCTGTGGGGTGGCGCGCTTGCGGCGCGATTGGCGTCTCCTACCCGCAGACGGCTCCGACGGGCCGGGCAAGATCACATCCGGCGAGTCGGGCAGCGAGGCAGGAGTGGCTGAGAGAAGGTGCGGTGTGAGCCGGAGAAAAGCCTGCATGGTCGGAGGAAGCGACTGCAGAAGCCATGGCAGGCCAGAAAAGAGCCGTTGTAGCCGACTTTCCACGGCACGACGAAGCTCCTCTGGAGGGTTCTCCAGCCATAGCCCGAGGAGAATCTCCACATTGTACGCAATGTCGTCCTGGAGCTCCTCGGACGGATTCACTGCTGCTGGGTCCATGGTGGCTGGTTCGTACTGTCACGGTTTGCCGGGGCAAGCCATGTGGAATATGAAATAGGACCCAAAATGCAGCAGCTCTGGTGCAGATGAGTGTTTATTTGACAACCGAAAATACAAACAGCAATGGTGTGGGTACCATGAAACAGGAAAACCTAAACTGGGTAGAACTAATAACACAAACCAGAAACGAGGATGCAGGGAGGTCCGGGGAAATACATACGGGAAGACGCAGGGAGACCGAGGGGAAACAACACAGACGAACCAGCGATTACTAAGACAGAAAATACAACTTAAATACACTCAGAACACAGGGAGATTACACACAGGTGGGAGACACAGCTGGGAGTGATTAACATGACGAGACCAGGGAGGCAAACTGAAAACACTCACATAAGACGCAGACCTTCACAATAAAACAGGAACACACGGGGGGGAACAGGGTAAACACCAATTAGAGGAGAACAGAACCAAAATCTCGAAGAGAAAACACAAAACGCTGGGTCAAAAGGACCCAGGATCATGACACGTTTAGTCAGCTGTGTAAAAACCAAGGAGGAACCCACCCGGGGAATTAATAAGGTTTTATTTTATCTAATCTAATAACTTTAATCTCAGCCAAACCGATTTACTCACGAACAAACAAAACACTGAAAAAAGCCCAACAATAACATTTTTAGGTTGTCTAAGTGACTTATATATTTCGTTTAACCTGAGTAGCGAAAGAACGCGGTGATCTGAAAATGATGTGCCGGGAGTTGTGCCGTCCTCGGCCGCATCAGTAACCCTCGAGCTCCTGGCTCGCTATCGAGCTGGTGGGTAGCAGACGTCTCCGAAAATGTTGAAGCACTTTTGCAAATATGCGATATCTTGATAAACCGAGCAGATATTTGATGTTTACACAGCTACTTTCTCGCCTGAAAATATGTTAAAAGTGTAAAAGTGAGTAATTTTAAAACTTAGTAGCGACCGCCATTGTTGGAAACTGGAGTTTGACTGGGCCACGCTATGAATTCTGGGATATGGTGGGCCACGAAGGACACACCCGACCCATCCTTCAAATTCGGGGAAAAGGAGGACGCATTTGTCGGCTGCATTCGGAGGAGTCTACGAATTTGGACAGCCTTTGGCGCGTCGCTGTGATGTAATTGGTCTACAAATGCAGCCTCAGGAGGATGCAGCCCATGAATTTGGACACGACCATGGTCTTGAGGTAGCTCCTCCAGGGCAGACACCTCAGCAGATAGCTGGTCACGCCAGGGAGCACCACTGACTGCCTCCAATACATATTTATCAACGTGTCAGAGCACTCCTTACGTTGTGGTACATCTTATCTCATGTTGCACATCATCCTCAGGTGCATCCTCCGGGTCCATAGCGTCACCAGCACCAAGGCAGATGTTGTATAGGACAGCACATGCTGTCATGACCTGAAACTGATGTTTTTTGTTTTTTTTTAAAAGAAACAAATAAGGTGTTTATAAATGTACATACACTAAAGTTCCCATTATATCATTATAATTATTTGAAAAAGAATGGCACTATATTGTAATGACTTACATATGGTACAAAGGTGTGGTGCACCTCCAGCGCTTGAAGGAAGATGGCCCGGAACCTCGTCTTCATCATTCCAAAAGCACTCTCTATAATAGAGCGTGCCCTGGAGTGATGAGAGTTGAAGCGCTGGGCTCCCACACCTTGAACTGGCCTCTTGTACGGAGTGATGAGGAGAAGTGGATGCTGGAGACATGGGTACCCTCCATCTGCTAAGATGAAATGCCCTGGAGGAGGGTAAATGGCCTGCCGGTACAGTGGGCTGTTGCATAGCACCCTGGAGTCATGCACTGACCCAGGCCAGCCCACATATGTATTGATGAAGCGGCCCTGATGGTCACAAACTGCCTGCAGGAGTATGGATGGGAACAATTTCCTGTTTCTGTAGCACTGACCATCAGGGCCGCTGGGAGGCTTGATGCGGACATGGCAGCCGTCAATTGCACCAGCAGCCTTTAAAAAGGCTCTGTGTCTTGCTAGCCCTGCAAACCCATGAGACAGGACATCTAGGTCTTCAGGAGTCCGAGGGAGATGGATAACCTGATGGTGAATAGCCACCACCTCCTCTGTGACCCTGTGAACGATGTGGTGAACAGTGGAGCGAGGAATAGCAAACACTCTGGAAACAACTCTGTAGGATGCTCCACTTGCCAGCCAGAAAAGAAACACAAGGACCTCAATAGTGGCACCCCAACCATGTGGCCGATCCTGGTTAAGGAGGTTCAGCAGCACTTTCAGAGACTCCCTGCTCAGATGAAAATCAGGCCTAGTGTCCTCATTATTAAAAAACCTGTCCAGGACTGGAACACTCCTTAATCCTGTTAAGCCGGCAGTACTGTGGTCTCACCTGGTGAAGGAAAATAAGGAAAATGTTTTATTCTTGTCATATGAATGTTGCGCTTGTTCTTTAAAAAAAACGTGTCAAAACTTTATTTTGATTATCATACTTAAGTAAAATTCACTGGTTAACTGATAAAAGAGTGAATAAAATCACTTCTACATCAGAGTTTTATTTAGCTAGTAAACAGATTTCAAATACACACATAAACGATGGGGAAAAAAACTCTTGATTTATCTCTTAGTCGGAGATAAATCAGTCGTCTGCGACGGCTGATTTGTTGTAACTCTTCGATTAACAAAAATAAGAGAAAAATACAGAGAGTTTCAACGATATCCATTATTTCACAGAGGGGGAGAAAGTGGTAAGGGCGGGAACAGCTGGTGACGCAAATCTGAAGGCTAGACCGTCCCATTTCACGTAGACCGCGAAGGCCGGGTCCTCCGAAGGATGCAGCCGACGTTTTGGGACACAGCTTCAGTGTTGAGAACCGGTTCCCACTGTTTCAATTCCTTGGAATTGTTTGTCATTTTTGCAAACAATTCCCTTATCGATTCCAGTCGCCCCGAATGACGTCACCACGTTGCAGAGCGTCATTTACCTGGGACGAAACATGGCGGCTCAAACGCTCAAAAGTTTGGTTATACTTTACGAGAACGGATGACAACAGGGCAACTTGCAATACTTTCAAAGTAGATATTTCATTTAAGGGAGGAAACACTATGAATATGCAAAAGCATTTGCTCACAAAACACACGATAACCTTAAACGAATGTCGTGTTTTTAATTCCGTTTCGGACTCGTGAATCTCAACCCAGCAGCAGCGGTAACGTTTGCACGTCCTCTCCCGTTAATGCGGCAGGTAAATCATCAACTAACAGTGCATATTATGTTAGCGCAATCTGCCTTATTACAAAACCTGCCATTACTGTGCATTTATGTGACCATGATGAGAGAGACAGACAGAGTCTGGCTGGCTCAGATGCTGGCACTTCTCGCTGCAGTCTACCGGTAGCGTCTCCTTTCAGGCCAGGATAGACGAATGTCACCGAGCAGTGACTAAGTCTGTGGTAAAAGGCTTGCACCCATTTGCCACAGCAGATGCCCCCGATTTTCAGTAAGTGAATGTGTTTAATTGTAGGCAGGGACATTACTGGATATTCTTGTGTAATTGCTACAGAATAATTTATGTTATACTTTGTTATTGCTACAGAAGATTTTTTTTCCTGGGCAAAAAAGAATCGATAAGAGAATCGATAAAGAATTTAATTGAATCTGCTTAGGCCGCTGCCCCCGCGACCCGGCCTCGGATAAAGCGGATGAAGATAGATGGATGGATGGATAAAAAATTGAATGGTTAAACAGAATCAAAAATGGAATCGGAGTCGTGAAAATCTTATCAATACCCATCCCTAGTTGTGAATGGCTGCTGAAAGTTGCTGGCAGTCTTCCATGTAAAGTACGTGGATCGTGGTATTCTGACAGCCACAAAGGGATGACTTTATGAATGATTTCACCAAGACAGCAACCTCCAACTACCACCTGGGAATACACATCTTTTCCTAGCAACCTCTAGTTGCAATGGGATTATCAAGTTGTCTCTAGGTCTGTGTGACTAAGACGTTAAGTGTTCCACATTCTTCTCGGCATTTATAAGCCATCTTTGATTAAAAAAAATAATAATAACGTAAGGAAAGAAGTGTGATCAAAAAGTGCTGGGAATTGTCTCATAACAATCAAAAACTACACCTGATTTAAAATTGGACAGTTTCTCCTTCAAGGCCACCTCAAC
Source organism: Copadichromis virginalis (assembly GCF_057382275.1). NCBI lineage: Eukaryota > Metazoa > Chordata > Actinopteri > Cichliformes > Cichlidae > Copadichromis > Copadichromis virginalis. Next base: position 41,696,831 of record NC_140639.1, read on the forward strand.
AAGTATGTCTGGATAGCTTTAATCATAACTGCTATTTTTAGATCACACAGGTACTATTCTGTCTTATTGTACTTGTACCTCTATGATGCTTGCTGGACCTCATTCAAGGTGGCAAGACAGCAAGCCTAAAACTTATGTGGAGGTAGACAATCTGACAGTCAAAGTAAGTGATGTGAATGAATAAAGCCTGATCGGGTGTGGATAAAAATCCATGCATTTTCAGTTATTGGTACACAATGATGGATGCTACAGTTTTTGTCAAATTTTTCTTTAAAGGTTCTTCCTTGGAAGCTCCACAACATTATGGTCATACTCGCCAATTAATGATACCACTGTCAAGGTAATCAATGGTATCACAACTGGCATTTTTGAAATCAAAGATTGTTGAAATCAAAACACATCCATCCTTTTAGATCCATATTGAAATGTGAGCCACTCAACCTTTAAGCAGCCATCTAAAAAAAAAAAAAAGCAGTAGTGCTAAAAGCCTCCAGTTCCACAAAAAGTCACCTTTTCCAGAACTTTTGGATCACTCCTTGTATTTGGTATAGTTTCACTATTTTGTTGAGATCTAAAACGCTCAATCCCTTTCAAGCATTTTGAAGCATGTTGACGTGACTGTCTTCTGTTTGGTGACATCTGTATTGCCTCTACAAAGGGCCTCAAGGACAACCTAGCTGCTTAGCTGCTTCTTTATAGTGCATTTGAGTTCTCTTATCTAGCAAAAGATATAAAGAAAACTCTGTAGACAGATAAGCTTAAGAAATCCTTACAATACCTGTTATATTATGTTCTCATCTCTCTTTTTGCCTCATATCAAGTTGTTCCATAATAACTGTATCTATATTTCACACTATTCATCTGAGTCTCCTAAAAGATTACTTCTGCATGAGTCATCACAATTTCCACAGCACACGCCACATTTTTTTGTAATATGGGTAGGGACTCTCCAAATGTCTGAATAGATTTGTGAATTTGCTGCTATACAATGTAACAATAGATGGGCCCTATTTCAGAGTATTTCTCTTTTGTAAAGGTGAATATAAAGAAAAGGCAGTGCATGTCAGTTTCATTGTGACCTTCCATATTACATCACGCTGAGCTGTCCAAGTTTTCAGTGTGTTTCATCATACATTCATGGGATTATGTACATTTATGACATTCTTATTTATTTATTTTCAAAAGAGTGCAGTCCTAATTGAGTTTTTAAATCTTTGAAGCAAAAAAAAAGTCAAAATGTTGGATCAAAGAGGTGGAACATCATTCATCTCATGTGACATCTAGTTATAAGGTCTACCATTTGCCAAGCTTTGCACAGAATGTTTGCCATGTCATTCATCCATTCTGCCTTGGTACCCATTCATTGTACATGGGGACTTGGAACATTATCATTATGTCTCCGTGCTGTTCTCCTCAAGGCTATACAAAGCCTTTTTTGAATTTTTAAAATTTTTTTACTACTTCCAACTCATTCATTTTTCATCAGCCCAAGCTTGTTAATTAAAATGCTGAATGGCACACTTTAAGTTGCAAACACAAAATTTTGTTGTTTGACCTTTTCTTTTTGCCAATATGTGACGCTGCCTGAGTATGACGTGTTGATGAATGGATAATGTACTATGCAAGCTGACAGGACTCTTTGGGAAAATTAATGAGAACATAGTGAGCAAGAAAGGAGACTGTTGAAAAGAGTGAGTTTCTTTCTCTCTCTCTCTCTCTCTCCCCCCCCCCCCCCCCCCCTTTTTTTTTGATTTACTCTGCAAGGATTATGTTGGTACTCTCACTCGCAACTGGTTAATGGATATAATGTTGTTATGTATCATGTGGACACTCAAAAGAGTGAATGATAAAAGAGATGGCTGAGAAAAAAAGGTAAACTCAGGCATGTCTAAATGACAAGAAATGGAGAAAGCTTGCCAGAGACAGGTAGAACAGTGCTAACCACCATGGATGTCATCTGTCTTTGCTACATTAGTGCTAATGTTCGCTGCACCCCTGTTTGTTCTGCTGAACGTTAAAATTAAATATGCAAATTGTGACACAAAAACAGCATTTCTGAAATGAATCGTTGTCAGACAGTGTCATTTATAGTACCTCGTCTGAGCAACAAAACAATTTCTTCCATCCAATTAGCTGCATGCTGTTTGAAATTCAGCTCCCTTCTTCTAAGTGCTAGGACTTCTTTGTGAAGTGGGATTTCACTGACTCACGAACTGATTAATGAATTAACTGATTCCTTTCCTGTTTCCTTCCATCCTTTCTCTCGTCCTTCATTCTGTCAGGGAGCACTACCAAAATGAGGGGCTAAAATGGATAAAATCTATTATCTGGTGCAAATTAGTCAAGCCTTCTTGACTATCTCATGACTCATTACTGAAAAGGTGAAAATGATTCTCCAGTAGATTAACACATCTTCATGAAATGTAATAAATGGTCCTTAGCCTTGATGATGACCACATGTTTGGCAGATGAAGACTTTCTCCGAAGTCCCAATGGAAATGTGCGATAGCTTACTATATGTGCGGGAGCTTATAGCACTGATGTGCAGCATTAGAGGACAGACTTATTGGACAACTCTTTAATGGGGGCTCCTGAAGAGTGTAGTGTCGAGTTTGACATAGCCAGGTTTTCTTTGTGTTAGTCAGTCAAAAATACCGTTCAGTGCTCACTCTTAGTTATTGTGTTATTCTTTGCCAGGTGAAACTAGCATGTCAACATTGCTATGCACACTCAAGTTTTCAGATTTGTACTTTTCAAATAGGTTTATTTGCCATGGTAGACTGCTGCCACCTGCTCTCAGCAGAGGCACATACATTCTACCAGGTAACAGTAGTACTTAATATATATAAACTATCTTTGAAAACAAGAAGAAGTCAGGACCAGGTTGGTTGGCATAAGTTACTATGGTGAACTAGCTAGGTCGGGTTGTTGTATTTTTGCCCTACAATATAAAGCGGATGTTGTTGTGATTTAGAGCAGCGGTCCCCAACCTGTTTTGCGCCATGGACCGGTTTATGTCTGACAATATTTTCACAGACCAGTCTTTAAGGTGTCGCGGAAAAATACAGCAAAATAAAACTAGTACCAAACAAAGAAGATTTATTCATAACACATGGGAAAAGACCCAGGGAAACCGAGTTAACGATAAAAACGATTAAAAAAAAATAACGCTAAAAACCGATAAAACGCCTGAAAACCATGAATTTCACGCCCGAGCCTCAACTCTTGCAGCTTGGTACTAAACGAGACCGGTCCATGGCCCGGGAGTTGAGGACCACTGATTTAGTGCAATAGAAACAAAACCGAAAACTGAGATAAAAAGAAAACATCTTTTTGTCACAATGTTATCTCAGACTCAGCATATAGTCACTCGCCACACTAGGTACAAACCTTTTATTATGGGGTTGGACAGTTACTTCAGATGTGTCAGCTGTACAGCTATGATGTGAATCTCCTGTTTAACCAGGTCCCAAAGGTCCTCTATTGGACTGCCATCAGGTAACTATAGAGGCCAGTTAAATAGTGAAGGTGATATGGTACTAAGAGACCTAAAGTAAGCCAATATCTCCCACATTATTAACCTGTCTTCTTCAAGGTTCATTCTCTTCTGCATGCCTTTTTTGTAGCGAGTAGCTATTTGAGTCACAGTTGCATTCCTATCAACTCATAGGAGTCTGGCCATTCTCCCTGACCTCAGCCTGTCAGTTACCAGCAACAAGACAAGCTGTTCAAAGTCATTTACAATCATCTTTCATGCCCGGTTTCCTTTCATCAGATTGTCTTGACCATGTCTTCGTGTTTAAATGCATTTGGTTGGTGCCATCTGATTGGCTGATTAGATATTTGCATTAACAAGTAGTTTTTCAAAATGTATCCCATAAAGTAGTGGGGAGTGTACTTTGCTAAACCATCAGTGGGTTCACATTCAAAATGGAAATCCAGTAGTATGAAGTAATATCAAAAGTCAGCATTAGTTAAATCCAATTCCTCCTGTGAATAGTTTACACAGAACATTATGGGGAAAATGGTAGGAAACAAATGATATCTTTAGAACTTATTCTCAAACCCAATCCAGAGTCAGTATGACTCCAGAAGCTCATTCACTGGAGATACTTTTCATATTGCTAAGGGCTTTTTAGTACTTATGAGCTTTGATGAACAATATATTCACTTGTGTCTTGAGGTTGTTAAGTTAACATTATGCATATGCTGAGGATGCTGACTATCTCAAGACAGCCTTGAAAATGTAGTTTTCATGCAGCAGGGTTTTAGCTTACATTAAGGGCACCAAGATCATGTACATATTTCTCAGTGGATTTGATGTTGGAGAAATCCATCGACTTGTATCTTATCTTATCTTCTTTAAAACTAATCATAACTATCAGCACCATTTGGGGATTTTAATTTTAGTAAAACTTACCCATAGTCTCACCTCTTTTGTATGTGGAGCAAACCGTGACAAGTTTAGTGAGTGCATACAAAAGAGTTTGTATGAGCAAATCCAGGAAATTCAGGTCACATTAAAGAAAGAGTGCACACAGCTGTGGTTAGCCCTAAGGGAGGGAACATACAGTCACTTAGTCACCACTACACTGCTAAAAGCAACTTAAACTTCTTCACACAGCACTTGAGAAAGTTTCTTTCTCCGATTTCACTAAGGTGGAGAAGAAGAGCTGTGACCAGGGATGGAGAGTGAAGCTTTTGTTGTTTACTCAGTGCTGTGCTAATCAATGCTGTTAACTCCACACATGCATAGGAAAGATGTTATTTTGCCAGGGCAATCCACCACTGTGGAGAATCAGAAGGTCCATAGAGGAGTTCTAGACTGTGGAGCACCCTTCATCTTTAATTAAAGCACCAAGAATATGTAGAGAAAATGGTCACTAATATTGGTCTAATTTACTTCTTGATTTTTTCATTCAAAAACAAAAAAAAAAAGAAAAATGAAAGAAAATTATTTTGTGCTAATGTAGATGAATGGGCGCCATGAAGGAGGACTGTTACACAAGCTATTACTGTGCTCTATTTAAAAGGGCATGACTGTGACAGCGCTAGAGGAGTCATTTAAAGTTCACTGAACCACAGTGAATATCACTGGTTAGTGCTCGGACTACTGGACTGTGTAATCACCTGAGATCTAAGCTAATCAGACCCTACAATTTTCTGCAACCAGCACGCTAACTTTCAGAAAACATTTGATTGATTGCTGCACAGTTTGTCCTTGGAAACAGATAATTGCCTGTTTTAGTTTTCTGTATACATTGAGCTCACTGACATGAGAGGCGTGGGGCGTTTGAACAGTCGCGGCCATTAGCTCTTTTCTCTCCGTGGCTTTGTCATCCGGTCGTGTCATTTGCCTCAGGCAGGGTTGAATGTGCTAATTGGTTTAACAAGTTTGAATGTCACTTTTAAATTGCAGTTGACAAAGATGACATTCTTTCAGCTCTCACACACATTATTGGTTTTATTTACTCTTCCGTACTAAAAAAAGGGGTCTTTTCTTTTATCCATCAATGTCTGTTCACAAAATTCCAGTTCAAATCAAGTGCAATCAAATGAGTTACTCTGTCTTCACTGTAATATCACCATACCGCAATGTTTACAGCTCCATGGCAGGTGAATTTATTGGACAACAATAAACATTGGTGCATCTGCAGTATCAATCATACTGTCATCTGCTCCTGATTGTATGTGTTTGTGCCTTCAAAGATCATCAGTGCTCCCGGGGGGGAAATGAAGTTGTTGTTGAGTTTGCCTCCTCGGGGGCCATCTTCAGATTTTGAAAGATCACTCATTTGTACAAGAAAGACAAAATGCATTGAGGAGGAAAAATAGAGAGTACCACTCAAGTAGGTGTGAGGTATTGATTTACCATTAAGGTTCAGGCTGATTGTCACGCAGTTCGTAGAGTACATTTGTGCCACCAAAAAGTGAGCCACTTTGGTCTATTATAACTAGGAGTTTCTTCAGTGTTCTTCACCTTGGGACTGCAAAGAAAACAAAGGATGCTTTCAGCAGCTGAACGGCAGTTATTATCCTTTTATTTTTTTATTTCTTATTTGAACACTAAATACATTTTAAAGAAATGCACTGAATAACATTACGGATTTTTCACCAAATTTAGATATGTAATTTGAGTCATTTTCAAGTCCACTTAAATTCAAAGATTCAAGGCATATCGTCATGTGTGCAAAGAAAAAGCATCAAAGGACTAACTTTCTATTTATCTTTTCTTATTGCACTTAAAAACCAACATGAAAACTTCAAACTAACACCAAACACCCTACTGACTGGGATCCTGAACCCTAAAGCTGTACTTTGTGTGACATCTTACAGATACTTCCATCATTCCAGTTTTTCAGGTTTTAATCACACAACCTGCCAGTAGTAACTTTTGGTTCTCTCGTTGTGATTTTAATAGATGAAAATATGTATTGGGTACAGTCTCTTGGTCATTTTCAAAGACAGACAAAGATGCACCAAGCTTAGCCAAATCATATGCTGTAATTGGCTCTAGTGTGGTGGTCACAGTTTAGCGTAAACACAATTCATTTTGTTCATGGACAAATGAATGAGCAACTTAGAAACTTTAGTATACAAGTGTGTTGTCTTGTCAGCATAGAGAAAGTCCTGTGTAAAAATGTAAAAAAAAATGTTACATTTAAGGTTTGACTTCTTTTTTAAGTCGATTGATCTGAAGGTCACAGTTATAATAATGGTCTATAGAGTTATTACTACCATAGCCATTGATGATATATAGGCATAAAGGGAATGATATATAGGTTTGCTACATATAATAATATAGTTTACATCCAACTATCGTGTCACATTAGACCTGTTATTGGATTTGACCTCTGATCATCTTGTCTTTCTCCCATAACTGCAACCGATCGTAGCAGATTGCTGCCCCTCCCTGAGTCTGGTTCTGCCAGAGGTTTCTTCCTGTTAAAAGGGAGTTTTGTCTTCCGAACTGTCGGCAAAGTTTAAGCGAGGGGAAAGGGGAGCGGGAGATCAGCACACAGATTGGTTCTTCAGCTGAAGTGATGCGGACACTGTACCGGTCCGTCGTGATGAAAAGAGCTGAGTGCAAAAGCGAAGCTCTTGATTTCAGAATCAGAATCAGAATCAGAATACTTTATTGATCCCTGGGGGAAATTATTTTTTGTTACAGTGCTCCATTTTAAACCAACATTAAGACAAGACAGACAATACGCTAACTAAGAATAGTACAATATATACATATATATACATACATACATACATAAGTCACTTATAAATAAATATTTGGAAAAGAAACATGTGTAGTTGTAGCAGCAAACAGTGTGTTAAGTGGATGCGTTGTACAGGGAGATGGCCACAGGCAGGAATGATTTCCTGTGTCGTTCAGTGGTGCTTTTCGGTAATCTCAGTCTCTCACTGAACGAGCTCCTGTGACTGACCAACATGTCATGGAGTGGGTGGGAGGTGTTATCCAACATTGTCTTTATCTTGGACAGCATCCGCCTTTATTTACCGGTCGACCTACGTCCTTACCCTCACCTAAATCATGAGGTCTGGGTAGTGACCAAAAGAATGAGATTGTGGATACAATCAACTCCCAAAGGTCTGTGGCCTCTACCTTAAAGATAGGGTGAGGCACTTGGCCATTTAGGAGAGGTCCTGAGTAGAGTAGCTACTCCTCCACATCAAAATGAGTCAGTTAAGGTGATTTGGGCATCAGACAAGGACACGTGCTGGTTGCCTCCTGGGTGAAGTGTTCCTGGCATGTTCTACCAGGAGGAGGCCCCTGGGCAATCCCAGAACATTCTAGAGAGATGATATCTCTTGGCTGATCTGGGAATGCTGTGGCATTCCCCTGGACAAGCTAGGGGAGGTGGTTCAGGAGAGGGAGGTCTGCTGTTCAGGCTGCTGCGGCCGTGACCTGGGCCTGGATAAGCAGAATAAAGTGGATTGATGAACTTTCTCTGTTTTCTTTGTTTTATTGTAGGGTCTTTACTAGGGCTGGGCTATATCATACCGTTCACGGTAATACTGTTGTAATTTTGGGCAACGATAGGAAAATGAAATATCGCGATAGAATATGGGTAAAACGCGCATGCGCAGTGCCTATGTTTACATGCGCACATGGCGGTGACGCAGAATGAGAAGAGCGAAAGCGAATCGTTAAATGAAACGGATGAACCAGAATTGGTTTGTAAAAATGCTGCAACTTCAGTGGTGTGGCACTGGTTTAGCTTTCGTACGTCAGATACACAACAAAGCACTATTTTTGGTAGAGCATGCTAGCGGGCCGCCGTTATTACCGTATTGTTTGGAAAATACGGCACACTTAAAATCAATCCTTTGATTTTTCTGAAAATCGACAGTGCCCCTTATAATCCCGTGTGCCTTATGTATGAATTCTGGTTGTGTTTACTGACCTCGAAACAATTTTATGTGGTACACGGCGCTCGAAAATCTGTCAAATGTTTTAGTACGACTTTGCTAAGCTACGAACCCGCACCGCTTGATGGATTGTCGGAGCATTACGGCTACCGTAGGCAGGAGCCTCGCGGAGTGATACGTACTGTGCTTCAACATAATATTACCATATTGTGTATGTATAACCTCTTTTTAAGTTTTGTGGCTATTATACATGGTTATGCTGAGGATATGTCGGCCAATTTCCACTGGAAATGCCTTTTGGTTAAACTGTCAGCAAGGAATTTGCACTGTTACATTTTTATATAACTTTAATGCACATAAAAAACAGATGCTTGTTTAAGTTAAAATACATTAATGGGGTTTTTTGCACTAATAAAGTTGTGGAGTTGTAAAGCATTTTGTCTAGTGTCAATTATATCGTCAGTTATATTGTTATCGCAAATGTTCAAATGTATATCGTGATAAATATTTTTGGTCATATCGCCCTGCTCTAGTCTTTACCTTATAATATAACGCGCCTTACTTTTAAGTTGACCCCAAAATGTGCTGTTTTTTTCTGCAGTACAAAATTATTAAATAAAGCTTACAAAGAACAAAGAAAACAAAATGAGTATCAGCAAAATACAATACTGTTACCTTAAAAGTAAATCCTGCACAGACAGTGATTTGCCTCGGTTGAGATTTGCACTCTCTGAGTACTTCTTGTTATCTTTATTTATGTGCAGAAACGTCTATTGAAGTCGAACCAGGTCACAGGTCTACCTAACCTGGTGCTTCCTCACATGAAGTCCTCAAATCTTATCTGATCACGATGGTAACACTTGGAAATCAACAGAATACACATTCACTGACATCTCTGCTCTGTGCCATGATCTGCCGACGTATGAGTCATGATGACTGAAGTGCTTTAGTCACTGCAATACTTAATGTAATGCCTGTGCATTAAATCATGCATGAGATACCGCTTACCCTCTGAGATCTAAACCTCACCCTCATCTCAACCCTATCACCAGATTTTCTGGAGAAAGTAAACAAAACAAAATTAAATTACTTACTTAAAACTAATGTTTTCTATCCCACGATGGCGAAGATTTGGGAGAACAATTTTAAAATGCAGAAATTCACATATTTGCTTGACGACTTCCACCTCAGGCTTAATTCGAGAGCATTTCTGATACTTCATAAGGCTTTCCATGAATTTATGAGTGTAAGAGTCCTTGATTTTGTTCTATAAGAAGTTTGAACAATGAATGCAATTTATTCAGAGTAAATGAAATGATGATAGGTAGGTATTTAGGTTCCAGTGTGAATTGTGGGATACTGACTGCAATTTGTATGAAAGAAATGTATAGCTTTTAAAACACACACACACACACACACACAATATGCAAGCTAACTGTGAGTAACAACATTTTAAAATGCAGTAATGTGATGTGATGTGAGAAGAAAAAAAGTTTAATTACTTTACAGTTTCTTACATTAGTTCAGTCAGTAGTCTTTGCACAGTACAATTGTAAGTCAGATGAAGGTTAGACATGTCACATGCATATATAGCCTTCTTATGAGAGTAGAACATCTTGATCAATCATTACAAATACAGACTCCAAACCAGACCGTGTTTGCAGTGTAACCATGACATTTTTAGGAGAAAGCCACCGACCTTTTTATTGGCTGCACAATAGCAAGAATGAAGATCTGGTTGCCAGGAGGAAGGATTGACGATAAACATGAAAAAAAAATAGGGCTGGTGTATTAACCAGAACCAACAGAAACACACAGAAAATGCATAAACAGTGAGCAAGTGGTTGGGTGCTCCACAGGATAACAGGTTCAACTCCCACAAGCCAGCTCAAGTGAAGCAACACCACAGGAGCATAGTATGACTCACTAGGCTTTAAGTAAGATGTGCAACTTTTATTTGACATTCAATGTTACTGCCTTTAAATACTGTAGTTATATACTATATTATGTATAGCTTGCAATATAGTCTAAGTAAACAATGTACAACAAGTGTACAAACGGCTTTGAAAGAGTATTGCCACTATAGAATCAGACCAGATAATAATAAAAAAAAAAAACCTACAAAAAATATGAAATGTATTTTGTAGAACACAGAGCTGGGATTGAATAATGGTCTTACGTATTTTACAGTGTACTGTATATTAGTTTCAACTAGGACATTATCCAAGAATTACTGGACTGCACAATATGAAGCCTCAGTGTCTGTCACGGTCTGGCTGGCAGACCGTGGGGATGTGGGGAAAGGAGGACCCAGGCGCGGTGCTCTATGTATAAACAGTGTGTTTATTTACAGAGTGGAACAAAAACAACAATAAATCCCCGTGTTCTCCTAGACTCCCGTGTCGTGTCTCTGCGTGAATAGTTCGTGTCTCTGTGCTCTCTGCTCCCGTGTCAGCACCCCCCGGTGCTCGCTGCTCTTCGTGCCTTCCACGCTCCTCCTGCGGGAAACAATAGACGCAGCCGTCAGGACACAAATAACCGCGGGCATACACTTACACACATTAACTCAATTCAATGGGACGACTAACGTGGAGTCTCAAGGAAATGATCCCGCGTCGGTGGGAGCTCCAACTCTCTCCTAAGTAGCTCCCCCGACGAGGCCTGATCAGCAGCAGGTGTGTGACTTCGGGTGTGGCCAGTCCTTCCACAGGGCCACACCCCTCAGGCCTGCAGGTGGCTGAGCTCCATCCTCCAAGCATACCCGCAGACACACACACACACACACTCACATCTACAAGCATGGAGAAGAGCAGCAGCAACACCAAAATACATATAATAATAATAATATAATTCATAACTGCTCAGGGATCCTGGGTTGCTCAGACCCAGGACCCTGACAGTACCCCCCCTCTAAGGGTCGGCTCCCGACGACCCCAAAACCAAAACAAAAAACAGCACAACCAACCCAGGGCGGGCGGCTGGGGGAACCAGGACGGAGGGCCAGAACCAAAACAAGCAAAAACAACAAAACAACAAACCGACCCAGTCCACAGTCTCAGAGTCAGACCGCGCATCCCGCAGCGGTGCAAAAAGAAAATGAAAAGACGCCACAAACAGTCACAGGCGGCCCATCAACACAACAAGAGAGTTCAGGGGGCCTACCTCGAGCCCAACGGCGGCGACGTAGCAGCTCCGGCGGACGGCCCCGGGTCCGGCGGCAGCAGCAAAACAGTTCAGGGGGCCTGCCACGGGTCCGGTGGCGGCGGCGCTGCTCCTCCGGCGGCCAGCCACGGGTCCGGTGGCGGCGGAACGGTTCTGGTGGCCTGCCACGGGTCCGGTGGCGGCGGCGCTGCTCCTCCGGCGGCCTGCCACGGGTCCGGTGGCGGTGGAACGGTTCCGGTGGCGGCGGCGCTGCCCCTCCGGCGGCCTGCCACGGGTCCGATGGCAACGTCGCTGCTCCGGTGAGCAACAGTGAGGCGTGGCAACAGGTCCATGACGCGCCGATCGCTGACGTGGACGCACCGGACGTGGACGGCGAGGAGGCCGCGCTAGACGTGGAGGTCCCTCCGGTCCGCTGACCTCCTCGGCCGGCAGCGAGAGCTCCTCCTCGGCCGGCAGCGAGAGCTCCTCCTCCGGCTCGCTGAGCTCCTCAGCTGGCAGAGCGGGCTCCTCCGGCTCGCCGAGCTCCTGCTCGGGCATGCTGAGCTCCACAGCTGGCGATGCGGGCTCCTCCGGCTCACTGAGCTCCTGCTCGGGCATGCCGAGCTCCTCCGGCTCGCTGAGCTCCTCAGCTGGCGGTGCGGGCTCCTCCGGCTCGCTGAGCTCCTGCTCGGGCATGCTGAGCTCCTCCGGCTCGCTGAGCGCCTCAGCTGACGGTGCGGGCTCCTCCTGCTCGCTGAGCTCCTGCTCGGGCATGCTGAGCTCCTGCTGCAGCTGGACGAAGTCTGAGGTTTCCCGAGCTTGCACTACCCCCCGGGCTTTACGCAGGGTGCAAAGGCAGGCGGAAACTCCCTTGAGCTGGCCGAGGTAGGGGTTTCCCTCCAGGATTGCCTCGATGGCGTTTAACCCCACCACTCTTGCCCTTGTGTTGGTGGTGTGAGTTACCCAGTCCATCAGGCGTTGGACGCGGGTGAGGTCGCTCTCTCCGGACAAGGCCGCTGGAGTGGGCAGTGGAATGGAGGCTGCTGCTGGTGGAGAAGATGGCTGAGCGTGTGATGTGGATGGTGAACAGGATGAAACGGTAAGCGGTGAGGTAGATGTCGCGGGGCATGATTCAGCAGGTGACGGCTGGATCACTAGCCGGGCGATAGGCTGAGGTACAGCGACCAGCTGGGCCGCGGGCTGCGCTTTGGCTACCGGCTGGGCAGCTGACCGTATAAACATAGCCCCAGAGTAAACAGTTGAGGTGAGTGACGATGAATTGTCCATATGACTCACCACAGCCGGCTGTTGAGATGTCTGTGGATTTAGCTGCGGTGAGGAACGCTGGCGGCGCGAACGTCGTTTCCGTGTCGGCGTCGGGGCCGGCGTCTCAGGCAGTGAATCCACCAGCTGTCCGAGCTGGTGGGCAGCCTGAGGAGGAGAGTGGAGGTGGAGGGTGGAAAGTAGGAAGTCCAGGACCACCGCATTAAGGGAGTCCACCAGCCAGGGGAATTTAAAAAGCATCTCCTGCAGCCGCCTCTCCACGGCGTGACGCAAACCTTCCGCAGGCTTCTCCCACCATAATTCACACATGCGGTACACTTTGTCCATAATTTCCCTCCTGAGCCTCTCCTCGGAGACCGCTGGGTCCATAAGTGGCGGGATCATTCTGTCACGGTCTGGCTGGCAGACCGTGGGGATGTGGGGAAAGGAGGACCCAGGCGCGGTGCTCTATGTATAAACAGTGTGCTTATTTACAGAGTGGAACAAAAACAACAATAAATCCCCGTGTTCTCCCAGACTCCCGTGTCGTGTCTCTGCGTGAATAGTTCGTGTCTCTGTGCTCTCCGCTCCCGTGTCAGCACCCCCCGGTGCTCGCTGCTCTTCGTGCCTTCCACGCTCCTCCTGCGGGAAACAATAGACGCAGCCGTCAGGACACAAATAACCGCGGGCATACACTTACACACATTAACTCAATTCAATGGGACGACTAACGTGGAGTCTCAAGGAAATGATCCCGCGTCGGTGGGAGCTCCAACTCTCTCCTAAGTAGCTCCCCCGACGAGGCCTGATCAGCAGCAGGTGTGTGACTTCGGGTGTGGCCAGTCCTTCCGCAGGGCCACACCCCTCAGGCCTGCAGGTGGCTGAGCTCCATCCTCCAAGCATACCCGCAGACACACACACACACACACACACTCACATCTACAAGCATGGAGAAGAGCAGCAGCAACACCAAAATACATATAATAATAATAATATAATTCATAACTGCTCAGGGATCCTGGGTTGCTCAGACCCAGGACCCTGACAGTGTCAGCATTTTGGGCTGCACCCTGTTATGATTTAGGCCCAGACGTTATCATTATTTGGACTGACAGAAGTTTGATTAGCATGTTATACTCACAAACACCAGGATTGGAACATGTGCATAACTGCTAATCACTACTATCACTACTCAGTCCACCTCAGCATTATCCAAATGAATGATTTATATTAAAAAAATGAGTACTTAACTGTTTTATTTTATTTTTTATTTTTTGGTAAGGTGTAACTATCGATTTTTGTTTAGAGAACAATCCTTTTTGGTTGTTTTTTAATACCAGGCTGGGAGTTACTGTACCTGTGTTTAGTAGTGGCTTTTTTGGCCAGCCTTAAGGGGATATTTTTTCGGCACTACATGACACTTCAGTGGAGGTTGGATCCATTGCCTGTAATACAGTATAAGTGTCAATGTGACTACAATATATATTGTAGTCACATAGTGCAATATGTATCACAATATGTAATTGTAAAATACTTATTTTATAATCTTACATTTATTCAAGATTAATAAAAAACCATTTAATAAAAGTACAAGCTTGAATTTATACTTACTATCGTTTCAAGAACTCAACATTTACAAACTGCAGAATTGGGACATTCTGCACATCTGGTGTATTGTTTATTATAAGAGCCAAATCAGCAGCAATATCAGAATTACCAGAGATGTTGATTGTCTCTGAGGGTTGCTTTCTAGTTTGTGCACTTACATTTGTTTCATTTTGTTTGTTTGTTTGTTTTTTTCATTTCTCTATGTGCATAAAATCGTAGGCCTGCCACCAACCCCTGCTCTCACACACTGTGAATCATAAGGACTGTGGGATTTAATAATAATAATAATAAAAAGCAACTCTCCTGAAGGGGGGGACTGCTGTGTTTGCACATGCATGTGCACATCTGTGTGTATCTGTGTATGGGATCTGACTCCTTCTTCTTATCCTTCTTGTTCTTTCTCTTGGGAAGCTGTTTGGATTTTCATGTCGCTTTTCCAAGTTTTCCCTTTTTGAAAAAAAAAAAAAAAGTAGGACACTGCTGCCTGCTTGATGTTTGAATTGTGGGTGGGGGTGGAGGGGTGCGGGTGCTTTAAGACACTGCTGTGCCTTCTGTTTTTGGAGGAACTGAGATATGATTCAAAGCCCTGACAATCGGATGCTGAGGAGAACAACAACAACTATTTCGGGTACAATGGCGGCACACCGAACACAGGATGATTTGTGTAAAAAAAGGGAACAGATCCTTTGCTTATTGCACATTAGAAGATAGAGTGAAGCGGGGGGATCAGGAGTTTGGGTTGCATCGTGGGTGGGCATGTATCAATGCACAAGCAACATAATCTGAAAGCATCAGTCACAGAAAGGAAACCACTGATTCAAGAAAGGATGGACTGAGCCAGAGGTAGAAGTCAAATTAGTGGCCGACCCAAGGAAGTCCCTCGCCTTCAAGTTGCTGAATTTCACTGACATTCAATAGTCTCTGGTCACTACAGTGTTTCTACATTACCCTATCCTAATGTGTGTAGATTAACTGAATAGCCCAGTTGGATTTGATTTTGAGTGAAATTATTGCCATTATTTTTAAAATGAATCTTCAGCTGATATATTGGTTTGTACACTTAATTTCTCTGTTTTTTATGTATTTTAGAAACATTTAAAAATTCAATTTTACAAGTTTTAAAACTACAGTATTATTTTCTAACTATAAAATGTTGCATTTGTCTCTTTTCCACCAAGAATAAAAATAAAAAACAATCAGTTTTAAGTTCAACTCAGTTTAATGCCCCAACAGTGTCATCTTAGTGTTGTTGCATGGTAAAGAATGGTTTGCAATAACTATAGGGATGGATTTGAAAAGGATTTTCAGTTTAATAATGTATTTATTAAGAGACTCAAGTAACCAAGCTATGGGGTTACATGAGCCATCCCGTGGGTTAACAACGATCGCCTTCACTGCTGTTGGGCAACAGGGTGCCTGTGAAAAGTGTGCTACTCTGAAGACAATGGAAGAAGAAAGGCAAAGGTTTGTTAAATAAAATAGGCACTTTAAATGTAGACACTATGACTAATCAAAAGATGTCCGATTTGATGGAGAGAAGAAAGGTAGATATTGTGTGCAGCAGGCCAAGCAAGAGCAGCAGTGAAGGTGAATTCAAACTCTTGCACCACAGTGCTGATACACAGCAAATTCAAAAGTGTTAAATGTTTTGGTGTTAATAGTCTTCTTGCAAAAGTAGAGTTAATTTTACTCTAAGCAGAGTCACATTCTTTTAATGTAACTCTGAGGTGTAAAATGATAGTAGTTAAAATCGAGTGTTAAAAATGAGTGTTTCTCTGTCAAATCTGGAGGTGTTACAATGGAAACATTAACTCTTGACCTCTTAACTCTGAACTCCTAGACGGGCTATGACACCAATAGAGTGAATTCACAGACTCCGCCCCCAGCACGGCTCCAATCGAAGCTGAAGTGAAGCCGTTTCAGAACATTTTGCTCTACATATTTGAGTTGTTTGCCATGCTTGGTAAGTCATTTTTTCAAAGATTGTTTCAATTATTATTATGAGCTTTTACTTCTGTGGCTCTTTGGAGTTGAGACAAAGCTGTGTGAAAGGCATTAGCCATGTTGCTCGGTGATAGCATAATATTCTGTTTTAGCTAGCTGAAAGGTATTGTTTGCGGGCAAATACCACAGCCTTAAAAAAAAGCTTGCATGTGAATTTTCAGTCAAACCTTTGGTCAAATACACCTAAAACAATGTCTAGAATGTGAAATGTTGGTATAATGGTGCTACTTGAAGCCTGAAAACGATCGCCCATAAAAAAAAAAAAAAAAACGAGCAAACAGCAGTAGCAGACGTCCTGACTGGGTTCTACGTTAGCATAGATCCATCCAGAGTTTTGTGCACACGGTTTAGGTAAAAATGAAAAAGGTTGAGGTTTTACATTTAGTTCAGTATTACCTGTTGCCTGTGTCTTTGTCTTTTGGGAAAATACTTTACACAAGTAATGGCTCAAAGAGGATTCCTTTTTCTTTTTTTTACTGTGCTGCAATTGTTTACTGGATTATTTGTGCCATTAATTAGTGTCAACTAATTTTTATTCAATCTCCGCACAGGATATGCTTGTGAAGATGGAATATGGGGGAGAGCAGAAGTGCGTTGAAGTTCCACAAAGGGATGAATGAAGGACATGCATATTGTATTGAAGAAATAAGTTATGAGAATGCTGTTATTTGCATTTACCATGTCAGACCTTTTGATAAACAAAATTCTAATGAAAGTGAGAACATGTACACTGTTACATCTTTCAGAAAATGTTTTGAAATTGTGGTGCACAGTTCAGAATAAATGTTTTTCAAAAACCATTGCATCTTTTTAGTAAATGTTTATTTCCAAAAGAAATGTCTAGAAGTTCAGAACAGTAAAATTCCCGCTTTTTAGAATGAATTAGAAGATAACTCTTACGTAGTTAAACTAAAATACTCTTTGAGAGTTAATATATAAACTCTTAACACCAAGTGTTAAATTATCAACTCCAGACAGATTTGGTGTTTAACACTAAATCAGAGTTAACGTACCAACTCTCCAAAAAGAGTTAAATTAACACTCTCTGGTGTGGACCCATATAGACACTTTAATAGTGTTGAAATCAAATCTGACAGTGTTAATTTGGACATGCTGGATTTGCTGTGTAGGAAGTCAAACTGATTAGGGATAATCTTGAAGGAAGAGTACATGAATAGTGTGAAGGCAGTGTAAGACAGGATCATGGGTCTGATGCAGAGACGTTAAGGGGTGATGTTGAATGTTTTTACTATGAATGCCCCAGAGTTTGGATATGTTAGAGGAGAAAGAAGGATTCTGGGGGAAGTTGGATCAAATTTTAGAGAGTCCCCGGGAGGGGTGAGAGACTGGTGATTGAAGCAGACTTTAACAGATACCTAAGTGAAGGCAACAGATGTGATGAGGAGGTGTTTGATAGGTATGATGGTAAGAAAACAAATACAAGGACATATAGTGGTGGATTTTGCGAAGAGGATGGGAATGGCTGTGGTGAACACATTACTTTAAGAACAGGGAAAATATAGGGTAACAGATTGGAGGTAGGTGGACTACATTTTATACAGATGATGATCTCTGAATGAGGTAGGAAACAAGGCAAGGTGGTGTCAGGGGATAATGTAGCTAGGCAGCATCAGATGGTATTCTCTAGGATGACTTTGGACACCAAGAAAAGGAAGCAAGTGAAGGTAGAGCAAAGGATTAAATGGTGAAAGTTGAAGATGTAAGAATGAAAAAAAAAAAAAAGAAGAAGATGTAAGAATGTTGCACAGAGTTGAAGCGGTGAAGAGTTACAAGATGACTGGGGGAAATATAGTGCTAAAGGAAACGTCCAAGAAGGTGCAATCTCTGGTCAGAGAAAAAAGGGCAAAGAGAAAATATTTAAATGAAGAGATCATCAAAGAAAATGACAGTCAAAGATTCAGTTCAATTTAGTTTTACTCAAGACCCTACAATAATAGTGAGTTGTATGTGAAGCTGCACACTAAGGAGATGGCTTAGTGTGCATGGGTGATTTCGCTCAGAAGTAAGAGTGAAAGTGATGGTTCACAAGATAGTAGTGAGGCCTGCTATGATGTGTGGTTTGGAGATGGTGGGACTAATAAAAGAGATGGAAGGCGGAGCTGGGTGTGGGAGAGTTGAAGGTGGCAAGGTTTTTATTAAGAGTGACCAGGATGGACAGGATTTGAAATAAGTACATCAGAGGGACAGCTCAGGTTGAGCTTTTTCAAGATAATGTTAGAGGGGCAAGGTTGAGATGGTCTGGACATGTGCAGAGATTGGATTGTGGGTGCACTGGACAAAGGATGTTGAGTATGGAGCTGCCAGACAGGAGGAAAAGAGGAAGACCACAGGAAAGGTTCTTGGATGTAGTGAAGGACATACAGAGGAGGATGCTAAAGACAGGGTGAGATGGAGGCAGATTAGTGAAAAAAGAAGATGAGGCTTAAGTCCAAAAAATAACTCTTATATCACAGTAAGTGAATATTATGCAAGTATGGTTCATGGTTCATAGTTCATGGTTTGGACTGTGGGAGGAAGCTGGAGCACCTAGAAAGAACCCACAGAGGCACGGGAAATACATGCTGCTAGTTAATTATTTATCTTTTTGTTTCTCTTTGGTTTTACTTTGGTTTATTTTGCGTTGTTTTTTTTTTCATTTCCTGCTTTTGTTCCTTTACCTCGCTTATGATTTTCAACCCCAATTAATTAGTGTAACTGTTGTTTAGCAGGCATCCTATTGACATATTTACATGCCCATATGTGGGCAACTGTTCGTTCGTGGACTCTAAAAATAATTTACTGCAAGAAGCAAATACAACAACAACAATAATAAAAAAATAATACCAAATCTTAGTTCTACTTTAAGCATGATTAGTTATGTCACTAATATCATCTAAAGAATATTATCATTATTTTTATAATTAATAATAATAGTTATTGCTACCTCTAGTATCTGAATAATCAAGTAATTCATCAGATTTTCAAAAACTGTGCATGTAGGTAGTTGTATAGTAAAACTGCAACATTAGAAAAACAGCAACAGCTTTCTGTGAATTTTAAACTAGCATATTTTACACAAACTAAGATGCTTTACATATATGAGTGCTTTTGTTTCCATCTGCGTTAACTCTGAAGGCTGCAAGATATGGTAAAAGGGTCCACAAAACATTTTTTTTTTGTATTTTAAGGTCAAGATATTCTGAATAATCAATATTTGACCTTGGTAGAGCTTTTCTGCTTCAAGTTGTGAACATTTCACTGCAACTCTTATAACACTTTCTGGATGAGTAACCTCTGACTCACAGGAAGTGATGCATTTACTGGTGTCAGAAGCAAACTGTTGAATAATGGTGACCCTTTTTATGTACACAATAATGAAATCAAATAACAATATACAGAAATATGCCTTTACTTGAAATAAAACTAGCATGAGAAGAAGGTCCTTACTGTACAGTTCTGTCCCCACTGTCCCTCTGATTTACCCTCAGAGGGACTAATTCAATGTGACCGAAAGAACGAGATCGCGGATACAAGCGGCAGAAATGAGCTTCCTCCGAAGGGTGGCTGGCCTCTCCCTTAGAGATAGAAGTTCGGCCATCCGGGAGGGGCTCAGAGTAGAGCAGCTGCTGCTCCACATCGAAAGGAGCCAGCTGAGGTGGTTCGGGCATCTGACAAGGATGCCCCCTGGGCGCCTCCTGGGTGAGGTGTTCCAGGCATGTCCCACCGGGAGGAGGCCCCGGGGCAGACCCAGGACACGCTGGAGAGATTATATCTCTCGGCTGGCCTGGGAACGCCTTGGTATTCCCCCGGATAAGCTGGAGGAGGTGGCTGGGGAGAGGGAGGTCTGGGCCTTTTTGCTTAGGCTGCTGCCCCCGCGACCCGGCCTCGGATAAAGCGGATGAAGATGGATGGATGGATGGATGGGACTAATTCAACCAACCAATTATCATTCCTCATAGGTCAGCCTAACCCTTCCTTACTTACCAGTTAGTGGCATTGTAAGGCAGGCCTTAGCTCTATATAATTCCTTCAGTGTATTTTCAAAGTAAAAGCCATTTATATTGTCACTTTTAAGGTTTAGCCAACTTGCACTTAATTTGTTTGGAAAAGAAAAGAAATTTCAGCAGCCTGGGCATCGGTGACCTAATAGCTAGTTATGGTCATGGGGGTGGGACACCAGAATGACTTGGTTGAGCTTAATAGTCTCCATAACCAGGTCTCCTACTGATTACACTGATTAAAATGCATGGTAATGCACCTTCTGCCCTGAGATTACGTATGGATGGCTCCTACTGGTGATATCTATGGGAGTGATTACAACTATAAATGGCTATTCAGCGGGATGATGACAGTGTGACATTGGGCTCTTTGTCCTGCTAGATGGTTGACTGTGATTTTGAGAGATACTTTGATTATCTTAGTCAAAATCAGATTCTGTCTTACATTTTACACCACTGCATAGTGAGCTGCAAGTGGGAGCCTATTGGCAATAACACAACACCCACAGGGAGTAAGGTCACCTACACCTACTGCTCTGCTAACAATCTCGGGGATGTGCAGTGCAAAGACAGCACTGAAAGGTGTATTACAGATTACAGAAATGGAGGGCAAGAAAAAAAATAAACAAATCTTGAATATATGGAGAGATTGGAGGGGATAAAAAGATTGTGGGTGAAAATGGGAAGGGTTAGGGCACTAGATGTAAAGACAAAAAAGACAAGTAGTAGTGAATGAATAGGGACGGGTGAATAAGAATGGATGATAGGGAAGGATAATGATAGGGCAATATTAAAGGAGGAGCAGGGAGATGGTGGGTGTGGGGGTGCAAGAATAAAGAGGATAAGAGGATAAACACACATCATGCTGGGATTTAGGGTAAACGCAGTCAACTCATACTATGTCAAGAATAACCTCTCTTCCGTAATTTGACTCTCTGTTACAATTTCATTGATTTTTTTTTTTTTTTACAGTTGTGCAAAAGACACGCTTGTGAGGAAACAAAGTGATTAATCTCTGTGGTTAAATAAGAGGAGGCTCTTTTTATGGTGTCTAGGCATTTTGGGGTGTGAAGCGTTGGTCATGGCCAGCTGGTAGATTTTAAACTACTTAGGGAATTAGAGGCTGCTACAATCGGCAAGAAGCTGGATTAACTTTTTAGGCTTTTAAGCCTGACTTAACCCTGCTGTGTTTCATCTGAGACAAAAACATTGCCACCACATCATAAAAAATTCAAACAGCATTAATGATGCCCCCCTGCCCACATTTTCTTTCTTTTTTTTTTTTTGGGGGGGGGGGGGGGGTGTTGTTGTTAAGCAACCAAAATAGAGGAATTGCATAAAGTGCAGAATTATATGAAAGTCATTTGCAAGAGGAATCAAACATTGCGTTTTACAAGCCTCTATCCAAACTCCTCACATACAATATTAATTGATAATTGCACTCTCTACATTTCTCATTAATACAGATATGTAGAGAGTAAAGAGGGCAAAAGGGGGGTTTGAAGGCCAGCACTTATATTATAATAAATGAGGAACACTTATTTCTTTTTCTCTTTCTTGTCCTCTGTTAGGTTTGCCCTTTGGTGTCCACAGTACGGGCACCAAGGAGACACATAGGAAAGGTCTTAGTCGTATGCATCGTTTGTGTTCATTAGTGTCACTATTAAAGCAATGTCGTCTTTCCCACTGGCTCGCGAGGCTGCGACTGCTTCCAATTTGGACGTTATCTAAAGATCTGCCTTCAGTGTAATATGACCTTAGTGACGCAGCGGTGAGAGTCACGGGCAGCACTACGCTATGGAAATGTGCATACACAAATCCCAAATGACCACTTGCTCTACATTAGGGCAAATAAATAGCAGAGCACATTGCAGGGACCACTCGCACAACAGCGTTCCCCATTTGCGAAGCAATGGCGTGTCAAATGGAGAAATTCTTCGAGCAAAAAAAAAAAAAATACTCGCAACTTTGAATGTGCTCTGGAAAATCAGTTTTCTGCATCCATAAACTGTACTGGTGCATCATTCAGACAAAGATAGTTGCTAATAAGCAACAGTGTAACATGCATATAGAGTTTCACTCAACAGAATTGGAGAGCTGACTTACTGGAGGGTCTGTAGGTACAATAAACTGCACAACAAACACAATTCTTTGTAAGATAATGAATTTAGAAAATGCTTTAGAGGGCACACGTTGTTTTTAAATGTTTAATTGTGGTCTTTAAATTCTGTTGATCAAAACATTTAGAAGCACAAGTCAAACTGAAGCCCTGCTCTTTACTGACCTGTTGCCATGATGAACCATAGTATTTGAGCACTATAGTTGATGGCTTTTGTTGACACCCCCACCCAACACAGTTGGGTATACTTAATTTGTGTCCATATAAAAAGCATTTCCCAGTTCATGTAGTGAGCACAGAGAGTCAATAGCATTTAAAGCATTTAAAATAGCATGGGAGTCAAATGCAGGACAAGGGACCAATGATGAATTTACTGTTATTATAACAGGAACGGTTTTCAGTAGTTGGGAATAAAACTGGTAAGGTTTTTAGGAGCAAGAGTGGTAATCTCCAGATGACTGCCAGAGGAAAGAAGATAGGTTGTTGGGATACATTCTTGCCAATATTACTTTCATGCATAACAGGTTTGAGATGACTGTAGACTGAGAGAGTTCTGTGACCGGATGTGGTGAAAAGTGGACACCCAAGTGAGTTTGTTGTGAGCATTAATTCAATTATACGGGTGGAAATGTTACAGGTTCAGCAATTTGAGGAGCTACCTTAGAAGGCAGAAGAGGAAACCACTGATTGTATTTATTACCCAGTCATCTGTCATAGAGCAACCTAGGCAACTTAAGCCGGGAAGATCTGTGATGCATAACGAGTGAATCGCTCCCCATGTGGAAGCCCTTGTAACAGCTTGTACAAGCAAAGGTTCTGTCTGACATCTGGCAGACTTGTCAACCCTGGTATATTCAATTCAGTTCTAGAAAAAATGCAAAGGATCAGTCTCCCCAGATCAACCCATCTCAGCACCAGCCCACATTAGCGCATACCTTTCTACAGATCTAATTGACCAACTCCTATAGCCAATTAGATCTGCTTTAGTGGGGGTATAAATCAGATTAACTAAAATTGCTGTGCATCTGCAAGCTGCTTCGCAACCCACCTCCCTGCTCCAGCACCTCCTTTGATCAGTACAGGGAGTGCAGAATTATTAGGCAAGTTGTATTTCTGAGGAATAATTTTATTATTGAACAACAACCATGTTCTCAATGAACCCAAAAAACTCATTAATATCAAAGCTGAATGTTTTTGGAAGTAGTTTTTAGTTTGTTTTTAGTTTTAGCTATTTTAGGGGGATATCTGTGTGTGCAGGTGACTATTACTGTGCATAATTATTAGGCAACTTAACAAAAAACAAATATATACCCATTTCAATTATTTTTTTGTACCAGTGACACCAATATAACATCTCCACATTCACAAATATACATTTCTGACATTCAAAAACGAAACAAAAACAAATCAGCGACCAATATAGCCACCTTTCTTTGCAAGGACACTCAAAAGCCTGCCATCCATGGATTCTGTCAGTGTTTTGATCTGTTCACCATCAACATTGCGTGCAGCAGCAACCACAGCCTCCCAGACACTGTTCAGAGAGGTGTACTGTTTTCCCTCCTTGTAAATCTCACATTTGATGATGGACCACAGGTTCTCAATGGGGTTCAGATCAGGTGAACAAGGAGGCCATGTCATTAGTTTTTCTTCTTTTATACCCTTTCTTGCCAGCCACGCTGTGGAGTACTTGGACGCGTGTGATGGAGCATTGTCCTGCATGAAAATCATGTTTTTCTTGAAGGATGCAGACTTCTTCCTGTACCACTGCTTGAAGAAGGTGTCTTCCAGAAACTGGCAGTAGGACTGGGAGTTGAGCTTGACTCCATCCTCAACCCGAAAAGGCCCCACAAGCTCATCTTTGATGATACCAGCCCAAACCAGTACTCCACCTCCACCTTGCTGGCGTCTGAGTCGGACTGGAGCTCTCTGCCCTTTACCAATCCAGCCACGGGCCCATCCATCTGGCCCATCAAGACTCACTCTCATTTCATCAGTCCATAAAACCTTAGAAAAACCAGTCTTGAGATATTTCTTGGCCCAGTCTTGACGTTTCAGCTTGTGTGTCTTGTTCAGTGGTGGTCGTCTTTCAGCCTTTCTTACCTTGGCCATGTCTCTGAGTATTGCACACCTTGTGCTTTTGGGCACTCCAGTGATGTTGCAGCTCTGAAATATGGCCAAACTGGTGGCAAGTGGTATCTTGGCAGCTGCACAGCTGCAGTTCATGGGCAGTTATTTTGCGCCTTGGTTTTTCCACACACTTCTTGCAACCCTGTTGACTATTTTGAATGAAACGCTTGATTGTTCAATGATCACGCTTCAGAAGCTTTGCAATTTTGAGACTGCTGCATCCCTCTGTAAGATATCTCACTATTTTTGACTTTTTTGAGCCTGTCAAGTCCTTCTTTTGACCCATTTTGCCAAAGGAAAGGACGTTGCCTAATAATTATGCACACTTGATATAGGGTGTTGATGTCATTAGACCACACCCCTTCTCATTACAGAGTTGCACATCACCTAATATGCTTAATTGGTAGTAGGCTTTCGAGCCTATACAGCTTGGAGTAAGACAACACGCATGAAGAGGATGATGTGGACAAAACACTCATTTGCCTAATAATTCTGCACTCCCTGTATGTTGTCACTACTGTGCTTGGGTTTTGCTCTAGCTTTCCATGTATGAACATGGAAGGTCCGGGAGGTCCTGGAACAAATCCATTCCATCAAATGTCAAACTCCATTTGACCATAGTGTTCCTGATTGACCAACCTAACATATATTTTTCAGCGTTGTACATTTTTTCCCCTGGAAGATGTTTCCACTGATGTTTAAGATTTTCTTGTATGTTTTATCCAACTTTATATCATTCAAAGACTATTGCTTTTAGCTATATTTGTTTATATTTTATTGCCTACCTTTTGGTTCTATTATCTATCTATTACTGTCCCTGTTTCAACTCACTTTTTTACTGTACTGATCTTGACAAACTATAAACTGGCTTGACTTGAACTTTCTTTGCACAACCACACCAAATGCAACAAAATATTAAAGTCAGTCTTTTTTTCCCATTTAAAGACACTCTGTAGCCATTAAGCCCTGATCTGTTATTACCCTGCATTAGTGTTGCTGAAGTGCTCTTGAGGCTCTCCAGGCTCAGGCAAATGCAGTCACAACTGTCAAAGGGGGACAAAAGATTCACTGACAATTCAGTTTTTAAGGATTTAATACACAGTTTTTACTTAAACCTGAACATAGTACTATTTTAAAAGTGTAACATAACTACACAAAACTGTAAGAAAGTTATCTGTATTAAATTTCAGACTTACAGCATTAAAATGATATTTAATTGCAATTCACTTATTTTGTCTGCATCTTGGGTCATGTGTAGAAGGGAAATATATAAGCGCATGATGTTACATGCAACATCATGCGCTTATATATTTCCCTTCTACACAGGAGAATGAAACTTCATTATGAATTATTCCCTTTAGAAATAAGGAGCTAGCAGTGTGAGATGCTGATGGCCTGGGGACAATTGAGCTTGTGGAGACATGTGTAAGTGTGTCATATCATTTGAGGACAGAGAGAAGGTAAAACTATGCAAAACAAGCTTGAGCTGCTCTCATATTCACACTCATATTTGTATCTTTCTTAGACTTGAATGCAAGATTGTAAAACCCCTTTGTTAATATTTCATTGTTTGCAATACACTTTCACTTTCTTTATATCCAGGAAAACTATGGCTAACCTTTTAAGCCAAGCCAGAAATGCCTCATGGATTTCATCTGAAATTGGGGGTTGTTTCTTTCTTCTGTATGACCCACTTTTTAGAACCAAATCAGTGCCTTTCAGATGGTTTTTGGGTCATATTTGGACTGCCACAGGCACATAAGGGAACCAGTTGGTAATTGAGAAAGCGTCATCAAATGCTTACAAAAAAGCAAAGTTACGTTGAATTTCTGTTAGCCTACAGCATTTAGTGTCTAGATCCATAATCAGCGACTTACAAAACATGAACATGAGTTGTAATTTTTCAGGGTTAAAAATATAATAAAAAGGTAAGGAAGGAAAGACAAGTGGAGAACTTTTTAAGGCAAAAAAGGAACTCTTATAACTGCTGGTACACTCAGACACTTACCTGCTGATTCTCTTAGTCCATCCCCCCACTGTCCACAGGATGACTTGGCTCACGTTGCCATAGAAACAGGAATTACAAAAAGCTCAATAATATCTGGATGGAGGGCAGAGAGAGAGCGAAATGGAAAGAGGCTTCAACACACAGGCAGTGAGTTAGTGGTTTTTTTTATATACTTTGTGATATGAAGGTGCTCTTTTCACAGAAGTTAACTCTCCAATATAGGTAATAAATCAAGAATAAAACTGTCACGATGCATTATATTTTACATTAAATAAAGTCATGAATCAAAGTAATGATAAAGGGAGCCTTAGACAGACTGTAAAGTCCTTTGAGGCGACTTTGTGGGTTTTGGCTTTATAAATAAAATTGACATTGGCGTACCCTACAAAAATCAAGCACAGCGTTAGTTCAGGCATGCCACAAAGTCAAGTTCAGCTACAGTCCTGTCAGAGCAGCTTATCTCAATATAATATAAGGTGATGCCTTAGCTAATGCCTTACAGATCCAATTCACTATGTCATATAGGATATGCTATTTAAGATGCTTCAGGTTGCCCAGGGTTGCTGTAATTTTTGAAGCCACTTTACAGCCCCCCGTCTACAGTGGGGACAATTTATATAACACAGCTTTATATGTTTGTAACATCCTGAATGATAAAAACCATAAGTTTGTTACACAATCCTACTGTTTCCCTTTATATTTACAGAGAAATGGAAACATCACTCGAGACATTTGCATCTCTAAACCCAACTGATGACATCATTGGGGTCATAATTAATTAACTAGTAACATTAGTAAAATGATAGCAATTCAGCATACATTAAAATACAGCATATAAGGCAAAAACTGTGCAAGTCTGTGCAATTCTGACAAGTTTGAAAGTCAACATTTGACATGGCCACCTTCATTTATCAATACAGCCTGAGCTGTCTTGGTGATCACCATTGGCTGAAGTTTACAACTAACAGCTCTTTGGTAATCACCTTTTTGGTCCAAAAATGCAATTTTTTAAAAACTGTGTTATCTTTGTCACAAGCAACTTTTAAATACAAGAATTTCAATTTACAAATTGGTTCTTAGTTGAGTTTTCTGTTGTGCATTGAATAAGCCGAAGGGGAGTGTTAAGTGACTCCACAAAAAAAGCTGACAATGTCCAACGAAAAACTTTATAAGACCTTCAGAAAGCCTGGACAGCTACTGCTACTACTGACAGTCTGACTCCTTGAAAGCAAAGTGACAAGAGGTGGCTTAAGACTTCTGTAATTCCATTAAAAATATTCCAAAAGACACCACAAACACTGAACAATCACTGCGGCCTCATCTAGGTGATATACCCAAAAGACTGTTTAGGAATGTTTCTTAGGAAAAGAGGAAAGAGTTGTAGTCGTTAGCCTGGCTCCGATAGCAATCGAGCATCTGCTTGTTGTAATGGGGTGGAACAAGCACGATCCATGAGGGTCCTATCCTGCAACCCACAGGATCCAATGGATCCAATGTCACAGTCCACTACAGAATCCCTGCAGCGGTCCAAGTCCTAAGGGGTCATGTATTTCACAGAATGAGGGTAAATTCTATAACATTAGGCAGATGGTTTCACTGAGTACGACTTAACATAACAAGTAAACTGATTTGCATTTCTGAAAACACTACTTATGTTCAGCAGTTTCGGGCTGTATTAGTCTTTGGTGTTTTATTGTCTGTTTTAGTAGCAGTTTGAGATACGGTGCTAATGAAAATTATTTTACTAATAAATTCCGTCTCCATTATAAACCGCAAGGGAGCTGTTTTGTTAGGCCCAAGCAGTTTAAAATGAGAAACATTCAGCTGAGCTGCAATCAGAGGTCATCAGATTTTAATATACCAAACTCTGTGGCCTACATATATTGCAATATTTTTCCTGAACACTGTATTTTCTCTCTTTTACAGGTATTTGCATTTTTTTCTCACGATCATGACAACAGTCAACTTGGTCTTTTGGCTTTTAGTGTGTTTTTGTTTTTGCTCAACACAACTCATCCAACAAGCACACATGTGGGCTGTGGCACATTTCCATCTTTCCCTTCCACGCTATCACATACATTATCACATGCCTATAGCTGCCACGTTAGCAGGAACACAACCCCCCCACCCCCCACCCCAATGAATTAATCTGTCAAGAGCAGGATCGCAGCGTTCCTCTCTCCCTGCTCCCTTATCTCCGCTCTGAGGCAACTTCTTAAGTAGGAACAGGAGATAAGATGAGTTGAAGGAATGAGATATCACGAGCTAAACTGAGATTTAATTTGTGATGGAATTTCTAAACGTGCGCCGGTGATGCCGAGCAGGTAACACTTTGGGAGGTATGAGCTCTCCATCTGGCAAACAATTGTCCTCCGCCTGTGCAAACAATTCCTAATTACTTCTGTCTGATTAACTGGCAAATTTTTGAGCTGCATCCCAGACACAAATAAGCCACAGGTGCGTGCAGGGGTGCCGCCACACGATGCACCGCACAACCTCGCACACAGCTGATTTGTTTGTGTTACGCAACTGCTTTTTTCTTTTCTTTCCTTTTTCTTTCTTTTTTTTTTTCAAATGACACAAGTCAACATTTAAGTAATCCAGCTTAGACTTGTGCTGTGAAAGTGACACTGAGGTCTGTCATACTTTTTTCTTTTTTTTTGACATTTTTATGGTTTTCATGAGAAATTATTGACACCTGAGTGTTCAGGAAGTTTGCCATGAGCTCATATTTCAGGTCTTGGTAGGTTGGTTTTTTTTTGTAATTACATTCCTGGATGACACTAAGGGTGGCTTACTTACTTTTGCTGAACTCCACCGTAATGGAGTCTGCTGTCAGATCACACTACATTAAACCTCTATGAATAACTCCAAAGCCATGCACACAAAAACAAGCCTCGCTGCCATCTTATTTCTTTTTGCCTCCCATCTGTAGTCCCCTCCCCCCCGTTACCGCCTGCTGTGTTAGGGCAGCCCTGGGCAGGGCACCGTGCCTATTCTTGTCAAAAACATCAAACAGGTTTCATCACTAACGAACCTGCTTGAACACTCTTTCTTTCATTTAGATGTTTGCCTGAATATTCAAAAATCGCTTTCATCCGCAACTGCCGATACAGACGTGTCATTCTCTCGCCGAAAATCTTTATGCGCCTGCTCGTCTTTAAAAGCCCGAGCTGCTCTGATCAAAAGGTGATAAAAATAGTGCGCAGATAAATGCGACAGATTGGATTCAGGCCCGTATTATAAATTACAAAAGAGCTGCAGCACAACCTTTATGTTCTTTGCATCTTATATTCCAAACTGGGAGGCATACCTTTTTCTTTAAAAAAAAAAGAGAAAGCTCAGGGACAAAGACCTTCTGGATATGTTATTTAGGTACAGGTATAATAGGAGCTTTTTAAAAAAAAAAAAAAAAAATCCCTTTGACAGGAACCTTTCAAAAACAAAGACAGGCTTAAGAAGCATCCTTTGCTCTACTGAGGAATAAATGCTTGCATGCATTACCCCCCACCCCACCACTTCTTTCCTCTGCAAAAAATGGTCCTTTCAATCCGTCCGGGGAAATTCGTGTAAATGTGTAAATTCTCTCGGCTACAAAACTAAACAAAAGTTATTTTTTTCCTGGAACTTCTCACTCCTTCCCGCGGGCCCTCTTCTGCTTCAAAAATGCCCCTTTGCCCTTCTAGGATTTGTCCCTCCCTTGTTCCTCTCCTCTCCCTCAGCCTCTTCCTCGCTCAATCTCACAAGTGTTGCCCTGAATGCTTTTCCTTATATGGAGGTCCCCATGGTCACACCAAATCCAGCGTCACCTAGGAAAAGACTGGATAGATTCCTTTTTCCACTTGCGAAGGGCACTTGCTCAGATCCTGAATCTTAATTTGGCCAGCTCTCTCCCGGTGGAGCTATCCAGTGGTGGTGGGAGTGAGTTGTGCCTTACTTTGGGATAACAATTAATGACTTGCCGGGCCTATACATCTTCAAGTGGAACCAATTTGCTTTGGGGATTAGATACACTTGTTTCGCGCAAGCTCTCTTTGATTGAGCCGGTTGATACAACTGTTCAGCAGCGAGCCAAGGCAAACCCCACATCGGAGTACTTCACCAAGGCGAAAAATAAAAAGTGCTGCATTTGCTACTTTATAGATTGCAAAGCAAATATTTCACGGAGTATGTTACACAGACACCAATATACAGTTTATATTGTACAAAAAAAGGGAAAGAACGTGATGAATTTCCCCGCTACACAACAGCACCAGAAATATGCATTCACGGTGCAGTTACACACACTCCTGAAGTGGTTGCCTCAGTGCGATTTGCATTTGATTTGAATGCATTTCTCCATTTAGCAATGGATGTAACTCCAGCATGTGAACATTGTCGAACGAGTATCTCAAATGTTCTGTGGAGAAATCCCATTTCAGGGTTCAATGGCTCTTCTCAAGCTACTCATCCGGGAAGCCATGAAATATATGCTCGTGTAAAACTTGTCTATTCAATCAGTTTCCCTATTTTCAATTATTGTCATTACTGCTCTGCATGCTACTGGTTTCCTTCACAAAATGGAATAAATAAGCTGTGGGTCGATCAAAAGTGAGGACAATTAAGGTGGCCGCATATTAGACGATGGGGATTACAATGGAGTACAATGGCCCTGAGGTTCAAAACAAAAGTTCTCGCTTTACAGGAAGGGCGTTGGTATATTATTTATTTTTTTCACCTTTTTTTTGGTGGGGGGGTTATTTTGTAATTTCCTGTTTCTATCGTAATACAATATTCTTTAAAAAGATGTTAGGAATCTACAGACAGCCAAAACATTACCACTGTTGAATATTACAAAGAAAACCGTATTGTTGATTGTATAACAAGGCTCTTTGGCAAGCACGGTGAACTCGGCATAACACAGGCGGGCAGAACTCTGCATAATGCCGTCAACTATCCTCATGGTGTTAAAATATCTCTTGCCACCCTGAAAGCATGTTGTAAAGAATAAGGATTGCCATGTTAAAGGGATACTGAAAATTGCAAAAAGTGATTGTCCTATCATCAGGGTACATTTTAACAGTGTCCTTTTCCATCCTTTCAAACTCTGCAGTATACACTGATCTATTAGCAGAGCAAGAAATATTGTCCTTTACTGGAAAGTGAAATATTTTATTCAGTCAACCACAACAATAAAATCATTCTCTCTCTTAGCAGAATATTTTGATTCAATTCAGTTTTATTTATATAAGCCCCAATCACAACAGTTGCCTCAAGTCTCTTTTAAGGTAAAGACTTTACAATAATGGAGAGAAAACCTTACTTGGAGACAGTGGGAAGGAAAAACTCCCTATTAACAGGAAGATGTCTGACTGAATGGGATGTGCTGGAATGTTCTAGAACAACCTTGCTTACAACACAGTGTAGGACCAACCCTGAGGTCCTGTGTCCATTTGTGACAGATCCACTTTCTGCTGCACAAGTGTAACCCACATACAATGAGGGTACCACTTTAAGGACTGATATGAGGAGAGATGGACAGCCTGCCCAATCAATCGAAATGCACAGGTCCCAGTATGCTTAGACCAATGGGAGAGCAGGCTGCCGCTGTATTTCCCACCCTACGTTCGCTGTGTTAGCTGCTATGTGTGGAGTAGTGATGGGATTTCCGGCTCTTTCGGCTCCGAACCGGCTCTTTAGGTTGTTTTGTTGCTTTAGTTAATTTATTATTAACAACAATATAAAATTATGCACAAAAGAATTACTAATGTAAAAAAAAAAGTGGTTTTATTTATATATGTCTATATATAAATATATACGGTGGTCCCTAGAGACAAAGCACGTACAAACTCCAAAACACATTTCTAGCATTAACTGAACTTCCAAAACAGCTACCTAGATCACTTAAATTACACATTGAAAGCATATGTGTTTTGTTTGTATATTTATACACAAGCACTCATATATATTCAAACAATTCAAAAAAATGTTAATTTACCTGTTACTACCACACACCAAATCCGGTCGTTGGTACTTGCTGGCTTGTGTAGCCACTACACTGCGCCTAGCATCCTGGAGCACTTCTGTTGTCTTTTGTACGTGTTTTGGAGTTTGTACGTGCTTTAGCGTTTGTACGTGTTTTGGAGTTTTTCATGTGTTGTGGAGTTTGTACGTGCTTCAGAGTTCGGACATGTTTTGAAGTTTGTACGTGCTTTGTCTCTAGGGGCCACCGTAAATATATTTTTATTTATTCACTCCACATAAAATGTAATAAATAAATCATATAATACAAAAACCAACTATTCACATTTCAACTTTTATCTATTTAAATTTTCAGCTTTTCCTTTTAAACTAATTTAAAGTGAAACAACACAAAACACTGCAAACCACAACACAATTAAATATAAATGAAAATATGAAAACAAAAAGAACATGCACATTCTCTGTCATATAGGCCTGCATGAATAAACTTTCTGTATCCTTTATTATCTGCAACTGAAAATAGTTGTGGATGATTACTATACCTTTCTAATGTGATGTTGTTGTCCCTGGCTCTCTTTCTCTCTCTTTCCCTCCCTCTCTGTTCCTGTGCTACTGCGAGTGTAACTACCGCCCCTCCCCCCTCTCTTCCCAGCGCTGGGAAGAGTGGGGAGCAGAAAAAAAGTGTGAGAGAGAGAGGGTGAGAGAAAGAAAAAAAAAAAACCCACCGGCTGGCGATAAGGTGCCGGCTCGCGTCGTTCACGTCAAAGATCCGACTCTAACGGTGTGTTCACACCGAACACAATGGACACGAATAGAGCGTCAGGTTTACATGTAAAGTCAATGGAAAAGCCCGTGAAAATTCGGAAGCAGATTTGCGTCGCCAAAACACGTGAAACGCGCGTCAGTGTAGCGCGTCTGGCACGTTTGACTCGCGAATAAAACCACGCGCGTGAGTTTTTCTCTTGCATTTTGTGCATACGAGCGTTTCGCGTCTACCGCTCGAGTTGGAAAAATCTGAACTCCAGCGTCAAATCGCGCCACGACAACCAATCAGGAGCCTGGTGACGTGGCTGTGACCTAGGTCAAAGGGGCAGATCCAGCCAAAGCCTTTCATACTTCAATGGAGGGAAGGCTAATCAATGCTGTAGCAAACAACCCGGAGCTGTACAACACCAGCTGCTTTCTGGACCGAGACAGGAATAAAAAGGACCGAGCTTGGAGGAAGATATGTGAAGAGATCGGGCAACCTGGTAAGTCCATTCATTTCTCTTTTCTCTAAAGTTTTCACTGACCCGGGGAAGCCGCACAAAAGCTAGCAAGCCACTGCTATTTTCCCACTGATGTACAAATACCGTTCTGCTTTTATGCATGTTGTCATTTAGGAATATATTTTATTGTTTATTAATAAACAGCACACAGTGGTCCCGCTCATCCGTCACTGCTTCGCTTTTTCGCTGATTGCATTCTGCAGCCTGATTGAGAAATCTGCTCCGTGTCGTGTCGCCTGCGCGTGCCAAATTAATCACGTTTGGTTTTGATAACCATCACGTCCAATAGAAAAAACAGCACAAAAACACCCATAACTACGACCCTCATTTGGAAATAGACACCTGCACCACGAGGGAAAGAGGCGCACGAAAGTGGCAGGCAGATGAAGACAAAACGCGGCATAATAATACTTTTACGTTTTGCAATCTACAAAGGTTTGCACTGTGAGAATCAATTGTGAGAACTGTGACCAATGTTCATGTGTGTGGGGAAAAAAGTGTATAAAGTGTGTGGCGAAGGGCTAGTTATTCTGAGAACCCCTGCTGCAATAAATGAGGGACCACTGTCTACTTTATGATTATTATATTCAACCTGTTAACATTTAATACTGTATTGATAGAACCAACTGATTCTGCAGCAGAGCATCCCCTGTTGCTTCTCCTGGCTGCCCAGTCCCTGAGCTCCTGCTGCTGCACCACAGGTATGTAATTGTAGCATCAGATGTACAGCAAGCACTGATAGCTTTTTACTTGGTGGGATTCCCTTGTAAATCACCTTTACTAAATGTCTACAACCAATCTGATTATATCCTGTTTGGGTTTTTTTTTTCGATGTTGAAATTAAAATCTAGTAGCAGCCTTCTCATTTCTTTGTGTTTTGTGCTGTTTTACAGGCCCACAGAGGAGGACAGCTCCGAGGCAGATGAGGGACGGGTCCCAGGACGGTCCATCGGCGGTGGAGCTGGCCATCCTGGAGTCCCTGAAGAGGCCACACCAGTCTCCAATGTAGCATTTCCTCCTCAGCCTTGTTCCTGCTCTGGAGAGCAGCTGGGTCCTTTTTATTCCTGTCTCTCTTTAAATACTTATATTTTATATATTTATGTTTAATGTATTTCTGTGTGAGAATTTTAATATTATTTCAAATAAATTTTTATAATGACTAGTCTCGGTTCTACTACACAGCAAATGTTAGCACACGACTTGACACATGTAGAATTTATTTCATATTATACTAATGACAAAATATACTAATACAGTGGGATGCAAAAGTTCACTGGATTTACAGAAAGTGTGCAATAATTGTTTAAATAAAATCAAGCAGGTGCATAAATTTGGGCACCACAAAAAAAGAAATGGAATAAATATTTAGTGTATATCAATGTGTGTGTCTCCTATATGATATATGGGGTTCCTTTGGGCGTGCTCCCCATCCAGAACTCCACAGCACAGAGGGAAGTTCCTGCGCTCCTGGAATCCCTCTGTGATGGACCGCCAGACTTCAGTTGAAGGCACAACCATGAAATCGTCCACTAGACAGTCCCAGATGGCCGTCGCTACCTGGGGGATGATGTGGCTCACCGTGGACACACCAACTCGAAAACTGAACGCGATGGTCCTGAAGGAGTCCCCAGTGGCAAGGAACCTGGACAAAATAGTTTAAAATGAGTATTATGTGTACTGCAGTTACAAAATACATTATTGAAATTACAAAATTACAAATTACAAAACATAAATCTTACATAAAACATTTTGTAATTATAAGGATAATTACATGATATATATTAGATATAATCTAAAACAGTCTGCGGTGATTATATACAAATATTCAACTATCCCAGAATTAAACCAGGTCTAAATAAAAAGGAGTGAGTATCACTACAAAGGTTAACTCAGTGGTCCTAATGCTACAGTTTGATATCAGCAAACACCGAGCGCATACATTGATATGACACCACAGCCATGCTATCATTGCAAACACTGATAACAGCATAAAATAGTAAATGGCCTGTATTTATATAGCGCTTTACTAGTCCCTAAGGACCCCAAAGCGCTTTACATATCCAGTCATCCACCCATTCACACACACATTCACACAGCATAAATCGAATTAAATCGGGACTTGATGAGACCTTCTGAGTATCACTAGAAATATTATAAACAGTCGTCTCCGTACCACAGTTTGCTATCAGTAAACACCGAGAGCATTCATTGTTAGCATAGCACATCCATGGGCACCAGTGTATAAATGGATGGTTTAGCATATATTACCACAGGTATCAATAAAGGACTACCGTATTAAATACTTTTACTAACCTCAGGCAGATGGACAGGCGCTCTGCAAGTGGGATTGAGCGCCTGTAATTGGTGTCTAGGCGGGCGATTCTGGGACCGACAGCGTGGAGCTAAACTGTTAGCCTTCATTAGCTCTAGTTGTTATCAACTGCTTGAAAGTTCATCTCAATCTGCTTCCAGAAGTTAGGTAACACTTGAAGCGCAACTTATGTTTATTTTCCTCCATGTTGTATTACAGTTATTAAAGAGAAAAACAACATGTCCTGTTATGTTATTTAGAGCCCCGCATTTTCTGACCGAGAGACACCATACCATTGTCTTCGGCCGTGATGCACTGAGATCGGTGAGCACATATTGTATGTCTCAGTTAAGTCTGTTTTGCATTTTATTGTTGAGAAACTGAATTTATCTTAATTGTTTCAGTAATAACTGTCGTATATGCACTGACTTTACTTGGTTTAATGCATAGTTTGTGTAAGAGAGATGTTTTATTTTTGCAAATTTGAGTATTTTAATTGCAAATTTATGTTGAATGTGATTTCAACAAAATCCTAAGTTGTGAATTATAGCTAGAACAGCATAATTAATATTTGAATTGCTCTTCTGACCCTGTCTGTTGACAGGTCAGGGTTGTTTTTTTTTTGTATGCTGAATTGTTCCTGAGGTGGATTCCTCCGGTGAAATAGATGGTGAGCCTTCCCACCTGGACTTAGAGAGACTGACCCATATGGAAAAGATATATATAACTCTTATAAAGTTTGTATCTGTCTTGTGTGAAACTTGTATGAAAAGCATACAAGAGTGAAAACAGATATAAGATCCCTTGAAAAAATTATATAATGAAACTTGTATGTTTTGGATACTCACTAGAACAATATATGAAAGTAATGAGAAAGTGGCCACTTTCATGAGTAAATCATATAAGTTTTTACTATTTCTTTTCCATATGGGTAGATTCGCTTCTTTTCCACTTGATGATCTGCTGCACCTTGCGGTGTGGTAGGACTGTATCACTCACACTTTCACACACAGCTGGTTATACATGAGACCACTGACTGACATTCTCTCATCCCTATTTTCTTTCACACCCTGGGAATTTTTTGGACTTTACCCCTTGGACATTTTTTATTTGGGACTTTAAATAATGAGCTGTTGTGTAGAACATTCTCCACATGTGAAAAGAGTGTGAGATTTTCATTTGAATGTACATTGGATTTGTGTAATTTGTTTCTATAAGAGTTAAGGAGTCAGGTTACTAAGGTGCACCCGAGCATTGAAACCCAACATTGAAAACCAAAAGTAACACTTGGCCAAGTCATTGCTTTAGTAGTTTATGTATTTTATTTTTCTTTTAATTTTTGTAAGTTTAGTAACCCTTCTACCATTGTAAAGTGTCTTTAACCTGTGCTTGTCAACCTTATGGTTTATTTCACTAAAGTTGTCTGGTTCTTTCTTCATATATTCTTTTCAACAATTCCCCTTACTGTGTTACACAAGGGTTACAGTTTCACAATAAGACCGGTATTTTAGCTTGGAACTATTTTTTTTCACTAATGTGTTCTTTATGTTTTAGAGCATTAAAAGGTTAAGCTTGTACAACGAGTTAAGAACATACCATTTATTTTCTGTGCTCCACTAAAAGAATCTGTATCAGACATTAAACAATAGATGACAGCAAAAGTTAACATAATCAAAGAGCTTGTCACCTTGGTGAAGCTACAGCGAGGATGCAAAGTTCAGAATCAAAGAACAAATAATGCAGCTGTGAAACTGAAGCTGTGCATCCTGGTAAAAAAAAAACCAACAAAAAAACAGGCTGTACAGAAATAACAGAAAAATGAGAAGATGAAAATCTGAGAACAGGTGGTGGAACTGTTGTTGTTTTTTGTAATCACACTCTGGAATATGAGATAAATTAATATTTGGAATTAATATTCACAAAATATTGGACTAAACCGAAATTCTAATTAGACCAGAAATCTTTTTTTCTCTTTTCTCGCCTTTTCCCATCCTCCCACCATATTCACTATTGTGAATAATTTTCACATATGCTGCTCAAATGAGAGGTTTTAGAACTTAGTTTGCATTTGAATAGCATTTTATCCCCCTAGGTACATTTTGTCACATAAAGCATCAGTAAAATACCATCAAAGGAAAAACGTATGCCTCCAATTACTATTTCCCCTTCATCATTTTAACTGAAGGTAGCCATATTCAGCGACAAGGGAGAGATATAGTTGCCTTGGCGGCTTTGAAATACTGTGGGAGCGAGGGGCTAAAGCTGTGAATCGCATTTTATTTGAAAGAAGCAGGGTTTAGGGGACATGAGATGTGACCTTGTCTGTGGTTTTTTGTGATTGACACAGAGGGAAAGAAGCATGAGGACACACTGAATCCGTTATTGCCTTCCTATCCAAAATGACAGGCATCTTTTTTTCATGTTCAACTCAATCACTGGCTTGGAAACTGACAAAATCAGTCAGAAATTACTTATTTGGCAGTTTATTTTTAATGTCACACTTAGTGGTCAAGTTGGTAAAGGCACACCCGCATGTGGCAATATACATATGTACAGGCAGGGAGCTCAGGAAGTCTGACAGAGAAACAAGAAAGTAGGTAAACCTGGAAACAGGGAAGCACTGAAATAGCAGCAACCTGACAAAGACTGAGTTTACCTGTACTTTATTATCACACTCTTTGGACTGTCTTTTAGTTCTCCTGCAATCCAGATGCTGGGAAAAAGTTAACAACAATGTGGAACTGTTTATCAAAACAAAAGAGGAAAGAAGCTCGAACAGGGACCAAGAATAAATTCATAAAAATAGCAGTGAGATGCATGAAGAAGAAGAAGAAGAAGAGGAAGACGAAGAAATACTCAAACTAATGATTACAATAAAAAAAAAAAATCCAATGAACAGTCAAGAACATAAAGGAGGGTAAAGATTCAAATTTGAAGCTGTAGATGATTACAACAGCAATGCCATTTAAATTTTTTAAAAAAAGAAAGAAGCTTTTTCTTCATCAGCATTATTAATAGTGCCTACAAGCTGGCAGCTGGCAGTGTAAGCCAGTGTGGCATCTTCTTCATTTTTACGCTGCCACACATTAGCTTCCTCGTATTGTCATTTTTCCTTTTCTTGCATATCATATTGCAGACTAAACCTGAGCCTGACCGGCGCAGGAAGGGAAAGGAATCTCATCCCTCCCTTTTGGAGGGTTGTAAACGTATACATGGCTCTGCGTGTGCCAGCCGGACACACAGAGGAAATGACAGGCTGCCATATGGACCACCAGCAGTGGTCCGGCGCAGCAAGTCAACCTGGTCACTTTAGAAATCTGTTCCATCCAGACGACTCCAAGCAGCCCGCTTGAATCACTCCCCGTCCTCATGATTAGCCTGTCATTACTGCATTAAAGGCCCCACGGTGTCCATCAGGCCGATCAACCTCAGCACTTTCTCTGTGCCTGGATTACAGCGCTGCGTCGTGCCGTGTCAGTGGGCCGCATCCAATCCTGACGGCTCAATGTGTAAATAAAAGTAAATCTGAAAATTCCTCGTTGTGTTTGCTGCTAAGTAGGACGCACTGAAACGTAAAGTGAGCACAATACCATGCATCTATTTATTATCTCTACTCAGCAGTTTATTTTGGACTAATTGGGACAGATGATTAATTATTATATAACCCACGACAAGCCATGGTAAATTGGAATTAAATGACGGGCTGACATTGTATGTCCCAGTTCAGTTGTGCAATAAGCTAAGAAGGATTCATTTGCCTACTGTGATACATTGACTGCTGTATTCATCTTCCCTCTGCACTTATTCACAGATTAGCAGCATGACTGGATAGTAAACTGCGTGTTTGGAGGTAAGCACTGGGGTGTTTTATTCAAGCATCAGTCTGTAAGGGAATACAGCAGACCTACTAGCTGCTGGAACAGAATCCCACCTACATGCAATGACTGAATGTTAAAGCAGCATCATTTTTCTTTGTAACAAAATACTAGGAAACTATTTGTGATAAACAAGTAAATTGTAAAAGATTCTTATGTTTCAGTACAGGAGCTTTAGCTTTAGTTTCCAATGTGAGGAACAGCAAAAACCCACAATAATCCATATCAGGAGAGAGGTGGGATGGTAGATGGCTTATGTCAGTTTGCTTAAATGAAGGCCATTAATTAGACATTAAATGATATGGCTAGGACGGGTTAAAGTGAAAGAAAACTTCGTCAGTCTTGAGATTGTCTTCACTTGGAGCTCGGTGTGGGAGTGGAAGTCATGAAATGTTTCTCCCACTGAAAACGCTACGTCCGGATGAACAAAATCAATTTTCTGGTATTTACTGAATAAAAGCTCATCTATAATTCAGAAGAGTTAAGTTCTTATCTTAAATAATGATTTAATAATCTCTAGAACCTCATTCAGCAGCAATGACTGGGCGACCGTGGCTCAGGGGTTTGGGAAGCGTATCTGTAACCGGAAGGTCGCCGGTCTGTCCTGGTCGTTGTGTCCTTGGGCAAGACACTTTACCCTCCCGCCTACTGGTGTTGGCCAGAGGGGCCGATGGCGCGATATGGCAGCCTCGCTTCTGTCAGTCTGCCCCAGGGCAGCTGTAGCTTGCCTCCACCAGTGTGTGAATGTGAGAGTGAATGAATAGTGGCATTTTAAAGCGCTTTGGGTTCCTTGAAAAGCGCTATATAAGTCCAATCTATTATTATTATTATAATTTAAAGCAATGGGTTCTTTATCCCTCTCTCACACCATTGTGGAAGAACCTTGGCCTGCTCTTCTTTATAACAATTTTTCAGTTCAGCCTTGGTTGAGCTCTGAACTTTGACTGGTCCATTGGAGCACCTTTATCTTTTTTTTCCAGCCATTCTATGGTAGATTTGCTAATGCACCTAGGTATCATTGTCCCAGTTTCAGCTGAGCTGTAGCTGTTGGACAGATGGCCTCACATTTGACTCTAGAAGACTTTGGTACACAGAGATGAGCTCATGCTTGACTCAGTGACGCCAAGTTGCCAGGTCTTGTACCTGCTAAACAAACCCAAATCATCACCACTGTGCATGATAGCTGGTAGGCGGTGTACTGTTTTCTAATTGTAAATCCATGTCCCTTAATACTGAAGATGCTAACTGAGGGCTGGAGGGTGTGTGATGGACCTCTTGGGTTTAACCCTCCCAGATTAATGGGAAGCAAAAATTGTTTCTCTAAGATCACTACTGATGACTTTCCTCCTTGGCATTATGTTAACACATACATGCTTTTATATAGGCGCAGACATCCAGATAATCAATTAATCAAGTGCATTTGATTATCAGCACCTGGGTTCTATTTGCCTTCTTAAAAGATAATCAATTGCAATATAGCACATCGTGTTTTGGAGTTTTTCTCCAGTTGTGTTTTCCCAATTTTAAGAGCAGATAACCTTTATCAGGCTCTGAAAACTTTGGAATTTAAAGGTGTACTTTCTTTTTATGATTTGTTGACTTAATAGTTGTGACCAAATATTTTGTAAAGGTGCTGCCAATTTATATGAAGTGATGGGAAATAGAAAGCTGCCTATTTCAGTCTCTCAACAGACAGCCATTCAAGTAATGTTAGTCAGATTGTTTAAAACCCAAATTTAACTACTTAGTAGCCACTGGTACTTAAACTTTGCAAAGTAACTCAGATTAACTATCAATTAAATATTAACAACAATGGATATTTAAGCAGATTGAATTATTTAATTTTATTTTAGTGTGATCTAACTAATGGGGGTCTTAAATATGTTTATCACACTGTAGCAGTTTTACTGTGAAACTGTCATCTTTTGTCTCCCATCCAGACCCTCCCACTGTCGATAACAACAGAATTTACTGCGCCTCTCTCCCCTCCCCAATTCAATTTCTTCACTCTCCGAAGTCACTGGCAGGCTGGAGGAAGACATATGCACTGTCAGTGCAAAATCTAATCAAGTCTGGGGCTCCGTACCTGTTATGGTTGCTGATATTCAAAATGGTCCTAATGGCGCTGTTGGTGCTGTTTGTGTGTCACTGTTGACACTCCTAATGTGGGTGATATGCACAGTTGCACTCTCCCTGTGCTCTCAGTGACACATTGCATTTTTCACACAGTAGATGGTCAATAAGTTTCCGCATAATGTCACTCTGTCTTGCCCATTTCCCTTTTTGCTTCCATGATAGCTGTCTGTTGCATTCCTTTAGGATTTGTGAACAACACCTAATAACCGACGGATGCACGCCTGCCTGATCTTTCTCGCCTGCCCACCGCCTTTCTCCCTCTTCTTCTGCAGTGTCTCCATTTCTCTCCATCTCTAAATAATTACTTAAATGTATCTATTAGTGGCCAGGCGTTGGCGCAGGATTAACTGAAATGCCAGCCTCTATGGGAATGCAATGCATTCCAATGCAGGTATACTGCTCCACGGCAAAGATCCTGTGTTCTTGTAGTAAAAAAAAAAAAAGCACATCTGAGGAAAGTGGACCATCCTAAACTGAAGAGTGATGATCACTGTCAAAGAGATTGATTGGCAGCTTCACTGTCATGATAGCATGTACGTTTCCTGTTATTAAATCTCAAACCTTTGATCAAATGAATGTTGGGACTGACTACTACTGAGCACTTCCTTTGTTCATGTCCCCATGTGGCTTCTTGATCTCACTTCCAACTAACAGTGATGCACACACAGATTTTTTTATTGCCTTATTATCAGTGACAAAACACTCTGCAGCATCCATGTACAAAGAAAAAAGTCTTTCAAGTGTGCAACAAGGAGTTTGGCTTATCATTTATTTTACCTTTCAGAAGTGATCGTTTATATAAATTCACATCATATCCCAGAGTATGAAAATAGCTGCTTTGATCAAAGAAAAAAAATGTAATGGTCTATAAAAATACTTTATTTTGCAGTTTTTGGGGAATGTCAGAATCTTTCAAAAATGCCACAATGTTTCAATGACATTTGGAAAACATAAAGTAGGAATTGCCTGGTCTGACACAGTAACTACTGTTTTCGAAAAGGTAGGGACATTTTTATTTTCTTGATGGGTTCATTGCCGTTTCCTGTTCCTGTACTACAATGTCCTCAAAATAATTTTAATACTGAGTTTTAAAGG
The DNA here is from genome assembly GCF_057382275.1 of Copadichromis virginalis. Classification (NCBI taxonomy): domain Eukaryota; kingdom Metazoa; phylum Chordata; class Actinopteri; order Cichliformes; family Cichlidae; genus Copadichromis; species Copadichromis virginalis. The sequence continues at coordinate 41,740,133 of NC_140639.1, forward strand.
CTAGGAAAGACACGGAGAATATCAGCATTTGTCAGTGTAGCCATAGTAACTACATCCGTTGGTTATTAACTCCGCATTGTGCTGCCTCAAAAACACTGTGGGCCACATTATGGCCCCTTTTTGGAGCATGACCTGATAACATTTGTCATATTTCACAAATATCACCTTGCCTGCTTGAGTACTGGCCAAAAGCCTCATTGACTTCTGAATGAATTTTAATTATCATTGCTTCAATACAGCCATTGAATGAAAAGAACACATAACTTTTTTCCATACTTCACACATTACAGTTGGATTATGAGCCAGATGACATACTGTGTCACGGATTTTCTGGTTAAGTTAACAATTGCTCACTCTTATCAGTTTATTGGTGAATCATCTAATTCAACCAGGTGTATACATAACCTGTTGTCTAGTTGCAGAAGACTGCTTTTTTTTTCCAACCTAGAATTAGAGTTTTTGATAATGTGCTCTTGTCTTAGTTATCAGAAGTGTTTGTATGAGAAGTTTTATTAGATTAGGAAGCTTTGTAGGGGTTTCTTGGCTCATTCTTCTTCTGGTTACATAGATAATTACAACTATTAATTTTCCAGAGAGTGTGGGGTTTTATTTGTTATTTTGACCTTGAAAACCCAGACGTTTATTTGCTTCTTAATAGGAGTTGTCTCATCTTTGTTATTAATTACTGGGTTGTAAAATAAATGGCATTTCATTTCATTTCATAATAAAAAAAAGATTATTTTCTTGTTTTATCTGCTTGCACACATATTTTGGGGAAAGTGTTTCATTATGTGTCTTTTGGTGATATATACAAACAGTACTTTTCCCCCAAGGCACACCAATGGCCTAGCCAAACTTTCAAGGAGTGCCTGTATTCATATCTGCTTGAATAGCATTTATGCTAGCTTACGTACCAGTGTCAGTTCTTGTTTTGGTTGCATTAGCAGGAAAAAAGGGGCTTTTGATTATCTGAAGGTAGATTATCTTCTTTTTCAACAAGTGCCAAAACAACATAAATTTAACCCAGGTCAAATTTTCTTTGGAGAAGAGTTTGGTTCTTAGTTCCTCATAAATAGCCTGGCCCACAGTAGCTTCTCCCAACAAGTGATGCACTTGAGCTGAGGTCTGTTTTACCTGGTATTTTACTTCTTTTTTCTAAGTAGTGGGTGGCACAGATTTTGTTTGCTGACTTAAGAATATTGTCTGTTTTCTCCCTGACATACTGTTATCCTCCTCTCTGTTAATACAAGCCTTTGATGGGTCATGTTTTGCACCATCTGTACAAACTTCCTGAATTTCACCTTAGCAAAAAAATTTTTTTTTTTCAGTTTTCTAGTATAGAAGTGCATATTTGCAAATTAGTAGATACAAATACAGATACTGACTGCAGGGGAATATATAGTGGAATAATATGTGGATATCACAGTCCCTGGAGACACAGGTATTTGCTTCCTGGAAGACAATTTAGGAACCACTGGTCTAAATATTCATGAAAAGCTGTAAAAACTCATTTCCATGTATTTTTTTTAAATTTCATTTTCTAAATTTGTAAAACTTTTAGCATAGAAAGCAAAAAACACATATCATGTATCTATCTTTACTTATTTTTATTTTCTTTCAATTTTTATATTGAAGATGTAAATTCTTTAAATTATTGTAATTTAGTAATGGTGCAACTAGATTAACAGTCACAGCATGTTTGTAAGTGATTACATTTATGATATAAACATTAACGTTTAACAAGAAACTGCAGATCAGTTGCAATCAAACAGCGTTATTGTTACAGGTTAAAGGTAGAAAAGTCACCAGCACCATTTTGGGGCAAATGACCCCCATTTATTTGTGGCTGCGCTGAGCGGGGCTCCCCTCGTAGCTGAGGATTTAGGGAGAAATAGTCTGTTTTTTAATTAGCAGTATATGCAGGAAAATAGATTTCTCTGACATAGCTTTGCAAAAACTTTGCAGACAGTGACGTTAAGATAACAAAGATGGGAAAAATCAAAAAGTCCATTTTTTCTTGATTGCTTCATTGATGGGCTGTTTCTCAGTTTGCGTCTGTGGCCAGCTTTTCCTGTGCTGCATCAGCATAGCACCTGTTAAAAGCATAATTTACAAAAGGGCTTTGACAGAAGGAGCTGAAATTTCACATTCTACTTCTGTTTAAGAGTAAATCCTTATGAAAATGACTCATCATTTTCTGTTTTGCCCCATGGTTTGTTTTGCTAAATTCAATCATCAGCTTGGATTATTTTTTGTAATATTTACCAATAAATTACAACCCCCAAATATATAAAATTAAATTATATAGAATAAAATAAAATAAGGCAGCTGGTAGTTGCTGGTAGTAGTCCCGGATTTTAGCTACAAACCAAAAAGAGGGTCTACACACGTACATTATTTCTCATCTGTTCTTTTAAGTGAATAATGTTCTTGGATGTTGTATTAAATAGTCTAACCTTAATTGTAAGCAAAAGCTCCCACTCTGTTTAAAAGTTGGATGTGTATAAGCTTTATTGCAGCACTTTCATGCTTTGATTGGATGAACAACGCCTGGAGTGTTATAGTTCAGTACTTTTAACACAAGTGCACACAAACACACTAATAGCCACTTGGCTTAAGGGACTTTGCAGGAAAGAACAAAGACACATGTGCACACTCTGGTTCTGCAGTTGTCATCCTATTTTTCAGAGACACTTTAAACAATCAATGTCCTCTCCAGAGTAATCCATATTCTCCATATCCGTGTTTGCAAGACATAAAACATCAATTATTGTGTCAAATTTTATTCTGAAGTCAAGAATGACAAGTAGGGCATACAAATGAGTCCTGGATACACATACACACACACACGGGAACACACACAAACTTTATTCCAAATGTGCATGCAAGCTATGCTTCTTCCTCCTTTCCTTGCCTCAGACACACAAATACCCCCATCTTACACATGCACACACACACATTCACCCCCATAAGCAATCCCTTTTTTTTTTTTTGAATTGGAAAGCGGGGGGGCTGAGAGGGGTTTGGAGCGCAGCTTGCTAGCTAACGTACATAATGAAAAGTGCAAGCTCTGTCATTTTCTGCAGATAAAAGTGTTCTGATGAGAGTCGGAGACAATAGCAGGGCATTAATCTCCTTGGCATAACAAGCTTTGGCTTTAAAACACTCACTTCCCCCATTCAGAGGCCCTCTAACTATCTAAGGCTATACTCTCCAAAAATATATTAGGAGTTCACATATAATATATTCACATACACAACATGTGCAAACTGCAATTACACTAATAGTAACTAAATATAGGTATGTGTGGTATACATGTCAAAAACAAGGGTCAGGTATTATATTTTTAAGGCTTGCAATTATTGGTTGTTATTGATTAGTTTATTTCTTTTTTTGGTTATTGGTAGTAAGCACCAGGCAAAGTAAACTGCTGATTAAAGTAGTATAGTTATAAGTTATGAGTACACCCAAAGACAATGATTTAGCTCAGGTTTTGAAACCCTTACAAATGAAAGCTATTAACAGAGCATTAGGACACAACTGGTGTCCAAAACATCAGTGTACAGCCATTTTCAGATTTCTCCAGAGATGGTTAATTGGGTTCAAGTCTGCAGATTGGCTAGGCCTCTCAACGAGATTCACACAGAGTGGTCATGAATCCACTCTGTGTTATCTTGGCTGTGTCTTTAGGGTCATTGTCCTGTTCGATGATGAACCTTCGTCCCAGTCCGAGGTCTAGAGCACTCTGGAGCAGGTCACCATCACCAAGAATGTCTTGGTGCATTGCTTTATTCTTCGTTTACACAACCCTGAATAGTCTTCCAGTTTCTGCTGCCAAAACAAGATCCCAACAGCATGATGCTACCACGACCATGCTTCACTGTTGGGATGGTATCAGCCCAATGATAAGTCATGCCTTGTCTCCTCCAGACGTGATATTTGGCATTTAGGCCAAAGCATACAAACCTTCTTTCAACAGATCAGCGAATTTTGTTTCTCATGGTCTCAAACTTCAGGTGGGCTGTCACGTGCCTTTTAATAAGAAGTGGCTTCTCTCTGGTCCTCCTCTATGAACAGAGCAACACTGGAGCTCTGTCAGAGTGACCACCGGGCTCTTGGTCACCTCCCTGACTGAGGCCCTTCTACACTGATTACTCAGATTGTCCAGGTGGCAGGCTCTAGGAAGAGTAATGATGGTTCCAAACTTCTTCCACTTATAGATGATGGAGGCCATTGTGCTCACTGGGATTGTCAATACTGCAGAAACCTGTACCCTTCCCGAGATCTGTGCCTCCATACAATCCTGTCTCAGAGGTCTGCAGATAATTCCTCAGATTTCATGGCTTGGTTTTCGCTCTAACATGCACCATCTACAGATTAGTGCCTTCCAAAATCATGTCCAATCAATTGAATTTACCACAGGTAGACTCCATCTGACAGATGGAGTGGAAATAAGATGCACCTCAGCTCTGTTTTGAGTGTCATCAATGTCAATAGTTATGAACATGTCATATTTTTGTTCTTTTATTTTTAATAAATCTGCAAAAACTTCTAGCAAACTTTTTCACTTTGTTATTACGGGGTAGTATATGTAGAAATTTGAGGTGAAAAATTGAAAAAATTTTGGGATAAAACCAAAAGCTTTTTCACTTGAATGACAATACTCTGGAAAGTCAGAAATTATTAGTATTATTATTATTAGTAACTATTGTTGTTACTATTAATATTTATTCTTGTCAGAGGGGAGGATAGAAGGTGAAAAAAATACAAAAGTTGCTAAACATGAATGCTCTAGCAATGTAAAGCAATTTGCACATGAAGTAAGTAACTGGTTGGGAAGACACCTGGATTTAGGAGATAAATCCTTCACATTATGTATATACCTGAATTTTTAGTATTTAAGCATGTAGAAAACAGCAGGATTCTAAAAGCTCTTTATGCAGTGATGTGATGATTCTCTTTGAGTCCAAATGTTTTACGCAAATGTAACAAACATTCACATTTAAACAACTGACACAGGAGTTCAATAGAAAATCAAATACCTGGTCATGCTAATTATCCAGTTATCTGTCACTGACTCGTTGCAGAAGAAGGAAAGAAAATGCAGTCTGTAAATGAAAAACTTGAGAAACTTTCTAGTTCAGTCCAAATGTTCGCCCTGGCGTTGGTCTTGTATTGACATTATCTGCTTGTTAAGTGATGACATATTGAACCTTTTTCAGGATCCAAGCCTCTGCTGAGTTGGCTGAGGTCCTTGTCCTTTCAGCATGCTGCAGCACTGTGTCCCTTAAATCTCAGTCAGTTGTCATTCTCCTATATACATTCTTTCCTTCTTAATTTGTGCTTTACATGTGCAGCACACCTAAGCTAAACTCTTACAAAAGAAAGAAAGCAAAGGATGGCCTGCACTACAGATTTCTGCCTCACTGTGTTCCAGACACTGTGACAGGTAAGAAATGAATTCCATCCGGGCCAACTAAGATTTCAGTATAGACATCATGACTCTTTGAAAGAACTAAAAGAGGTCATCTCAGACAATTTCTTGGCTAGACTTTTGTCATTTTTTTTATTTTTCCTTTATGTCATATGATGATTCTTGACTCTGCCCACAGGGCGCTGGCAGGTGCTGCACCTCACAGAGAGCTCTTTATTGTGTATTTATCAAAGCAGCAACCTGGGGCTAAAAAAAATAAAGCCACAAAGTAACAAAAACTGAAGCGCTAGTAATGGCAACTTAAGTGAGTCTCATGCTAAAATGCCCAAAGCATAAAAACAGCATGCTGTATTCTTCCTACCAATTTTTTAGTAAATCATCCATCTTGATGCTGGAGTTAGGAGCATAGCCATGTTGATTAACAGGTGTGCTGATGCAGGCAGCTGCTAAGCTACACCTTCACTAAGTGGAATCAGTGAAATGACCCCTTGATCATTTTTGTTCCATTAAAAAGGGACCAACAGCATAAACTGACTAATGATATCACTTGCTGTGTGCCACCCATCGAGAAATTTGAGCTTCAGTTTTTGGTGAAATTCAAATTTTTTGGTTTCAAAAAGTCCAAAACAAAATGTAAGGTATCGGAGTCGCTACTTTTATCCAATCTGTGCTACTTTCAGTGGGAACAATCTAAACCGCACCCCAAAACGTTTTATCTGTTTCCTGTGCTGCTGCGTTTGTTAAGCTGACAGTGCATCTGTAGCTGGCCCCGGGCTGGCACAGCTTTAGGTGTCAAGTAGCCCTCAGGACTATAGTGTAATTCAATTTTCATCTTTATTTTTATCCAAAATCCTATTTTTTTAAAATTTATTTATTTACCCTATATATTTATTGTTTGCTTTTGGCAACCATAGACGAATTTGGACCTAGAAACAGCTAATCAAGTTAGGCTATAAAATCCAGTCAAAATGTTTTCTGCATTTTATTTTAAGTTATCACTAGCTATGCACTCATAAACGCACAGGTTAAAGCTCAGATTGATGTATTTCTCAAAGCTGTATTATGCTATAATAATAACAGATAGGCTCATAAAATAATCACATATATATCAAACAATTTTAAGAGGACATAAAGCTATCCACAGCTTCTCACCTCCTCAGCAGCTGATGGTAACTGCAGGCAATATGAGATATATTTTATAGATACCTTTTATAGTTTCTGCGGATTTCTCAGATATTTTCGTACAGTGCAGATTCATCTCAATATAGAAATGTGACATATACAGTGTGACTGCCTTTCCCACCATAACACCTTATATCAAGGTATATGCTTACCCTTGCTACTTTTTTTTATTTATCCATGTATTGCTCTTTAATCTTCAGTTGCCAAGTGATGCATGGCTTGCAGGGGGGCAAATTAATTGGCTGAAAGTTCGAGTTAGTTCGTGCACACTTGTGTTTTTATTTCTTCTTGCATTTGAGAATTGTTCAGATTCAATCACGGGTGTTGAATTTTGAAATTGAAGGTACAGATAGGACACATTTTCCTCATTTTCACTGTCTTGAAGGTTTCCTCCAATGGTTCCGTTGCACTGTCTAGGTCCATTTTGCTGCTGGTTCAGCATAATGCTAATTTGCATTTCATGCCCTACAGCTGCACAGCACAGCTACAGTCCTCTTGTACAGCTTAAAGCACGTTCCCTTGCTCAAGGGCATCTTTAGAGAGTTACTCATTGCTTGCTTTTAAAGTATTACAAAAGATTCTGGTTGGGATTAAAAGCTGACATGGCAGCAGCACTGAAATAAGCACTCAGCAAGTTAAATGCCAATAAAAAGGTGTTTTGGTGGGTAAAGCAATATGGCATGTGAGGAGGTAGCATTTGCATTCCTTGCTGATACAAAGCCGTTACTTTTTATTTTTTCCCCCCCATTAAATTCTTACCTCTAATGGCTAAGTACCAGATAGGCAGCTGATTTGTTGCCTGTGCTGCACGTCACACTGTACTTGACAAGGGAAATTCCTTTAAAACGTGTTACAGAATGCTTCAAGCAAACATGTGCTGCAGAATGACCCCTCTTGGCTGTCTTTGACCTTCATTGACGTACTCCTTTGATACGATGAGTGCACTGCTGACCCCTCCGTAAATTCCTCCATGACTGACAGAGGCAAAGAGGAGTTCATAGGAAACTCCTAATGCGGCTCCTGACAAGTGCTTCCAACCTCGCTAACGATGACAGAGGAACTTCCCACACAATCAGCCACTGCATCAGTCTCCCGGGGGAACCGGGGGAAGAGCACGAGGTAGCGCAAGAGACAGGGAGAGAAAGTGTGTGTGTGTGTGAGTGTGTTTAGGCTGGAGGGGTGAGGAAAGGCAGTTGACATTTCTTTGGCAGCACATGCAAACTTAGGTTACATGTCTTGGCTGCAGTGAGCGAAATGTTGACAGGGCTTTGCTTGTTGGTTGTATCACATCAAATAATATTTAAACTGATAACGCTTTTGGTTCCTAAGCTAAAAATTAATAGAAGCTATATATGAAAATTATAGACTTTAGATTCATGTTTTTAACTCATTTGGATGTATAAGGCTTTGAATAAGATCCTTCTGCTCATGTTGGGGTTATTAGCATTATTTACCAAACACATATGGTTATCTACATCTTTACTAGGGGAGGAAATTGTTAATGAAATCGCAACAAATTGTTGTTGTTCTTTCCGACTGGATTTGTTTTTAGATCAGACGTCAAAATTTGAAGTATGTTTGTGTATGTATTAAAACTAGTGCTAAGGTTCACGTTATTTTCATCCCATTATTATGTGCATTTTTAAAAAGTTTAAGTGGAAATGCTATAAAAGAAAAGAAAAGACAAGGCGAGTTTATTTATGAAGCACCTTTGAACCACAATAAAAAGGGCTTTTTCCATAAAATACATTAAGTCTAGAAGTAGAAGAAACACAGTGAATACGATATTCATGTAAAAGCCACACTGAAATGGGGTGGAATACTGAATAGTGTTTTTTTGGTTTTGTTTTGTTTTTAACTTGGTTGAGATGGAAAAGTTTTTTCCTGGTGCGCTGCAAGCAGATGTTGCGAATAATTAATGACATATAGTTATGCACTCAATGATGAGACCAAAATTCAGAAAATAGAAATTTGGGATAAATTCTTGTGAAATTTGCACTACAACTGTACAAAACAACTGAATGTTGACAGTTGACAGTAAATTTGAAATTAGTGATGTGTTGGTCGCAAACGAAACGGCTCTTAGAGCCGACCCTTTGAAGTGAGCGACGCCTTTTTTCTTTCTTTCTCTCACCCTCTCTCTTGCATTTTTTTCCCTTTCACTCAGCACGCGAGCCTTGTGCTTTGCGCTGGGAAGAGGGGGGAGGGGCGGTAGTTGCAGTCGCAGTAGCACAGGAACAGAGCGGGAGGGAAAGAGAGAGAAAGAGAGCCAGTGACGACAACGTCAGATTAGAAAGGTATAGTAATCATCCACAACTATTTTCAGTTGCAGATGATAAAGGATTTATTCATGCAGGCCTATGACAGAGAATGTGCATCTTCTTTTTGTTTTCATATTTTTTCATATTTATATTTAATTGTGTTGTGGTTTGCAGTGTTTTGTGTTGTTTCACTTTAAATTGGTTTAAAAGGAAAAAGCTGAAAATTTAAATAGATAAAGTTGAAATGTAAATAGTTGGTTTTTGTATTATATGATTTATTTATTACATTTTATTTGGTGTGAATAAATAAAAGTATATTTACGGTGGCCCCTACACACAAAGCACGTACAAACTCCAAAACACGTAAAAAAAAAAAAACACAACAGAAGTGCTCCAGGATGCTAGGGGCAGTGTTGAGCTTTTGTTACCTGAGTTTTTGAGTTTTTGAGTTTTTTGGCACCACAGGGGACTGTCCTCTCCCCCTTCCTCTTCACCCTCTACACCACAGACTTCAGCCACTGCACAGAGACATGCCATCTTCAGAAGTTTTCTGATGACTCTGCGGTGGTTGGATGCATCAGCAGGGATGATGAGACAGAGTACCGGGCTGTGGTCGACTCCTTTGTCACGTGGTGTGAGCAGAATCATCTGCAGCTCAACGTGGCAAAGACCAAGGAACTGATCGTGGACTTCAGGAAGACCAGGAAACACTTGACCCCTGTTTCAATTCAGGGGGTCAGTGTTGACATTGTGGAGGACTATAAATACCTTGGAGTACACATTGACAATAAACTGGACTGGGCTAAAAACACCACAGCACTTTACAGGAAGGGCCAGAGTCGTCTCTATTTTTTGAGGCGACTGAGGTCCTTCAACATCTGCCAGAAAATGCTGAGGATTTTCTATGAGTCTGTTGTGGCCAGTGCGATCCTCTATGCTGTTGCATGCTGGGGGAGCAGGCTGAGGGTCGCAGATGCCAACAGACTTAATAAACTAATGCGTAAGGCCAGCAATGTTGTGGGGATGGAGCTGGACTCCCTCAAGGTGGTGTCGGAGAGGCGGATGCTGTCCAAGATAAAGACAATGTTGGATAACACCTCCCACCCACTCCATGACATGCTGGTCAGTCACAGGAGCACGTTCAGTGAGAGACTGAGATTACCGAAAAGCACCACTGAACGACACAGGAAATCATTCCTGCCTGTGGCCATCTCCCTGTACAACGCATCCACTTAACACACTGGTTACTGCTACAACTACACATGTTTCTTTTCCAACTATTTATTTATGAGTGACTTATGTATGTATGTATGTATATATATGTATATATTGTACTATTCTTAGTTAGTGTATTGTCTGTCTTGTCTTAATGTTGGTTTAAAATGGAGCACTGTAACAAAAAATAATTTCCCCCAGGGATCAATAAAGTATTCTGATTCTGATTCTGATTACCTAGCGGCTACACAAGCCAGGAAGTACCAACAACCAGATTTGGTGTGTGGTAGTAACAGGTAAATGAATTTTTTTTAATTATTGGAATATATATGAGTGCTTGTGTATAAATACACAAACAATACACATATACTTTCAACTGTGTAATTTAAGTGATCTAGGTAGCTGTTTTGGAAGTTCAGTTAACTCTAGGAATGTGCTTTGGAGTTTGTACGTGCTTTGTCTCTAGGGGCCACCGTATATATTTATATATAAACATATATAAATAAAACCACTTTTTTTTACATTAGTAATTCCTTTTGTTTATAATTTTATATTGTTGTTAATAATAAATTAATTAAAGCAACAAAACAACCTGAAGAGCCGGCTCTTTTAGTGTGCCTAGCCGAAAGAGCCGGTTCCGTAAATCCCATCGCTATTTGATATAGCTTTGAATGACTTTCTTAAAGTGGACATTTCCCACAGTTCAACTTAATGAGTGACTTATGAAACCCACTTCAGTCATAGAGGGTTGACCAAGGTGACTAAAGCTTGGACATCCCAAACAACCTATTTATAACATTTTGCTATATCACAATACTATTAATCTTACTTGACCAACAAGAATTGGTGACTGCATGGATGCTACTTTTATTCCAGTATATTTAAGAGTGTACTTTGTACTGTATAAAATTTATTTCAAAGCAATAATTCCTCATTATTTTTTTAGATTTTAAACTATAAATCTAACCAACTGAGGCAGCATGGTGGCACGGTGGTTAGCACTGTTGCCGCACAGCAAGAAGGTCCTGAGTTCAATTCCAACACCAGGCCGGGGTCTTTCTGTGTGGAGTTTGCATGTTCTCCCCGTGTTTGCGTGGGTTCCCTCCGGGTACTCCGGCTTCCTCCCACCGTCCAAAGACATGCAGCTTATGGGGATAGGTTAATTGGATAATCCAAATTGTCACTAGGTGTGAATGTGAGTGCGAATGGTTGTCTGTCTCTGTGTGTTAGCCCTGCGACAGACTGGCGACCTGTCCAGGGTGTACCCTGCCTCTCGCCCTATGACAGCTGGGATAGGCTCCAGTGCCCCCCGCGACCCTGAAAAGGATAAGCGGAAGCGGATGGATGGATCTAACCAACTGTTGGGTAGCTTTCGTCTAATACAGCAATTTAATCTTGTTAAGGATTTTTTACTGTTTTATTTGATTATGCTTCAAATGTTATGTTATGCTTATGTTCACATATTTCACCAGACATAGCTTTCTGTAGAAACAGGAAGCTGACCCTGTGACACTGTGACATTTACCGCAAGAGATCAGCACAGAAATACACATCCGCAGAAGTTGACTTGCATTATCTTATTCTTAGAAATTGACTTGTAGCACACACACTTTGTGACACACACACATACACAGCTTACACACAGACAGCATCAGGACCTGCGTAACAGGAAATGTGATTATATTTGCATATTGACGATGTAACCTATAAAAATAAACAAATACTGCAGTTCGGTGTGTCTCTCTGTCTGAGATTCACCCGTGCCGCACGTTATCAGTAACAAGTGTCTCAGTGTTGTTTATTCACCTGACTGTTTGTTAACTGTAAATCTCTGACAAATCTCAACAACAGTATTATTTTCCAGTAATCTAATGCAGTGTTTCCCAACCTTTTGGAGCCACTGCACATATTTCACATTAGAAAAATCACATGGCACACCACCAAACAAAAATGTCACAAAAAGCATATTGATCATTTTTTCCCCGCGCCCCAGGCACAGTGGAATTGGCTCAGTGTGTCCCCAGTATACCTTTTTTGCTTTCTTCTGACCACTACTTATGCTAGGGCCTTCATCTAGGTCGGAATTTTCTCCAGGACCCAGTTCAGACTGGTTACTTTTTCTTTTCAAATATTTATCTATTTCTCACAGCATGACTATTATGTAATTTCTTCTTCAACTTCTTCTCTTTTACTGGCAGTTGGCAACCAATGTTCTCTCTAAGCTGCGCGCGTGCGCAATTGCGCACTGCTGGCACGGTCTCTGCGCACAAAAAATCTGTGTTGCGCACACAAAAAAAAATCTAACCTGAATTGAAATTAAAATGAATACTTTAACAATTCTGTTTTGCAGTGTTAGTCAGTAAGTGACTGGCTGCTCCCGTATAGGATTAGAACAATGCCACCTTATCCCATAGTCCAGCCAATAATGCGATTCACATTCGTATATACGCAGCTAATCAACGTCGTTGACAGGCTATGACAACGTCCTTATGTGCCGACACCGGTGTTTTAGCTAGCAAAGCGGCGTGGCTGATGTGGAGTGAAGCCACGTTAATGACAACGTGTACAACCATTGGAGATGTGAGCAGGACGGACGGAACGATTGACGGAAAAAGTGTGAACTTTATACCAGTTTTTAAATTGTTGTTGATAGGCTACGTAAAACCAGAGTTATGATAAAAATATCTGCAATGTTTGGTTTTCTTCCTGAATTACTGCGGGAAGAAACGGTAAAAAACTGCGTTTTATAAGGAAAACACTCCGCCTGTGAGCAAAAACAAAACCAAAAAACCCCACCCTTTCCTATTGGTTGAAAAATGCACCATGTCGACCAATCAAAAAATGATATGGCAACATGGCATTTAGTTGTTTAGGAAGGGGGGAAGTTTTAGGAGTGACGGCGTTGGTTTGAGAAGCGAGAGATTTTCGACGTTTAGCACAAATCTTATGTAGTTAGTGTGTAGTGTAGTCAATAGTTTTGTTGTGTGTGTCAGAACAATGAGGCGACTGCTGAATGTTACAGGTGTTACAGGAGTGATACATCTCCTGTTGTCAGGCCTGCAGGTATCAGGCTGTTGTTCTCCTTTATCTCATAGTGGACAGAAATTATTTTTTGGAGTGGCACAAATAATTTGTGTGGCATCAAATTTGATGCAGAACAGCTGATTGTTCTGTAAATAGTTTGAAGTGTTTATTTAAAAAAACGCCTTGGCTGCATTTTTAGGTGAACAGCTGCAAAAAAGGTTGTTGTTTGCAAAACTCAGTTACTTTTTTGAAGAAGTAACTATATAATTAATTGCCCAACATTGGTCATTATATACTGTATTTTGCAGACAGAGTTACAGGACTCTCTCCCAGATCACAGACTCATACTCATAATACAAGTCAGAGCTTTATATTTAAAAAAAAAGAGAGTTGTGTTTATAAATTGGAGTTCACGTTATTTTTACTTCCAATAGTGTGAACATACTACACAGGTCATGTACAAGATTTTTTTAAATTTTCATTGTAAGTGGGCTAAAGCACAATTAAAAGGAGTCTAACACAAATGTAAATGCTGTAATTTGATTAATTTAATAAACCATGTAACTTGGATGGATTCGATGCTGGCGTGACCACAGTGCACACGTCTGTTGTTGCTCACAGTGGTCCAAGGGGTCGCTCAAGGAGTTTGTGTGTTTGCTCAGACAAATGAAAAATTAGAGGGAACATTGTTGGCAACCCATTTAAGTAGAGCAGGTAGTTGTACTGCCCTCTAGTGGAAGACAATGTAATCGTTCTGCCGGTTACTCACGTCGATCGCTTAGAGTACTAATCATTTCTCATGGCATACCTATGTGCCACAGCACAGTGGCTGGGAAACACTGATCAACAAACAACATTATGGCTTTAATGTAAGTAAAAAGTTTAAATACTTGTTTTACCATTTTGTGAACCAGTTATTCAACACAAAACAGTGATTATGCAACTTTATGCAACACTGCTTCTCATGAAATACCATCTGTATTTGGGAACAGTTCTACAGCCTGACAATCCAGCCTGTTCTACAGTTTACTACACTGTATTCTTTTTCTCGACGCGCCTGGTCTTGTTCTTGGTCCCCACTGTGACACCCCATTTAAGAAACTCGGCTCTGCCACCCACACATTTAAAGTGTAATTATTTTATGAGTTTTAGCAGCAATTATGAAGGAAAACTTTGGTAGCCTTTAAAATTAAAAAAGGAAGCATACATAGAATTACACAGTCTACTGTGACATGGCAGTCATGCCAGCAAGCAGAAACAAAGAGTCATCAGACCCTTGACTGACTGCGTTTGAATGTTTGTTTTAGCGACTCAGTGTTTGTAAGGTAGTAAAGCTATGTCATAATGTTAATGGATGGAATAAATGCTGTACATTCATAAATATTAATGGATTATTCAGAGCTTTAGTACTGCACCAAATTACAACAATCAGATTAACAGCTCTTGGCAACAGTGGGAAGGAAAACCTACCTTTTTACAGGAAGAAACCTCAGCCAGAACAGGCTCAGGTTGGTGGTAAGGGGAGGAAAACATTATTTTCATGTAGTTATTTGAAAAAAAATATAAATGTCTCTTTTATTATGTTTATGTATTCATTTAGCAGGGCTCTGAAATCAAGGCTGAACCCACAATACAGCATCGCACTATGGTCCCATCTTCCTGTACCATGATTGTGATACCCAACAGTGGGTATGTCTACATAGAGCATGTAAATGTATACAAACGCTTTTCTTTCTACATTTTTTTCCAACATTTTATTCAGACAAATCGAGTGTGAGCCAGAATAACTGTTACAAGTTGCATCACATGACAGTGAATAATATGCCTGCGAGCTTCCAACGACTGTTGGCAGCAAAACCAGAAAGTTTGTTTTCACTCGTCTTCAGCTGTCAGCTCACATTTATAAATCAATCTGAGAAGCCAGTCGCTACGCAGGCCGTTGCTGTTTCATAACATGCTCGTCTTGCTTAGTCAGACTGCTTCTCTCCCCCCCCCACACTCTCAGCCTCTCCCTCTGTTCCACTCTCTGCTTCCCTCCTCTGCTTTTTCCATTCGGTTTCATTTTGCTTTGCATCTTTCCTTTCCACTTCCTCCTTTTGATTCCCTTTATTCCATCACACTCCTTCTCCGTCTGTGTATCACAACTCTCTGGGGTTTTGATCCGATCATTGGAGATGATGTCAGCGAGCCTTATTGTGGCTTCATGTGATATGTGCTCGTGCATCTCGATACCAAGCTTGGTGTAAATATATCTTGGCTGCTGGCGAAGCAGAAGCGTTAGTTTGCGTTATCTGTGATGTTGTTAGTGATGGTAATAAGGAGAACCGGCCAAAAATCAGGGAGAAAGAATTAATCATTTGCTGGCTCCACTATGCTAAGGCAAGATCTGTGTGACTAAGACACATACACACACTCAAGCAGTGGCAGTGATATTTAGATACAGCAGGGTGCAGTCGTTCTATTCTCTGAGCCTTGGAAGACTGCGATTGGTGGTGCAGCGGACTTCAAGGCAGTGGATGTCTCCCCCGGGGGATAGAGCCATGTGACAGTCCGAGAAAGAGAGAGAGCGAGAGAGAGGGGGCCAAATGATGGAATATGAGTATTTATCTGCACGGAAACCTGCTACAAATGTCAAATGTGAAGGCCCTGTCCTTTAGTCCTTTTACACACAATGTTTCCAGCTCGCTTGTCAGCCTGCGATCAGATGGGCGTCCAGGTGAGGTTGTTGGTAAATGATTGCAATATTTCATCTTTTTCTTAACAGCACACCTGGCAAAATTTAATTTTTTCCCCTGGGTTTCTTCCATATCTCCACAGTGTGCCCCAACTTCCAGATAAACTCCCGTGATGCAAGCATCCATAAATTTTGTGAGTTGATTGAATGTCGCCGAAATCGCCAGACCGTCTATGAAACAAACACACACAATGCACATAATGGGAACCTTTCTGTCACCACAACCCGGCAACTCACAACCCAATTTGCAGAACAGGCATGCAGCTGCTGTCTGTGCAGCGTCAGCTGTTGTTGTTGCTAAACCACTTCTTTATATATTTATTTATTTGCACAAAGACACAGAAAAGATCGGCATTAAAAACACACACACACAGAAAATGTATAATACATTGAGCAGAACTCTGGTTGGCTGCAGTTTGGGAGCACCTGGATATTTCCCTATGACTGTTGATGTGGCCTGTTGTGAATGTAGCAGCGGTATTATCAGAAGATAGAAAGAGTGGATGGAAATCTCAGAAGCTACGCAAGTCAGTCTGTAGTCCTAATACATTCTATAGGTGGTGGTCTCAAATTTTCTGTGACTGAACTGTTCATATCATATCACCAAAATCATTTAACTTGCTCTGTTGCTTGTAGTTCATCAATTAGTCCTAAAAAGTGCCTAAAAATGTGTATGCTATACAAAAGTTGTATATGCTATATACTAGACATTTAAATTGGCTGGCTAGGAAATCACCAAAACGAAACACAAATACCAACAAGGGAGAAAGGTATTAGCATAGACGTCACAGTAAATATCAAAGCATTGCAGCAAAGCAAATCTGAGGGCAGTGCCAGATGAACAATGAAACTCAAATAGGCCAGTGAGAGGTAAAAATTAGATACATTTAAGGGATGAGCGCACTGAACACTCTGCTTTTTATCATAATGATTGCAAACAACAATGGGTTTGTGTTAATTTTGCAGACCTATAGATTTGGCTGAAACTAAGCCTCTCACTTGAATGCGGGAACATACTGACACAGGCCATTTGTTTTCTGCCAAATAACCACATTGATCCTTCCCTCTGTGTCACAGATTTTGCATTCAAATCATCCAGCACAGACTTGACTAAAAACTGACTTGTGTAAATTGAATTCAATGATGGTTTTTATTAGTCAAAATCATTTTTCACTGGGTTGGACAAAAACTCTATTCTGATTAAAATTCTAAGGATAAGTACATTGAAATTCTCTGATTTCTTACCGACAGGTGATCTACCTGACAAATGCTTCTTGGCATCCTTATCAGCGAACTGACTGTGTGAATTCCCAAGCTTTTTCAGGCCATGGACCCTCAGAGGGGAGAATTTTGATATCAATGGCATCTTAAATATAACATCAACTGTACCAGAATGTGTCATAGTTGTTTTACCAACTTCTACAAAACTTTCAAAGCCTCTGTCTTTGGAATCGGTCACCGACTGGTGTCTAGGCATGACTGGGGATTTAGCTACAAATTTCACAGTGACCACTGATGGGAATAATGGCATTACAAGTAACAGCGTTACTAACGGCGTTACTTTTTTCAGTAATGAGTAATCTAATTACTACTTCTATCGTTACAATGCCGTTACCGTTACTAACAAGAAAATGCGGTGCGGTTGCGTTACTATTTTTCAACAAACAGACGGTTTAAGCTGTCTTCAGCTTACCGCACCTTGCCGCATCAGTTGCACGGAACTACGTAAGTAATCTGGGCGCTACAGCTTTAAGCAGCTGCGCCCACTCCCGTGGACGGCAATCGCTTTCTGCCCGACGATCACTTTTTGGTACAACACCTGGAGCTAGGGGGCAAAACAATCGCATGAGTGCTGCTGTTTGACCGAGGAAGAATAAAGTAGACGTGGTAAAATGGTCAAAATGGTAAAAATGGTAAATAGCCTGTATTTGCATAGCGCTTTACTAGTCCCTAAGGACCCCAAAGCGCTTTACAGTACATTCAGTCATTCACCCATTCACACACTGGTGATGGCAAGCTACATTGTAGCCACAGCTGCCCTGGCAAAGGTGAGGCTGCCGGACACTGGCGCCACCGAGCCCTCTGACCACCACCAGTAAGCAACGGGTGAGGTGTCATGCCCAAGGATACAACGACCAAGACTGCCGGAGCTGGGTTTCGAACCGGCAACCTTCCGATTACAAGATGAACTGCCAACTCTTGAGCTACGATCGTGGTAAGCCAATCACATGACCACTTCAAGATGACAAAGCAACAAGGTGATATATGTATATATATATATATATATATATATATATATATATATATATATATATACCAATTTCTAAATTGTGTTGACAGGTCATGTAAAACCAGTCATGATAAACAGTATATACGCGTTTTTTCCTGAATAGTTTCGTCATGTTTACTGTCTAAGGACAGCGCTAGCAAGCACTTTCTGCTTATGAGAGTGCTTGCTAGAGCTTTAAAACAAACACCAACAAACAACAGCTCTTTCGTGTTGGTGGAAAAATGCACCATGTCGACCAATCAAAAGTGATATGGCAACATGACATTTGGCTGTTTAGGAAGAGGGGGACGTTTTAGGAGTGATCGCGAGAGAGAGAGAAAGAAAGACAGCAGAAAAAGAGAGAGAGAGTGAGTTTTGAGATGCGAGAGATTTGTGACGTTCAGCATGTTTGGATTGTGTAGTTAATGTGTTGTCTTGTGTAGTTAGTGTGTAGTGTTGTAGATAGTGTTGTGTTGTGTGTCAGAACAATGAGGTGACTGCTGTCTCCGGGTAGAAAACAGGAGGAGTGATACACCTGCTGCTGTCAGACCTGCAGGTATCAGGCTGTGATGTTCTCCTTTATAGTGGACAGAAATTTTTGGGGTGGCACAAATAATTTGTGTGGCATCTTATTGAATGCAGAACAGCTGATTGTTGTGTAAATAGTTTGAAATGGTTATTAAAAAGGGGGTAAAAGGGTAAATGGCTGCAAATAACTTTGTTGTTTGCAAAACTTGTTCATATGATTTTAAAACTGGCAATTTATATTTGCATTTAAAGTTATGAAATATGATTCATTAAAGATGTTTGTGGTTGTTACAGTAAAAATATAACTTTTTCTACTCGGATTTTATGTTTTTTTTGTCTGATTTTAGATCAATTGTGTTAATAGAGTATGCCAACATGAAAACATAAATGTAAATTCAGACACGTGAGGTTGTGCTGAAAAGGATGATACCAAACAAGCAAAGTAAATAGTTTTTAAAAGTAAAATGTAGAGGTCAAATCAAAAGTAGCTAAAAATGGCCAGTTATACCCTGGAAAAAATGTTAAACTTTTTTTTCAAAGTAACGCAATAGTTAGTTTTCAAGTAATTAATTACTTTTAGAATCTTGTAACTAAGTTACTAACTCAGTTATTTATTTTGAAGAAGTAACTAGTAACTATAATTAATTACTTTTTCAAAGTAACTTTCCCAACAGTGACTGCCAGCAGGGTCTTCAGGCCTTAATGGTAACAGGGGCTTTAACTGGATGTATGGCAATAAAGTCATTATGGCTTCATTGAGAGGTCTGACAGAAGGCAATGATATAGGAATTGTCTGTTTGTAACTATGATCTACAGTACTTGAGTAAATTTAAAGATTTTATGAGAGTGCCAATGTCCAATTTCACTCATGTTAGAATAATCCAGATAGGTATCCAGTTCATAAAGAAAGTTTGAACCCATTGGTGGTATTGAACTGGTTGTGCACTGGCTAACCTTGCCATAATTTTTCAGCATGCTGGTTCTTGTTTTAAATTTTAGCCCAGATTGTGGGCTAAAATTTTAACAACTTAGGTTCTTAAAGCTAAGTTGGCTTTGTTGCCTAAATTGTAACCGTGTAAAGACAAAAATATGAATACAAAATATTGACATGACACATGAAACAGCGGCACGCTACATGTATTTACGAGATATGACATAGCAAGGAATGCAAGAACTTATTAAACCGGTATACAGGTGTCAGGTTCAAGGTTTAATTGTCTAGTGTGGGTAATGAAATAATTCTAATGATATTAAATCCCAGACTTAGGTCGTATCATTAACCGTGTAATTTATTTCAACTACAATCTGTAACCACTTAGTAAGGTGATGAGATTAGAAAAGGTGAATGGCCGCAACCAGCAGGTGCAGTATAACTGCTTGCTGCTTGACAGCACTTTAACTGATAAAGAACATGCTTGATTTCATAATGGACTAATTTCACAATTAATTTACTGACTAAATGAAGCTGTTAATTGTTCTGTTACATTTCCTCTTTGAACGAACAATGCCATCGTTTTTTAGTCTTTACACATACTGCGACATGTTTTTGTGTTCTTTGTTTTTTTCCCTCTTCTTTCTGCTATTGTAGGTTATTGTTAATATGAGGTTAAATGGAGCAAAATAAAATGTTCAAATATCAAAATAGAAGTAACAAAAACTTTCAGTGGTTACACACATTCAGTAGGCTTAGTAGAAAGCTGCTAATGCTAGCAAGCCAGCACAGTTTCAGGCACAAAGATCTCTAAGCCCACTTTACCTGAGTTTGACATGGCAGCAGGAGGCCGGCTTCACTGGGATCAACTTTGCTTGCAGATGATCAAACAGGAGCTCTCTGAATCCACTGAATCAGTCCTTCAAACAGTGTTTCCAAAATGGTCTGCAATGAGGCAAGTCCAGGTCTAGCTCAGGGTTTAATGGAAACCTTACATTATTGTTCCAACGTACACTCACTTGCCTTTTCGTTAGGCACTCCTGTTCAACTCCTCAATAACACTTATCAGCCAATCACATGGAAACAACTCGATGAATTTTGGTGATGTAGACACGATGAAAACGATCTGCTGAAATTTGAGTGACTTTAAATGGGGTATGATTGTTAGTGCCAGTTGGGCTGGTCTGAGTATGTAAGAAACTTAATTTACTGGGATTTTTGCACATCATATCTAAGGTTTACTGAGAAAAAAAGTATACAAAAGAGGGGGAGTGAAATTGTCCTCTTGTTGCCAGAGATTTAAAGATATGAACCAAGCATTGAGCTAATAGGAACTCAAGAGTAACTTAAAGAACTGTTCATTATAACCAAGCAGAAAGCAGAAGAGCATCTTTAAATCTACAACACATTGAACCATTAAGCATGGGCTATAGCAGCAGAAGAAGACACTGAGTGCCATTTTGAACCCTTGAAAATGGGAACCTGTATAAAAAAAGTCCATTATTTTTAAGGGTGCAAAGTATATCCCTTTAATTAAAGCTGAAGGTCTACACTTCAATCACATACTGATGATTCAATTTACTACCACAGTGGTGGTGTAAAAATGCATAACTACAAAAACTGTATCTAGGAGATAAATCTGGCATTTTTTCAGTTCAGTGTTTTTGTACATAGTCCCTGACTAATAAAAAATAACAATAAACTAGGATGCATCCACAGTAAAATGCTGAGTATTTTCTTTATCATATTTTGTTTAGCTGACTTTCAACCAGTTTCAGAAAATACTAAATTATTCACATTTTCATGCAAAAAGAAGATTTTTTTTTTCGTACTTAACAAAAACTGACTTGTACTTTTCTTCCCTTTTTGTTTTGACATTTTCATCTCAGTGTTGGACCGATGGCCTGCATAAGTTTTAGTTTTAATTTAGTCTTAATGAACTATTATAACCACAGTTGGCCTCTGTGGTAAGAACTCAGAAAACATCCCAAAGCTTTTGAAAGCATCATTTGTTTTCGCCTGAACTATTGATCATTGTACTGAGTTTGAAAAAACAACACATTGTTGTAATATTGATGGTGAGGATAATTAAGCCTGAAGGAGTCGGTAAGGTTCCCATGGGTCTTTGATAGGTACCCAGAGGATCCAACTCTTGAAAGAGTACAGTCAACTGTGCATCCTTTGGCTCATAATAGGAAACAGTGATGGAGAAATACAAAACAAAGTATGTGTCATTCGTACCACTACAATGGAGAGAAATGTTTGAGGGAGGTTATGCTGCCCGCTGTCTGTTTTATGGGAAACAATTTCCCCCTATTCAGCATGACAAAAATTAATGCACTCCGAAACCCACATTGCACAAACACTGACTAAGTGGTATGTAAGAAGTGGACACAATTAAGGTAACGTCACACGAAGGGTGGAATTTCAGCTTTGAGGCAAATAAATCACTGCTAGAAATGCACCGGAGAGTCATTAATTTGAATGCTAGTCAGCAGTATGGGTCTGATTAAACAGGGGTTTGACAACAACTTCTTTAATGTCACTTTTTAAAGCAACATGAGGAAGTGTTCCAAAGAGGCCACTGAGTACCCAATTTGCAGGTGCGCTGGCAACAAAATCTACAAATTGTTTGGCAAGAAGAACGTGTTGAAAAATAAAACATATGCCAAGAATGAACAAACTATTTGCAAGCTTTTGTGTGCCAAGGCGTACACAGGAACAAAAACACACTAACTGGATGTTTACTAAGTAGTTTACAAATTGGGGGAACTAAAATATGACTCACAGTTTGTACTTCACATGTTGTCTTATAAGCAGATGTTTATAAAGCTGCCATATGTGAAAATCACTTGTATAGAACATATAATTGGATAAGATGTGCATAGCCTGGTATGATGCAAACAAAAACCTGCAATTCTGCATAATGAATGTTGTAAATGTGCCAGAAATTCTTTCACTGTATTTTCATTCTTGCTAACTTTATGTTGAGGAAGACAAATTATAACTTCCAGCCACAGTTGCTAACTGAATCTGTCATATTTAAACAGGCCTTGATGATTCTAATGATTCTTTAAATTGCAATTTTACCACTACAAAGAAGACTATGACATTTTATAGTATTTGCTTCCTTTGGTGTGGATGTTGTTTACCTCATGTTAACCATGACTGGAGATATGAGAGAAGGCCTTGTGTTAAGGTCTTTGTTATGCACCTCTGTTGTCGTTTTTGCGCTTTCTTCTGTTCTTCCCTTTCTTTTATGCCTTCCTGTCTTTGGCATTTTTTTGTGTGTGTCAGTGTTTCTTTATTTCCTTCAGTCCTTGAACCTGACACTTGTATTTCTTATTTTAAAAAGCTTTCTTTTGTTTTTATTTCCTGCCTTTGTCTTCTTCCCTCCATTTATCCACACAGTAAGTAAGCTTTATTTATTATAGCGCTTTTCAAGGGCAAATTTGACAAAGTGTCTACAGTACAGAATATGTTTGTTCAGTTAGCCAATTAGCTTTTGTGTTATCATTTTGTCAGGCTAGCTACCTACTGTGAGTGTCATTCCTTGCATCTCACACATTTTCTTCCCGAATTTTGTTTTTCCTGATTGCTTTTTGCATTATTTAGTTGGAGATTCACAAAAAACGTGATTTCTATCTCGCCTCATACAACTCTTTTTTTCTTAATAAAGTATACATCAATGTTGCATTGAGACAATTCGAATTCATGAGTAGTTGCATTAGGCTGGTGACGATGAAAAGAAAGGGGAGAATAAAACAAATCTCAGTGCAAATAAAAGCTAAAGACAGAGGTTAATACCACTTACTTGGCTTTTAACTTCCACTTGATTAGATTTGATTAAATTAAGACACAGGTAAATGCTGTTGGTTTAGCTAATTGGATTTAGTTTGAGTGATTTGGAACAGATATGGATGGTGAAGTAAATAAATGTCTTAACTTTGCAGATTATGTTGGGTAAAGCTGAGGTTACGAAACAAGTGCAAAATCTCTTGTTTGTCCGTTTGTGGATACAGCAGGATAATAGAGATTTCAAAAATGTTGACCAGTAAAGAAGTGTGAAATGGTGAATAAAAAGAACCATTTTTGAATTTGACATGGGTGCCTTGCCGAGTATACAGAGTAATAAGATACATATTCGCTATTTGAATGTATAAAGGCTCTCAATTGAAAAATATGATCATATCTGAATAGTGAATGCAGACATATTATCACCACAGGAACAATTTCTTTTCACACAAAGCATGGTTTAATGTCTTTACCGTTTTGTTACAGTGATTATTTGGTGAGAAAAAAAAACTCGGGCAATGAAAATTTGTTAGGGAATAATGTTTTTTTTTTCTTTTTTCGTTGTGAATTAATATTTCATTCCCTCTCTAAGACGTGAGTCATATGAAGATGCATTTTCCTCAACCATAATTTATTACGCGAAATGTGCTGTACAAAAATTGCGACACAAAAATACAAGCATTTATTTTTTCAAACAAGTGAGACAAAAATATCAAACATCAGACTGCTTAATAGGGCACATTAAAGTGATTGCTTGGAAATGTCAAATAAATATCAAACTTTAATCTTACGAGAGACCATCAGATCCCAAACCCCTCCTGGACAAATTTCAGAAGCAGCAGCTCAAAGTGGGAGTGTGATTTTTATCCCGCCATCCATCTTTATCAGCAGTCGCAGCAGGCGAGGCAAAATCGTCATCGCCGGCCACGTGCTCCAGCTCTTTCTGGGGGACCCTGAGGCTTTCCCAGGCCTGATAGGATATGTAATCCCTCCAGTGTATTCTAGATTGGTTCAAGGGTCTTCTCCTGTTTGAGAGTTCAAAGAGTACTTCCAGATTGAGTCATCAGGTGTGAGATTCTAATAAGTCCAAACAGTTCAACTGACTCTTGCGAATGGAGATCCTTATAGTTTGTTCTATTTACTGATGCTACATACACATATGGGAACATAGGGATCCATTCTTATTTGGTTATAATGGAACAGAGATTGAGGGCTTATCTTTAAAATCTGCTTTATCAACATGACTTCAAGTCACAGCAGACCGATACACCTTTCAGGCTCAGAGTAATCTCACACCACTCTTGACCTGAAACTGTTACTTAAGAAAGAATTCCAAAAGAATATTCCAAATAAACACTATACGTCTAAAATGTAGCTAAAAAATATTGATTATAAAATGTTTATTATAAGTTCGTTTTAAGTTAAAGATCACAAATAGCTCTGTCAAACTATAAATTACCATTTAAGATTTGTACATTTATATTTTCATCATCTTTTTCTTAGCATCTCTTTCTCCTCTTATTCTTCATCTGCGTCAGACGTCAGGGTCAGAATATTCATATTTTTTTCCTAAATAGTGTTGCAGTTAGCTATTGTCAGGAGATTAGACAACTAACCTGCAACTTTACATCTGACAGTCAGCCAGCTATAACAACAACAGCTGGTCGTAAGCTAGCTAGGTGTTAGCTAACATTAGGTCAGCTGGCTTTGGCCATTATGGGCTACAGAGGGTTAATATTTGTAAATGAGGCTGTGATAACAAGTTAGCTAACTAGCTAAAAACTACTAATAACTACTAATATGAAATGTACAGAACTGCAAGCAAATATTCCTTGAGATTTTTAAAATGTTCATGATCAGTTCAGTGTAAGCCAATATTGGTATGGGTAGCAATATGGGTAGCATATTTAAACATGAATTGCTAACTTAAATCAGAGGTTCTAATTTTTTTTCACCAAAAATATATTTAAAACGTATTTTTATGGGAAATTGTATTGTAAGCATGTACATTGTATAGCAACTAAACAGCATCTGTAAATTATAATTATGACTAGGCAATTGGGAAGCTACTTTAAACATTTATATGCTTTTAGAACATAATCATAAATATTGCTTGAATAATATCAACAAATATGGACGCATATGTTCTAACAGGACAAGCTTTCTACTCTGTCATCCCTCCTATACAGTCTGACCATGGCATAACTTGTGTGAAGCTGGAACAAAAATAGACAATTTCTGCACCAGGAATAAAGGGCCTAATTGGTACAAGAGCTAACAATCAGTGAACACCAGCCAGCAGAAAAGTGTGGCAGCTACAGAAGCATACATTTGCAGTCAGAGAGAGTATTTCTCATAAATTGCCTTTTCTATTTAAACTTCTCACTATGCTACTTTAAACAGGCTCTCCAGGGCTCAATTGTGTAATTCACCAATGTGTCCGAACATAAAAACAACACATATCTCATTTTGCAAAATGCAGGTCCACACAGGTTATTACTCTGCATTGGCCATAAAAGCTACATCTACTTGACCACCCACTCAGTGTGTCTGTGTGAAGTATACAGGTAAAATATTGATGCTCTGTAAAGCTGCTGCTGCCTAGGCCCGAGCACGCAAACTATATGCAATCAATATAGTTTAAAAACCCATGCTGCCAATCCTTATGTTTATGACCCAGAAATATTACTCCTTTAATTATGAGCAAAGCAGAAGCTAAAGGCATTCTCCTGTGCAAACACACGCACAGCTCACAGGTTGCAGCCTTTTATAATAAGTTTAATACCAGAGCTTTCACTCCTGGGTAATCAATCTGTAATTCATCATTATTTATCCAGCGCGCAAAAGGCCCCAGAGGACCAGCATATGCACACAAATCTACACCTTATACATACACACACACACACCCAGACACACAAACACATATGGCAGCTCCATTGGGAACGGGCTGCCATATGCACGTGCATATGAGCGTGCGTACAAAACACACTTATGGAAACCCTGGAGGTGTCTTTGCCCATTTGGAAGTATTAAGGGATTGTGGTGGAAAGGTAATTACAAGCACAGAGGCGGGGAGTGAGGGACAAACACAGGACAACACTACACTCTGAGGCCTACTGACAATACTGATAGAGAGTCATGAAGTGGACTCAAGACTTCTTTAGTCAGAATAGTTTAAGACCAGTCCCTATCAAAGTGGTAAGTGAGTCCTGAAGCATATGTAGTAGGGTCTTGACACCCAATAAAGTTTGGTTAAATAAAGCATCCATGATCCCAGTATAAAAAAGGCTGTTCCAGTGATCAATCACCAAGAGCCTCATCTTTTCCGTCAAAGTAAGACCATCCATCCATCCATCCATCCATCCATCCTTCTTGGGCTTATTTGAAGTCAGGTCATAGTGGCAGCAAACTGGCAGGGTATTCTCAGTGTCCTTTTCCACAGCAACAAACTTCCAAGAGAAAGCATCCTGAAGGAATCTTGATTAGATGCCCATACTGCCTCAGCTGTCTCCTTTGAAAGAGCAGCAACTCTACTCCAACCTCCATCCAGATGTCCAAACTCCTAACCCTATCTCCAAGTCTGAAGCCAAGTACCCTACACAGGAAACTCATATCAGTCTCTTTTATCCACAATCTTATTCTTTCAGTCGCTAATCAGAGCTGATAAAGTGACTGGGAAATTGAAAGCTTTGCCTTCTGGCCATGATTCCTACACCTCGCATTACTGTTCATGCCATACCAATTTGTATGAAACCATCCCATATCTCGTGAACAACCTTCCAAACTATTTGGCCATTTCACTTGGGGCACCTACTCGTGGTACTGACTGCAGCATTATTGCAAGGAGAACAGCTTTGTATAGGCAGTTATACCACTTTATACATGAGGCCTATTTTTAGAAATTATCCAAATATCAGATAAGTAGTTGCACTTTTAGAGGGTGAGACCTACCAAAAGAAATGAATCATTCTACATTTAATTCATTAAATGTGGACTTGGATAAAAGTCCACATGTGTGAATGTGAGACTGAATGAATAGTGGAATTCTAAAGTGCTTTGAGGGTCTGGAAAAGCGCTATATAAATGCAATCCATTGTTATTATTATTATTTTTATTAAAAGTTTATTTATGAATGAAATAAAGAACATTTTCCAGCTTAATGGTGTGTTGTTGTGTCAGATATTAAGAAGTACCTGTAACAGCCCACCAGGGGCCAAAAGCCTAAACTCTGAAAATTTCTGAACTGGTTAATAACTACAAGCATGTGCAATGATCACTGATTCTGGATCAGCCACTTTATGATGCTTTGAGCTACATTCAGAGGCCAGTTGCTATTAGTGGAAGAGTACATTTTGAAAACCTGTTACTTGCTATAAAACAAAAAAAGAAAGAATAACCAAAGTCATCATCTGCCTAAATATGATGGCAATATGGATAACAGATGAAACCTTAAATGTTCTATTGGCGACCTTGAATCTTTTTTTTTTTTTCCAGTTGTGGCACAGGATGGATAAAAACCCAAAAATTATCAGTAGAAAGTTTTTCGGATTATAGTTTAAGACGTATTTGCATGGCTGATACTGCATTTACTAATGCAATTAGGGAGGGATTTCTGAATCAGCTGCCTTGTGATGTAATCTAAGTGCCTTTCACATAGACAATTTAGAGCAAGAACCCTGCATTCACAGAAAGGGCAGATTAGTGAATGAAATCCATCTTTAGAACTCTGATCCACCGCACAGCATGCAGCAGCCACAAGTGCATGCTCAAAAAAATCCACAAGAGATCAAAAAAAGGTCCACTTTAAGTACATCACAGCACGACCAAAGCATCGAAAACATTTCCGTCCCATGAATTAAATAGTCCGGGCAGACAAACTGCTGCTGCTCAGAATATTTTAAAAGGCCAAATAAAGCAGCATTAAGGGATTAGACATAGCTGTAGAGAAAGAGAGGCAGATGGAATGAACTTTAAAAATGGTTATAACTTGAATGAGCCATGCATGCAGTTAGCCATTAACTACAATGACATACTGTAATACAGCCCTCTGCTTGGCCTAATGTAATGCTATTAGTGGCTCAATCGCTCACCATTACACATCCCCTGCCATGAAAGGGTCCATTTTACTATGACATGATGCACAAAGCAGTGGGGCAAATTGTGACTTTGCACTTAAAAGATGGGTCGATGATGGTGAGGTCAGTGAGCCATTTATTTATTGGCCAAGGTCGTTCCTAATTAAAGAATGAGAAAGAAGGTGCCTGAGATGGAGAAGTTGTTTCTTTTAAAGCTGCACATCTCTTCTGCTGCTCAACAGCTATGCCAACATAACTGACAGGAACAGGCCAACTGCACAGTCTGCCACTGTCCACTGTGATTATTGATTCCCTTAGGGTCCCTGCGTCTGTCTCATGACTCCCTCTGAACAATCCCAATCCTTCCCCCTCCCTTTACTCAGCTGGGAGTCATTGTGTACATCACTGGCTGTTCCTACTGCAGTCTGCAAATTTCATCTGGTTTCCATGTCTTTGTTAGTCAGGAGTGTTGTTGTGAAGCTCTCATATTAAAAGTTAAATTACAATAAACAAATATCTGTATATGAATGTGCATAATCTAATGGAAAGGATTGTTACATTTCTTTAGTCCGAAATGTAAATACTTATGTATAATTGTCTATTTTAGTTGCATACATAGACATTTCACTTTAGATTTATTTATTTCTGATAAATCACCAGTTCACAACAAGTTCTCTCAATGCAGTTTAATGTGCTATTGTAAGTCAACTTAAATACCCTTGTAACAGCAAGCAAAAGAAGTGAGAACCCCAATGACCCAATGGTTCACTATAGTATGAGTAAGTAAGTAAGTAAGTAAAATTTATTTATATAGCGCTTTTCACAGATAAAAATCACAAAGTGCTTTACAACACAGGAAATGGGAATATAAGAACAATATAACAGTAAATAAAACAATGTAAAACAATAAAACTATAAAAACAGCATAAGAAGAAATTAATCAAATGCTTTTCTAAATAAAAATGTCTTCAGCTGTTTCTTAAAAGAATCAATGGAGTCCGTGCAGTGAAGAGACAGAGGGAGAGAATTCCACAGCCGTGGTGCCACAGTCTGAAAGGCCCGATCACCACAAGTTTTAAAACGAGTGCGCGGTACCACCAGCAGTCTCTGATCTAATAACCTTAAAGTAGTTGGCAACAAAACAAGAGTTCCTTCTTACAGGAAGGAAGACAGTCACCAGATGCAATGTCAGACTCATTAGGTACTGCCCAACAATGATTGTTCTTCGATCTTCCCACCTTGTTATAAATTGTTATTATTTTAAGGGGAGGGGTGTTACGCCCCCTGGCCTCATGTGGGCCCGCCTTCCTGATGGAAATTCGAACCTTTGTTCTGCCTGTGAGATGACTAGATGATTAGTGTTCTGTTAGTGTTATTGTGTTATTTGAATATATGAGTTTTTTTGTTTAAATCACCCCATTGCCTAATAAGTCGTTTCACTAACGGTTTTCAGTTGTGGTAATAAACCTTTTGTTTTTCTTTTTATCTAACCCTCCTGTCTCTGGGCCCTCCCGTCACCTAGCAGAGCCAGGGTGTAACAAAAAATCAGTAGGAGAGAGAAGCAGCAACAAGGCCCATACTACATAACAGAGTAGACCTCATTAACAACTCTGAGCATGAAAGTATGAGTTGGGATAGAGGTGGGTTGCAAAGAAGCTTGCAGTTTGTAGCAAATACAGGCACATTATGTGGGCTGGCACTGAGCTGATCTCAATGATCTAATGAAATTGCAGTTGAGCTTGGGTCTGTGGTCTGCCAGATTAGCACGTTGCTAGGCTAAATGCAAATTTAGCATTGCTAAATTTGAATTTTGAATGCTAGTTTAACTTAAGCGTGTCACTTTAACGTTTTTCTTTTCATTGTCAGTCTTCATAAGGTGCTTTTATACATGAATTCTAGAGAATCTGTTAGCGACATTATACAAAGTTGCCTTTTCTCACACATGGCAGGAGAAAGGCAGATGTGTTTTCCACAAATAGAAATACTCCTCTTGGCTTATGCCAGGGTACTGCCTGGGTAGAACTTGCAAGAGGCATGACACGTAATGACCATGACCACTTGCTTCTGCATATAATTACCTGCACTATTTTTACAAGAAGGCAATCAGATATCACATACCTGACTAAGCTGAACGTTTGCATTTAACATGCACCTTCTTTAGGTCTAGAAACATTTAAGACTGCAGTGCATGTGTGGAAGTGGCTCCTAGAAAGGACTATTTAGGTATTACATAGTTATTGCATAGGCAGGTATTTGTATGTGTCAGTAATACCAGCGCAGCCCTTTCCAGTTTGTAGTGTGAAGTGGTTCAAAGGAAAGCAATAGCCTGCTTCAATTTTCTATTTGCAATCTGCGTTTTTAAAACCATACTTCATTTAAGATTGTTGTTTGTGACAAACAACAATCTTAAATTGTTTAACAGATATTTATGTGTGGTTGTTAAGAGATTTCATTAAATACAGTTATTAGAAACATATATTTATCTATCTGTTAATACATGTATATTTTTTTCTATTAAAGCAGAGAACATGGACAGTAACATTTTTCTTTAGCAATTAATTGAATAACAAAATCTGCTGCAATCAGCTGTAAAATACAAAAGACGTCATAATTAATACAAATACATTGTAATATAAGTCAATCCTACACGCTGACGTTGACATAGAGAGGGTGTATTATTCACTGACTCAAAATAGTGAAAGATACGCACTACTTGCCCCTGTTTGACTGGAGTTGATACACACTTCTAGCACTGTTTCCATTCATTACTGTGGGTACATCAGAAGGAAACACAATAAATACAATATTCAGTGACTTTGTTGGTTTTCCTTTCTTTCGTGGGACTAATTGATGCTAACACAAATAATCCAAATGGAAAATTTTATATCACAACACCTTTTTTTCTGATAAAACTATGGAAGCTGCTTGGTCTGCAGCAAGAATCATCACCATGTGTCACCAATTCTTTCATCTCTAGTTTGTTTCCAGTTGCGTTGAAAATGAACTTTCCCTATTTTTTTTGTTTTCTATACAGTATTTATTTTATTGAAACGCACATGCATGATTTCACATCCTCTCACTTACTTAATGAACCTTCATCCTTGAAATGTCCTGCTATTTTATTGAGATGCAAACCCAGTGTGAGAGCATTTACACTAGGCAGCCCACCCAAAACAGAGAGCTGTATTTTTAGAAAAGTTTTCAGAGGTGCTATCGATCATTCACCCAATTCCCAGCAGAATGATTATTACAGGTGACTTTCTTGCTCTGTTCTGACAATCCTGCTCAGTCAAAAGAGATGAATTTTATACATGCAGGATGCTCTATGGATTCTACACAAGTCAGAAATAACTCATATAGATATGGACTCTGGAGTGTGATGTACGTGATTGACTCATTGATGCCAACCACAGTTACTGACACTGTTTGTCACAGGGCAAAAAAAAGAAGAAGAGTCATTACTAATAATTTCACAGAATAGTAAAATATCTAAAAATGTCTGTCAGTTGCTTATTAGTGGTTTAGATTTTCTTTCTTCTGTTTGAGGAAATGGATTTTATGCATTCAGTGACACGTGTTTTTATTGTTTCTATTATGTGTTGGATGGCGTTCTGGGGGTTGTTTTTGGTGGTTTGAATGGTCTCCATTTTCTGTTGTTGTTGAATTTGACTGCTCCAGTTTCATGACAGACTTGTAATGGTTTCAATTAGGAGGCTCAGTAGGTTTTCTGATGATATTGCCATTAAGCTTCCAATAAAGCTATTAAAAATATACACAGTTTTGTCCCAGATATTTCTCCTCGGTAAGGACGGTGAGAATTCCTCACACAAGATGGTCACATTTCTTTCATCCATTCATCCATTTGCTTCCGCTTATCCTTTTCAGGGTCGCGGGGGGCGCTGGAGCCTATCCCAGCTGTCATGGGCGAGAGGCGGGGTACACCCTGGACAGGTCGCCAGTTTGTCGCAGGGCTAACACACAGAGACAGACAACCATTTGCACTCACATTCACTCCCGCATTCATACCTATGGGCAAATTTAGACTAATCAAATAACTTATCCCCACAAACTGCATGTTTTTGGACAGTGGGAGGGAGCCAGAGTGCCCGGAGGGAACTCACATTTCTTCTGCAAAAAAATAGAGCAGAAATCCATATTGTCTATACCTGACATATAGTCTTTGTATACCACAAAAAGTGCTTTGGTGAACTGTGGAACATGCTTGTTGTTGTGTAAAAAATGGAAATGTTTACAAATGGTTTTTTTGTTTTGTTTTTTATGATACGGATAAAAATGAGAGCGGCTGGTGTGCAGACCCCCTCCATTTCTATCGCTATCATCCATCAGCCTTGGGATGAAGACTTTCAGGAGATGCATCATTGTCTGCCAGCTGTTGTCAACAAGCCTCCCTCCTCCACCCTCTGTCTTTTGAAAATCTATTTCTTGACTTTTTCCACATCTCAGGACTGTACTGTGCATTCTCTCTGTCTATTAAATGTAAGTATTAAGTGTTTTGCATGACCATAACATCATAATCCTTAAAATTACACCGACAAGAGCTTATGTGTCCTTAAAACCTCTTTCAGATGGCTCGTTTGACCATTTCACATTGTAAAAGAATATAAAGGCATACATATTGTATATTTTGTTAAAACAGTAAAAGATAAGTCACATGTTGATGCAGCTAATGAGGCCGATCAAACACATCTGTTTAAAAAGTACAAATTATGAGTGAGGACCAAAATGAAAGCATTAAAATGTACTTGGTACAGTGTGACACTACAGCTTTATTAACATGATATTAACTAGCACAATAGTGTTGTAGATTAGCCTTTGTCTACCATGAAAATAAGGTGACATTAGCTTAGCGTGGCTTACACCCACCGTTTACCTCTTTGTGACCAGTTTCACACTAGAAGTTTTCGCCAGCCTCATGACCTGTGTGACTGACATTCCAAGAAAAAAAAAGGTAATTTAACAAACTAATATTCAATATAATTATTATGTGTCGTCATCCTAATACAGTTGTAGTACTAGTTTAAACTAACAACTAAATATGAAAACTTTGCCATAGGTCTTAAGTAATTTGTGTTTTTCAGGCCGTCCACACAGTCTCCTTGCTGGCATCTGCATCAGACCTCCCAGTGATGACATCAGAAACACTCATTTGTTGAGTCAGTTGTTATCCAACACTGTATCAACAACTACTTGGCAGTATCAGTACTTGCCAGATTAAACAGGAGTCAAATTAAGCATATCAACAAATGACTAATTAATTTTTTTGTTTTGTTTGTTGCATGTGTGTGTGTGCCAAAAAACCCAACAGATTTTTAAGTCAAGGTTTTCAAGTCCGGTCAGTATAAGCATCTGTAAATATAGCGCTATTCTTGGATGGTTATATATAAAATACCCCTAACATGTGTACACATGTACATATTCCTCGTGTCGTGGCTTTAGAAAAGTTCTGTAGGGAGAATGACCAGAGCGACTGACACTCAGAGATCACAATTCAACTAAAGGACAAACAAAGTATAAATACTATAAATTAGTGGTTATTATTAAAGTCTGTTGCAACACAACTGAACATGAGGATAAAAGACCACTTCAAAAGCGGACATACAAAAAAAAAGATGAAACACTTGTGGGTTCCCATATAAGCAGAAAATATAGAACTTATGAAGGTGCCAATGTTGCCTTTTATTTTCTTATTTAGAGTGTGGCTAATAGCTTGAAATGTGCCTCGAAGGATGTGGGAAATGAGCCTGCGCTGTGTTTGGTTTAGCACATAGTGGATTTTGAAAGCAGCAAACTAAATTTAGACAGGTTGAATTTGACACAGCCAGACGTGAGTGCGCATGCGCTAACAGACACAGTCATTAGGCTTTCAACAAACATCATCTGGGTGGAATGATGAGTCTTTAGTGGTGCATTTGTTTCCTTCACATTACTGAGGAGAGGAAGGTGGGGGTGGACGGATAGAGGGGGAGTGCTGCTGGTTGTGGTGGCGGAAGGGGGGCTGCTATTGATATGCTCCATGCAGTGCCAACACCTGACTAATTTCATGCAGCCATTCAAATGACTGCCTCCTTTGGCTCGTCTGTGCTTCCTGCCGACTACCCGCTGAGCATACTCACAGAGGAACAGGTCAATGCAAATGAGATACAGACCTTTTAAAAGGGACAGTTGGCTCTAAATCAAGAGACAAGTATGCCATATGATAGCCATGCTTAATTGAGTATTATATATTAAGGTGGCAAAAATAAGGAATAAATAATCTTTCAACTGTGTGATAATACACTGTCACACACATAATACAGATTATTGGAAATTATTCTTTTAATTGAATCGCTTGTACACAGGTTTGTTTGTTTGTTTTTTGCCAAAGGTACAACCTGATAATAGGTGAAGACATGCAAAACTGGTACAGCCAAAGAGGTGGATCCTAGCAATGTTAAAAGACATATGTTGTTAAATAAAATTGCGTTACTAATTATATTTATTGCTATATATGTTGGTGATGAAGCTATTTAGCTATTACATGGAGAGCCATTTGAACTGCTATTTGTGTGGAATCTATTCTGCCTCCCATATTGTCACATACCAGTGTTAAGCCTCAGTGACACAGGCGTATAGACTGGTTTGGAGCCCCTGGCAAAATGGGTATTCCTCAACCAGCTGGTGAGTAGCAGCTGAAGATTGCTAGGAGTCACTGTGAAATCTGTTGTTAAAGCCAAGAACAGGTCAGTGACCAGCTGGCAGCTAGTATTCCTCATGGCTTTGGCGAATGGCAGCTGGATGTTACTGGCTGTGAAACTGGTTGTAGAGGTGTTGCACTAAAAGGTCTTTGCAATTGCTTTGGTTGCTAGCAGACTGCTACAGTCATCTATAGCTTGCATGGAGGAGTTATGTAACAAAGAAACTGAGGATGTTTGCATTTAATTTCTCTATTTCTTGTTTGCATTGTGCCAAACAAGTTTCAAAACCACTCAATGTTTAGCTGTTCGCAAACAAGTCGATATCTTAATGCAAAATGCAAGAAAACGAGGCAATCTGCTAATGACCAAAGCAAACAAGAAGGTTTTCAGTGCAGCACTGTCTTTGCGACAAAGTTCAATGCCAGCAAAAACTTTGCAACCAGTTTGGAGAGACATAGATTTCCTTTCTGACTGGTGGTTAGCAGATGGTTTCCCAGTGACCTCTGGGCCTGTGTGACTGAGGCCTAACTCCGAAGCTTCAGCTTCAGTGGTCACTGTATGAGACCAGTAACCATGGTAAACAGTGAAATTAGTAACCACACAGTCCCAGAAAAGGGAAATGAATAAACAGGTATAATCTAGCAAAACAGTATAATGTAGCAGTACCCTGCAGGTCAGAAAATGACATTAAAAGAGTATTAGCTGGATTGGAAAATTAGGCAAAGAGATGACCCTTGAATTCAAATTTGAAGAGAAGGGGTTCCTGACTAAATGTATTTGACAAGTTGGGATCAAGAATCTGTTGGGTGAGCATCCTGAGAGACTTTCTGATGAGGCAGACCCCCTTAGGCAAAGAAGATAAACAAAGAGCTACATTCATTAGGAGCAAACAGACTAGAGTTATAAAACTGAGCTGAGCAAAATGGCTAAGAATGGATGGAAAAACAGAGCTATTAAGGTAGAAAGTAGGTGTGTCAGTAGTTTAGGATTGGGAAGGAAGTGGCACATTTACATTGAAGACTACAGAAAGGAAGGAAGGAAGGAAGGAAAGAAGGAAGGAAGGAAGGAAGGAAGGAAGGAAGAAAGAAAGAAAGAAAGAAAGAAAGAAAGAAAGAAAGAAAGAAAGAAAGAAAGAAAGAAAGAAAGAAAGAAAGAAAGAAAGAAAGAAAGAAAGAAAGAAAGAAAGAAAGAAAGAACTTTTGGTATATATTATAACTTGACAAGTTTTTAATGGTCACATTAGAGAACTAAGTAAATATAGTCTTTGGCTGAGCTTGACTATATTGCCTAGCCACAGTCCCCCAGATTCCACTACCAGCCCACATCAAACGTTACCCTTCTGCACACCCACTTGGCAAAGCTCATATAAGCCATGCTGGTTAGGCCAAAGTTACTGGGCATCTGTAAGCTACTTTGCAACCCACATCCATCACATCTCCTCCATTTCATGCTGTATCTAACTTCATACACTACACTACTACTATCTTCTTATTTACCATTCAAGTAGACTTACTGAATTGAAAAAAAAGCGTCAAGATTAAAAATCATCCGCTTGTGACGAAGACTACTCATTATGATAGTGAAATATTTTGTGTGCGTATAATTGCACTGATTGAATAAAATGCTACAACATC
Organism: Copadichromis virginalis; assembly: GCF_057382275.1. Taxonomy (NCBI): domain Eukaryota; kingdom Metazoa; phylum Chordata; class Actinopteri; order Cichliformes; family Cichlidae; genus Copadichromis; species Copadichromis virginalis. Next base: position 41,776,910 of record NC_140639.1, read on the forward strand.
AAACAAGAACACGTTTCAATTAATGCTGGTGTCTGAGAATCGAATTAAAAAGTAATTTATTTAATAAAAAACGTGGTCTATTTGCATGAGTTAAGCAGATGATATCAGATGCATGAAAATAAAAGCTGGACTTAGAGAGAGCCCCCTTTCCCCCTTTTCTTTAAACTAAACTGTTTGTTATGCAGGGTGATACCCACATGGAAAAGGGAACAAAACTGTCGTTATTATTTTTATGCATTTCCTAACCACAGCTTGACCAGTGTGTCCTCGGGGTAAATACAACTGGATAAAAGCATGCAGAATATAGCAGTAATTGAGCTGTGTGGGATTTAGCTGTCAAGTAGTTAATGTACCCATGAAATAAATTGGATTAGCACGTTAACAATGCCTCTTCCTGATGTTTAAAACAGTGTAGACTGCTCTGAGGAAAACTAAGCTGAAAACAACATAGTGGACATATAAAGTTAGGCCTTCAAGTGAATAAGGCACCTCTACTACCTGAGGAGACTGCGGAGCGCACACATTCCCAGATCTCTGATGTTGAACTTCTACAACTGTGCCATCAGCAGCGTTCTGACGTATGGATTTCTAGTGTGGTTCCCCAGCTGCACCAAGGCCGATCAGCAAGCACTCCAGCGGGTGGTGAAGGAAGCTGGCAGAATTATTGGAACAAGTCTGCCAGAGATCAGTAATATCTTCCCCACTCGCTGTCTGAGGAGGGTGCACAGTATCCTGCGGGACCAACATCACCCTGCGCGCCACCTTTTCCATCTGCTGCCCTCAGGGAGAAGGTACAGGTCTATACAGGCCAGAACATCCAGACTGGCCAACAGCCTGTATCCACAGGCTGTGAGGCTCCTGAACTCTCTGCCCCCCTCTCACGGACAATAACCATATCCAACTTCTTAATAGCAATGAACTGGTCTGCATTGGTGCATCATATCTTTATTCTCTTCCCCCTCCTGCCCCCCCCCCCCTCTTTCTTAAATAGATAACTATCATATCTGATATCATATCTCACAGTATAATAATATTGAATGGGTTGCATTGTTGTATTTTGTCATGTTTCTCAGGTCTTTGTCTGAATTTCTACGAACATTATTGCTAAGGATTGTCTTATTGCATTGGAGTCACACTGGGTTAAATATGTACACTTGGGTTTTAAGGGGTATTTATTATTTTCTTCTTTTTTTTGGGTTGTATGGAAGCCCCAAACGCAATTTCATTGTTCTTGACAATGACAATAAATAAATAAATACTAAATACTAAATACTAAGTTAAACTGGACAAACTTTACAGGCTGGCTACCTCAAAGTTCAACCCACATTTACTAGTTAGCAGTAACCACAAATTATAGCTATGATCAATTAATAATATGGCATATTATAGCAAAATAACTACATTTATCAAAAAACAATCGTTTAAGGCCAGACATTTCTGAACCAAATGTCATGTCAATTCATCCAATAGTCTAGACATCCAAAATGACAAACGTCAACAAGATAAGTAGTACCGATCCATGTAGCAGATGTGCAATGAAAATGACTGGATAATTAGATGAAAAACACTTTGATGTGCATGTTTGTTGATAGCACATTCTTTCTTTGAGTAATCCTTCAAACTGACAAGCAAGGACATAACTTCCTTGGCAGAGGTAAGAAAACCAGGGCACCACAGTAACTGTCCAAATAGGAAGCGCTAATTCACAAACAGACAAAACAGATTAAAAACTAAAAGGCAGATATACGAAGCATACTGAAGCATAAATCTCCAATAAGTGAGCTGCCGACATTTTCTTATTGGCTTCTATGCAAACAGAGGGCTTTTTGCAGCCAGACGAGTTGCCCCCTGTTGGCAATTAGAAAAAATGCAGGTTTAACACACATGGTGGTAATTGTCAAAATGCTTTCTTTATTTGCCTTTACTTGTTTAATATATATATAATAGTATTTATATGGCACCTTCTGTGCTTCAGACTACAAAAATATTTCCCATATGTCCATACAGAGCTTTGTTTTGAGCACTTTAGGCAATTTATTTACCTTGTATCCAAATTTAGAATCTCCAGTTAACCTAACACGAGCACACGGGCATGCGAACGGCATATTTATTCAAACTAATCGCTGTTTGGGGCCACCACTTTGTGCTTAGCAAAGCACCAGGTAGCCATAAATATGTAATTTTAGGGGATTTTCTAGTGGAAAAATTCTTTTAGTTCAGCAAACAGAAGTCAGTCCATTTATGAATCTAGGGGCTAATCTAAGTTGAAGTGCTGAATTATTGAAATATTGTCCTACTCAAATGTTGCCTTATTTTCTTAAATCAAAGTAGTTAACATTCAGTAATTTAGTTGTAAATGATAGGATTAAAAAAAAAGTTAATTCATATTTTCTCACTTGACATTTTCAACATTTTGGAGACATGTAATCTCTCTCTGAGGCTGAATTATGCTCTTTCAGAAAGCTCACTCAATTAGTTCAGTGATGCAGACATGTTTGAAGTACCGTTACTGCAGGACTGAGGTTGAGTTTTATTACTGGCTGCTGGACGTGTCGTGGTGTGAAGCAAAATTCTGGCTTTGGATTTCCTGTCTCTACGTGCAAGTACATGTAAAACATTAAGTATACAGTATAAAGATCATAGATCATTGTGCGTCTTGCATTTTCCTTCTCTGTGGATGATGTTTAACTATAAAGAATATTTTAAAAGTGTTCCATTAGCAAAAAGCAATCCAAACAAAATATGATTTCCTCATTACATCATTGCACTTTGGATTTAAAAGTTTAGGTGCTTCTCCAGAAAAATCTCCAAAAATGACCAACATTTCAATTGTAGTAAGGTTAAGAGAAAACTGCTCTTATTTAGACAAAGAAGAATCCGTTCACTTTTAAACCCAATTCAAACATAATTACCCGAGGGAAGTGAGTTGATTTGACCTGCTGCCCTTCTGAATAAACATCCTCGCTGCAAATCGCGTCATTGTGAACATTAAGATCGAAGGTTTCACTTACTCATCTTGTCCTCTTTTCCGACGGGAGAATACATCATCAGCGAAGTGCATGGGGTACAAAGACAGCTGGCTCCTCAGATTAATTTCACCATCTCCTTTTTCTCTCCTCTGTGGAAAAATAATTCATTTACTTGATATTCAATGCAGGTGAATCACTCCCACTTTTCAAGAACTCTCGCAAACAATCTTGCGTTCCCGTATAGACACACACGAGTGGGCACAACTACACAGTGTCAGGGACAATCACTTTGACCAGGCACAGGGCCAAGGGCTGTGTAAGAACCGTAATTTCATCCCATTGCTTAGCTGGGTCACCTTATGCTTGACCTAACTATTGGTTTGTGTGTACAAGGGTATGAGTGTGTGCATTAGTCACTCAGGTAAGACTGTATCTATGGTGTGTTGCATAGAACATAAATAACCTCTTAGTGGCTGAGCTTGTTAGAAACCATCCTGCTTTCACTGTAATATGTACAGTTACAGCAGATATTTGTCATTCTGCCTTCCTCTTTCCTCCGTGAAAGAAGAGTTTCAATCAGTCATAACCGAACAAGAAATGTAAGTGGTCATCATTTGGCTCACTCACTGTGGCTACAGCAATGCTCATATGTCCACTCTTGCACGATTTTGTGCATTCCAAGCAGTAACCTGAAAAATGAAGCTAATGACGTAGCAACCAAAACCTGCAGTTCCTCAAACTGCCACTTGAGGCTGCCAAAAAGTAAAAATTATATCTAAAAATGATTTATTATATATATTGTATTATAGTTTGTTAAGGTTAAAAGGTTGCATTTTTAGGAGGATGTTTTTTTTGAAAATTTAAATTAAGTTTCAGTCATGTGAAAAACTAAGTACACCCTTACTACTTACAAGGCAATAAAGAGGGTAAGCAGCATCCACGTGCTGCTAATCCAATGCACCTGATTAACTGATTATTACGGAAGCGTAGAGCTGCCACCCAGGCAAAATAAGAATAGAAGTATGTCACGTTTGAACAACATAATATCACTTTATTACAATATACATAATTATCACGTTCGTACAATGTAAATATTATATTGGACAAACGTGATAGTATATTGTACAAACATGAAAAGTATCTTGTTAGAACAACATTTTTCATGTTATAACGTGATATACTTCTATTTTTATCTTGCCTGGGTGGCAGCTGTACGCTTCCGTAGATTATCACCAAATGTGAGGTCTTTTAAAAAAGCAGAAGTTGCTTTTTTTGCTACATGGCCTTAGTTAGCATGTTAAATTTCATGATTGTACCATTTAAAAAAGGGCTTGTTCAGAAGCCTTGTCTTTATTGAAAGAACATGTCACCAGAGCTTAGGTTTGCAAAAGCTGCATCTGAACAAACATCCAACTACAGCCCTCTAACTAAGATGAGCAGTGAGATTTAATTTACTAACCACAAATCTGGGCATAAGTAATCCGTATAAAAAGTTCCATGCACAAATACATGATTTTGCTATGTTTTCTTAACTGAATTCATTCATACTTAAGAACAAATGTGGCCGTGCAAATGCCAAGAGACACGGCCACATTTGTTCCTGAGGATCTGGCAGTCTTAGAAAATTAAAAAACAAGTCTTTAAAATGATTATAACTACTACTACAACTACTAATTTATTATTATTATCATTATTGAATATTATTATTTCCTTCACAGTTTTCCAAAATAACCCACAAAATGCTCTGAATTACAATTTAATGAAAAAGAATTTTTAACTGTAAATTTGAGAGAAAAAAGGGAAAGGTGTGAACCTTTTAATTTAAACCCAATGCAGTATTCCTTATCTCATCTTACCTTAAATGATTTTATCTTTCATTCAAAGTTCCTTCTGTTATTGCTCGATGTCGTCAATTACGGTTTATTTTCTTGGCACTAGCCCACATCTGCTGGAAAATCTGGAATTTTTATAAATCTCCTTATTCATTGCAGTGAGTTTCTCATCTCAAACTAGCTGATCATATGCTCATTTTCCTCCACCAGTTTTCTTCTTTTTCTTGTAGTCTGTTCATCTTTACTCATATCAACTTTGATTCCAAACTTATTTTTGCTTACCTTTTAAAAATAAAAAAGGTCAACGCATTTCTAGCTTTGGAAGTCAGACACTATCATTTAGGTTTTTAGCATGAGCCTGCTGATTTACAATGGTCTGTTTTACTAACATACACATGGTGCTAAGAACAAAATTAGCCAACGTCATTAGCCACATCATAAACCTGACAGTGAAGTTGCATGCAAACTCGTTTTTTTGCACAGAGTAAGAAAGTTTCCACATAGATATTAGTAAATGAAGACCAATGTCCTTCAGACAGAGAACAAAGTGGAGATTTTTGGCCATAATTCACAGAACCGCATCTGGGAAAAATCAAAGAGCATATAAGCACAAACTCTTACCAACTATCAAGCACAGTGGTGAAGGGGTAATGACTTGGGCTTGTTTTCCAGCTTGCAGTCATTTAGTTGACCAATAACTCCAAAGCATCCAAGAGTCAAATGTGAGGCCATCCATCCAACACTGGTTAATTCAATAGCACAGCAACAAATCTCCAACAGAATTGCTGAAAAAAAGTCCATACCAAGTAAAATGCTATAGTGTGATTGATTTTTGTATCTGTATGTAAAGGAATTAGTTATCATTTTCCTGTCTGCTCTTCAGAGACATAATGGACTAAAATGGCTTTTGTAGACACAATGGTTCCATTTAAGAAACATTCCCAAAGCATTTAGAAAATGCTTTCAAAGCATCTGCAGCTGCATTGAAATAGCATTTGCCAACTATATCATAAAAGTATGAGGACATTGCATTGTGACCCATTTGAATTCTCAGCAGGGAAGAAAGATCTGAATTTAAAAGGCATTTTCTAAATTGACACATTCAGCACACCACCTTGTTTAGATGACCACTTTATAGGAACACACAAACAAAGAAACGCATTTGTGCCATCTGAAATTCAGTATGATACAATAAACATTACTTAAATTGTTAGCTATATTCATAGTGCATGACATAACTACAGCATATTGCAAACCAACAGTGTTTGCATGGGGGGGGGGGGGAGAAGAAGAAAAAACATCTGCTTAGCCTGATACAAAACTAAAATTAAGTGCATGTAAAAATTGCTGAATGGGAAATTCTTGACAGTGAAAGTGTCGGCAGAGGAACCCAGCCACAGGGGACTAAAGGACAGCAGCTTATTTCTAGCGCAAGCCCAGATAAATGGGGAGGGTTGTGTCAGGAAGTGCATCCACAGCGTAAAATCAAACATTCAAGAATTAGATTTTGATTCTGAATCAGTTATCAAAGACCGCCTCCAGTGATGTTGGCCAAAGGGGTGTCATTGGAAACTGTTCTAGCGTTGGACAAGAATGTGAAAGATTAGGATAATTATGGGTAGTGATGGAAATGTGCTAACAAATGAATAGAGTGTGTTGAGAAGATGGAGGGAGAAACTTGAGGAGCTAATAAATGTAGAAAATGGAAGAGATTAAAAAAGAGTGGCTGTGGACAATTAGAGCTCTGCCTATATAACTACAGAGGGATAACACTGATGAAGCCATGCTGCTGTAATAGAGGCAGTAAGTGGTTTAGCATTGCAGAAATATGCAAGTCTACCTTAAAAAAGATGGATGACCCATCTTTACTTTTGAGATACTAATGTTAGTTAGATGCAAAATATTCCTCTAAAACAATGCTTTTTTTAAGACTCCCCCACCATGTGCCTCACATCGGATTGGTCCACTCTGATAATAAGTTAAAAAATGCCTGGGTGGTTGGAGAATTCCACCCTACCCTTGACTACTTCTTGGTCCCTCCCATGCCCCCAATATTTCTACTAATTGTTGTTAGGATTACATGGATAATTAATCGTGGGTAATGCTGTCCTCGTTGTTGTTTATTTTACTGAGATATGATGGCTGTTTGGAGTGAGACAACAGCCAACATGCGAAACCAAGTGTCTTCATATAACAGTGTCACATTGATTTCACATCTTATGCACAGCTAATGAGTGTATGGACAATAGCTTGAAGGGCAACACTGATTAGTATGCAAGACTTGCCCACATACTGGTCGAAAAAATAACACAATGGGTGATAATGTGAAAAGAAAAGTGACATTAAACTGTCATTGTTATAAATTGAACAAATTAGCTATTTAGGTAATCTAACATTCTGGGAGTTACAAAGGGACAAATGATAATAGAAAGCCAGTAATCCATTTTTGAAATGGAGTAATCCGGGACACACCAAGATTATATTTTCCCAAACTATAATGGGCCCATGCATCACTGATTCTACTTATTTTTATAGAAACCCAGACAAACAGAAAAACAAGCCCTAAAAATACATTTAAAGATGGAAACACAGTAGTAGCAGTGCAGCCATGTGTAGTTTCTAAGATAAATTTCAACCCAGGAATTCCCGGGATACTTTAGTCCTGGGAATTACTCATGACTCACATGTACAAAAAACTGCAAAATGGAAATACAACACACACACACACACACACACACACACACACACACACACACACACACACACACACACAACAAATCTCATTCCATCTGCAGCTGAAACTTGTGTGAGCAGTAACAGAAAATGTTCATAATGCATGCACAGAATCCCTCCAATTTGCATAGCACACAGGCATCAGCTACGGATACAAACACTAAAATAATCAGCACACGCTCCCATTATCAGCTAGTGCTTTCATTAATAATTCCGCGTCTTCACGTTTCCACATCTTTCAATCATGCCTCTGTCAGTCTACTCAGGGGAATAAGCTGTCTTCTGCTGACATATAGAAAATAACCCATCAAACTCAGTGTCAGTTTATACCTTTTCAAACCTGTGAAAAGGTAGCCAGTGGGCTGAAATGCAAATCATTTTCAACACCTACAACGTAAATTTTTCATGTGTCAATGTCCACTAAGGTCAGATGGAGTGCGTGAATGCAGCATAATTAATTATCTGACTATATACTGAGAGAATCCCAACATCTGTCCATCTATCCATCTATTTTCTGCTTCTTATCTCGGTCCAGAAAGTGGGGCACTGCAATCTAAGCACTAATGCCTCAACTTCACTCTACCTTTACCTCTACCCACCTTATTCAACTCTTCCGAGAGGACATGAGGTGTTCCGAAACTCTGAGATTTAGTCTCTCTACAATGTCCCGGGTATGCCCCAGGGTAGGTTGTCATGCCCTAACTATCTCATCTAGCAGGTGACAAGGGGGTAGTCTAGTCAGATACCTGAACCACCTCACCCCTCTCTTTTTTTGATATGAAGGAGTAACAGAGCTACACTGAATTTCTATGGATGGGCCCAGGCACCCTTTGGAGAAAACTTATTTCAGCATTACCTGCCCACAAGAGACTGTGTTCACATCACTGCTGACAGTGTCACTTTTAGTTCCACTCTCCCCCCCCCCCCCCCCCCCCCACACACACACACACACAAACACATCCCTTACTCAAAGTGGAGAATCCACCTTTTTCCATGAGAACCTTGGCCATGAGCATATAAAAGCTTCTGAAGTGATCCCTCGTTTAACTGACTATGAAAAGATTTAGCGAGTTTTGGTGATATCAAAAGGATGCAGCAGTTACGTCCTCCACATTTGAGTAAAAGAAGACTAGATTTGACAGTGTTTCCACAATCTGGGAAATTAATATGATAAAACATTAATCTGCTTTGAGTCTTGAAAGCAAGGCCTCAATCGAGGCAGTTCCTAGCTACAAAATGAGTTTTGATTTTCTAAAATATAGAGCTAAATGAATGGAACAGAACAACCATTTGTGGAGTTAGGGATTTTTCTGAAAAGGAACTGTGGCCTATATAGTTAAGGGCAGTTATTCAATTCAATTCAATTTTATTTATATAGCGCCAAATCACAACATAAGTCGCCTCAAGGCGCTTCATAGATACAGAGAAAAACCCAACAATCATATGACCCCCTATGAGCAAGCACTTTGGCAACAGTGGGAAGGAAAAACTCCCTTTTAACAGGAAGAAACCTCCGGCAGAACCAGGCTCAGGGAGGGGCGGCCATCTGCTGCGACCGGTTGGGGTGAGAGAAGGAAGACAGGATAAAAGACATGCTGTGGAAGAGAGACAGAGGTTAATAACAGATATGATTCAATGCAGAGAGGTCTGTTAATACATAGTGAGCGAGAAAGGTGACTGGAAAGGAAAAACTCAATGCATCATGGGAATCCCCCAGCAGCCTATGTCTATTGCAGCATAACTAAGGGAGGATTCAGGGTCACCTGATCCAGCCCTAACTATATGCTTTAGCAAAAAGGAAAGTTTTAAGCCTAATCTTAAAAGTAGAGATAGTGTCTGTCTCCCGAATCCAAACTGGAAGCTGGTTCCACAGAAGAGGGGCCTGAAAACTGAAGGCTCTCCCTCCCATTCTACTTCTAAATACTCTAGGAACAACAAGTAGGCCTGCAGAGCGAGAGCGAAGTGCTCTAATAGGGTGATATGGTACTACAAGGTCATTAAGATAAGATGGGGCCTGATTATTTAAGACCTTGCATGCGAGGAGCAGAATTTTGAATTCAATTCTGGACTTAACAGGAAGCCAATGAAGGGAAGCCAAAACAGGAGAAATATGCTCTCTTTTTCTAGTCCCTGTCAGGACTCTTGCTGCAGCATTTTGGATTAGCTGAAGGCTTTTCAGTGAGTTTTTTGGACATCCTGATAATAATGAATTACAGTAGTCCAGCCTGGAAGTAATAAATGCATGAACTAGTTTTTCAGCGTCACTCTGAGACAGGATATTTCTAATTTTAGAGATGTTGCGCAAATGGAAGAACGCAGTCTTACATATTTGTTTAATATGTGCATTGAAGGACATGTCCTGGTCAAAAATGACTCTAAGGTTCCTCACAGCATTACTGGAGGCCAAGGTAATGCCATCCAGAGTAAGAATCTGGTTAGATACCATATTTCTAGGCTTTTCAGGGCCGAGTACAATAACCTCAGTTTTATCTGAATTAAGAAGCAGAAAGTTAGCGGCCATCCAGGTATTTATGTCTTTAAGACATTCCTGCAGTTTAACTAATTGGTGTGTGTTATCTGGCTTCATGGACAGATAGAGCTGGGTGTCATCTGCATAGCAGTGAAAATGTATGCTATGTCTTCTAATGATACTGCCTAAGGGAAGCATGTATAATGTAAACAGAATTGGTCCTAGCACTGAACCCTGTGGAACTCCATAATTAACCTCAGTGTGTGAAGAGGACTCTCCATTTACATGCACAAACTGGAGTCTATTAGATAGATATGATACAAACCACTGCAGCGCAGTACTTGTAATACCTACAGCATGTTCTAATCGCTCTAATAGGATATTATGATCAACAGTATCGAACGCTGCACTGAGGTCTAGCAGGACAAGCACAGAGATGAGTCCACTGTCAGAGGCCATAAGAAGATCATTTGTAACCTTCACTAAAGCTGTTTCTGTGCTGTGATGAGCTCTGAAACCTGACTGAAACTCTTCAAATAAACCATTCCTCTGCAGATGATCTGTTAGCTGTTTGACAACTGCTCTTTCAAGGATTTTTGATATGAAAGGAAGGTTGGAGATTGGCCTATAATTAGCTAAGACTGCTGGGTCTAGAGATGGCTTTTTGAGTAAAGGTTTAACTACAGCTAGCTTGAAGGCCTGTGGTACATAGCCGATCATTAGAGATAGGTTGATCATATATTAGAGGAAGTAATTATTGAAGTTAACTCAGAAAGATCAATTAGAGAAAAAGAGTCTAACTTAACATCAATGGTACTAAATTTTATTTGTGAAGAAGTTCATGAAGTCATTACTAGTTAACATTAAAGGGATTGTTGGCTCACAAGAGCTCTGACTTTTTGTCAGCCTGGCTACAGTGCTGAAGAGAAACCTGGGGCTGTTCTTATTTTCTTCAATCAGTGATGAATAGTAATATGTTCTGGCTTTGCAGAGGGCTTTCTTATAAAGCAGCAAACTATTTCTCCAGGCTAAATGATGATCCTCTAAATTTGTAACGGGGGTTGATTATTGATTATTCAGCAATTGCTTTACAAAGTCTTTAATGATTCATTCTTCTGAGGTAACCCTGTCCACCCTATTTTTCACTGGGACAGTTCATGGGGCTGTGTTGAGAAAAAACAACAGTAAGTGCAAGAAATTTCAGCTACCATGGCCAAAATCCTTCATCTAAAGCTAAAATGGCATGGTTAGGAAAAGCACAGCTGAGAATGATAACAGTAATAAAATACTCCCAGTCCAATACTTTATTTGATCAGCTATCCAGGATAGGTTCTGCATCTTTAGAAGCCACCTCACCTCTTAAACACCAGCTACTCCTTATATTTCAGTCCAAATGACAGCCCTAATACCAGCTTGTGCTGGTTGTGAGTATTTGAGTCTTTTATTACTGTTAGCATAAACCTCACTGGAAGCCTTTTGGGCAGCTTGTTTTTCTTGATATCATTTTATCACACCTTGAAAGCTCTATAACAAACACACACTGTTCAACTTAGCCACAAGGTTTAGTTGTCACCCTGTGATGCTAATGGAGAGGTGTGTTCAAACAGATGTTCTAGATATCGTTACAGGAAGTGAAAAAGGCAGCAGGGATTTACTTATCTTGCCATGTGCAAAGGAACAGACATTACCAAATGATGTATTGGGGGGTCATTGAAACATGTTCTTACTGCACTATTGCAGAAGTATATGTCCTTCCCAAACACAAGCTAAGATAGAATGGTGGCAAGATTAGATGGGAGACTAAGTGTTCAGAAATCAAATTCAAAGAGCAGTCAAAGATTGGGGTGGGGAGTTGGGGTGGGGAGTTGGGGTGGGGGGGGGGGGTGGGGGGGCAAGATTGTATTTTGATTAAAGAGTTGTGATTGCACAACAGTCAGTTAAGATAAAAAATATGAAAGAGTACAGACTTTTGCTCTTGGTGTGTGCCTAATTCATACAGTTACACTACTCAAGTTCAAATCTCTGTTAAAGTACGGTTGCAGGAATCTTTTAAGACTCTGATAGACTTCATCTCGCCTTTGCATTTCCAAAGCAATCTAAAATTACATTTTTCTTGCCAACACATCAGTATATTTCCAGAAGGAGAACACTTAGCATCAAGCAAAGCCACTTTGCTCATGGCTAACCTTAAGGGAACAAAAACACTGAGAAAAGTTTGCCATAATAAGCACAAAGGAGGCTGAGAAAAGAAGAGCCCTAGGAAACAGATTGCGTAATATCACCTTGATGTGAAACCTGAACAGAGATGATACATAACAGCAGTAATGTAGCTTTCAGCTCTTCTTTTTGTGTTGGGGTCCACATTACCCCTAACTGTAATACCCAACTCAGAATTACTTTGTTACCATTGTGGAGTTGCTATGGCAACTCTTTTAGAAAGTCATTCAGAGTGTGTTTTTAGCAACAGGTTGTGTTTGCATAAAGAAAGTGACGGCACACGGCTAAGTTTGTATTTTATTTTATTTTTTTTGACAAAACGGATGTTGCCTTTTTTGAGTTATTAGCTGCTATTTTAATGTCTAGACAGTTTTAATCAGTGCATACTGCTACTGCTGAATAAAAATCTAATCATATTTTATGGAAGACAAATTTGTGGGTGTCAAGACAACCTGATTGGTGTAGTGTGGGTTGTCATAATATTCCACGGAGCAAAAGGCAGCTCTTTGCACTGTTACCGATATATTGCTAAGACAGGCTAATGTTATTTAATAACAGGATCTGCCTTTAAACTGATCACAGTGGCAAATAACACTTTTCTAAGTTGTCATATTGCATTTTTCTCACTTTGTACGGCACTGAATAAGTGCATGTGAGATTTAGTTTAGGGAAGAATATAGCAGACTCTGTCTGAAGCACTGAGGGAGCTTTAGCACAACCGAATACGTGTTACTGTTGAAAAATGTAAAAAATATCTGGTTTTCTGAACCATTATCCCATTATCAAGTCATCTAACAACTAATACTGAGCTAATACGTACTCAGTTTTGTGCTAGCTTTGATCTACAGGGTGGGCCATTTATGTGTTTGTGGCACATTTGTACATGTGAGGGGGCAAACTCCTCAAGATGGGTGGTGACCATGTCAGCCATCTTGGATACAACTTTTGTTTTTTCAATAGGAAGAGGGTCATGTGACACATCAAACTTATTGGTAATGTCACAAGAAAAACAATGGTGTGCTTGGTTTCAACGTAACTTTATTATTTCATGAGTTATTTACAAGTTTCTGACCAGTTATAAAATGTGTTCAGTGTGCTGCCCATTGTGTTGGATTGTCAATGCAACCCTCTTCTCCCACTCTTCACACACTGATAGCAACACCGCAGGAGAAATGCCAGCACAGGCATCCAGTATCCGTAGTTTCAGGTGCTGCACATCTCGTATCTTCACACCATAGACGATTGCCTTCAGATGACCCCAAAGATAAAAGTCTAAGGGGGTCAGATCGGGAGACCTTGGGGGCCATTCAAATGGCCCACGGCGACCAATCCACTTTCCAGGAAACTGTTAATCTAGGAATGCTCGGACCTGGCACCCATAATGTGGTGGTGCACCATCTTGCTGGAAAAACTCAGGGAACGTGCCAGCTTCAGTGCACAAAGAGGAAACACATCATCATGTAGCAATTTCAAATATCCAGTGGCCTTGAGGTTTCCATTGATGAAGAATGGACCCACTATCGTTGTACCCCAAATACCACACTAAACCATCACTTTTGTTGTTCCAACAGTCTTGGAGGGATCCATCCAATGTGGGTTAGTGTCAGACCAATAGCGGTGGTTTTGTTTGTTAACTTCACCATTCACATAAAAGTTTGCCTCATCACTGTACAAAATCTTCTGCGTGAACTGAGGGTCCTGTTCCAATTTTTGTTTTGCCCATTCTGCAAATTCTGTGCGCCGATCTGGGTCATCCTCGTTGAGATGCTGCAGTAGATGGAGTTTGTAAGGGTGCCATTTGTGAGTAGCTAATATCCGCTGAAGGGATGTTCGACTAATGCCACTCTCCAGTGACATGCGGCGAGTGCTACGCTGTGGGCTCTTGCTGAATGAAGCTGGGACAGCCACCGATGTTTCTTCATTAGTGACAGTGACAGTTTTCTGGCAAATCCAACACTGAACCAGTTTTACGAAACTTAGCAAGCAGTTTGCTGACTGTAGCATCTAAATGGCCACCATGGTCACCACCCATCTTGAGGAGTTTGCCCCCTCACATATACTAATGTGCCACAAACAGGACTTTAATATCACCAACCATTCCCATTTTATTACGGTGTATCCATATAAATTGCCCACCCTGTACTAGAAATACAAAAGCAGAGAGACACTTTTCTGTAATTCCCGCACACCACGGCATTGACATGCCTTTATATTTGGATTCCTTAACCCTTTACAGCCGATCGGAGCGGGCACGCTCCATTTTGCGTAACTATTTTTAAATCCCGGTAGCTCTGCAACCACGTAAGCTAGCGCAATAATTTTTTTTGCATATGAAACCGGAGGAGTTGTACTTACATCTTATGCCATCAGCTTGTCCTAGGTCACAGTTTCCTTCCACATATAGCTTTGCAAAAACTGCATAAAAATCACTTGCAGCAACAAAAACATGATATTCCAGAAACACACTTCGCCGATCCGATCAGCTGTTTGTAACACTTCCTACGTCCATCAGCGCGAACTATCACATGACCGCATGACCTGCCCGAAACCGGAAGTGACGTCATTTTGCGGAAATGTAGTTTTTTTACGATCGGGCCTTATGAGCCTATACTTGTGTTTTAAAAAGTTATGTTTGAGTTTATGACTTTCTGTGTCGTTTCTGGGATGCTTAGGACTCATATTGCACTGCTGGAAATAGTTTATTTTGATGCATATGCTGTTATTTTGCAAATTTGCACTATAATATTTATTTTCGTTTTTCCTGCAGTGTATAAAAATTGGTGTATTTCAAAAATAAAACTATGAAGACACTCAAAATAAATTTCCTGTGGTGGGAAACTAGTTTGTGCAACTTTTTTGTATTTACAGTTTTGAGGGATGAGCCTCTTAAATTTCTCTAACTAGAAATATATGTTAAAAAAACAAAAACGATTTTCAATTTTTTTGTAGTTTATTGCACTTTTTTGCAATTTATGTAATTACTATGCACCTAATGCAGACATATTATTAAAGTTTGGGCTATAATGGTTGTATTGATGTATAGCAACTTGAAATGCTCCCAAAAATGGCTCCACAGCATGTAAAAATATAATATAAGCTCTGGCGGACTTGGTTCTATGGTAGGTCTTAAAGGGTTAACTGATTTTACATGCTTTTGTGGAATAGTCAAAGTTGTTGATATAGAGACAGTAAGGGAAATATGAAAAAGAAAACCCTTGCCTCCTTTTTTATCCATTCGTGTACAGTGGATTGACAAACTTGCAGCAACCCAAAGCTCTACTGGATTGAGATCTGGTTACTGTTATTTGAATGCAATGAACTCACTGTCATGTTCGAGAAACCAGTTTGAGATGATTTGAGCCGTCAGAAGATAGGTACACCGTGGTCATAAAGAGATGGTGTGAAGCAATATTCATTACCAACTGAGCATCGTTTAAACGTCACAGCCTACCTAAGGGGTCCAAAATGTGCCAAGAAAATTTCCCGCGTCATTACACTACTACCCGACAGTCAGAACCTCCCATATACAGGATGAATCCATTTTTCCTGTTGTTCATGCCATATTCTGACCCTACCGTCTAAATGTCACTGCAGAAATCGAGACACATCAGACCAGGCAATATCTTCTACTGCCCAATTTTAGTTATCCAGTACAAATTTTATCCTCAATTTTCTCTTTTAACCTTACAGCCACCTGGTGTGGTCTGTTTCTGCTGTATCCCTTGTTTTTCAAGATTTGAAATGTTCTGCATTCAGAGATACTTTTCTGCGTACCGTGGATGTAACTAGTGGTTATTTAAGTTGCTATTTTCCTATCATTTTGGAATTTTCTTGGCAATCTCTTCCGGCTTAACACATTAACAAGGCATTTTAACCCAATGAAATCTAGCTTACTAGAAATATTCTCTTTTTTGGACCATTTGCTGTAAACATAATAGATGAAAATCCAGGTAAAACAGCAGATTCTGAAACACTCAGATCAGCCAATCTGGCACCAGCAACTGCACTGCATTCAAAGTCCCTTGCGTTAACTTTCTTCCACATTCTGATACCTGGTTTGAACCTGAGCAGGTCCTTTTGATCATGTCTACATGCCTAAATGCATTGAGTTGGTGCCATGGGAACTGGCTGATTAGATAACTGCATTAAAAATTAAATGAACAGGTGTACTTACCACTGAGTGTATTTTCTGCTCGATTATGTTTGCTTGTGAGGTATCAAAAATACTTTTTAAATCAACACCAGTTCACTTTTTATGCTATTTATGCAGATTTCAACATGTTCTTTGTATATTTAAAGTTGTAAATCTTGTGCTACCCAAGTACTAGTGATGAACCTTGCAAGTTATATCCAACAAATCAACCATCCTAACCTACCTAACAGCCTGACCTATACTTTGTCAGGCTTCACAATCAGACTGGCTTTAACTGAAAAGAGAATATATCTTATATTTTCTGTCATTTTGATTATTCTGAAGATGGGATTTTAGATAAAGTGTGATAAACACCTCTCATTATATCAGCAGTTGTTCTCAAAGTAGTTGAAGTGTTTGTTTTCTTAGTCATTAACCTTTAAACAAGGGAAATGCTGAGATGTAGCAACATTTTCAACATTTTTAAAGCCCAGAATAAACAGAAATGGTTTCCAACACCTCCATTCATGCTAATGTGATCAGTGTAAAAGGCAAGTGTGAATAATGTATCCTATTAAGCACTGTGAGACTAGTTGCTCCAGCCCAGCTATAACCACTGTTACCTGCAATCTGCTGCCATGCAAAGATGACATAGTTTCTGTTGCTGTCAGCATGACGCCAAGGACATGAAGCAAGAGGGGGACACTATTTCCAGACAGCTATTGTTCTCACTCACACAGAGAGGCCAACACAGGTAGAGAACACTGAGGCCTAAATGTGCTAACTGCTAAAGCCTTGGAGGGCACTCTGAGTGGGAAGGTTTGTGCGTGCCAAGAGCCACTCGCTTTGTCTCCTTTGCTTGAGTGAGGAGCAAGCCTTAAACACAACACAATCACACCTGTGAGCTTTTCAAATCTCTGGAAGCTTATAGCCTTTCGAGAAATCAGAGCGGAAACAACCAGGATTTCTTCTAGTAAAAGCAAGGCATCTCTGTCGACAGCTGATAGGCAATGTCTTGGAATGAATAATTTGAGGGTTTTTTTTGCTGGAAATGAATAGTCTTTTATAAAGGACAATTTCACATTAGTGAACCTTCACTGTTAGACTTAACTAAAATTACAACATAATAATGATAAATACAGTTAATTCCAGTTCTGTGGAATGAAACAAGTATGTGGAATGACATTAGAATATTTGGAATGAAACTTGAATATATTCAATGGAAACTGATGTGACAGAGACTCTGTGTTGTAGATGATTGTGTGTGATATTATAGCATATGATCCCTACAAAGGGCACAACAAGTGAGACAGCACAGAATGTAATGGCAGCAATCCTAAGTAATGGAGAGATCATTATCACCCTGCCATCACCCTGCAAACTAATATTAGTAATAAGACAAACTATAGTAGTACCGATGAAGAAATCTATTCACGGTTTTACTGTAGTAGACTGATGCAGTGAACCATTAGCTGACCTTTAGAGAGACTAAAAGCCACGGGAATACTGGCTGAAGAGGGAAATAATCCCATTTTAGAGACTTATGAAGCCTGTTTAATTTGTGGCACAGCTCAGACCTAAATATTTTGGTCAGAGTTGGCCATTGCACAGACTGAGCATCTAGCTTTTTCCTGTATGTTCCTAGAGCACTATAGTACTACAGAACTACTGGAAAAATGGGCTTTGTTTCAGCATCCAGTTTAGATCTTTGTGATTTTTAAATCTATTTTACTCAAGAGTTCATTTAATTTTCATTTATTTTTTAGCTTTCATTTGCTGGTTAGCTGCATTTTGTATGTTAATTATTAATGTTAATTTTGATAATTTGGTTAATGTACTAAAAAAATACATGAGCATGCTCTTTTTGTCACTTAAACCTATTTGATGAGCTATAGACGTTTCTAAAACACTATATAATGATGAGTTGTGTTATTTCTATATATAGACATAGCTACTCTATAGCTGCATGCTGTGTTACTATAGTCACATCAGTCAAATGTGAGGCCATGATTTTGGAAACTAAAGCCTGTCCAAATTTGAGTCATTGCAACTGTACAGTCGGATGACTGTACAGTTGCAAAGAGGACACTAGCAAATCCACAACAGAATGGCTAAAAAAGAAAACACTGCTGTTTGCAATATATAAGTTACTTTACACACTATAATGTCCAAAATTTACCAAGGCATTTTACAGGAACTCTTAATTAATAAAGCAGAGGTTTCATGAAGCATTCTATTATAAACTTACAGTGGTATTGTCTTCGGTGTGGTAGCATGGTTAGCACAAATTTCTCAAGTCTTTCGGTTGGATCAAAGATTATAATAAAATTGTTTTTGGGATTGTTCCAATAACCATTGGCTAATTAAACAACATCCTCTCATCACCTATTAAATCTTCTCTCAACACGATTCTTGAGAACACGTAAAAATAACTGCAAAGGTGCAACAAAGAAAAAAGGAGCAGAGGAAAATCAATCAAAGTTTTACTTTAATCGGTCACCCTTCTATGCATTGCTAAAGAAAAACAAATCCCAAAGTAATAAATCTAGTGACTACGGAAGCGTAGAGCTGCCACCCAGGCAAAAGAAAAATACAAGTGTATCACGTTATAACGTGAAAGGTTTATTGTTCTAACAAGATACTTTTCCTGTTTGTACAATATACTATCATGTTTGTACAATATAGGATCACGTTCATACAATATAAATATTATATTGTACGAACGTGATAATTATGTATATTGTAATAACGTGATATTATGTTGTTCAAACGTGAAAAGTATATTGTACAAACATGATAGTATATTATACAAACATGATAGTATATTGTACAAACAGGAAAAGTATCTTGTTAGAACAATAAACCTTTCACGTTATAACGTGATACACTTGTATTTTTCTTTTGCCTGGGTGGCAGCTCTACGCTTCGTAAGTGACAGACTAAATAATAAAAAAAATAACTAAAATATGACTATGTATCATTCTGTTACCATTTAAAACAGCAGCTACAATTGTTTTTGTGCCAGCTGAGGTTTTCTTAGGTGATGCAGATTTTATTTTGATATCAGCAGAGCTAACCTTTGGAAGCTATACTCATAAAGGATTATGGGAAATGAATGAAAAAAAAAAAGGGGTCCATGACAAGGGGAATGTCCTTTCTTCCACTATTATGACGACAGAACTCATTATATTAGGATGATAGCTCGGTGATGAATATAAGAATCAAATGTCAAACAGTGTCCAAGAATAACCCTACAGTTGCAAATTATCGTTCTGGGGGTTACTCCACAGATTGCTGAGGACCTTTGAATGTGCTGTCAAAAACAATTAATCACTTGACAGTTTAGCAGCACCAAATGGCACTATGAGGAAGATGTAATTATAAATGTAATGTGCACAGTGATTAGGTATCCAAGGTTTAAAATGATGCTAAGTTAGAAATAAAATGAACACCACCCACAAGCCAAATGCTAATAGATTTTGGCCGTGTTGAGTGAATCTCTTAATGAACTGAATGCATAAATGTGTCTGTCCAGAGTGTTTTTAGGAGGCATCTGAAAAAAATGGGTCCACTGTTTTATAGCTTTGTTCTCTGGCAGAGCCGACCAAATTTCTGACACATAGAGCAAAAGGACACAATCTAACACTGGTTGTAGGCCATGTGCAATTAAATTCTTCCCTGACTGGTATAAAATTTAATGGATAGGCACGATCACGTAAGCTCTTATGCCATCATGCTGCTGGTCATTATGCCTTGAAGTAATTAAGTCATCATAAAATCATTAATCATTATCTCAGCGAGAGGGGAAAAGTGGTTGCCAATTTATGCTACATCTAAGGGATTTGTGACATTAATGCAGTTCAGTTAACAGAGCTTAAGTCAAGAAAATAACTCAAGTATTTTTCAGTTGGTGTCTCTGATTACTTAGACTATTTTGCACATGAGCAATCTTTAATCTCTTAACAACATTCAACAGGTCACCAGTGAATTGGTGTAGGGTCAGGGTTAGGTTTGGGCCACATGCTAAAAAGCGAAGATACTACTGTTCAGACTCTTCCAATTATCTTAGAATTACAGTTGTTCGCTTATAAGATCACCACATCTACGAGTGAGGTTTAGGGTTGTGCTTCAGCCGTATGTTAAATCACCTACCATTCAGAAACTACAAGATGTTACTTTCACATGAAGTCCCTTTTGTGAAAAGCTTTTCCATTGTGGAGTTCAAACAGGTGAAAATTTAATAAGGGTAAAACACTATCCCTAACTCCAGTGGGGGTTATGTGGCTAAAATAAACATTTATTGTTCTCAGTGGCATGCAAGTTTTCGGAACAATGTTGCCTATGTGTATTTCATACACTGCCATATAGGGATACATTGGATTCATAACCACTGTGTCTTTTTAAATTCTGTATATGGAATGTTGTACTTGAGACCTATTAAACTCTGTTCCACTCGGATGCTAAACCAAATTAGCTGAGGTCTTGATCTCCACTCAGAGTAACGTGTTACCATTTACTTGCTCGATTAGTATTCTGTTAGAATGTAGATGCTATAATCAGAAATGCGCAGGAGCATTAAGGGAGCGAATGAGTGAGAGATTCCATGAATGAGCAAACTCTCACCGTGTATGAAGAGAAAACTTGGAGGGAGGGTTATATAGGAGAGGGATAAATCTCAGCAGAAACCCCTCTCCAATAAAGCTCCATTTTTTTCCTCTGTTCTTTATAAATAGAACAATTCAATGAAATCCCACTGAGACATTGGATAAATCAATTTTCTACCATTGTATCCAACGCATCTTCAGTCTTTTCTGCCACAAGCTTTTATTGCTCTGGCAGTTTTTTAAATCTCTTTATGAAGATGAATTAACATCATTATTAAAAGATTGTGAGAACATTTTTATAGTCTATTAATGAACTTTTTTTTGGGGGGGGGGGGGGGGGAATAGAGTGGCAGAAGAGTTGAAGCATGAAATCAGGAAGTGCCCTTTCTGCACCTTCCTTTTCTTGTAGACGGGGAAAAAAATTCCAAGAAACTCACAGAATGTGAGACATCAAAGTAAATGTATAGGAAGAAAATTATTCTGAGAAACTGAAAAAAGCACAATCAGACTTTCCATGCTGTCTGATGTGATTTGCTTCTTATCATCAGAAAGCAAGACGGCAATTTTGTTTCCCAGGCTGTCGACTGTCTTAGAACTGCTGTGAATGGGTGAGTGGACCTGCCAAAGAGTCTTTGGTAGCCTGTCAGTTACAGTGACTGGGGCTGCCCAAAAAGCACATAGCCTGCCCAGCGCTTTTGATTAGACCACCACAACCAGCCAGCAATTCACATTCTCGACAAAAGAGAACTATGCAGGTTTTAATCTAATAGTGAGCTGGGGAAAAACTTTAAAGAAATAAAAAATGTCTTAAAAAGAATCCCAACTGCTTTGGCTAGACGTCTTAAGCCCTTTTGAAATTAATTTATAATTAAAAGCCTGACTTGCCAAAAGTTGATAATAGCCACTAGCAGGAGCTTCTATTTAAGTGAGGGAGAAGTCCTTTTGAAGTTTCCATGGCAGACAGTTGAGTCGGGCTCTGGAAGCCGATCTTTGGACTGCAGGTTCAGGTTTCATCAACACAGTGAAAAGCTGTTCCTATTTTAAGACAGCAGGTTATGGAAGTTTTATCAAAGAGTTGAGTCAAAGTCGATGAAACAAGAAAAGTCAATGAAATGAAACAGCAACACTGATCTTTATAGATTCATTTCTCTAACTTCTCCTCATTCCATATCTGCAATTGTAATATTATAGCTCTCTCTAGAGAGCTGTGAACAATCTTGTTTCATTTTAAGCAGCAAGTCTTTATCACCGGAACGAGCGTACACTCTTTCTACTGACCTTAAAGCTTATTTTCCAACCTCTGCTTGTTCACCTGTAAATTAATCCACAGATATCAAGGCCCAAACTTTAAAAATAACACTGATGTATTGAATGTTCATTTGCCTCTTTATATGGCACTCAGTTTCCCATACTCAAGAACCCATAAAATAAGATACGACCTATTGTTGTTGTCTTTGTCCTCATCCTTAGATTTTCTGTAAGACAAAGCGCTCTTCGTATGAGTGTCATCCATTTGCCCTCAGTCAAGGCCCCTTCTTATCTTTCCCAGCTCTTTCTCCTTCATATCCTTGGACGCACTCTTTTGCTCTGTCTTCAGATCTGTTTCTGACCCTTAATCTCCTTGTTCTGCCCTAAGAGCTTGTCATCTCACTAAGCACTGCTAACTCTAGCATGGCTTACATGACCGAAAAGGGCAATATATGGCTCTGACTTGATGAAATTGTATTGATCCAGTTAGTAAATCTAGTCCGCTGAAGAGTCTTGATGACAGTCTGGACGCTTGCATTCTTAAGTCCAGTGCAGATTTAATTGAAAAAAAGGGTGAGAGTGAAAGCTAGTAAATCATTTTCCTACTTGTGCAACCACAGCATAAAGACCAACAAAATAAAGTGAGTGCTCTTTGATACAAACGTTATGGCTTCTGCGCTGTCCTTTGCCAACGTTAAATTTATCTTAATTATCACTAATATGAGGTCTGCTCCCCCATCCTCTATTGCCCAGTGAGTCACTTGGCACGCATTATCGCCATCAATACCTGCTGTGTGGGAATATTTTGAATGTTCCACACATTTTCAGATATCTTTCTGTACAGAGAAGAACGCTGCATTATCCACTTAGTAGTAAAACTCTAGAAAACTGCTGCTGCCATCCCCCCCCCCAAAAAATAAAAATGCTTAAATGCAAAGAATATAAGCTTTTAGAAGTGAGGAACGTAATTCATGCATGGCAGAATGTGATAGCCGCAACAAGTGCAATATCATGACAATCCAATGTTTTTTTTACTAGCTGTATCACTCCAGTGAATTACTGAGATTGCACAACATTACACTTTTTGATTGAGCACCTACGGGACTGTTTTTGTGTTAAACTGTGTATGTGCATATACAAAGCCATAGAAGTGCACATAAATATATGGTCACATAATGAGAGTAATAAATTCAAAAAATTAATTGACATTGGAGACTTGCACAAATCACAAACGAGTATTGTTTTTATTCCCTCCTTAATGTTACAGTTTACTTTCAATTTCAAAGTTGTGTCATTTGCAGAGGAAAGGCAAATGACAACATCCACGATGATGAAAGATCTTTCCAACATATAATTTTGCTTGACAGTCTTTCCCCTGGCTACAGGAACTTTTAAAGCATTAGTCACTTCAGAGTCGGCAGTGTGGCAGAGACAGTGTGTGGGAGAGAAATGAAAGACAAAGATGTGCTGGGGGAGAGATGGCTGCATGGGCTTACATCTATGTTTCCATAACACACAGGCATGATACCACCAAAGGAACATATCCAAATGTACACAGCATTTATTAAAATCACCCACACACTGATAAAAATTTTAAAATCCTTTACTGGCAGCCTGTGTATAGACATTCATTTTATCTTATGTACTGGTAGTTTAATGCTGCCCTTTGTGAGCAAAGCTGGGTCTATTCAAATTCAGAAAATCACTACTCGAGTCAGTGTCACTCAAATAAACTGCTCGGGTTTCTTTCATTTTGACCTTCTCTCCAGTAATCCTAGATTTATTACAGTGTGCTGTGAAATTTATCACAACACTTCCCAATAAGAAGCTGGAGAGAGGTTGCCACTTTCATTCTCTCATTATTGTTCTGAGATTTGAATGATGTATTGTTTTTAGCATGCTAACAGCACTGGCTCTAGGGTTGTCAGTGTTATTCCGACTGTCTCTGGCCCGGTCTACACTTTGATTCTGACTGAAATATCTCGGCAAGTACTAGATGAATCACCAGCTGCCATTTTGTACACACTTCCATGCGTTCCCAGGAGAGTAAACTGTGACTGCATTGATCCACTGGCTTTTTATCTAATGCCACCCACAGGTTGACATGTCTGGCTTTTAGTGACATATCTTGACAAGAACTGGATATATTGTCCCTGAGAGAATGAATCCTGATGACTTTGTTGATCCGCTGACATTTGATGGTGGTTTGCACCTGCTAAACATCAGCATCGTAACATTGCCATTGTGAACGCGTAAGACATTATCATAGGCTTGCGAACATTGTCACGAGGAGTACTTTAGCACTGATATTTTGTGATATTGGGGCAAGAATCCTGCTTTAACCCTCTATAGTATATTATCACCAATAATTACAAGTAGCTCTAACCCTATGTTAACAGAAATTATTTGGCACCAAAGCTACTTGTGTAGCTTTACTTGTGTAAAGATTATGTCTAGTGTTTACACTGACATAGTAATAGCAGTGTAAACTGGGGACATTTAGAAGCTTCCCAGTTAAAGCTTTACCTGCTGCTATGCTAGTTATTAAGAGGCAGACGTTAGCATATTTGGACAAGAGGGTTGAGTGGAAGCTTGGCTAGCAAGAAAGACACAGAATACGGTAAGTAGTGCTATAGTAAAAGTCTAATAAAAAACTAGAAATGCATTTACCAGATCTGGAGCAGATATTTCTTGAATGATCTGTACCATGCAGCAAATAACGCAGCAAATCAGATCCCTAAATAACGACAGTTCCACACTTCCACTTCCGCACTGGCTTAATTTTACTACTTACTCTGCATGTTGAAAAATTAATCTTAAAATAATTAATAGTAGGGGTATTTGGTTCGACTTTTATTGCTACTAATGTGCAGAGATGGGCAGTAACGCGTTACTTGTAACGCGTTACTGTAATCTGATTACTTTTTTCAAGTAACGAGTAAAGTAAGGGATTACTATTGCAAAATCGGTAATTAGATTACCGTTAATTTCCCGTAGGAACGCTGCGTTACTGCATTACTAAAACCGTGATTTTTTTGCGAGAATGTCTCATGACAGTGACGTAAGCGAGTGCGCCGTTGGTTACAACAGCTGTGTGCAGGTCAACAGTGGATCACATATCGATTGTGGGAGAGAGTATGAGTGTGCAGCGTTTAAAGCGTGGAAGTACTGACCTTACTTTGAGTTTGATTCCATAAAAAGTGACAAAAACATTAGCGTCCGTTGTGCGTGGGAAGAAAACTTTTTACAGCGAAAAAAACCCCTAAACTTCCAAGCAAGCACCGAGTGCGCAACGACGTAATGGGAAACTCACAGAGAAACTCGCGGATTCTTCAACTGACCGCGGCACACCTGCACCAGGGTAAACCTCCGCCCACCCCCAGTCCTGCTTTACAGGTGAAAATAGAGCAACAGGACCGCTGAGTCTTTGACTTTATTTATTTTCTGTTGTGTTTTACTTGCATCTATTTGAAAGAGTGAGTGTAAACACAAAAAATATTTTATTTTATGTGCTGGAATGTGCAGAAAATAGGTTTAAATGTTAAACGGATTTATTCAAGTCAGAGAATATAATAAAATTTCTGCTTGATGCATAAAGTTAAAAGATTAAAACTGATGAAACAAGTTAAAAAAAAGAGACTTTTCCATTTGATTACATTTTGTATGATGGATTATGTAGAAAAAGTAGAATTGGGCTGAAAGATCTATCGCTTTATCACCTCTTCAGGTTGTAAATCGTGTTTTTAAAAAGTAACTAAGTAACTAAGTAATTAATTACTTTTGAAAATAAGTAATCAGTAAAGTAACGGGATTACTTTTTTGGGGAAGTAATCAGTAATTAGTTACTGAATACTTTTTTCAAGTAACTTGACCAACACTGCTAATGTGATTAAATATGATTCCAAGAGGTCCTGAGCAACTTGCACACATCTCAGAGACATCACTGAACTCTTCCAAAACAACAGTATTTGATGCCAAAGGAATGCAAATAGTTTTACGAGCATTATGCTAGCAATTAGCTTAAAGCAACATCAAGACTTATTTTTACCAGTTTTGCTAGCTAAATCTGTTTTAACAAGCACTGGTCATCTCGACAGCATTGTCATCTGATCCAGCTGTTCTAGAAGCAGAACAGAAATTACTTTAGTTTCGCAGCACATTAGCAACACAACAGCTACTTTATAATACATTAGGAGAGCTAGCATTAGATGCATGTTAAGGCCCGGTTTGTAGCTGTAATGCTCCCTCTGTGGCGCCTCATAACATGCACAAAGTACACTATCAATCTTTCCTCCCTTTACAGAGCATGGCTCAATCACCCTCCTGACAAGTGCAGCCATCTCTCATTTGGACACCCATGTTATCCAACTGGCAGTGCTCACATTACAGGCGTGCCTACTCCTTTCTCTGTCTGCTTGATGTGAACCTGCTGCCGCCACACAATAGCAACTTTCTGTGGGCTGCAGCACTTGTCTACAGGGGGATTTTTAGCTGAGGCTCCCTCTAATCGGGCTAATTCTGAATCACCCTGGCCATTCCAAAGGGTGCGTTCATCGTGCTGTATTAATCTTTGGGTGAACTGATGCTGAACTCTTTATCAGCTAGGGGAGGAGGGTGTATAATTGCCTTCGAGAGGAGATGGGGAGAAAAGGAGAGGCGAGGCGATCCCACCTCCCTCTTTGAATGTCTCGCTTATGCTCAACAAATATCCTGCTGCTGTTTGCCAACATCTTTTTTTGACAATGTGAGAGAGAAAAATAATGTTCACTGGACAGCTACTTGTCATATGCAACATCTGACATCAGCTATCATCATCACGACCTTCATCGTGATCACTAACATATCAAGTTTTAATGAGCAATATCTAGCTCTTTGTTTGCCTGCTACCTGATAAGAAAACAGGATCAACTTGATGTTTTTGTGCGTTACATTTCCTGGTGAAAAGGCCCATGAAATTTACATCCTATAGGTAGCATGTATACATGGTAACTCTCAAGCAAAACTGCTGAGCAAAATGCTTTCTGCTGATTTTGGTTACGCGTCTCCTAAAAGCCTCACTTCCATGTAGAGTGAAGGAGGGGAGCGAGGTGGAGGAGGTTCGTAGAGTTCTGTGGTAACCTAAATAATTACACGGCCTGTTCTCCCAGAGTGATTAATTATATCTGCAGAAAGGGATTTCTTATTTTAGAGCCCTCCACAGACAAGGGCTGGTGGGGAGAAAGACATGAAGAAGGGGAAAAAAAGAAGACAAAATACAAGGAGGCCCTTATCAAACCTTTCTTGACAGATTTAGGCTGTATGCGAGACTTGCAGAGTAATATCTTTTTTCCCTCCTTTCTGGTCAGCTTGCAAGAGCTGTACTGAGAACATGAAGGATTTAAAGTGAATCAGTGTTTCACAGTGAGCATAATTAACTGCATTTGAGGATCTTGACAGGATACTGGGAAAAATTTTATAGCATAAATGCCTATAGCATTTGAGAAGGATTAGAACGTCTCATGCCCATTACTTCACATAATTTCCTCATTTTTCCTTATCTGTATGTACCAGAGTGGCCCTTCCCCAAAGTTTGTGAACATACATGTCTCAGTTGGCTGGGAGGGTTTTCCCCACTGGCTGACTCCCTGCAGCCTGCTTTGTCACATTGCAGACCAGTATTTAAATTTGTTATGATGCAGCTTAACATGGCATTGCGCTGCATCTTTGGTTGGGAGGTCAAAGAAGGCTGAAAATCTCATAAGACCTTATCCTCATTGGCTCACTATGTGTTCCATATGGAAAACTCAGATTTGGATGCTATTGTGAATAGAGCTAAATCTGTGAACCACTTTAAAGAGAAAATGAGTGAAAGTAAAGGTAAACAACAGTCAACAGCTGAACACGATCATGATATGATATCTGACAAAGCCCATTCAGATGGACTCAAGAATGCCTTTATATTTCAAATGTGTTCATTTGCGTTACCGTTATTTTGAAACCAGATGACTTTTGGCTTATTAATGCTACAGTCACTATAGCGAAAACAGTTGTTGGAGATTGCAGCATGATCAAAATTAATGCACGTGTGTGCAATAAACTTGCAATCTCATTGAATTTGAAATGGTTGCTTTGAAGATGGGAACCTGGACTCGCCTCTTCAGGTTTTTGGGGGATGTTGCTAACTCCGGGTCCGATAAAAGGCACCACAGTAGATGTGCTCGGTGCGAGGTCTCGCAGCAAGCTATCAAATACGGCGCATTTCTCGGCTTTGAAAAAAACGCTATGCGTCGCCAGGTGTTTCGTCGGATTTTAGGTGTTACCTCCTTTGACAGTGTCACAGTATCAGCTTAAAGTACTTGTTGCAGGCTGCTGAGTTTGCATCCTTTGCTGTGAAGTACAGCCAGACTTTTGACCGCTTCGCCTTGGGTATTTTTAATCTGTAGCTCTGCTCTAAAAGAACGTACTGACCTGGACCCGCCTACTATCCTCGGAAACATAAAATGATTGGCTAGAATCTAAAGTGTATCACAGCTCAGGATAAAATAAAGCACCGAATTTTGCGCTGCTCTTCGGTCTGGTTACTACCGTGATGGCACCAGTTCTGACAGATTTATGAGTGAACTTGACTTTAACTCATTCACTGCCAGCCATTTTCAAATCAGGTAACTCCCCACTGCCAGGGTTTTTGAGCATTTTTACTCATTTTTGAAGAGCCACAGAAAGCTGTGTGTTATGATCATATAAACGCTGAACCTACCAAAATGAAGAACAGACTCTCTTCTTTCATCCAAAAAAAAAGCTTGTTTCTACCATTTTCCATTCTTTAGTAATCAGCTGTAGAAGAGAGGTGGGTTCCACCAAAAATGCCTGTTTTGACCAAAAAAAGGGAGAAAACGAGCTTTTTGTGAAAAATACATTTCAAGCAGAAAAGTGCCTTTGACACTAATATTTCTTGCTTTGTGACACCTCTAACATATAAAATAGTTTTTCACTTCTATAAAACAGAAATAACACTGAGAAAGGTTATGTTTTATCAAAACAATTTATTTACAAATATATGAAAAAATAAAATTCACTGACAAGCTGCCTGAGGTTGTATTCTAGCCCCTCCCATTGAAAAACGTAATTGACGTCTATAGACGTCAATGGCAGTGAATGAGTTAACACTAGCATCCCCAGGCTTCTACCTTTCTACCTATAAAACCCGAGAGCAGTCAAATGGTGGAAGTGGAAGCTAAATTGGCTAGTCATTCATATGTATATTAGGTTGTTACCTAGGAATTCTGGAGGGAGGGGAGTGGGGGTGAGTGATTGAGGGGGTGGGGGAGTGGAGTGTTTCAGTTTGCCATCTTAGGGAGAAATCAACACATGTCCTTTGTATGTCCTTTGTTGCTGACATTTATTGATGAAAACAGTACAAAAAACCAACCATTTGTACACATATTTACAAATAATGATAAAAAGTGAGTGAGTACATTTCAACATTTTCAGCAATCACTCACAATCCTGGCACTGCCACGGTATCTGTCGTCTGCATTTACCACATGTGTACCTGTAGCAGTGAACACATCGCACAGTGGCCTGATTTTTTTTGCATCTGTGTACTTGGATTTTAGGTCGCAAGCCACCCAAAACTTGCTCCATGCACCACTCAGCAGGCCATTTGTAAATATGTGTACAAATGGTTGGTTTTTTGTACTGTTTTTATCAATAAATGTCAGCAACAAAGGACATACACCCATGTGTGTTGATTTCTCCCTAAGATGGCAAACTGAAACACTCCAAGTTGGTGACTTTTGGAGATTTGTTTCCCTGGATGATTGAGAATGCATCAAGATGAAACACAAAAGGAAGCTCACCGCTTTTAGCAGCTCCCCCACCCCCTCAATCACTCACTGAGTGATTGAGGGGGTGGGGGAGTGGAGTGTTTCAGTGTTTCAGTTTGCCATCTTAGGGAGAAATCAACACATGTCCTTTGTATGTCCTTTGTTGCTGACATTTATTGATAAAAACAGTACAAAAAACCAACCATTTGTACACATATTTACAAATGGCCTGCTGAGTGGTGCATGGAGCATGTTCATTGGTTCATGGACCTCCCTGAACTAATGGCATTTATTGCAATTGTCATCTTGCGGGGGGTTTACAGGGTTCCATCGGTAAATGACTGCTGGTCAGCAAACCTGGGAAACCCACAGATAATTGGAACTATGGCACGAAACCGCTTCCAAGACATCATGCAACACTCCACTCCCCCACCCCCTCAATCACTCACCCCCACTCCCCTCCCTCCAGAATTCCTAGGTAACGACCTAATATACATATGAATGACTCCAGCATTTGACTGACTGCTCTCCGGCTTTTAAAGGTAGAAACGCAAAATGATGACTCCGCAGGGGTCTAAGGTAGAAAACCAAAATGACTGCTCTCCGGGGGTCTCAGTGACTTACAGGTTTCTTTGAAAAATACTTTCTTATATCCAGGTTCTTTTTGCTGCCATCCTCCTCTCCTCCTTGCAGTTCCTGCAGCGCAGGTTTGCCGCTGCTAAAACTAAACAGAGCTCGCTGAAAGGCACAGCCAATCACATTGGCCATATTTGTCACATCACGTAGGACTCCAATAGAGAACGTAATTTAACTCTTTCTGCACCGCTAGGTGAATGAGACGTTGACAGATCGTTTTTTTTTTTTTCAATTCTATCGGTTTTGTTTTTCTTATCAAATTATTGGTGGGGAAAATTCAATAATCGCTGGATATTGGTCCCTATTGGATATTGGACATGTCCCTTCCGTCCATGCAAAATCTACGGCCTTGCTATATATATATGTATATGTATGGAAGCTCCTGTCAGGCATCATATCGGCTAAGATGAACAGGCACATGGGTCAATGGGGATGTGGCGTACAACACTAGAGGCCAACTCCAAGCCCATAGCACAAGTCACCATCAAGTGCGGGATCTACCAAGGAGATACTCTGTCCCCACTGCTGTTCTGCATAGGCCTGAACCTCAGTGAGATCATTAACAAGACTGGCTACGGATACCAACTACGGAACGGAGCAGTTGTCAGCCACCTCCTGTACATGGATGACATCAAGCTGTATGCCAAGAGTGAACGAGACATCGATTCACTGATCCACACTACCAGGCTATACAGCAATGACATTGGAATGTCGTTTGGACTGGAGAAGTGTAGCCGGATGGTAACAAAGAGAGGGAAGGTAGTCAGAACTGAGGGGATTGAACTACCAGAAGGCAACATTGCAGACATAGAGGACAGTTACAAGTACTTGGGGATCCCGCAGGCGAATGGGAACTATGAAGAGGCCGCTAGAAAAGCTGCAACCACCAAGTACCTGCAGAGGGTCAGGCAAGTCCTGAGGAGTCAGCTGAATGGTAAGAACAAGATCCGGGCCATCAACACGTACGCCCTGCCCGTGATCAGGTACCCTGCTGGGGTAATAGGCTGGCCAAAGGAGGAGATAGAAGCCACTGACATAAAGACAAGAAAGCTCCTTACCATGCATGGAGGGTTTCACCCCAAGTCCAGCACCCTGAGGCTGTACGCTAAGCGGAAGGAAGGGGGCCGGGGACTGGTGAGTGTCAGCACCACAGTCCAGGATGAGACAAGGAACATCCAAGAATAGATTGGGAAGATGGCCCCAACTGACCGAGTGCTCAGTGAATACCTCAGGCAGCAGAAACCCAAGAAAGAGGAGGGAGACGAGGAACCATCATGGAAGGACAGGCCCCTGCACGGTATGTACCACCGGCAGATAGAGGAGGTGGCTGATATCCAGAAATCCTACCAGTGGCTGGACAAAGCTGGACTGAAAGACAGCACAGAGGCACTAGTCATGGCAGCACAAGAACAAGCTCTGAGTACAAGATCCATAGAGGCTGGGGTCTATCACACCAGGCAAGACCCCAGGTGCAGGCTGTGTAAAGATGCCCCAGAGACAATCCAGCACATAACAGCAGGGTGCAAGATGCTAGCAGGCAAGGCATACATGGAACGCCATAACCAAGTGGCCGGCATAGTGTACAGGAACATCTGTGCCGAGTATAACCTGGAAGTCCCGAGGTCAAGATGGGAGATGCCCCCAAGGGTGGTGGAGAATGACCGAGCTAAGATCCTGTGGGACTTCCAGATACAGACGGACAAAATGGTGGTGGCTAACCAACCGGACATAGTGGTGGTAGACAAACAGAAGAAGACGGCCGTAGTGATCGATGTAGCGGTTCCGAATGACAGCAATATCAGGAAGAAGGAACACGAGAAGCTGGAGAAATACCAAGGGCTCAGAGAAGAGCTCGAGAGGATGTGGAGGGTGAAGGTAATGGTGGTCCCCGTGGTAATCGGAGCACTAGGTGCGGTGACTCCCAAGCTAGGCGAGTGGCTCCAGCAGATCCCGGGAATAACATCGGAGATCTCTGTCCAGAAGAGCGCAGTCCTGGGAACAGCTAAGATACTGCACAGGACCCTCAAGCTCCCAGGCCTCTGGTAGAGGACCCGAGCTTGAAGGATAAACCGCCCGCAGGGGCGTGCTGGGTGTTTTATATATATATATATTAGAGATGGACCGATCCGATATTACGTATCGGTATCGGTCCAATACTGACCTAAATTACTGGATCGGATATCGGAGAAAAATAAAAAATGTAATCCGATCCATTAAATATCACGAAAGCACCTCACAAAACTTGCAACACGCCGTAACTCACCTCAGAACGTTAGCACGTCGGAGCAGTATGCATCACGTGATAGAGCGGCTGTGGCATGCGGGACCTGTCGGTGGTCTGGATAGCATGTGGAGCTTCGCTAGCAACCCAGCATTTCATCTCCGACAAAGTTATCCCGAGAGAAGTAAAGCAAGTGTGTAAGTTCATCTCTGAATGTTTGTAAAGCATTCCTGCGTTAAGCTTAACAAGCGATATATGGAGCAACTGCCTCCTCTTGCTGCTACTTCAATCATGAAACTGCTTAACGATCAGCTGATCGGCTTTTCTGTCGCGAGTCCGTCTCTCTAGTTTGCTTTTGGCCCACTTTGCACCAGAAAGAGGAAACCAGCGGCTGAACAGCAGCAGCACATTTAAGCTTGATAAGCTGTTGTTAGAATTTATTTAATATTACTTTCTACACCAGGATCTTTTTCTACGCAGCTGACGGCTGTAACTGTGCAGGGGCGGATCTAGCAAAGTTTAGCCAGGGGGGCCGATAGGGCATGAACAGGGAAAAGGGGCACAAAGACACACTTTTCTTTATTCTCATTTAAAATGTCTAGCTTTTAATAAATAATTATCCGAATCTTACACCCAAAGTTTTAATTTGATGTAAAAGGAATAGAAGTCCATTACTGTATATAGTAACTATTAAGTCTACGGTAATATATATACCCTAGTAAGCTATAGTACTTTTTCCTTTGGGAAGGTACCATCTGTGCAGTCTGCAATTTTGCTGAAGAAAGATGTTGAATCTATTTAATATTTCTTGAAAAATAATTGATTTCTGTGCATTTTTTTTCCACACTGCATCAAATTAAGGTTGATTACGTCGATTAAGCATCATGAGGTGGAGCGTGAGGGGTGGTTCCCTATTTTTTATTTATTTATTTTTGTTGTTGCTGGGAGTTGGAACCCTATTAGTTAGGTTGCTTAATATTTACGCTAAGTACTCTTTAAAATACCAGAATAGGGAGGATGGTGTAGGTTTAAGTTTATTAGATTGATCAGTATTGCTGAACTATGAAACATTTTTTTTGCATACAGGTATAACAGAATAGCTTTAGTGTAGTTGTTGTTTTAAACTTGAGTATGAACTTATACAAAATTCAGCAAGATATTAAAAAAAACAGTTTTGTTGATTAAAAAACACTATATCGGATTCATATCGGTATCGGCAGATATCCAAATTTATGATATCGGTATCGGTATCGGACATAAAAAAGTGGTATCGTGCCATCTCTAATATATATATATATGTATATGTATGTATGTATGTTTGTATGTCTTAACACTTTTAGTTAACTTTGAGCACTTCCGCTCAAACATATTTAGATCCTTGTTAGTTATGTACCTTTTCTTTCTTTCTTTCTAGCATTAATTACTTCAAAGAAAACATTAGTTGAGCTATGCTGTTCACCCCTGCTTGTGCTACTTGTAGCCCAGACTGGGAACTGCTGGTTTAAAAATTAGATCTTGGCATCTGACCAGGTGGGACAAAAATAAACAAAATGAGCACAAGGTTTTTTTTTTCTTTCTTTTTTCCCTCACAGAGGAGGTGAATCAAGTTCAAATGTACTTAAAAGTCAGACCAAACACACATAAAACAAATGAGATTAATATTGCTGAGTAAAAAAAGAATTCCCTGATGCCCCCTAGAGAATCTAAAGCTTTCCAAAAATGCACAAAACCAATAAGTGCTGAATTATTTAACATTGGTACCATACCTGAAAGGGGAGCAAGGAGCTAATTAAATATATGTGCATTACAAGAACTCCAGTCTTATATTTTGTACACCTCACATGTAGTTTTGCGCTTTACTAAGGAGGGTGGAGTAGTAAAATCATAAATTCCAATATATTACGAACACATTTTATTCTCATTCATCACAGCAAAGACAAGGGAGGTTAGGCACATGAGTGCAAATCACTGCTCAGTGGAACTGAACATACTGTAGATCTCCATATTCTGGCTGTGTGCTGATCTGCCTGGCAAAGGCCAGTTCAGCACCGTCCCTCCTCAGCTATCCTAAATGGCACATAATCTCTGAAATTCTCTTAACCTTTCCATGGTTTCAAGGAGCACTGATGAAACGTTCAACCTGCCCATTATCTCATGAATCTGTCAGTGGTTCTCTTACTTACTCAACTCTTTGCAGGTTTTGTCTGGTAAGCCAAAATGGCTCACGGTTCAGAAACAACAGAACGTTTCTCCTCCTGCCCAATGGGCCATTCTGGCTCAGAGATGGCTTACTTGACTCTTTTCTTATTCATCTCTGCTAAGGAGGTGAAGGAGCTGCTTGTGCTGAGTATGCAGCAAAAATGAAAGGCCAAATTTAAGTGATCAGAGTATTAGAAAATGTTCAGCTCTTTTACTATGAGTCAAGCATTATTGAGTTATATAACTTTTTCCAAAAGAGCCTCTGTTTTTGATATGGGGACACATCATCATCTTTTAGTCATTTGTACTTTATTGCTCACTGTAAATCATTGTAGTTTTCCTCCTTGTAGAAATCTTTTTTAATCACCAGAAACTTAATTAAAAAATAAAAACATATGCTAACTTGTCAGATTGTCATCTTTGTCCTCAAAGGCTAAATTACGGTACTTCTTAGCAGTTGTTCAGCTGCGCCATAATTCAGACTCAAAGGAAGACGTTCATCCTCTGTTGCTTTTCTGAGGTGCACAAAGTACATCTGCTGAATCCTGACACCTCAGACGTGGAAATGACATTTACATCAAATCTACTACTTACTGTGTGGCTTGGAGATTATTCATGTATATGTCAGTGAAGTAGAAAAAAAGAATAACATTTCTTCTCACCTCATTTACCTTTGCGTTATAACTGTTACATGAGGGTGAGCAGTTGGTTATATGAGAGCAGTAGTGTGACTTAATGCAGCTATGCCATTGGAATTGAGTCAAGTGAGTATCTGCCAACACATTTCTTTGGTCAATTTCAAACGGTTGTTGTTCACTATTAGGGTTATGCTACTGGCTTCTCTCAAAACATTCACCCCCTAACAAGACGCTCTTGGCGGTGTTTGATTGTCATTTAGTCTTCACTTTCAAATAAATGAAAAGTGCTTTTGATTATATTCTTGCATTGGCCCTGGCCAAGAATCCTCCATCTGGTCTTTGTGTGAGAATTAGACTGTGAAGATGCAAAGTTGGATTAGACCTCCTTACTGCCAAGCATCCAAGGGCCTTACAAATAAAAGGCTGTCATGCTTCAATTTTCTCTTGACAGATATAAACTTGAAGATTGAAAAGTTGTGAATGCACAGTGCATTTCCTATTGCATGATTAGGCAATACAATTAAGAGTATAGTCCAATAAATTGCCAAGTCTCATCCAAACCAAGCGTTAGCAGACATTAGCTATCCCATTAGGACTGAGCAACACCTGCGCAAAATACTAATCCAAACTCATGATTTAATAGAACCTACCATAAACAGAGGCTGCCAAATAGATAAAGATGTCCAAACTACTGGTTTGTCAATGAATATAACCTTTAATATCTTAATCAAAGAGTAATGAGCAATATAGTCATAATTCCTGCAATTTATGCCAGAAGATTACAGTATATATAATATAAGTGCTATTGTTCATTCTTGCTCTCAAGTCTTGAAATGATAGACCAGGTGCTGAGCCAGTGGCAGTATGTCAATTTCCCATTGGTCTCTCATCAAAGACTGGAGTTATATTCACAATGTCCATGGGCAAAACAACCAGGAAAAGCTGCTGGCCTCTCACCTCGATAACCTCCAGCCATTATTAACAGGAAACACTCATGCCCATGAAATGGAAACACACTACAGTTTCCAACACTATCCAAACCAAGTAAGCAACATTTGAAAGTTTTGGCTAGAAGATGACAATAATGTAAAGAATGGTTGCAAACAAGTGAGAAGTGACAGACATTTATGACATTTGAGATTAAAAGACAGAGATAGCTTTACTTTAGTACATGTACATGTTAATGCATTGTGAAATGTTTTCACATTTCACAATGCAAGCACTGATTGATGGAAGGGTGCTGTCTAAAGCTTCCTCTGCTTTATTGTCCTTATTAACTCTAACTGCCACCATAATTTAGTAATTTAGTAAAGCGCTATACAAATACAGACCATTTACCAAAAGAATATCTTGTTAAATGCACTTTTAACTAGCAATAAACCTGATTTTGTTTCCCAAGCAGAGCAGTTTTCCACAGCTGGACACTAAAAAGGATATAGGAATGAAGCACACTAGCTTTGCTTTGCCAGCCCTAAAACTACATCTATCTTTTATGTCAAGTCTATGAAAAAATACCTATATTGAGGTGGGCAGATCGATCCAAATATTAGTAGTATTGATGGGTTGCTGGTTTAGCTCAGTTGGATGAATAGGCGACCATATGCCGCATGGCTGAGAGCGGCCGGGCCAGGTTCAAGCCTGACCCGTGGCTCTTTACTGGATGTCTCCCTCTCTCTTTCTCTCCGCCTCCCTGTCAGTCTTCTCTGTATCTGTCTAATAATAATAGTAAAAAAAATATTAGTAGTGTTGATGCCAGTGCTGGTTCTGGATTGATACTAGTGTGATAGGATTAATACTTTGTTCCTAACTTCCAAGTTAACTATATAGCCCACTGAATTGCATTAAATAATAAAATATATGTATCAAAAATATACCTCAAACATGAACTAATAGAAATGTACCTTTGTGTGTTGACTGTCATGTCTATTTTACTTTTACTATTTTTGGGGGTCTGTTTGACAGAAAGTGCTTTACAGACAGGTACAAATACTTTTATCTCTCCAAAAAACTTCAAACTTGGAAAAACTGAAAGCTGTGTTTCATTGGAAAATAAAAATCTCAGTAGTGTAGTGGTCATTAAAATGTGTTCAGAGTTTACAGATTGATGATGATTAATGGTGCAAATCAAGGCACACTGCTCTGCCCTACAAAGCTGCCTTTATAGGGTAAAATTATCAGTACTCTGATTGGTATCTGCCTTGTTTCTGTGTTTATACTTGGATCTAATTTTATTTATTTATCATCAAGAAGACTTGGTGAAAAGCTTTAAAAGACCAACAGCACGAAATAACCCCCCCCCCAGAAAACACTTAGTGCCATTTAGTAGGACTCCTAGTGGTAAGACAAGACCCAGGATTGCAGGGATACATGCTTTTGTACTTATCCACACTCTCCTGGCTTTGTGATGCAACACCTCATCCGGCTCAATGGAAAACTGTGAGTGAGTCAGACATGTGCGCAGACTGTGAACCAGACCCTGGAGAGTGTTGCGAAATAAGCGTGTGAGATAAAACACAGAATAGAAGTTTTACAATAACTGAGGGTCAAGCAGGGCATGCTTTGTTGGCAGAATGAAAAAAAGAAGAAAGAATATCTGAATTTGAAAGGGACCTCCCTTTCATTTTGTCTGTCTCCTCCTTGGCTGATATGACTGAATGAAATCTGTCAGCAGCTCTTTTTACGGAAAAATAAAGCCCACAAAGGTTTATACGTGACATGCCTCCTTAATGATTTTAATGTTTTTTTTATTTATTTATTTGCCCCACTTAAGCTTTTAAAGCACATTCCTCCCAGGCGGCCTTGAGACGCAATTGCCGTTAACATTCTGTAATAATTGTCCATCACTGAAAAATCCCCCCCCCCCCCCCCCCCCCCACACACACACTCACTTAAAGAATGAAAATTGCACTCTTTAAGCATGGAGTGCGTCCTTTCTCACTCTCTCAAAGATTTTTTTTTTTTTTTGTAATTTATTTTTATTTTTTTGCCTTTGAATTTGCCACCAAGGCTTTGAATGCCAAAGGAACACTTTTAATTCATCAGTGG
The DNA here is from genome assembly GCF_057382275.1 of Copadichromis virginalis. Classification (NCBI taxonomy): domain Eukaryota; kingdom Metazoa; phylum Chordata; class Actinopteri; order Cichliformes; family Cichlidae; genus Copadichromis; species Copadichromis virginalis. The sequence goes on from NC_140639.1 coordinate 41,815,659, forward strand.
GGTGGTGGTAGGGGTGCTGGAGTGGGGGTGGGGTACACTGAAGGCTGTTCTGGATCATTGGACAGACAGCGTCTGAAGTTTGAAAGGCAGAGAGGGAGAGTGAGGAGCGAGAGGCGGAGAAAAGGAGTGACTTGGTAATTTAAAAAGTCTTCCTTGTAGCACGAATAAAGGACTCTGCAAGCAGTAGAATCCAAAGACCTCCACCATTTAATTATCAAGTAATTGTAAAGTGCATAACAACAGAGAGCTGAAAGCAGGAGACAAGGGAAGTGGGACTGTTCCATGAAAATTTAATTAGCTGAATATCATTTCTCCTTGCTATCAACCACTGCAGAATTTAAGAGGGACAAATAAAGGAAAAAAGAAAACAACAACAACAAGCTCCCTTTAAGATAAAACTAAATGTACTGTCACAGTTTAGATCTTCAGTGACTTGGATCAATATGTAATTACCTCTGGGAGGAAGAAACACCTTCTCCCTCACATCTTTTTACTCTCTCTTTAACCCCTCTTTATTCCCATGGAAGGAAACAAAACAGCAGCTGTCAGTGACTGTCAGTGTGTCCAAACTGCACAACACACATGCGTCTTTTCTTTTTTCTATTTCAATTAAGAATTCGAATAGTCTAAAGAAAAATATATTTATCTGTTCTTATTGGTGATACTTTTCGTTTCCCTGTGATAACTCAGGTGGATAAAAGTGGTTGCCTGCAGGCGAGATTGAAAAATGAAGCGTGTATAGTAAGGGGGGGTGGGGGGTGGTGTCACTTGTCGTAGTTTAAGGAACAGATAGAGGTGGAGGTGGAGGGACATGCACTCCACTCACTCTTAGTAACAACAGCCCTTGCCCTGCGGCACATCCCTTATCCGCAGACCAACAGCTCCCGTTCAAGGAGACAAACTGGTACTACTATAGTGGTAGAGTTATTGCTTTAAGAATGAATTTAAGTGAATTCCACAGGACAATCATGAATTTTTTCACTGACATGTCCTAAAATGTGTTATTTCGGCATCTTTCAAATTAACATCAAAGACAGATAATTTGGTCACAGTAAATCCTATCTTCTTAAATATGCATTTGCAGACTATATGTTATAAATTTGGTGGTAACAAGAAATATTATCCTCTCTGGAATATATGTTTCATCATCTAAATGAGAAAAAGCATTTAATCAAGCATAGGCTTAGCAGCAGCAGATCGCCTGATCTCGATCCTGTCTCCAAATGTCTTACACAAGGAACACTGTTTAAGCTGCTTTAGCACGCACTTAGTTCCCATGGATCTGCAAGCTGCTGTGCAACCCACTTCCACTCCAGCTCCCCGTTTTCATGCTTTATATGGCTTAGTAAGCATGATTTTTGTTTTTATTAATGTTTTTGATGTTCTATGCTAATCTCCCTCTGAAAAACAACAACAATAAAAAAAACTTTGTAACAATGTCTTTTATTTAAATGCTAAAAAGCTGTTTTTCACTGAGCTGTTAAGTTGAAAGTATTTGACCAAACAACAAATTATGGAATGGAGGATATTTTATGATGGACTAAACAGAACTGTGATTTAAAAGTGTTTGGCAAAATCATTCAGTGCTCTCAACCTCTCATTTGCTTTGCATTTTATACAACACTTGCTAACAGGCTTGTGTTTTCTGTATCTGCTAGCTAGTGGTTACATGGTGTCTGTGTATTTTTTTAGCCATTTGGACTGAAGGGTTTGACTAATGAGGCATCCTTTTTACTGCCTGGAGACTGAGCCATTATTATGTAGTTGTTAATGTTACTTCCCTTTACCCCCAAAGAGCTGGGGGCATAACATAAACATGTCAATGATGCTAGATTAGCCTACTGTGAGCAACAGATACTTGATTTTAGCTTTCCTGAACAAGCAAATGAATTTTTGAGAACTGTAGGGTTTTGTTTGTTTGTTTGTTTGTTTTTTTAAGACCTTGCTGGTTCCACAAAAGTCATTCTTTGCCATGATATTCAATTGGTTAACAGCCTAGTCATTGGCGCTTTGTCATTTATTACTTACTATCAGACATCAAACCCAAGTCAAGTCAGTGAAATTTGCAGGCTGTCATCCTAATCTCTGAGAACTTCGACTAGAAGCATTCTTTGTTTCACTCAGATGACTGAGGTTGCTGCTTTTCACTGAGAACAAAGTCTTGCTTGAGTTCATACAATACAAATCAAGAAAAGCGACATGAAACAGATACTGTATTGTTTGCAAATTCATAATGATGATCCTGCTTTTTTTTGTATTATAAATCCACCAAGCACAAAATCACTGTTCACAGTTCAGATCAGGCCAAGATGATGAAAAGAGAAAACCTGGACCAAAAAGGTTTTTGTAAGTGAATCTGTAGAATGACAATGAACACCTTGATCTTGTTTGGATGGCTGGGAGTCTGTTGTCTGGTCCACTTTTAGCAGTGATGGTTTTGTTGTTACCTTATTCGACCGTTCTCTGCAGTGGACTTTGTTGGTTTCCCTTTGGTTACATGTAGGTTTTCCCACGATGTTCTTCCCCTTGCTTGTCTTCACACTCAAAAATACACCGTAGGCTAGACATAAATATCGAATGGACGACCCTGTTCTGCTTTAAAATCTCCTCATTTTTAAAACTTACTGTATCAAAAAATTGGAGCTTTACTGGGATTTTTATAAATGGTAAAATTCATTGTGTGGTTAAAAAATCCTTACTTTTAAACTGACACATTGTACCATATTTTTATTGGGCAGCTTTTTCTCCAATGTATTTGTCTTTGTCTTTAAATCATGTTTCTATCACTGTGTTTATACACCACTTTATATTTAATCTTTAGTCTTTATTTTCATATTGTCACACTATTAAGTTAGTATGTAGACTTCATCTCCCTTTGTGTCAGCCTTCGAAAGGCTAACCAGTGGTCACTGCCGACCCCACAGTGACTTCAGTTATACTTCCTGCAGTGCAGTTTGTCTGACCCTTATGTGGCCAAACAGCAGTCCAGAGGTCATTGTATTTTTTCTGTTTTTGTCTGACTACACATTGTGTGTGACATAAAATAGCCAAACCAGCTACTGGTCTTGGAACATCATGACAGCCCTGTCCTCCACCTAGCTTCCAGAATAAACAGCTGCTCCAGCCTGATTGTGTCCAGACAACAGGGACCGAAAGCTACATACTTCGTCTATAGTGAGTCCAAGACTATGCTCTCCCCAGTGGACATTTAATGTGCATTCACTAACTGTTGCTTTCACTGAGAGAGAGCAGAAATGAGGGAGCATAAATGGAGTAGCTCTACCAGTTTAATAAAGTAAGAATGGATTTTGAGAGATCCCATATTAATAATATGAATAATACTCCTGGATTTACCAGATTTTGCCCTGGGGGGTTGATGTTCTTTGATTAGTTCTGCAGTTTGCAAACTGTTAGACAGACATATTATCAAGCCCATTGTAGTCTCTTAAAATAAAACACTTTATGAAAGTTTCAAGGTCATTAGTGTTGACTAGGGCTTTAGAGTAAAGCAAATTTCACTAAATCAGGCAGTATATACTGATATGATATTACATATATACACTGATATGATAAGATTTTAAAAAGATGACGAAAGTAATCTGGTCTCTTTCACTTATAGAAGCATAAATTGAGTCCTGGTGCAACATATGGATTCATTTTATCTCAAAAGTGTTTGAAGGGGTAACAGGGTACTCTGTTACGTTCCACCACTGTGCATGATCTGGCCTTCAAAGTACTGCACTACATATGCCTGATGGTTAAGAAAAAAATGTGGGCTACATGCAAAACATTCATCAAATATCATGTGATGATGACACTTTTGCTGCATGCCTTTTGCAATGTGTGCCGTTAATTTCAAATTCAAAGCTGAGCAGATCAACGCTACTGTGGGTTATTTTGTGTAGGTAAGTAAGTAAAGTTTCTTTTTTTAGCACTTTTCATAGACAAGCAGTCACAAAGCGCTATACACAAAAGGCTAAAATAAACAGAACGTTAGGTACCAAAATAGACAATGTATACAAAAAGTGAAACACAGGTAGGTAACAGGTAGTTTAAGATAAAAAATAATTAATCAATTAAATAAATAAAATAAAATACATGCATGATTTTTTTTTAAGTTATAAAGAAATAAAATAAATAAATTATTATGAATAAATTATTAGCCATAATTCTTCGTTCTGTTACTTATACAACACTATGGAAGCAGGGGAAGAACAGGGCGAAGTAATTATATGCTAATAGAATTCGAAAAAAAAAAAAAAGCAAAAAACAAATACAAAAAATAAAACAGGTTGACGGCGACCTCACAACACAAACAGGACGCACACACACACACACACACACACACACACACAAACACGCACACACACACAAACACGCACACACACACAAACACGCACACACACACACATGTTAAAAAAAATAAAAATATGAAAGCTGACAACACTGTTTCTTCAACAAAGCTTGTCATTGATGTTACCATTGAAACACTAGGCTAAATATATATGACATTGTTTGCTGAAGTATGTCTGGGGGATGCACTGCTGTGTATATATATATATATATATATATATATATATATATATATATATATATATATATATATATTGACAAAGCTGTATAAATTATTCATGCCAGATAATCTGTTTGTTGCTGCAGAACGGAGAATTCTTGTATATAAGTATTATCTGGCTTAAAGATTCCTTATTATTGCTAGACTTATGCGCTTGCATGTATTTGACAAAAAATGGAAACATTTGGGAAGATGTGAATTGAGGTTTTCTACCAGGAATCCAGTTAAAGCTGATGGAATGTCTATTTGAGCCACCATAAAGCCAAGGATGGAGAATCAAGCCATCCTTAATAGGTTTTCCACTGTTCACTGATTGTCTGTTTGTGAGTTTTAAAGACCACTGTGCTAAGATATGGACTTGACTAGAACACAACTACACAGATAGATATTCATAGAGACTAACAATGACTAGTATCTAAGGTTACTTTGAGTCAGCATATAAATGCCACATTGGTAGACCAATGGACAAAATGTGGAATTGAATGTTATTTATGTGCGATCACTGGCCAACACATTTTTCGAATGCTAGCAAAGCTATGAATACACATTAAAGGCATATATCAGATATGATGGACTGAAAAAAGTAGGATAAGGCCATTATGAGGATATATGTTGACTTTTTTGTTCCTGTTTAATCTCTGTGGCATTCAGGGACTAGGTTAACAGACATTTGTGAAACATAAACTGACCAACACTTGTGAAAACAAAAAAGGGGATAATCTTGTGTCTATTGTTCCAATTTGTTACGGCCCTAGCAGGGCCTCTCTCTCTCTCCTGAGGGTGCCTGTGTGGGCGTGTCCCACTACCTCCTGCCTGAGGTGCCGCCTTTCCCTCCTGTACAGCTGACTCCCATCAGCAATTAAGGGTATTTAAGCCCAGAGCAGGGTGAGCTCTGGGCCAGAGTGCCATTTTGTGTGGGTACAGCTAGTGAGCTGTGTAGTGTGTTGTCCAGCTAGTGAGCTGTGTAGTGTGGTTGTCCAGCTAGTGAGCTGCGCTTTCCTTTTGACTTTTTGCTTTATTTGACCAACGCCTGAGTTTTGTTTGTGTTTTGTTGGTGTTTTATGGTGATAACGGCTTGTCCGTCTCTCTTAGTTGAGCTACTTTAATAAAACTCTTTAATTTAACCCTTTTGCCTCCTTGACTCCTTTTTCTGACCTGGACACCTTTTGTTACTTCCCCCTCACCGCCTAGACCCCTCAGGGGAACGTAACACAATTGCATACACCTTGGATGTATTTTTTTTTTCTAAAGCAAATTAAATATTGTTGATCTCTCAAATTCCACTGGCACTGCAGAGACATTCATAAAGGTGCTTTAAGTTTTTATTTTAGGATACTAGAATTCACAGTTCAAGAATATTTATATGGTAATAGGCCTTGGCGCAGCTCCTCAGTTCATCAACTCTGAAACAAGCCTTTCTTTTAGCTCATCTCTGTGTAAGGCCACCATCCCCTTAAATCAAATTTTGGCTGCTCCTTGCAAAAAGACCGGTTGGTACAGCAGGTCGTCGGGACTTAAACATTGGATGTTTTTAATATTTAATCCAGAATTTTTTATTTTTGTTTACATCAAAAAGGGCCAAGAGTAGAAGAAACAGCTCAAAAATGAATGTTTAGAGCAACGTGAAACCTTAGGCTCACAAGATTGCACTTTAATAAAAAAAAAAAAAAAAAACCTTACCCATGTTAGATGTGAGCATCCACTGTTGCAACAATACAGAGATGAGAGAAATGTTAGTTCTGCTTTAAAGACCAGCAAAGTCTGCATATGGAGAATGGAGAGGCTGAGTAAAGCCAGTTTGTGGTTCATCCATTTTCACACTCTTTAAACTTTTGATTTTAATCATTGGTTAGGTTTTGACATCGAAAGTACTTGTTAAGGATTAACCACTAAAGCTGAAAAACAAGACATGTGGAAAAAATGATAATCATAATAAATAACATGTTCAATAGGGAATAGGAAAACACAAACTTATTTAATTCCACCACTTTCCCTCTATTTAGTAACTAATAATGATATTTTTTTTCTTCCTGACCTATCCTATCACAAATCCTTTCTTCCAATTTTTTTTATATGGATTTGGTTTTATAAACCCAGAAAAACTGAAATTACTTGGTTAATTTTAGGAAAATGTTGGGATTTAGGTTATAATATCCTCTTTCACTACATTAACCGAATCACTTTGTCATTAAATATCATTGCTTGTAAAGGATACCTTGGAGTCACGTTCAAGGCAAGCTCTCAAAGGTCACATTGTTTCTATCATCGGCTGTATTTGACAGTCTGGTAATAAGAGTTTAGTTCTTAGCAAAAATGAAAAAGTAGTTTGAGATCCACATGTATATAGGACAAAATTGCACAGTTTTCCATAGACAAATGCTCATGTCTGTTAAAGAAAACAGTGTATGATACAAAGCCACTAATGTACTGAATGTGCAAAAATTTTTTTTCTAGGACATAGGAGTTTTATTTTGTTTGCAGTCGCCTTCTAGGCCATCCGGGAGTCCACAAGGGGCCAAACAAATCCAGAGTCCACATACATAGGCATACTGATGCACACAAATACACACAACCATACATAGTAGCTTGGTTCCAGTATGAAGCAAGTCAGCAAGTCAGTGCACCTAGGGGATAGCTTTAGCCACCAGCCACCAGGCCCAAATCCACTGACTGATCCAGTGCCCAGACTGTCAGGCCCTGCCCAGCCACCGCACAATCTTTCAGCCTTCACTAGCTGCTGCGAAGCCTCTGGTACTTCACACTGCGTCAGTAAAGACAGCACTGGGGTGAAAAAACAAAGGGATAAAAAGAGAAAGAAGGAAGTGCTGTGATGCACACAAAACCTTTAACGTTACTTGAGAGATTTAAGGTGGAATACTTGGAACAGACAGATCTGATGGAACATCAAGCTGGTTAATCATTAAAGCATATGGAAAAAAGTGGTTTGGCACCTGAATCGTCTCTGAATTCAACAACACAGTTGCTTTTGTTGTTAGTCTAGCTTGAATAGTGGAGCACTGAAACACTGCTAATTGTTAGGAAGTACTGTTTTTGAGTTCATGTCAAAAGGTTGGAGCCAACAGCTTCCTTTTGTGCTGTCTCCCTATTAGAGGGAAATGTCAAAGCATCAAGGGTGCTGAAATATTGAGGCAGAGAGAGCTGGAAACCAAAAGACGCCTGTGTCACTTCGTCTGACTTCTGATTCGACGCATATGAAAGAAGGAGGCTAACTGAATTGATTTGTACATGCTGATATTCTCATTCGTATTTTTTGAATAAACTGTAATTATCTTGACTATTTGAATAGAGGGCAAATGGTTCCTCTAGTGACTTGCAGATCCATTATTGCCTGCCTAATTGGCTTGGCAAGCCTTGCCCCCTCTTTCCCTCGCCTGTTCACTCAAAGATTAAAATCCAGCAGTGATTTTTAATTTGAAATGGAAGAAAGTGCAGTCAAGATGATTAGCCACAACTTAAAAAAAAGACAGCCTTGTTTTAGGTAATACACCTCATATGCTGCGCACCAATGAATGTGGCCCCTGAATTAGCAGCATGGCACCAATTATTTCTTAAGAACCACAATTTATAATTTTTTACTTTTGTTTCTCACTTTGTTATTTGTGAAATAATTGCACACATCACAGCGTAACATTCAAAAAACCTGAAATTTTGCAATCTTTATTAATCATTTGTAAAGTATTTGCAAGTGAGCAAAGATGGAGCATGTGGAAAAAAAAAGCTCAGTCAATGGCTGTTTTGATAATGAGGAATAAAAATAGACACTGCCAGCTTTTTAAATCCCCATGTGGCTTTGCATCTACCTCTTTCACCAGTTCTTTTTCTTCAGGTGTTCAAAAATTTATCCTACATTCTCTATTACTCAGGGTAAAGTCGATAGATATTGTTACCCTTATAATAATGTTTAAAAGTGTTCTTAATATTTTGTCCTCCCCATGCAGGAGTTTGCTAGTGTCCTCCATGCAAGCTACTGACGATTGTAGCAACATGTTAGCAACCACTGCAATCGAAAGAAGCTTTTTGATGTAGTACCATGTACCTCTTTGTCACCAATTTTACACTAGTGACTGACAGCAACCTTCAACAACCACCACACACTTTCCCCTAGTGAATAGCAGTATCCACAGGGTCAACCCATATGGAAAAGATACATATAAATCTTATAAAGTTTTTATCTGTCTTGTGTGAAACTTGTATGAAAAGCATAAAAGAGTGAAAACAGATATAAGATCCCTTGAAAAATTATATAAATGAAACTTGTATGTTTTGGATACTTACTAAAACAATATATGAAAGTAATGAGAAAGTGGCCACTTTCATGAGTAAATCATATAAGTTTTTACTATTTATTTCAATATGGGAGTGTACAGTTTCAATGGCTAAGTGAATGAAGCTTTAGTGATGGATTTTATCTTGACTGCTAGCACCCTCCAGCAACCACTTGCTAACCACTCATGGAATACATATTTTGTTTGGCAACTGGTAGTTGATGGTTGCTGACCAGTTTCAGTCTCTAGGCCTGACTGACTTGAATCTAAGCAATACCAGAATGAGACAGGTGGTAGTTTGCTGTTGCTAGTAGGTGGACTAAAGCTGACCAAAGTCCAAAGAATCACAGTTTAATTATATTTAAGCATTTATTTATGTATATTTTTCCTTCATAAATAAATAGTTCTAACCCTAGGCAGATTGTCTCTTTCTGTTTCTGGGAATTTGCTGTAGAAATTATCATGACACCAGATTCAGCTAAATGTAAAAACTGTAAATCATACTGAAATGTTTAAAATCATGAAGAAGAGAAATTGGTGCATGGCGCGGAAGGTATGCCTATCCCTACACTAAGGTTTTACCATTTGATAGCAAGTTGTCTTGTACCCCCTCCTACTTCTACCCTCCAGATAAAGGAACAGAGTGTGTTGCTTTACTATCAACAAGCAGCCAGGCTGTCCTTGAGGAATCCAAAGAAGCAGAAGAGAAGATGCCAAACAGAAAAAGGTCGTCATGTTCCAAAAAAGGCCTCACCTAACCTGATCCCTCCAGGTCTTCACATAATAGTGGAAAATGCAAATAACGCAGTGTTGAATTTCAATTTAAAATAAAAATGAAACATTGTAACATAAAAACAAAGTTTATCTCTGGGTTTAAACAGCAAAGGCAGATTTATTTAAATGACTAGCTCTACAGTGTGGTGCCTCATCTTATTGCCACTCTTCAGTGTCACTTGTTCATGTCTCTGTTTTATTGTTGGACTTTTTTAGTCACTTAGTCTTCATTCATTTCAGTTAGTTTTACTTTCTTATATCCTGCCCTCGTGTGTTGCCCTGTGTCCTGCTAGCTCCTTGTGTATTATTCCTGTGTTCCACATATAAGATGTAAGTCCACTGGTTCCAAATGTGAACATTGTGACATACGGATGAAATGACAACTGCCTTTCCATCAGCTTCACTGTAACAGCCAAGTAATGAGGGCTGTATGTAATGATCAGACAGATCTTAAACCATTCTAGCAAGTGAAGCAACTATAAATGTGAGTGAAGACAACACATATATGCACGGTATGCATACGAGTGCATTGCTTTTTAGTTGGACAGGTAGATGTGTGTAGAATACGTTTAAAAAAAAATATGGAGCCACAATCTGACTATGTTTTTATCTGCGGTAAAAAAAAAAATGAAAAGAAAAAAAAGAAGGAAGAAGAACATTCTCCCTGCACAGGGTGAAATATTTACTTTACTAAGATATATTTGCTTTGCAAATTCCAACCATATCTTACCCTGACTGGTAGTGGCTCTGATAATTTCCCTTTTAACTTGTCTGTACCTGCTAAAAATGACCAGCTCCCAGGGAGTTTTTTAACACACCGCTGTGCAGACTTAGAGTTTATATAGTGTATTTGCTGGACTGGAAATACTGCTCCTCGTAGCTACCCTTTCAGAGTGAAATAATAATGATCCAAGCATCTTAAAAGCACAGACGTGGATTTAGCTTGCTAATGACTGATTTCTTGACAGAATGATTAACTGACTGACTAGACAGTTAAACTTACAAAGGCATAGTTTGTTGCCTGTGCATCAAACCCTAAAGTGCTCCCATAACCTTAAATGCCTTCATGCTTGCTGACTCCAGTCAAATGAATGGACTAGACTTGGTTATGGTTCACTGCTTTTGTTCCTCTGTGCGGGGAGCTAATAAGTCAATCCCATCCACTCCCTGATACATGGAGGATGCACTTATCGCATTGTCAGCAGCTCATTTCATTAAAGCCTCTGGTTAAGTTTGCATGTTACCGATTCAACATTTTTAAATTACCTTGCTAAGGCCGGCTCGTGCCAAGTCACGGGGAAAAACAAAGGAAAGGGCTCCCTGTGCAACCCTACCATGCTGCTTTGGCCATCAATCATGTCTGTCAGAGCAGCTGTGCTCCCGCTCTTTGGTGGGAACTCACACCAGAGCTCTACATCATCCGGAGCTGTGATGAATGCTCAGGCTTTAGCTCCAATGCCTTTCATTAGAGACCGTGCCATCGACAGGTAACGTTGCCACAGAATAAGTGCAAATGATATCAACTGTCATAATGGCACTGAAAATATTTCATTTGACTGAAGCCAATTTTAATGCAGTTATTACCACTATAAGAGGAAAAAACTATCACTACATGACATTTAACAATTTCTAATACTTTCCCCACCTTGTTAGGAGAAGAAGGCCCACAGATATATAAGGATAAAAAAATTACATCAGCTTCTGAAAAGTAATGCCTGAAGTTATGCTACATCAGTTTGAAAATGACCAATAAGAAAATCTGTTTTGTGGAGTTTTCCAGTTTTTTTCTCATTCTTTCTTGTAGAATTTATAAATCTAGTTTGACCCCATGACGAAAAAAACATGCTCAAGACACAAAGGTGAAAGTCTGATATATCAATGTGAGCATAAAAGGAAATTACTGTAGATTACAGCGGGTTCAGGAGTCCCCCTTTTTTTCTTAGAAAAACATTTTTTTGTCCTCAGAAAATCCATCTGAACATGCCTATTTAATATCATATAATTTAACAATATGTACTGAGACCATATTTGCTACTTTTAGAAGCAAAACAACGTTTTTAAGTTTCTGAGACTCAGTCTCGTGTTGCTTGAAGTGGTTCGGTACTCTAACCCATTATTTTGCCAAGGTGAACTTACAGAAAAGGATGTGTGAGGCAATGTTCATTACCACTCAGTAAAAGACAACACACACAGTTGTAACCTGTTTTTTCTGAGGTCCATTATTGAATCTTGTGCTTCAGTGTGAGCCCTACACTGTTACGTGGAAGCCATATCTCCAGATGCATGTTTCTGGAGAGAGGAGGTCTGTCGGCTATTGAATCGACTTGCTGAATTATCAACTTCTCAAGCAGTTTGTTTGTTTAGTGACCTGACTCATGAAACAGAATTTCCTCACCCTTGTGGTTGGAGGTATTCTGTGATATCAGGTGGATATTCTCAAACAGCAGAACAGCTATGGCGTTTTATATTGCCTAGACCACATCACTGAACCTAGACACAGTACTCTCATATTAGACATCAGTTCTGTCTGGAACTATGAAAAGTTTGGATTCCTTTACAGTACTGTGCAAATTTGTGGTTCAAAACATCAGTAGGAGAACGTCAGCTCAGCTCAGAGGTACAAGAGTCTACAGCAATCAGTAAAACATGGCGGAGGTGGTGTCTTGTACTTTGAAGGCGATGTTGGGGATTAGAATTAATAGAAAAAAGAGTTCCAACTGTGCTATGGAAAAAAAAAATATGTAGTGGTCGTGACAAATTAGCATGATTTTTTTCTTGGAGATAAAATGTAACTATTTAAAATAACTGGCTACCTGAGAATTAAGAGTTATCCTTGAGTTTTTAAAGCCAGTACTATTTCTGATAGTACTGCTATGTAATTTTCACTCTTATTTATTGCATGCAAACTGCAGTTCTTGCCGCCATCACATCAAAAGCATCAATATAAAGTTTATCAGCTGTAAAACTGTTCAAGGACAGCTTCTAAAATGTCTTCAATTAATATATTTCAGTAAGAAACATCAAGAGGCATTTTGTGGGCTAGCCACACATTATTAATGTTAATATGTTTTTTGTATATGTTAAATATAGCTTCCAAAAAGCAGAAAATGGGCTTGTACTGTAGCTTTGATGGCAGTTGCATTAAATGTGGCACAGCAAGGACTGAAACCATTTAGTGGTGTGATTGGTGGAGTGACACTAGCAGAAAGCAACAAAACGCTTTTGCTTCCACATCCTATCCATCCAAGCTTGTCTCATTAGCCTTCGTTCCATTACAGGGCCAAAAACTACATCCAAGGTTGTTTATGTAAAGCAATTTCTGGACTGCATCTTGTTATCAGCAGAGGAGATGTGCCAGTTGGATTGTACTGTCAAAGTGAAATTGTTTTTTTAATTTCACATTATCAGGTTTTTGAATGGATCCTGGCCCCGAAGACCTGTTCTAGACCTACTGGGTTATAACGGAAATTGCTAGCAGCACCAATTGGCCTCTGGACATGCAAGTCAGATGAGACTTCATAAGTTAATCATACCACAATCCATATCAGGCTCTCTGCCGACAAAATAATTTGATTTCTATTAAGGGAAACAGTCAGAATTGCCTTAAAATAATGTAAGCCTAAATGATGAGGTTGCTTTAATGTTAAGCATCTCACTCGTTTAATTTACAGCTATATTGCACATAAATGCAGTATTTTATTACTTAGTGTTTGTCTGATGTCATGTACTGCATTAACAAATCTCCAGACCCAGAAAAGGAAATTATTCAGAGTTAACATCCACTTGTATACACTGACAAACAAGTCAGCACATTAAAACACTGACTGAAATCTTTTTCTTTAAATGGAAGGGGATAAAATGTAAAATGTCAAATTGGAAAGAACAACCAATAGTGTATATCCCCAAAGAGATGTTTTCTTTTAGGCACATTTCATTATTTCCTCTACCCACTGCTTTTGGCTCATAGCCTGACTACCAGAAGGCTTTTTCTCTGATATCACAGACAGCCAAGTCCAGAACACAGTAAGACTGAAGTGTGTGAAGTGCATAAAAACACAATGAATTTATGATTATTGTGATCAGCACTTCTTTGAATAACCCCCTCTTTTTTTGGTCCAATGAAACAAAAAGTTCAGTCTTGTTTCCTGGAAAGAAATATGCAAAGCTCAGTCGTTATAAATCTATGTCAAATTAAATATAAGGTAGCAACATTTCTTCCCATTTTCCTGAAAGATTGCCACACCGTGTCAAAGATGGCATTTCAACATTCAAACTGAGATCTTTTTCTGTTTTTGTTAGAAATAAACTTTCATTTTGAAGGTTGTGGACATTCAGTGTTGTGAAACACATTAGAAAAAAGTCTAATATCCATTTGGATTAATTACTAGTATGATTTGTTATAAAAAAAAAAAGACCAATATTTCAAAAGTAAAGATAGGGAGGGTTTCACCTCTCTGTAAAAGACATTCTGCCTGGCAAATGTTTTAATAATTTATGCCTCAAAGGTTTAAATTCTCATCTAAGATTAAAGATGATTATGTCCCTCCCAACAACATGATATCTTTGGCTTTTGAAAAGTTCTCTCCAAAGTCCTGTCAATCAGGGTCCCAAAACAGCAACATAAATACAAAACCAAGAAATATTTTTATTCTTACTTTCCTCTATCATATAGAGTTATGGATAGTTCTCTAGGACTAGCTTGTGCTTTGACCTTATAAGATTAAGAATATCATTAAACTATTTTTGGAAATGATGACTGCTGCATACTCCAGCTAAAGAGAAGACTGAGAACCCAGCCTGTTTTCAGCACATAGTTCAACTCTATCAAGCATTATGTGGTGACAACACCAGCATGAGTAACCTGCATAACTGTGAAGGCACCATTAATGCTGAAAGATATGTATACAAGTGTTTAAGCACTCTATAGAGAGGAAAGGCAATACAATGCTAAACCCTATTCTGTTCTTTACTTCAGCATGGATAACAGGACCTAAACTGCCATACATGTAGTCTGGACTTGTTAGCCATTGAATTTATTCTGGCACATTGTGAAAATAAAAAAAATAAAAAATTAAATTAAAACTACATCTACTAACAATGGCAAATTTTTGATGTCAAATTGAGCTTCTTAGTTATCAAATGTTTACATAAGAAAGAAGAAATGAAATGACACCACGTAACTGGAACATGTTGCTTACACTATTAAACTGATCAAATTGTTTGATTTTTATCATTTTAAATATAAAAAATTATGTCAGCACAGCTTTGATTCCAAGAATCAAAGCCATCATTATGCCCTGACCTACAATATTACCAAAGTGTTTTAATCTGTATCTACTACCAGAATATCTGATAATACATTAACTTGGCAGGAGTTACAAATGTTCTTATTAACCAGATGTAGTTCATTAGTCTGAGGTGTGCATTCACAGTCTAAATATGGGCAGCAGCAACACAAGATGATATCCAATGCTGTGCTAAGATTTAAGTTTCCAAATCTTTGTTCCATGTGAACCCACTGATGAAAATAATGTAAACACATGAAAAAATTATGATATGGCATCTTTTCTTAAACATTATTCATTATTTATTCCTTGTGAATCAATATTTCAAGCATTTGTGGGCATCTAATGAGCAAAATTATGTTGATTTTTTTTTTTTGCATTTTTCTGTACCATTTTCAAATAGATATTAAATATATTAAATGTGTTTCTATAACTATTTACAGCATGCTGACTATACACAATAGCGTGAACTTTAATTTGCATTTGATATCTTGCCTATTTATTCCAAACCTATATTACAGTACAATGTGCTTTATGCTGCAGATCTATGGTAATAGCTTTTATGTTTGTATGAACCCCATTAGCCTGTGTCAAGCAGCGATTAACAGCCACACACACAGATGGTAACATATGTGTTTGCCCACAGAAATGTTCCCTGACACACGCCAGTGTGTGCTGATGAAAATGTGATCATATTTAAAGATACGTCCACACACATACTGTGACCACCATACTTTATTGAAGCTATCTAGCACTCTCCCTCTATCTAGCTCTCCCATCAGCGATACACAAAGTCATTTAAGGCAAAAAATAATTTAGGACAGCTACACCCCCTTGCTATGATGCCATGATGCCTCTCAGGGGAGCCTGCCATAGTCCTTTCCAGAGGAAGGAAGCAAAAACCCTGCCGCATTAGTTTTTTTTCCATCGTTGTATTCCAGCTGGGGTTCCATAGATACTGATTTGTCTATCCCCACAGGATAGACCACTCTTAATACGATTACAGAGCTAGAGACTTTAAGATAATTCAAAGCATCTCCACGGTTAATTCTGAGAAGGCGGCATGGATGCCACATCCGCTTATTGTCGTTCCCTGCATGCTAAAGAGAGCATAAGAGTTGACTTATTACCACACAATACTGACTAAGTGGGAAATCTCTTTGGACATGGCGACCCACCATATGCTAGATTTAATTCGATTTTCTTTTTAGGCTTTAGTTAAGTGCTTCTAAAGTTTCTTGTTCCACAGCAAGAGGGTAAGAGGGCAGCTGTGGCTTTGACTTGAATTGCTTCTTCAAGAAAGGGCAAATAAGCCACGAGTTTGCTAAAATACAGAACACTTATAGCGACACAGCAGCATTAGCGTATTGGGTGCAAAACTGGATTAAACCTAATCCTAGAGTAAATTCATTTCAATGCAGATCTCTTGCAAATGTGTGATTTCTAGGACTAGGAGCTTAATCCAAAGAAGGGTCCATAAAGAGATGTGATGTGTTTGCTTTAGCTGAATTGTCTGCTACATTTTTAATACCCACTTAATCTAAGGTTAAAGGTTGTCTTAATGAGGAATTTGCCCTGCCATATCAATAGATGTTATAAGATGTTATGGTGATGGCTTTTAAAAATGCAGGTAGTTCATAAACACTTTATATAAAAGAGAAACACGGTCAGCTTGATGTCACCCAGTGGATTTGGGTTTTTAAGTCTCAGTGTTTGCATTATTACTGCTTCCATGTTATTGTTTGAGGAGCAAGAGGTCACTGTATTTAGAGCACAGGATGGCATGCTATAGGTTGTTAGCAAAATGGGTGCAGGGCACAAACACTGATGACAAGCAGATAAATATCAATATTTTTTCCTTTTACTCTGAATGCTTTTGATGAGCTGTACCTCTAATATGAAAAAGCATAACCTGCTTTAACCTTGTTCTTGAGTCTGAGGGGCAACTTTACTTAAAAAATTAACATTTAGTTGTATTCAGCATTAAAAATGTCCTTTTCAAGCCAGACATGTTACTCTACCTTTAACTAAAAGGAAATAAAAATATAATTAGGGTATTTCTGCATCGACCTTCCAATGGGTGCTGGTAAAGCCTAGCTGTCTGGAATATGTATGGTGGCCTTAAGAGGTCAAATTCACTCAAGCTTAAGAAAAGACTAGCAGACAGAAAACCATTGCAAAAGCACACAAAATACAGCATAAGTTGAATAAAACATAACAGAAATAACAAAAAAATACTGTAAAAGGCATCAAAAAAACAAACAAAACAAAAGTGAAGTGTTTTTGGGGACACAGAAGTGACAAGCTAACAGTAACAGTAAGGCTACGTCCACACTATTGCGTTTTCGTTCCATTTTGGCCTCCCGTCCACACTGAGACGCTGTTTTCGCTCATGAAAAACGCAGCGTTTTGAAAACGCATACATTTGAAAACGGTGCTTTTGCGTCGCAGTGTGGACAGCGAAAACGGAGACTTTCTAAAACGAGGACGCATGTTACTCATATGATGCAGTCATGTGACCAATTAAACTAAGATAGCGGGGGGCATTATACAGCAGTTGTTTTGTTTGCTCTCAATTTTGACAGCCCTATTAAAGATTAACATCAGTCTGTACATGCTCCAGATAACTTTTCTTCAAATTCTTTAACTCTCACTCACTTTTGCAACTTTGTACTTTTGTGTTACTCGCAGCAACAACTCCACCTCATTGTTAGTCCATTTAAAAAACTTGGTGCTTCTCCTCAACATTTTGCCGTGATGTTTCAAAGAGCTGGAAAGTAAATAAACGGCAGACAGAAATGAGGCAGGCGGAATCTTCTTGCATTTCACGCATGCGCAATACTGGAATGTAAGCATTTTCGACCATTTCAATCTGGACGCACAACTCTGTGACAACGACTGAAAACGCTAGTGTGGACGTGGAGCGTTTTCAGACAAAAACGCTGTTTTCAAATCTATCTAGTGTGGACGTAGCCTAAATGTGTATTTTCAGTATTATATGTAACAAACCATGTTACTATGCATTGTTTTCCGCCTCACTGATGAACACTGCTTCTCTTAAACGTGTCTGTCTCACAGCAGTCCTTCTTTAGCTTTGGTTTCTGTCACTTCTGCAGCTGGTCCATCATGTTATTGTGTCCCCACAAACACTTCTTTTTTGTTTTGAGTTTTTAATTATGACTTTTACAGCATTTATTTTCAATTTTTTGTGATTTCTGTTCTGTTTTATTCAACTTTTGTTGTACTTAGTGTGCTTTTGCTGTGTTTTTCTACTTGCTGGAATTTTCACGAGTTGCAGTTCATTTGACCTCTCTGACCCACCGTAAATTTACCTTTAGAGACTATAATTCCACTGTAAGAAACCTCGGAGTGTTCCTGGATGGCTCTTTTAAACTCGAGAAACAGGTGTCCACTGTGGTAAAAAACAGCTTTTACCAGTTGCGTCAGATTTCCAAAGCAAAGCCGTTCCTTCCTTTAAAGGACCTTGAAAAGCTTATCCACGCATTTATTACATCCAGATTGGACTACTGTAACTCCCTATACTCGGGCCTCCAACACTCCTCTCTTTGCCGGCTCCGGTTAATTCAAAATGCAGCTGCGCGTCTTTTAACAGGTACGAGAATTCATGAACACATAACTCCAATTTTAGCCAAATTACATTGGCTCCCTGTTAAATATCGTATAGATTTTAAAATTCTTTTGTTCACTTTTAATATTTTGAATAATTTAGCGCCCAGTTATCTTTCTGATTTACTCCATTCATACAATCCCAACAGAGCACTTAGATCGTCCAACCACAGGCTCCTAGCACAACCTAGGACTCGAATGAAGTCGAGAGGCGACCGGGCCTTTGCATCCGTGGCACCCAGACTCTGGAATAACCTCCCCGTTCATATTCGCACTGCCGAGTCTATCCAGTCTTTTAAATTACGTCTTAAAACTTATTTTACTTTGGCTTTTGATTCTGTCTAGTTGGCTGTTTTAGCTTGTTGCGTTGTTACCTATTGTCTGTTGTCCTCTTTTATTGTTTGTTTTAACTGTCTCATGTTTTTATTGACTGTGAAGCACTATGGTCAACACTGTTGTTTTAATATGTGCTATATAAATAAATTTTGATTTGATTTGATTTATAATTGTTCATGTATACATAAACACTTACAGCTGCCCTCTTACAAAAAACTTTAGAAGGCTGTAAAGATGTTAAAGTTGGGCCTTTTTAACATGGGGGTCTATGGGGGTTGACTCACTTTTGAAGCAAGCCTCAAGTGGCATTTGTGGTACTGCAGTTTTGGACTTTTCTGCTTTGAGTTCACTATAACTGGCTGGTTGATCAAGTCCAGTACAAGGAGGCAAGGGGATAACAATGTGCAGCTAATACATTCCTGAAGTGCCAAGAATTCATATTGATGGCGCCTCAAAGAATGTTCTTTTCAGCAGTTCAGGATGGGTGTCAGCCATCTTCTCCCAACTTCTCAAAAACAGGAAATCAAGGGGGGTACTGTGGCCATTTAATGACAAATGAAGAGCTCCCACTGTGTCCAGCTGTGACTTTCAAAAGCGTGGAGGAAGGCTTGGTGGATAACAGCTAAATGGCTGCTGAGTGACAAATCAAATGGTTGTTGCAGCTAAATCAAAAGACAGCGAGTTACAAAGTGCAGCCTGAGAATGCAAGTCCTGCCAAGAAACCTTTTTCATCATTATGCTGCCCTCTACGGGTCTTCTTCCTCCAGCCTCCCTCTTTTTCCACCCCCCCCCATCCCCAACACACACACACACACATCATCATCATCACCCCTCCCCAGCACCACCAGCCCGCCTCCTCCACATTACCACAGCTTGCACCCCCCCCCCCCCCCCCCCTCTCCTCCCCTTCCTAAACCACCCCCCTTAAAGACTATTGCGCGCATTAAATTGCTTTTCATTTCCGTGCTGTGACAGTCTCTGAGATCGGGGGGGATTTATGCATTTTCACGAGTGACTTTCACTGCCATGCTACGGTAATTATTTCATAATACGTCCTTCGCTGCAGGGCACGGGCTGGTTTGCACCAACCAACCGAGATCAAGTTCCACTAGTTGACAACGCTGGGTGGAAAGATGAAGCGCGCGCGTACATAGGATATCCTATGAGCAGGAGCAACAGAACTGCAGAAAACAGAAGAAGAAGAAGGAGAAGAGGAGGAAAGGGGGGGGATCGGATTCTCGCATCCGAGGAGGCAACTGGAGGAACATTGATCTCCGGTCAATTTGGACGCACTGGCAATTGAAATAAAGAGACCTTGGGCAGATCTATACATAAACTGGTAGGAGCCGCACCGCTGGCAGCAGACAGGGGTGGGGGGGGATTCGTGCCTCTCTCTGAGCCTTCGTCAGTGCGCATGGATGAAAGTCACAGTTAAAATGCATGCGGCAAGTCCTGTCTGATGTGGGATTACCGCGTTTTTATTCGCCCCCCTCGCCTCCCGACCATGTTCCAACTTTGGTTTTGGCTCTTTTTCCGAGATGACACTGCTAATTTCAGTCGGCGCTGGGAGAGCACCGGAGCCCGTTTCGCCGCGCAGGCTGTCACATCATCGGCGTGAATGAGAACGTTACCCGCGCTCGTCCATGCCTGGTTTATGGAGCTAAACACCGCGGAGACTTGACTTGATTTTTTTTCTTTCCTCTTTCTTTTCTTTTCTTTTCCTCCTTTTTCTTTTATTTTTTTAACCATCCGGCTGAAGGGCGGACAGTGAAATCACGAAATCCATGTTTTCACTGAGGCTGGGGGGAAAAGACCGGACACAGCCGTGATTGTCAGCATGTTTTGGCGTTTACCGGAATCAGCACGGTAAGAAAACCCTGATTTATTTTCTTGCCCCCCCCCCCCCCCCCTTTCTTTTGGTTTAACTGCTTGTCTCAGCTGAGACGTTATGCCTTTTTAACGTGTTCTTTTTTTTATTGGGAGGAGGAGGGGTGAGTGTGTATAGGTGTGTGTGTGTGTGTGTGTGGAGGGGGGGGGGGGGGGATCTCTCCGTGGTGCTGAAACCTGCTTCCACCCTCAGTCACATTACTGAAGTTGATCCCGGATTTAAAGGTGCTTTTAAGAAAGGTGTCTGCGGCCGCTGTGCCAGTAACAAGCACAGAGCCCGCATTTCTGCGCTCCAGTTAGAGCATCCCGTTTTTTTAAAAAAGCCTGCTGCATCCGCACACGGATGCTCTGCAAAGACAAGGCGCGCTGATGCACTGGCGTTCCAAGTTATATCTCCATTATTTCCGTGAGCCTGGCTTTTAGAAACAAATATTTATTTATTTATTTATTTGAAATGGTGTTAAACTGAAACATTTCAAACATTTTGATTGACACCTCAGTGGTGGAGTAGGCTACCTGTGTGCGTGCGTTAAAATTGCGCTTATTTATTTTATTTTGATTTTTGGGAGGAGGGGGGGAATTTATGGAGCGATGTGTGGGCTTTTGTGCTCTTTTAAGGAACGCACACAGACCCAAATGTGTGCGTCTGCTGTGCACGCGCGTGTGTGTGCACGCGCGCGTCTGAGGCGGAGAGAGAGAGGGAGAGAGAAAGAGAGAGAGATCTGTAACCTTCTATATAGCAGATGCCATACATAATACTTGATTATAGAATTATCTACTCCACGTCAAAATGTAGTTTGGATCAGAGATCCTCCGCGAGATTTGCCTTTGATCAACTCCTCTCCTTTCTTTCTTTTCAATCTTTCTTTTCTTTTTTTTCCTCTTTTTTCCGCCCGTGGGCAGCAGCAGCAGCAGAAGGAGAAGAAGAAGAAGAAGAAGGGCTGCGACTGTCGCCTTGTAGGCTCATATTCACATTTTCTATGGCAGGTCGGATATATATATGTGTATCCATTTTTCTACAGAGATGAGGACTGTCTGCTTGTCCCTGTCGATTGGTATCAGGGAACCGGCATTTTATTTTTATTCGCACCGAGGACGGTTTTTAATCATAGCACAGGAATAAACACCCCCCTCACCCCCCCGTCTTTCATCCTCATGTTGTGGAGGTGGAGAGAAGGGATCCAACAGTTTCCCCAAGTCGTCGGGTATGAGGGGTGAGTGAGGTATCTTTGTAGTTCGGAGATAGGAGTTCATCCTCGAGGTTTTAATGTGAGTTTGAATCGTCAAAGGAAAAGACAAACAAACAAACATTTACACATACAAATAATAATAATAATAATAATAATAATAATAATAATAATAATAACAGAGACCGTAAATGCAACAATCACCCATCTCACAAGGAATGAGACTCGAGATTACCTGACAAGAAGTGTCGTTTGTCGTTTTTCCACTGTCATCTGTTAACAAATACTGGAATCTCCGAGTCTGCAAACGGTGGATGGCGATAGCTTCTTCTTTTTCTTCTTCTTATTCTAACAAGATGGATTGGAATTCAGGCGAGCTATCAAAAAATGCGCAGTGACCATCCAATAGCGGATACTTGTGTTACTTTAAATACAACATTCTTTATGCATGTAGTTGTTAAACACGCAACTTGTTTTCTGCCACTTTCAAAATCAAAATGATGCCGACATAACACATCTGCATATTGGAAAAATATGTGTGCGTGTGTGTGCGTGTGTGTGTGTGTGTGTGTGCGTGCGTGTGTATGTGTGTGAATACATCTAATGTTTGCTCTTTTAGGCTCTTCTGAGTGAGCAAATTTGCATTTCTGTAAATATTGCACCTGTGCCCATGATGTGTAAAACACAACTCGTCCTTTTCTCTCCCCTCCTTAGATGACACCTCATACTGGTACTGCACTTGAGTGAGCTGGGGCATCCTCTCCCAGGAAAAATGCATATCTGGATCCTAAAAATAATACTTCTGATTGCATCATCTCTGAGGCTGGTTGAGATGTATGACAATTATGGGGAGATCTGCCGAAACCTGTGCACGTGCGAGGAGAAGGAAGGGATCCTGACGGTGAGCTGCGAGAACCGGGGGATCATCAGGCTGACGGAGATCAGCCCTGTCCAGTACTCCATGTACCACCTCCTGCTCACGGGGAACCTCCTGAAGAAGCTGTCGGTCGATGATTTCATCAATTACACCGGGGTGACCATCCTGCACTTGGGGAACAATGATATCTCTGAGATAGAGTCGGGTGCCTTCAATGGACTCCAGGGATTAAAAAGGTTGCACCTGAATAACAACAAGATAGAAGTTCTGAGAGATGAAACCTTTAAAGGACTTGAGAGCTTGGAATACCTACAGATTGATTATAATTTCATCACAAACATAGAGTCCAACGCCCTGAGCAAACTACACCAACTAACAGTGATGATTCTGAACGACAACCTGCTCTCTGCCCTTCCTCCCAACATCTTCCGGAATGTCCCCCTTACGCACTTGGATCTGAGAGGGAACCGCTTAAAAATGTTCCCCTATATTGGCCTCCTAGAGCACATGGACAAAGTTGTGGAATTACAACTGGAGGAGAATCCGTGGAATTGCTCCTGCGAGCTCATTGCTCTGAAGGCTTGGCTGGAGAGTATAGCTTACACAGCTCTGGTGGGAGAAGTGGTGTGCGAGACGCCATTCAGGCTCCATGGAAGAGACCTGGATGAGGTGTCAAAGCAGGAACTCTGCCCACGAAGACCCCTAGAAGACACAGTCAGGCCTGCGCCGCCTAGCAGCACTAATGGATACTATCAGACCACACCAGCCGCTGTCACAGCCTCTGCCACCTCCTCGGCTGTTTTAAGGTCTTCTTCCAGGCCTACCAAGGGCACACGGCAATTGAACAGAACCAGGTTAAAGCCCACCTCCCGAATACCAGGCGGCAATCCATACAACTATGGCCCCATCATTGCTTTTCAGACCAAATCTCCTGTGCCTTTGGACTGCCCCACTGCTTGCACATGTAATCTGCAGATATCTGAAATTGGGTTAAATGTCAACTGCCAAGAGAGAAAGATTGAAAGCATTTCTGACCTAAAACCCAAGCCATACAATCCTAAAAAAATGTATCTCACTGGAAATTACATCCCTGTGGTGCGGAGATCAGATTTTGTCGACGCCACTGGATTGGATTTGCTTCACCTGGGAAACAACAGGATAACTCTGATCCACGACCGGGCTTTTGGGGATTTAACCAACCTGCGTAGGCTGTATTTGAATGGTAATCTCATGGACAGGCTCACAGGAGAAATGTTTTTTGGTTTGCAGAACTTACAATATCTTTATTTAGAGTACAACAAAATCAAGGAGGTCGATGCGGGCACTTTCCGCTATCTCCCTAATCTGCAGCTGCTTTTCCTGAACAACAACCTCCTGAAAACTTTACCTGTGGGCATCTTTTCCAGCCTCTCCCTGTCTAGGCTTAATCTGCGTAACAACCATTTCCAAAACCTCCCCGTGAGTGGTGTTTTGGATCAGCTCAAGCTGCTGTTGCAGATAGATCTGTTTGAGAACCCCTGGGAATGCTCCTGCGACATAGTGGGGATGAAGATATGGCTCGAGCAGCTCAGTGCAGGCACTGTGGTTAATGAGGTCGTGTGCAAGACGCCAAAACGCCACACAGGAATGGACCTGCGTTCTGTCCCGTCAGAGCAGCTCTGCCCAGATTACTCCGAAGCCTATGTCTCGCCAACTCCACCTACGGAGGAGCCCATGGACGAACACGTTGTCACCACAGGTGCTACTCGGAGGTTGGAACCCCCTGGCAGCACCGTCCCCCTCTCCGTCCTCATCCTCAGCCTCCTGCTTGTTTTCATCATGTCTGTCTTTGTGGCTGCGGGGCTCTTTGTTGTGGTCATGAAAAAGCGTAAAAAGTCACAGAGTGACCGTACTAGCACTAACAACTCCGACGTCAGCTCTTTTAACCTGCAGTACAGCCTCTACAGCAACCGCTCTGGACCTAAAGTTAAGGCCCCGGCTGGTCATGTATATGAATATATCCCCCATCCAATGGGCCATATGTGCAAAAATCCCATTTACAGGTCAAGGGAGGGGAACACAGTGGAGGATTACCGTGACCTCCATGAGCTCAAGGTCACATACAGGAGTACCCCAGATGATGAGAGGGACAGTAGTACAATGAGGAGCCCTTCATACAGTGTTAGCACCATCGAGCCACGTGAAAACCCTTCCCCTGTGCAGGATGCAGACCATTTCTTCAGAGGGATCCTTGAACCCGATAAGCAGTCACCCCACCAGTCCATCCCGTCAATCCCAGCAGGGGCCAATTTAGAGTACAAGTATACGGGTCCCGTGTCGTACACGTACAACCCAAATTTTGATGTCAGACGTCAGTTCTTGCACCCGGAGAGAATAAGAGAAACAGTGCTCTATGGCACAGCACCCAGTACTGTTTATGTCGAGCCCAACAGGAATGAGTATTTGGAGCTAAAAGCTAAACTGCAGTCTGAGCCTGATTACCTCGAAGTTCTTGAGAAACAGACCACCTTTAGCCAGTTCTGAGCAACAGAGTCGTGAGCATAATGAAGCATTTTCTCTCTCGACCCTCCTTGAAACAGTGGCTCAGTTTCTAGGGTGCCTTGGCACAAATACAAACAAGCGAAAGAGAAAGAGTTGAAACGGGGTGTGCCGAACAATCTTATTCTTATTTCAGAAACATGACATTACAGGAATGGATACAGCTTTCTCGAGACATGGATGAACAAAATTGCTTAACTGATGATGCAAAATCTATTTTTCTATGGTGAAGATTGAATAACACACAAAAATGTAAGTGTACAGGTAAATCTTACCCAACTTCATTTTCAGGAATATAACCATACATACGATATATTGTGAATCAGAAAAAGAAATGTTTATAAAAATCACACCTGGACATACAAGAAAAAACAAACAAACAACAAAAAAAAAAAACCCAACACATTGTACAGCAGATCATCAAAACTGTGTAGGACTATTTTCTGCTGTAGTCTGTAAGTAAGTATTTATTGATATAATCTGCCATGTCTTTTCAAAACTTTTGATTCTTCATCAGTATTACCTGTGTCATCATACTCCATCATCCTCCGGAAAAAGGCTTATGTTTCTAGTTTCATTTACTGTAGCTCTGCATTGTAAAAGTGGCTTTTCTTTTTCCTTTTTCCTTTTTTGTTTTTCTTTTCTTTTGTTTCTCGGAAAGTGGCACACCCCAATGTCCAAAACAGACTGCGTCATTTGAAGAAGATGAAAAAAAAGAAAAAAAAGAAGTGTCTTTGTATGCTTTCTGCACTTTTTGGAAATGGAAGGCAAGTTAGCCTTCAATGAGCTCTCATAAAGGAGATTATTATATTAAAAATGAATATGGCTATTCATTCTTAATATGTAGGATTGATATGTTATCAAAACAAAAATTCATAAATGATATTTGAAGTATTAATTATGTTGTGTAATACTGGCATTTTAATCAATGTAACACCTATTTTTATACGAGCATTGGCAAATTCTCTATCGATTATGGGTTTCTTTTGTTTTGATTGCTTTGCACTTATTGCACTATATTGACCAAACTATGTTATTGTCATCAAATAAACATGATGTCAGGTTCATATAATGTGCTTATGCGGAAACTGAAGGTGGAATGAGGCCATTTGGGTTTTTGGTTCAGCATGTGGGTTTTAGATGTGAAATCAAGAGAGTTTTCCAACAGCTAAAAGTTGTTTTATGCCATAATCAGTTAACAATATATCGGCTGACCAGATCAGACTATGGTGGGCACTCAGTTAAAGAAGATAAAGACAGTGTATACGTGCTCCACTTAAAGTGGAGGTTGCGTCGTCAGTGAGAATTGAAATCAATGGGTATTAATCAATGACCATTATGTAAGGCTGGCCTTCTGCAATTATACCGCGACAACATAATCCAGATTGTCGTCTGTCAATGGATGAGCAGGTGTTTTATATAAACATCATTTAACATCTTCGCAAAGTCAGCGGGTATGAAACATAAAGATGTGCTGGATTATGTTTTTGGTGTCGAAACGTAATAGGTTTGTTTGATATGCAAACAGTTTTGTAAGTCAAGAAGTTTAAAAATATAAGAAAACATGTTCAAAATCTGCTTTTTTTCTCCGGTCTTTCAAGTGCTTGTTTGTTAATTGACGTTTCACTTGACCCACTTAAATTCAATATGCAAAGTAGATCTATAAAAATGCAGAGGATGCACTGTGCCACCATTTTCAGTGTGCAGCAAGCGTCACCATTTAGGAATTCAGTGTTCCAGAACTGAGATGGGCACGGATCTTTCTGGAGAGGAATCAAAAGAATGGAAGAAGTGTGTGTGTGTCTGTCTGTGTGTGTGTGTGGCGGGGGTGGCGGGTGGCTGTGCCACATCAGACACCTTAATGCGACACTTAATTCTGACCTCAAAAGGAATAACTATGAATTTATATTATTTTAATCGGCTTTTTCCCTCTAGAAAACGTCTATTTTACGGTATTTAACTGTACTGAGTTTTCTATGCGGTGCCAGCTGCCTTTCCTCAATGACAAAAAAGGGAAAAAATCCAATGCTCTGGGTCCTCTTCTTTTGTTGGAGCTTTTCATAGAAGCCCAGAATGAGAACAGAAGGCACCATTTGGGAGATGAGGAGTCCTGGAACTGAGTGTAACTGTGGATGTGTCATACATGTAGCAGGGGATGTGAATCATAGCCAAGAAGTGCGTGCAGTTGCCCAGTATTAGTGGCCTATGGGATGTCGCAGTACTGACAATTTTTGACATTATTTATTTTTCTGATGCCAATGTTGAAAGAGGAAATCATTTATAGTTTACTGAGGTTCAACAAGGATCTGAGCAGTGCGTTGACAAATTGTTTAAAATGCGGGCAGATGGCTCTTTTTCTTTTTATCTGTTTTATTATTATTATAATACTCATAGTATTGTATTCTTCAGGATGATTTGGCTACGTTCAAGAGAAAAAACAAAAAAAAACAAAAAAAAAACAAAAACGCTTTAGCACAATTACATAATCACTGAATCATGTATTCCAAATGGGCTTGTTAATACCATATGCGTGCATATGCACATCTCTCTAGCCCAAACTCCCAGTGTGGACGTTCATCACTCTGTCCTGGCGTAATTGGGGGATGGATGCACTGAGAATCCCACTGCAGGAGGCTTTAATGTGCACGTGTGTGTGCGTACTGATAGAGGGGAATGGCGGGGGGGGGGACTACTTCCAGTTGAAATAATGCTTTTAACCAGCCAATGGCCTCTAGGTACACAAATGGATGCATCAAGGAAGGACAAAGAGTTTATTATTATTATCCTTTCCCGGATTATTTAGTCTATAGCCTTCTATCAGGCTTCTATATAGTGCATTCAGCGGCTGTGGAAGTTTTTCAGCAATAATCCCTCACACAAACAGTACGATTTCTGCAGTGGTCAATATTTGTATTCAGATGAGGAATGAAGCTCTAAGGTGAAATATCTCCAAATGTGTTGCTTCATGCTACACACGAGCCCCCATGATTTATGGCTAAAACTCACCGTGTGGAATCTGATGCAGGGCTGATGCAACACAAGGCGTGATGTAGGTGCAGATGTAGCTGTCACAGAGGCCTCACTCTTTTGCTTTGCTTGCAGCAAGGAAAGTTCAGAAGACACTGGTTAAGTTTGTTTAAAAGATTTTTTTTCCTCAGAAAACTAAAAGCAGAGGGAGAGACACTCTCCTTCTGCTTTCACACCATTTGAGAGTTAATCAATGTTGAATCAGAGTGGGACAGCGCGTGAAACCCGTCCAAGCTGCGTGAAGTTGTTGGCTCATCATTCTGCTATTTTCGGTACATGGACTTTTAGTTGGAGGCAATTATTTTCTAACAGTGTATGAAAATACCCGGCTAATTAAACATTTTCTGGATTTGATTTAGCAGACTTATGCTAAGATTATATTTCATAGCTGATCAGATGGCACTGGCAGAGTTTTGTGTTTATGGTAAATAAAATCAGCTTGATGCTACACATACACAGGGCCACGTTTACCTACTACAGAGCCCAGGGGCAAAAGAAAGCTCAAGGCCCCCTTCAGTTCCAGTTCCTCTTTGTGTACTGCACATGTATCATGTTGCCTTTTAAGTGTCCATAATGCAAAATATGTACTGTTTAGTTTGCTTCTGAACAATTTTATTGACTAAATCATATAAACAGAAATTAAAGTATTCAAGTACATTAAAGCCAGGACTTCAATAAACAGTAAAAACTTTGATTATGCATTATTAGTTGTTATGCATAAGAATAATTTTTCAAGATGTTTTATATATTTACATGTAAGCAACAAAAAATTCAAAGCATTCCACAAATTCAGGATTTAATACAAAGTAAAATGAAAGCATTGGCTTTAAGCCCTCGTACTTTTTATTGTTTTTAAGTCTTTTTTTTTTATTTGAAATGAATCAAATTTACAACAAAGCAATTGTCAAAAACAATGAAGACAGTCTTGATTATACATAATTGCTTATACATAAGCAATGTGTGTAGATTCACATACATAACAAAAACAGTGTTCAGTAGAAATATTAGGTTTCAGTCCTTTTACCTGTCGTATACTTTCATTTTGAATTAAATTTACCACAAAGTAATTGTGAAAAGTTATAAAGACTGTCTTGCTTATGTGTTAATGAGCTCTTATGCAAATGAATGGCTTGTCAAAATGTGTTGTGTTAAAAAAAGCAAAAAAAGATGTATTTGCTTTTTTATTTTTATTTTTTTTGTTAGGCCAAAACGGTGTAGAAAATTTAAATGAATATGTAGCAAATGGTGTTTTAAAAATATTTAATATTTGAATGGCTAATGCTGAATCATTTTGTTTCAAATCCTGAGAGCTCTAACAACACAAATTCACATCAACTTTTTTGATGATACATTTGATGATTTCCTTCTTTCTTTAACATTTTTTTCATAAGGCTTTTAATTTGAAGGATTGTATTATTGATTTGCTGGCCTGATGAAAAAAACATTGACAAAAGTGATTAAAAATAAGTGTTATTTTGATGAAATTATTATTTTTGTTTCTTATCATATGAAATGGGGGTTTCAAACTCATGTCCACATTTAATAAGCTTTTTTTAAACAAAATTAGCAAAAAATTATTCAGTTAATCAATCATTACGTCTCTTTTTTCACATTAATGTAATGTACATGTCATTACAGGTACATTACATTTAAAGGTTTTGTGCCTTTATAAAATGTAAAATTTTCACAAATAAACAGTAGTATTATTTGCTTTTATTATTTAAACAGTCACTAGATCTGAAGGCCATCCAGTTGGCCTGAATTGGCCCCCCTGGAAGGCCACATATGGCGCCAAAGCCATGTGTTTGATACCCCTGCAAGTGCTTCATTATTTTAAGCTTGTATGCATTGTCTCTCTTTTAGTTTACCACCTAACGCTGCAACAACATGTTTAAATGATAATTAGGCCAATGCGCGGCTGCCCGCTCTATACGGAGACAAATAGAGAGGGTGGACATTTTCCATATGCTCGGGCGAGGCCTCGCCTACCCCCTGCTGAAGATACCTCATCCTCAGCGCTGCCTCGCTGCATTCCTGCCACTCGGTCTCCCTGATGATGTGAGCAATTGAGTTCAAGGAGATCTGGGTAATTGAGAGGGCAGGGATGGCATCTGACAGGCACCGATGGCTCCAATGATTACTTTAATCAGAGTGGTTAATGGAATTCCTTCAGGCATGTAGAAATGCTCAAATGTTCATCAGCATTGAACCGATTTTTACCCCCACTACTACACCTCCTCTTCTACCTCACATTGCTATAATTACTGATCAGTTTTCTTTCCTCTTTATGCCTTTAGTTGCTGTTTAACACTCAGCAGGTGATGAGGTGTTTGTTCCTGTGGTCTTGTGTGAATCCACAATGGAAGTCACTGGGATGCTTTATGGTCAGAATGCATTATGGATGAAGTGTTTCTAACATTGGTAAATGTGTTAACATTAAAAGGGTCAGTCAAGCACCCAAACACAGTGAAATCTGTATACAGACAAGCGTGTGCTCATAAAAATACAGAGCACTTTAGGCTTGTGTATAATGACTGCTCAAAATGAGACGTTTATGTCTTATTATCCAAATAAAATAATTGTTCTGTTCCATGAACACTTTACCAACTTTCAGGGCTAATCAGCCTCTAAGTTAACAGCCTTACTGTCTAGCCTGTGCTGAATAAACTTTAAGAAACGATCCATTGCACAGTCTGGATCCAGACTCCGATGCAATCTGCCAAACAAACCAGGCTACTTGTTGTTTAAATTCTGTTTATATAATTGGTTTGAGAACATTTTTTCACCCTTTTGTGATATGCATGCTGGCAAAATGTGACAGATATATTTGTATAATTTTGAATTGATTTGTTGGTTCTTCTGTCCATCTGCAAACTGTCTGGCTATGTAATGTTTGTAAGAAATGAACAATGATTTTCCTTTGGGGCGTGGTAAAATCACAATGTTTTC
Organism: Copadichromis virginalis; assembly: GCF_057382275.1. Lineage (NCBI taxonomy): Eukaryota > Metazoa > Chordata > Actinopteri > Cichliformes > Cichlidae > Copadichromis > Copadichromis virginalis. The sequence goes on from NC_140639.1 coordinate 41,847,005, forward strand.
CTTGCACGCTTTCTTTTTAAAATAGCTAACGACATGAAAGGCCAGAAATATTATACCAACTGTCACTTGAACAATGTGTTAACTTGTTTTATGTTGTGTTTACTAGCAAAGCAAGCAGCTGTACTAATTAGCAGAACTTCACCTTACATAATTTTTCATCCAAAAGATTGTGGTATTCAATTTAGGATGTTACTACATATACATACACTTATTACTACCAGATTAGGCTCATTTTGCCTTTAAAACTTCCATAATTCTTCATGGCACAGCTTTGACAAGGTGTTAATGTTCCTCTGAGATTTTGGTCCATTATCATATGATAACACATAGCACCACACAGTTGCTGCAGATTTGTCATCTGCTGATTTGTGAATCTGCAATTTCCCCACATCCCAACGGTGTTCTGCGGAGGCCATTTGAGGAAAATCAACTCATTGTTATGTTCAACAAACAGATTTGTGATGATTTGAGTTTTGTTACCATTTGGTGCATTCTCCTGCTGGAAGCAGCCGTGAGAAGATGGTCATAAAGTGATGAACATGGTCAGCAAGCCTACTCAGGTAGGCTGTTTCACTGATGTTGTTTATGCCAAATTCTGAGACTAGCATTTGAAAGTCACAGCAAAAAAAGAAATTGTAAGTCTTCTTAATCTACTGTTGTCCAGTGTTGGTGAGCTGGTTGAACAGTAACATCGGTGTCCTGTTTTTAGCTGTCAGGAGTAGTGTCCCATCTGCTTCAAGTCTCGATGCGTTGCGCATTCAGAAATGCTCCTCTGCATACCTTGGATGTAAAAAGTGGTTATTTGGGTTACTGTAGCCTTCCTATACGCTCAAGCAGTTTGGCTGTTGTCCTCTGATCTCGACAAGACATTTTAAACAGCTGCTCACTGGATATTTTCTCTTTTTCTGACCATTTTCTGTAAACCCTAGAAATAGGGTCAACATCAACTAGCTGCAATGTCATTGACTGATTAGATATATGCATTAACAAACAGTTGAACATGTGTGACTAATCAAGTCTATATAAAGTAAAAATATAGGAAATGAAGCTTGAATTCGTGGAATCACAGTCAGAATATACTGACAGGCCTCTGTTTTCTTTGGAAGATTAAAATCTGTGCCCACATCATGTGCTTCAGGTTCTGCCTGAATGTTATTTCCACCAACATGTCCCTAAGGAATAATGCATAATATCCTCTCTGCAATGTTTTGTTTGAACATGATTACTCATGAGCACAAATAACATCCCACTAAAGGAAATAAGATCCCAAAGCTATAACCTAAAGGCTATAATGACAGGGATGAAACTACAGAGCACAGATTTCTACGGGTTCATTCAATCATGTCAAAATTCCATCAGGATAGTCTGACTTTCATTCCCTGTAGTCAGATTTTAGGCCAAGCATTCAAGTTTGATTTCATGTGTTTTGGAATTAGGTCTTTATTTATGTATGCATAGTTTATTTATATAGAATACTTTACTATTGTAATCCTGTGTGTGCATGTATGTCTGCGTGTGTGCACATGCATTAATGTCATCATGTGACATGGCATGACATAGCAGTAAATCCCTCTTTTGCTTAAAAAACAACATAATGGAAGTCATTCTTATTCTGCTGTTACCATTAGAGGCACCCCCACCCCTCTCAATTCAATGTGAAAGGTAATCCTGAATACAGAGTGGCTTGCAATTATGCTGAGAGCCAGTGTGGCATATGTACAATACTCTAAATAGAGTACCATATATTGTTCCCATGCTGTGAGGGAAAAAAAAAGAAAAATCGAGGGATAAGCTGACACAAATGGAGTTTGATACTTACCAACAGATATGTGTGATCAAAGCTTTTAAAGAGCTGCCTTTATATCACTGACTATGTGTATTTGAAGAGATACGAAGATGTTGTTTCATGTTTTATTTAGTCATTTTTTGCACCCTTTTTTTTCTCATGGTTTCATTTTCTTTCCATAACACGCCTGCCTCCCCCTTCCTTCCGTCGTTTACCCTATCCTCCTTTTCAGTTCCCACCGGGCAGCCTGGTTGTATTCATCAGGCCTCCCGTTTTGTTTGTTTGTTTATGGCGGCTGCACCCGTTGATCCAGAGCTGCAGTAACCCTGTTGTTTGATAAATGGCAACCATAGCATTACTGACTCCCCAGCCGAGCCTGGTGATGCCTGGCCAAAAAAACAACAGGTTGATGTATGGCTTCCTTCAGAGTGTCAAGTCATTTAAGTAGAGTCAGTCCAGGTACTGTGCTTCTATATACATCTGTGTCTGTGGGTGAACACCTTGGAATCTTGCCCTGTCCTGGTCTGGCTCATGTGTGTCATCAGCTTGAAAATTTACTGACAAACAAAAAAAAAGAAGGCCTATCTGTGATCAACAAAGTATGAGAAATGCATGTTTGTCAGGTTATTGTTAGGGAATTTTGTCATGCAAGTTGACAGCAGCGGGAAACAAGGTCGAGCCAGGGGACATCACTGTTATGATCTAGACTTGTTTTTCCATCCGGTTTGGAATTGCTTGAGATGTTTGAGAGGATGAAAGGGTTACTCAAGTGACTTTAAAGTTTTCCCTGAAGACTTGTGAGAAAGATTTAAAAAAGAAATCTGTCAAAATTGAGCATGAATTTTAGGACTCATGTGGGTAAAGCTCCACAGAAACCAAAAAGCTCACAAAAGCAGATATTCATTGCAGAATTATTATCTCAAAAAGAATTAATTTCTCAACAATACTCTTGTAGTAGCCAGTCTTAGATAGCTGTTAGCTATTTAGGTATTAGATTTATTTCTTGCAGAGATTTGTGGATCAAAATGTTTCACTAACAAGAAATGGGAACTGGGTGGGTGCAGGGGGTTTGGTTGCAACTGGCTAATCAAATGAGTAACTACTATTAGTATAACGCCAGAGGACCAACAAAGACAAAGGACGTTAAACAAAATTCCTAATTGAGTACACCATACATGGGTGAAACAGAGCCTGAAGGATGGATGTGAACTTTGTCAATCAGGCCTGCAACATCCTAAAAGGGAACACAAATCAATCCTCCAAAAAAATCAATAACAGACCACATTATGAGACTGTACTGCCTTTACTCTATCCCAGTGCATTTAATCAGTAACCCTATTTAGTAGCTTGTATCATAAGAAAAACTGTAGGCTTGTTTAAATAACTGTACATATAGCATTTAGGTGACTTGTAGCCAAGTTTGAGTTGAGTTGACTGAAGTGTGGCTCTTACTTTATGTATTTTTTAAGTCAGTATCGCCCTCTATACCAGAAGATAATTATATTAGCATTTCCCAGATTCCTGACAATTCCAAAAGAAAGGGGAACTCTGATGAACATTTGAATCACCTATATTTGGCTAAAAATACTTTTAAAAAATGCAAGTTAGTTTTAATTTAAATAATTTAAAGATCACAAATAACTGATGACAAGCTGGCCAAAATAGCAACAGGCTGGCAAAAACAACAACAGCTAAGCTAGCATTAGGGCAGCTAATTTTAGATTTGAGTGTCTTGAAAATTATAGTTTCCTTGTGAAAAACAGTTTGATTACATTTATTCACTCATTATCTAAGCCTGATAGCAGCATTTCAAAGGAAGTTTGTGTAACTAACACAGGCTAAACGTCCTCAATAGCTCACCTCGGTTCCGCAGTGAGTTTTATTGACTCACCATCCTGTATCAGACTCCTTTCACAAAGTTTTACTGTCTGCTCAACACTAAATAGATGTGAAGACTTTACACCCACTATTTTGACAGCTGAGGTAAACAGCGGGCTGACAGACTACATTTAATATATACGAACACTAGCCAAAGCATTTGAGGTGACTCAGGAGTAGGAACATAAAATACTGCATATTTTACTGACATGCATCAGATTTTTTTTATTCCAGATTTAGTGTTAGGTTTTGATATTAGTTAAATATGTCAGAATGTAATGTGCACAAAAATGTTTTAATACACAAACAGTAGCAGAAACCTGCTGGCTATCCATCACTGGGACGGGGCATAGAGCGTTAATAAGGCTAAAAAATTGCTTCCGTAAAGTAGCATAAGCAGAATGTCAGTGATATATGAAGAACCAGTTTTTAACAGCTTAAACAGAGCAGCCCACTACAATGCTTCAATCAGGCCCACCACAAACTGTTGATACGTCATTGCATTAAGGCACAGGGCAAAGTGATATTATTTGGCATTTCACATTAGCTAGTTAGTTAGTTAGTCCGCACCAATGCACCTTTTCAGTACTTTATTCAATAATGTGATACACTCTGACACCAAATACTCCTTACACTGGAAATTAGCTGCATTTTTCAACACAACTTGCCTGTTCAACAGCCCTGCTGTACATTTTGTTTTGTCTAGGTCTAAAAATCAAAGGGAAATATATTGTCTCATATATGCTTTATATCCTATATTTTCTGCTGTGAAATCACTTTCTTTAAAGCTCCTTTTAATGCCCGTCTTAAACAAGTGCACTTCCTCCACCTGGGTGATTTGTTTTCTTTGAAAGACCTGCTATCCGACAGCATTTTAAAGCACTGTATAAGATTATTTGCCCTACGGGTTCACTTAATTTTCTTCAAACAGAAAATGTATTTACTTAGTATGAGTTTGGGTCACAATTATATTTTATTGTTATTGGTAAAACTGGGCTCTCTGGAGGTATGCTTCTAATAGTTTGAAAGGGTGAGATAAGCACCGCATGTGGGTGGCTTGCGTCTTTGTGGGTCGGTCTCTGCAGCACACACTTTACCAGGTTTCTGATTTACTGTAAAATTAGCTCTTTCTTTTCTTCTTTCTCTCTATATCTTTTGCTCCCTTTCTCTCCTGTCCCCATTTTGTTTCTATCTCTGTGGCTTTGGAAGTGCAGCGAGGAGTCGGCAGAAACCGGGGCCTTACTAAAGGAATTAGACTGCGCGCTGGGAGATTGCTCAGATAATGAAATGGTGGGAGGTAGAAAAACTCATTTTCTCACTTGTGAGAGAGAGACATACTAATGTGGCTATTGAAAATAGCACTGAATAGTACTGGCAAGAAAGAAAGAGACAATTCCAAAATCCAACAGTGTTATTTGATTTCAGCTCATGAGATATGGACCTGCTTAAAGGATAAAGTTTGGCACTGGTTTAACTATCTAAAATGGAATTGTCATGATGGGAAAACTATTGTTTTCCAACTGTGTCCTCCTCCCAGATCGCAGGGAGTGACAGTTTGCTTGTATTTAGACAATGGCGAGGCTGAAGTTGGCAGAGTGTGGGTGTGCTTGTTAAAAAATGGCTCCCGTGGAAGGGCTCTGAGAGCTCTTACAACACTATTGACGTCAGCTACTTGTGATGTTCTCTCTGCTGTACCTGCGAATATGTGTGTGTGTGTGTGTGTGTGTGTGTGTGTGTGTGTGTAGGCTACATGCATGAAGAGCAGGGAGTTAGAGTAGTTTAATGAAATTCACAAAGGCTGAATGGTGAAGAATAAATAGCAAATAGAGGTGACGAATGATGCAGTGTGCAGCCATTTTAAATTTATAAGAAGAATTGCGAGCTGACTGGTGAATAACTGTTTGTCATCCAGCTTGACGTGTACATGTAAGGAAATATTGTATCTTCAAAGCTGCACATGCCTCCTTGTTATTTTTCTCAAATATTGTCCACTATGCATCATCATTGGCATTGATCCAGACACTGTGCCAAAGGGGGAAAAAATCCAAATAACAGCTAGGTTTTATAGGAGGAATCAGCCTGCCACTCACAGAAAGAATGAACAGGACCACAAATACAAATAACTGCAATGGTGAGGCTTTTTTACTGAGATGCTTTGGGTTTGGTAGTTTTATCTTCATTTCACATTGCTTCACGTATTAATTGTAGCATTTCACTTTTAATTGCAATTTGAGCATTTTCATGCAGATGGTGACATTTTGGTTTGGCCTGTTGCCGCTGCGAAGGTCCCAACTCTATCCTTGCTAGTTAATCTATTTTACCTGTTTTTGGACTTAATTAATGTGTTTTATCCTCTTATTCTAGCATATTTACATCAAAGATAGCAAAGAGCAAGCAGCAATACATAGAGCAGAAGACATATGAGTATGAGTGAAAAAAGGCTTTATTTAAGTTAGATACGACATGAAAAGAATTATGGGGGTTGCAAATCAGCTTGCAGATATGCAGCACCAGTGGTGAGGCTAAAACAATGCAAATTGGCTGATGTAGGAAGAGCAGCAGCAAGAACCCTCAAACAGATAACAATGACAATAGATATTGGATTAGTCAGAACAGAATGACAAGAAGGACCTGTGGTGGGCTGCAAAGTGGCTTGCATTGCACAGCAACTGTATACTCTGTTAAATAAAACCCCATCATCTCATATTTCATGATTTCTCCTAAAATGGTTTCTTCTTCATATAGTGAATTCTGGGGTATGGAGGACAAAAAAATACAAAGACTTATAGTTAGAACCATTAATGAATCAATTCTGACCCCTACAGAAATCAATGTGAAGTGCTCCCCTTAACATTCACAGTATCCCTGGTTGCTCGGAACACATAGTGATGAAGGCTGCTATAATGTGAGCCAGAGCTAGCTAGATGTGATTGGTAGACAAATATATAGCTGACTGTAGTGAGATGAACGGGTCACAGATGAGATGTTGATCCAGGAGAAAGCGGGACAGAGTGTATGGAATTTATGGAATATTAATACTGGCTGTGTAGAACAGTGTGGAAACCGTCGTTGAATTAGCGTGTAATGTGTGTAATGTGTTAGTGTGAAGCAGTAATCTGAACAAATAAAGAATGAAATTAAGAAGACCAGCTGAATCGAAAAGGTTCCGGCCTCAGGAGTAGTGCAAAAGCAGCTTTATTTAGATATGCTAACTGGATGCATATGTAACATACAGTAGGTGTCAAACTCTGGCCCGCAGCCTAATTACATTTGGCCCGCGAAGCCATACCAAATTACTATCAGAGCTGGCCTACTGCTATTATACAGCTAATATATATATTGTTTAGTATTAAGCTTTGCTTGTTCCATATTCAGTTTTTCAGCAAAACGTGTTTGAGTCCATAAGAAAAGATTCATTCTTATATCTGGAGGAATAAATATATTTCAATAAATATTAACGTTAGCCCGCGACTTTGTTTCAGTTTTGAATTTTGGCCCACTGTGTATTTGAGTTTGACACCCCTGATATAGAAGCTGAGCCATCAGCTGAGATATTTTAGTATTGAGGTTATCTGATCTACAGCACCTCTACTACTGAGGGTTTGCTCAACAGAACTATTTCTTCACATGTACATTCTTTAGGAAAACCTATTTTAACTGTTTTTCTGCCCTGTGCCACCCATCAAAGCAGCCGACTTTCAGTTTTACCCCAAAACTCCAGGGATTTAAACCCTATGTTAAAATGTTCAATTTCTACCTTGTGGCCACTAGACGAGTTCAACAACTGATTCACAACAAGGCACCATGCAAACAGTAGGAAGAAATCATTGCTGTGTATCCGATCTCATTTGCCATGTTTAAGTGTGTTAACAGGAGGAATTAGAACCAAATTAATCCACCAGAGATTCCCAGCTCATCTCACTGTCAAGATATTATTATAGACTCCATATAAATGTGTAAGGTGTCATGGGAGAATCTGGTTATTGAATTATGCCAAAATTAAACCATTAGCAGGGAGGAATCAATCTGACTAGAAACAGCGTGATGACTCTTCTCAGCAAGAAAGAATAGTTTATTTTTCACTGACATTTTGAAGGACATTGTAAAGTCTCTATCGCTTTTTGTGCTGACACTTTGCAACAGTATTTTATGAAAAATGACTCAAAAAGCAATATAAATTGGTTTACACAGTGACCTGTGGTAAAAATGCATTCCATGGGTGCAAACAATTTCCTCCTCTGTAGATATAACCTCAGTGAGGACTTTTTCCACATAAAAAAAAAAATCCTTCCTCGCTGTAGAAAATAAAGAGGGGTTTAATTGGCCAGCAGTAAAAGGTCTGTCCATTTTTGCTCTTGGGGTTGACATTCTCATTTTTACACTGCCTTTGCTGCTAGCAAATGTTAAAGGCTGTGAATATGACTCTGTCAGCATAAGTGCACCAGTCTCTAACTAGAGATAAGGACCATATGGATCATGAATGATAAGATAATATCTATAGGTTTTCATTATGCTTGAATCTGGGCTTTATTGCTCACATTTGCAAGAAGAGAACCCACAGAAATTGCTTAAATGCACAAAAAACTTGCAAAAAATGAATTCTATAAGTAAATCAAAGCCTGTTACGCTTCTTCTTCTTTCTGCTGACAAAATGTTAACTGCTAATGGCTCCACAATTGGCCAGTTTGCAGCTGGCCAGTTTTTAATGTGATGATTCCAGCCTATAACCTCTGTGCTCTGTAAAGGATCCAATTTAAAATGGAGCATGGGCAATATTTCAGTTAAAGTACACTTAAGCAAAAATAATTTTAATAATAATGATGATAAAAATGAGGTAAACAACTGTTAGGAAAAAATGGCACTTCATTGCCACATTTGTGTGCATTGCTTGTCATTGGAGTATAAATTTCTAAATATGGACACAACTGTTGATGAATAATACATAGATTTGATCCAAATGTCAAACATCAGCACCATCATCTTCCTCCTACTGTCGCCTCGCAGTCCTTCAACTGAAGCTACTGCATTTATTCATTTTACAGCGTGATGAAATTAATAATTCATATCAAGATAATTACATACTACTGTGCCTTAAACATTCATTTGTGTGTTTCCAAACCCGTTAATAGCTTTTAAATGAAAACTTGATTTCAAAAGAGGATAATGTTCAAATGCTGTGGAAATTGGGGTCCCTGTAGGTTCCAACTTAATGTGAAAAATTCATATAATCAATTTGTGCCTCTGAGATTACTTATGTGGTAATAATTAAAGCCAAGAAGGCTATTATAAACACAAGACCCGCCATAGCTAGAGCGTTATCTCGGAGACCTAGTTTTTGATCTCAGGTCTTAATATGTAGCTCTTTTTTTTTTTCTCTCCATCTCGTTATGAGATTTTCTTGTTTTGAAGCCACTCATCAAAGAGTGTCATCACTCTTCATGTCTTGGAGAAGAAGTTAATTCCGCAAAAGGCTTTTTCATTTGGAAAAACAGAGAGGAATACTAGTGTCTGGACTGGTAGGTGCTGATTTATAAGGAATAAGTGAAGGAACATGCACACACAAAAAAGAAGTTTGTGGTTTCATCTTTGATTTCTTTCAATCACAATTGGCATGTTGGTGGTTTTCCTTGAACACTATTTTACCTGAAGTCTGATCATGTTGGGAATAATGTTATTTTGTGGAATGCACAGGTGAAAATTCATCTCGTCTTTTTTTTGAGCAAAATCCTGCTTTGCATTCACAGTTCCCCACTTAAAGCAAATTGTCGGTACCATCTTGCTCAAGGGCATCACATCAGCAGCATCCATCGCCAAAAATTGTTAAACCAGATCTGATGAATCTATAACTACTTCCACATATCCGCCCCCGTTGGCATGCCTGTGCACTCGCTGCAATCATACAAAAGAAGGCAAAAGGCTGACTCTATTTATATTACCCCAACATTGGCAACACAAGAAAAACAAACAACACAGGGAATGTTTTCCTGTCACAAGGTGATATTTCATGATGGTAAAAATGCTTTGAGAATTTGAAATATTCAAATTCATGTTCATGCATACATGTTAGTAAGAATTTTCTCCAAATGGTGATAAAAACCTTCTGAAAACCACATTATAGCTGTCTAAACCTTACACTTGCAGATTGTTGGAGCATACGTTAGAGATTTAAAACAATCCAGTAGCAAAAACTAGATAAGATAGAAAAAGTATTTTTGCCTCAAGAGACTTGAAATGTCTTTTTGATGACCAATTCTGAGTATTTTCAAAGTAACATTGGGTGAGTGTAGGGGTACTTTGTGAAAGTCTGTAAATATATTTTTAATAACAAAAAAAGAGAATAACTACAATAAGAATAGCATTTCTTTCATTTTAAAGAACTGTAGAGACATTGGGTTTTTTCACATGATCTATGGAATAATCAATGGAATGTGGAGAAGTCTCCATATTCAGACTTGATTCACTAATGGAAATAATTGCAAAGGCTCATGCTCCAAGTGAACTTCCAGCATGTAGCTAATCAGTGATCCCAAGAAAATTATTTGTAAGGATATGGTTTGACAAATTCCTGGAGTTTTACACACTCAAATACTATTTGATCAGGAGTATGCTTTAACACTCCTGAGTATAGAGTTAAGGCTGGATCTACAGAAAGACAGAAATTTTCCCCAAAACTCTGAATGAATTTAATAATAATCTTCCTCAGTTGGGAATTTCTCATCTATAGCATCACTAAAAGATTTAGTCATCAGAGAAATCTCTGTATGTACGCGGTGAAGATGGAAAATCTGTTTTCAAGACTAGTGATCTTTAGCCTGTAGAGTATGTTGATTAGGAACACTTATCAAAACCACATGAATACACTGTGCTGCACTATTTGGCTAGGTAATGATGCTTAGGTCATGCTTAGTCCATAACATCTAAATTACGCAACATAACTTTTATATAAACAATGATTTGGACCCAGGATTTGCTGAACTGTTCAGTACATGGACATTTGACCAATAACATTTGGGAGACATGTTGATTTAAAGCAGGTTGGATTGAGGTTCTCCCCACTTAAGTTCTTGCCACAGTGTTTTGGGTAATATGTATAGACCCCTGGTAGAAGTTGATGACATGTTTAAATAGGATTGTCGGGACTACTGTCTATATACTGCAAGAAGGAGTTCAAATAACAGTCATATTGCACTGCTGAAAAAAAAAAGCTAATTTAACTTAAGCCCCATTCCCCCGGCAAAAAGGAGGAGATCACGTTTAATCGGTTATAACGCGGGTTGAGAAATATAAGTCCAGATATGTGTGGTATCCACAGAAACCTTAGACTCTCAGCTAAAATATCATATAAACCATTTCTACAACCACCAAACACACCAAAAACAAGCCGTGATTAAACGAGCAGTTACGTAAATGCGCAGAAGTCCGCTAAACAAACAAAACCCAACCAGAAATTCTTCAGACTTCATGTAACCAGCTAAAGACAGGCTGGTTAGCTTCCAGAGCTATCACTGACTCCACACACCAGGTTTCACCACGATCAGACCAAAATTCACTGAATGAGCCGCAAAAGAAGACCACAAAAACACACAGCGGCGCAAATGCGCTAAGACAGAAATTGGCTTACCGTTCCGATTTCCTCCGTTATTTTTGCCGGTAGCCGGTAGCCACATGATTATCAGTAGTAACCATGCCTACCTCGCCGCATCAGAGCCGCTTTCCGTCAACAACCTCCATTTTAGACCCACCTTCAGACACCTGACTGGACAGACGCCACATGCAGTAAATTTGGGCCCACGTGGGTTTTGGCATTACAATGTCTTATTGGTTCAAGTGACGTGAACTTCAACCAATAGTTCACGTCACTTCGTTACTGTGAATCTATTGGCTCAAACGATTAAAAAGAGGTGTCAACTACGCAAATTGACCAAAAGAAACCAAAGTTACAGCCCCTCGGAGTTTGAAGGGCCAGACCAATTAAACGCTCCATGCGCACTGCAGAAAAGGGCCATTACCATGTAAATGTGTGGTTAAGTCTTCTAAAAAATATTTTTTAAAAAAGCATTTTTAGGCCTGTTAATAAAATTTATTAATGTCTGCTCTTTTAATTTCTGAAAAAAATCAACTGGCGTGGTGTCCAATTGTGTGCCAAAATTGGACATTTTTGTACAACGTCTGGATATTCATGTATTGACAGGGCTGTAATTTTTCCACTGTTTCACTTTAGAAACATAAATCTTTGCACAGATGATGTTTATATGTTGGTTACTGAATTTCTGGAACCAAATGTGATCTGAGGTATATTTTTAAAAGGGTTATATGCTAAAAATTTAAAAATGAATTAGGTGAGGATAAAATCTACTTACTTCTTCTGTGTTCCAGTCTCAGTAACTTTGACACAGTAATATCTGCTTCAATATTTACACCTCTGATGAAATATCACAAGTGTTAGCTTTATTTTGATACCAAGATTGTAAGGACAGAGTTTGTAATTGCAGAGAAATAATCAATTAAATTTGGGCATTACATTTTCGAGCAGGAAGCTCAGAAACCCCCTTGGGGCTTAAGAGGTTGAAAAAAAAAACCAGTTTAAAGGCCCTTTCTGTTTGCCTTCCCTGCTCAGTCTACCATCACAGACGCTATCTTTAGAGGGGATATTTTAAGGAATGCCTGGAATTTAACATGCTCAACTGTAAGTGAGTCTAGCAGAGATCTGTTACATCTTTGTCCGTCTAAGGTTAGGGAAACATGATCCACCACTGATTTATCATTTATAGTCATTGTAAAGGATCTCCTTGTGGAATACTGGTGAGTAAAAGACAAAAAGTGAAAAACAATGACATACAGTGTTTTAATCAAACACTGTATGTGGATATACAATGTGGCAAAAAGAAACAGAAAACAAAGAATTTTTGAAGAGGATTTTAACATAGGCCAAAGTCAGTCACTGCTTAAATTATGACCTTTAAGCCCTACTTAAGCCCTAGTCAAGACAATCAGATATACATGCAGCAGACTATGGCTATAATACCACTTCAATATAAATTCTTATTTTCTGTTATAATCCACAGTCCAGAATTGTTTCCGTCTTTGTATCTGACCCTTACTTCATGTGTGTTTTCCTGCAAGTTTTTCTTTGTCCTTTTCCCACATAGTTCCTGTTTAATTTAGTAGGTTAGATCTTTATATGGCTTTTTTTTCTTTACTTTCTTTTTTCTCCCTTCTCCCATCCTCATTACTGTCTTGATTGAGTTCACCTCTGACTTACTATTCATCTCCCTTGGGTGTATATTTAGTCTGTGTTCTCCCTTGTTCTCTGCCATCTAACCTGCCTTCTATTTCTGTGTATTTTCATGGTCTGCCTTAGTTGGTTCCCCCTTTTGGTTCTTTACTGGATTTTGTTGCCTCCTGTATCAAAGTGCTTTTATTTTCACCACCTGGCTGTTATTTTCTATCTTGTATCAGCTGTTGGGTCAGTCGTCAAAACTTTGCCCTTAATAAGGAAAAGTTCTGTGCTCTTAAAACCATGTGATCAAACAACTACTGTGATCATTCTGTCTATCTAATGGGATGACCCTACAAAGTATTTTAAGCTGATCTGGCTGCAAAATTATTCCATTAACCTTTGAAAAATGGAAGTTGCTTAAATTAACGCCTTTAAATAAGAAAAAAAAAAAAACATGTCTTTTGTCCTGTCTTCCTCCCCTCACCCCTGCCCGGTCATGGCAGATGGCTGCCCCTTCCTGACTACAGTTCTGGTCGAGGTTCTTCCTGTCAAAAGGAGTTTATTCTTCTCACTTTCACCAAGTGCTTGCTCGTAGGGGGGTTTCTCTGTATTATTGTACCTTGCAATACACTTTGAGCTGCATGTTGAGGTGTTGTGATAAATCAGCACATGTGATAAATTCCATGATCCTCATGCTCACATGTGTTTAAAGAAAAGTTGTGCTGAACAAAAAACAACAAAAAAACCCAAAAACCATTTGGTACTCTCTAACTTTGAAATAATTGTTCTGTGAAGAAGTTAGTTACAGTATCATGGTCAGACCTGGGCAGCAGAGTGTGCCTAAATCATTCATGGCATTTGTTTTAACCTGCCTAGAGAACCAGATGGCTGGGATTTACCTTGTCAGATCATGTCAGGTATGGTGTCAATCACATGCATGTACAAAAGTAGCTGCCAAATGCTTCCCCTTAAATATACAGCACTGTGTGTGGTGAAGCCTTCACAACACAGAAAGCAAATCAAAAGAGGTTTATATCAGGATTTCAGCTGAATATAATTTCCTAAAGAAAGAAAAAAAAAAGAGAGATAAGATAGCAATGAATAACCGTATATTAATATTCTCTCCAGTACATCTTTGGCTTTTGATATATAGATTTAATAAAGGAAAATGTAAAGGAACAGTGGCTTTTTCCATCTCATCAGTGTATTTTATCAAAAGTGGTTTTTAAATTTTATGCATTCACCGTATGATTTATGGTTATAATAGCAGAGTGAATAGAAAGCTTTAACCACAGCTGTCCTTCATTTGTGCCACATGACTCCGAGTGTAACTTTTCTGTGGGCTAGAGCGTCGCTGCATCAGCAGGGCTGCTTAATTTAAAAAGGAGGTCGGAAAAAAAAATCTGAGCTTCCATTACTGTATATCCATTCTTTCGGTCGACATGATAGATCTCCCTGTTGTCCTCGTGTCACCCCTACAAGATGATGGTCCTGCACTGGATGCCTGAACCTGTTTTCCCCATGAACAAACTCTTGGCAAAGGGAAGAAGGTATTGATCCTTTGTTCCTTTTTAAGGCTAATTATCCACTCCACCGCCAGTTCCTGTTATCGATGTCCTGCTCTTCATCCCTGTTCATCACGCTGAGGGCTAACTCTTAAAAAAACACTTCTGATGGTCAGCTGCCCAGAGGAAAGAAGAAGGCTCTTCAGCCATTTCCGCACTGCAGCTATTGCCTCTGTTTACGTCTCGTATAACGTAATATCATGCTTAATATTGATGTGAAAATGCATGCTGACAAATCTGGTGAGTAATGAGCAGCCAGGCCTGCAGTTATAGAGTCTGTGTCTTAAAATGGGGGTTCTGACCTGCAATTAATGAAAAGAGAGCCAGCGGCTGTCACATTCATCATGACGTGCGCTTTTTGATCATTCTTAAATATATTTATATCCTGCTTTTGAAAAAAAAAATAGGCTGAACATAGTGCAATGTCATTGAGGAGAGACAATGGCATGATTGATTCAGGATGTCAAATAACCTCACAGCTATAAAGGCACATATGGTCAAAACGTCCTTGACACAACCTTTTTAGCAATAAATTGGCAAGAGCTTTCATAACAAACAGCTGCATTATTCACGGAAAAGGTGCGCTGTGAATTCCGACGTGACCCTGGCACGAGAGTGGACTGGACGCTGTTTATTGAAAGTCCAGCCGTGATAATGAAGGAACATTCATCTATTCCAATAGTTTGATAAAGCATAGCCAGAGCTCGCCAGCCACACTAATGGATTAGAATTTAATATGGGGCCTGTTTTTATTAAAACAAGTGTCCCTCAGGAAAATCCTTGGCAGAGGGTTGTTGTGGTAAACAACACCCGAAGACTGACGAGCTTTCTCTCATGTCACATCTCTACTTCCCTCAGTTTCTCTCTCTCCTTGCCTCCTCCCACCCAGCCAATGCTATGCAAGGGAAGTGATTGATTTGCTTTCTCTTGTGACTGATGATAAGCTACAAACTCATTAAGATGGCTGCCGCCACGTCCTAAGAGCATGTTGCACAAGATCCAAATCATACACACTCCATCCTCTTTATGCACAACTTCCTAAATTATTATTGAAGGGGGGTTATTTAACTGAACACCTGGCCTGTGGAATAAATAGCACCTTTAAAGTGGTGGATCGGGACGCACGTTCATAAGAATTAAAATGTTTTGATGCTTTTTGTGCTAGAAAGAGTACAGAACATAGATTAAATCCTCAGGGGGAAACGATGAGTGGAATCTCTGGGGACTGAGGGAGAATAGGTGGATGCTGATATCGCACATTTAGCAGATTTGCTAAATTCACAGAATTTTTACAGTGGCCAGTGATGTACCTATGGGGAACTCACTATGTGTTTGAAAAAACAGAAACAAGATAAAATAAATAACCCTACCTTCAAAAGAAGATTCTAACAAATAGGTATCTTGGTGGGAATGATAAGGGAATATGGCAGCTAATAAATTATCTAGTGAAAGTGACAGCATCTGGGGTTGGAAAACGAAGCTGCTGTCAAAGTGCCAAAACTGCAGTTCCTACAATGGCTACCTGAGGCCAATTCCGAAAGTAAATCAATCCACACAGAATCACATTTTAAAATGCACATCTTTACAGCTTGGGGTGTGGGTGCTTTGAACGATGGGTGTCTTGACACAAGCAGCTCTAGTCAATCAGCCAATTACCTAGTTCTCACCTCTGCTAACTTTCTCTGACAAATAATGTAGTTTTGTTTGTGTTGTTTAGACAATTCATAAAGTTCCTTTAGTTTAGTGTCCTGTACACTAATTAAAAGGGATGTGTCTCTATGCTTTGCACCTGAAGAGTTATTAGAAGCAGCTTGCTAGCATTAGCTGGTAACTTGGACCTTCCACCCTCTAGTCAATAGGTGTCAAACTCTGGCCCGCGATGCCATACCAAATTATTATTAGAGCTGGCCTACTGGTATTACACAGCTAATATATATATTGTTTAGTATTAAGCTTTGCTTGTTCCATATTCAGTTTTTCAGCAAAACTTGTTTGAGTCCATAAGAAGAGATTCATTCATAAATCTGGAGGAAGATTTTTTTTTCAATAAATATTAATGTTAGCCCGCGACCTTGTTCCAGTTTTGAATTTTGGCCCACTGTGTATTTGAGTTTGACACCCCTGCTCTAGTCCAAAGTGTACCTAACCTGGCTGAAATGCTGATGTTTGGGTTTTAAAATGCCAAAACCAATGGAATTCTTTTTACAGGCCATGGTCTGTACACAGCCTAAAGGTCCTTTTACATACAACACAACTGTGATTTCAAATTTCTGGATTACTAAGTGTGGGGATTATAAACTTTTGTAGATCAATTCCAATTCAATCAATTTGAAACTTGAAAACTAAAAATCACAGGTGCAATCAAATCATATAAGTCTGGACTTGGAGGGTAAAGTAAGGTAGAATAGTTTATCAGTCAACAACGCCCTACTCTTTGATTAGCTTTGCTGTCAATTCATTGGTTAGGTTTAGTGAAAAATGTAGCTTTAAAGAGACAACAGAGGTTCCCTCTACAAACATGCACATGTGATGTGTTGGGACTGAAAGCAGTGTTTTCACAGCCTGATGCATCATGGCATTGTGATATAACCACCTTCATAAATGATAAACTGGTGAGTCAGTAAGTAAGTGGCTACAACATATCCTGTAGTTTACTGTTTGGATTGTTTTCCAGATCACCTTCAGCCCCAGTCTACTTTGCCAATTTAAACATGGAAACTAAAGCATAATCATTTCACTTGAACATAGCACTGACAATAGACCGACAAAAGAGTTTAAAATTGATACAGCAGACCTGAAATCACTATTCTGACACTCTTCCTGATCATCAGTTCAGTTGGAGATTCCAATATGCCATGCATCTTTCTTCTAGCTCCATACCCCTAGATTTTCATTTTCATTTTCAAACTTGTAGTCTTCCAGTGACATCCCTCTGGAGCTTTAGAAGGCTTTACACAACTTTGTTCACATACGCAGTAGTACTATAAAAGGACTTTAAACAGACTTTGATGTGTAAACTCAGATTAGTCAGGTCCCCATTTTACCTGAGTGGCTTATTCATATGGATGTAGCATGCACTGCTTTATTACAATGCAATTATGTTTTATCAATCAGCTCTAATTACAAAAAATTACAACACAAAATCAAAGGCTCTGCAGTTGTGCAATAATAAAATGCTCCCCAGGTTACCGTATCAGTGTCATCTCTTTGGACTTAGAGTGCTCTTGAGTAGAATATACTATAAGTCTGTGCTTCCATTAACATATGCAAATGTGATTAAGTCAAATTTAATCACACTAGGCATCATTCAACTCAGTATTCATTGTGTCCACCACTAAGTCGGCATCGGAATACACAGAAAGAACCACAGAATCCAAGTCATTTGGTAGACTTTCATCGGAGATGACATCAGTGTCAAAGGATTCGACATTCCCCATGGTTACTTTCCCTGATGTTACCTCTGCAGGTATATCCCGGGATCATGTGTCACCTCTTTTATGTAACACACCATTACTCCTGAACAGCCTGTTGAGGGAAGTAGCTACAGGCAAAATACTTTGAGACTCTTCTAACATTCTTTTCCCATTTGCACCAAGTCAAGCATGATTATTGAAATGGCATGGCAACTCACAAGGAAATGCAGCGATACAGACACAAAATGCCACTGTAGTGCACTAGTACATCTGAACCTGGACTACAAAGTATGCTTCAAAAGAAGAGAAACATAAAAAAAACAAATTGCACAATTTAATATTAATAGTGAACAGAAAATAACAACAAGAAAATCCACCAATTCAGCTAGTGCTGTTCCCATCATTAATTTTAACAAGTTACCACACTTGCCCTGCTCCATAAGGGTTATTTCTAATTACGTCTGTTTTTAAAAAAGTAATCTCCTTTTGCTCTATCTGTGGATATGGCCTTCCAGAAATGAACGTGTTCACTCATTCTCACTCTTGTATTCCCTTGGTGATGTAGCCAGCGAAGATTATCAAATATCTTCTTAGAAGCATTGGTCGAATAGCCCCTATTGTCAGAGACAATCCTGTGCTCGTCAGTTGAGTAAATTCATGCAAATCCTTCAAGAGTTTAGGACATCTGAATTCACTGTATTAAGGTAATTTATTGGGCACCACTCGACTTTGGCCTTACAGCTCTACAAGCAAACAAACCTGAATGGTGGTGAAAGCAAGTAGTAGCTTCAGCGAGATGCACTGCTGAAGTGGTAAATGCACAGCAAAAGCTTGGGAATATATCGACCCTGATTTGAATATTTCACAAAATACTTTGGACACTTGATAATAAAGACGTGACTTTCAACAGAGAAACAAGGTAACCTCCCCATGTAGCAGTGTTTCAGACTAATCTTCACTGCCTCCTGTGGAAATCTGTCAAGCAAATCACTAGTCATTTAAATTTTTCTATCAATTATAAGTCAAATCTCACTATAGGAGATATTTTAGTCTCTTTTGTGGTCACGAACAATATGCTAACAAGCTTTTTTCAAACTGCTTGGTGGCCCTGAACTTTTCTAGACTTTATCCAAAAGAGATCAGAATGCAAATGCACAGTCATGGCTCTTTTCTATGCAGTCTTTGTGGCGTCTGATTGGGCCTGATTGGGCCTAGAACATAATAGAAATTCACATGCCAGTGTACTGGCATTGTGTTTCTTGACTCCTCCCTGTTCTCTCCAAATATTCCCCTTCACCTGAATCTAACTGAATATTTCCAGCATCAGCTTTCTAAAGCTGATTTCTGTCTCCTATGGAGACAGGTCCAGAGCTGAAATTTCATTTCAAGTTAGTACATTTTTTCCAGCTTAGCTTTAAAGCTTTTTCCAAATTGCTGAACTTAATTTGAACACTTTTTTTCTTCTCTACTGCTATGCTGGCTGCTTTGAATGACTGCTTTGAGTTACCATGCCAGTGATTTAGCTAGCAGAAACAGCTGCTTGTATAATAAATGTGCACAAAACAGTGTACACTAAAACAAAAGTTTATCAAAACACTGAGTCATTGATTGGAATGGCAGGTTCATGTGTCCCAGCGTGACAGATTACAGCATAATATAACACAGTCTTTATAAGGTTTTTCATTGCTGAACATATAATTGTTTGCTTGAACAGATTGAAGCCCTAAGTATGGTAAAAAATACATCTCCTAGCTGAATCCCCCTCAGAGGCCTGTGGAAAGACGCAGATCTCTTATTGCACTGTGTAATTTAGGTAAATCAATGCTCAGAATCCCTAAATACCCAGTGATTGTGATTACTTGTGAAGTTTGCTGCTTTTTTTCCACTTGTGAACACCCACGTGTATCTCCATGTGTGGGAGCATATAAGACAGAGAGACAAGCAGGAAGATAGAGGAGGAAGGCATGCTGCTATATGCATGAAGACACTCCAGTAACGTTACTTACAGCATAAAAAAACCCCAAAACACCTGAATAATGACTGACCTTTACCCTTTACATCTGCTTCCTCCCTACCTCCCTACTGTCTTTGGATCAGTGCGTATATGGGTCTGCAGTTTCAGATCATCCCATAAGTGCTGTGTTTTAAAAGTGAAAGGGCTGGGTGGTATAATCTCACTCTGGTGGCTGCTGAACATTTGGATAGGTTAATATGGTCATAGGTGCACATATGGCTTCATGCTCATAGCACTGCACTCCAATAAGGCACGACTCTGCAGGAAATATTAGGCTACTATAGAACTAGCAAGGCAGGACTGTTTGCTACAGCAAATTCAAAGATGTTAGGCCAAACAAACACCATGGTGGAATTGTAGTATGGCCTTATAAGTTTCTAAAGGTCAACTAGATTACAACTAAGGGCTTCAGGCGTTCATTATCTTTTCAGTTAGATCTTTCCTTCCTTCACCAAATCTAGCCTTTGTGATCACACTCACTACATATTCTAAATGCATTTCAAAAATAATAAGACATCTGTTACAGTTAAAAAACTCGCTATGGCTTAATTGCTATGGGGCTTAATAACACATATTAATAGTCGTACAATTAAAGCTTAGATTAAAGGGGACATGAAACACTATGGATACAAAGGCTAATTTACACCACTCTGCCCTGCTCTCAAAAACTGACATAGATGTAATACTGTCTGTGAAGCACGATTTCAGAAATAAATGCTTAAAGTCAAAGTTTTTAATGCCATCTTGTGTCACTACTGAACGTTATGTCATTGGGTTGGTTGGTTGGTTGGTTATGATCAATAGACTTAAATGAGTTTATGTTAGCTAATTAGTAACAGAACCAATGAACCAACTTAACTATGAGCAACAAGGAGTTGCTCATAGTTAAGTAACATGGGACAAGACCTACTATATGCAAATTTCTGTACTTTACTGATCATTTGAAACCAGTAAAGAATTTATATTTCTCACTGCTCATCGGGGAAATGCAAATCATTAGATAATAAAGAAAACAGTGTTGATGCTATTGAAAAACCTACTGTGCACAGAAGTTCAAGGATTATGGCATGGTTAATCCTGATGCTAGATGAAATCCTCCACTGTAGTACAGACATCTGGTAGGAGCGCACTCTTCTACAGTAGTTTTGTTGTTCAGTGGTTGCTGGCAAACAGCCGCTGGGTGCTTTAGCTACTGTCACATCTGCAGGGTTTAACCTCTCACATCACACACGGTGAAGGTATGAAGAAGGAAAAAAATAAAGATTAGTGTTAAGTGTTAGTGCAAAAACATAATTATAGCATAAATTGGTGTCACCTTTTAGCTGAAATGCTATACTTGTCTTTCTCCCATAAGCATTTGTTTTAAATTTAATCTCCTTACATTTCACATAAACTTAATATGACCTCCTTTTAAATCAACTTCCAAACTGGGTCACAGCAGTAATATGCAAAATGGCAGAAAACACAACAGAGAGACTGAAAAAGCATTTAACAAACATTGTTGTGACCTGCATACACAGCCCGTTTTCAATATGTATTATGACTCAAGTCACCAGTGATCTTCAATGGCTGCAACAATGATGGTGAGTGACAGGCGACACATGTTGGGAGGGTTGGATATAATGCTCAGACCTTGACAGAATGAGTCTTTAAGGAAAATAAAAAACAGCTCCCCTAATACTGACATACATTCTTCACCTTCAGTGCCAGTTTCCTTCTACACTCACACCTGCTGAGTTTTTATCTGGGTTCATCGCTCACTGATAGTGAGTGACAAGTTTCAGTGGGGTAAGAGAGATACAAGCGGCAGCTGGAAATAGTGATTTGACAAATTTGAGGGCTAAATTCAGCAAATTTTATTCTGGTTTACTTTGATCAGATCAGTGGCAGACAGTGAGGAGTGACTCTCATGGGAAAACAAGATAAAAATCTCTGGGGAGTTTCACTAGACATTTTCTGTGTGTGTAGGTGTGTGTGTGTGTGTGTGTCTGTGTACATACTTGTCCCTTTTGACAAATGTCTGTCCATATATGTTTGATTATCTGCGCGCTTGACATGGTGCCACTTTGTCCACAAGAAGGCATATCTATAGTAAGAGTACATACTTGTAAATATGAGCAGTTTCTACAGCAGATGACTGACAGGGGAAAAAAACAGGTTGGTGCAAACATGTGATGCCACAATCATCTACCACGGCAGTCAAATCCAGCTTCCATTATCTCCTTCCTTTCCATGTGATTGTCTGCTTGTTGGTTCAGATCCCTGCTGGACTGTTTGTCATTCTCGCGAACGCCTCCGAGCACACAAAACAACAAACACGGCCAAAGAATTTCGCCTGAAAAACAGAATCGCTGAGGATTTGGTCTTTACTTTTAATGATGCCCATATTAGAGAGCTTGGTGGGAGTTTACCGTCACTGTCTCCTCTTGCCTCTGCCCAGGACTATTCCCTTGCATCAGACAGCCAGTGATGGATGGCTTAATTAAGGTGAAAGACAATGAGTGAGTGCTTTTCATTGTGTTTGGTCTCTGTGGTTTGTGAGAAAAAAAATGGATTACTCTTTTAAAAGCGGTCTCCTTGGGGAAATGTCACATATATCATTGAAACACATCTATCTGGACTGAGTGGAAAAAATGTATACATGTACATTTGTGGCATTAAAATATAACTGAAGTGTCTCTCTGAAACTACTTCTAAAATACTACATTAATTCATTAAAAAGGACATATTATGAATTTTTAACCTCATTTTGCCTATTTTTAGTATCTGTTTAAAATGTTCGCCTTTTGGTAAGTTGCTCTCTACTCTAAGTCTGGATCAAAGTAATCTCAAAATATCTCTCCAAACGTGGAAGCCAATCATCTTTGAACCAAGCTGTACGTTTCCAAGAGGAGGCAACTGATTGCACCAGAAACTTAGAAGATACCGCCTGACAAAAGCTATCATTTGGGACTAAATTTGAAGGATATGGCCAAGTTTAACTCTTAAGTCTAATTTCATTGAGAACCCTTATATATAGATGGAAAGATGGAGCAAATCAGTTGAGGGAACTGGCTGAAAAGGGGCACTGTAACTGCCTTTAAAAGTAAGTAAGTTGTAAGTTTCTAAAATTCTCATTCTACAATTAGTTATCACCCAGGTTTTTGGTTTTCTTCGTGCCATTTTGTCAGTCTGTAAACACAAAGGCTCGAACTGTTTTGAATGGATTTTGAACATTTTGTAGCTGCGTAGTGGGGGTCATATAACAATCCATTAAAATCTGGCTCACACACACCAAGGTCTTCAAGGCCAACTTAATGATTTATTGGCCTAAAAGTGACAAAAAAACCTTAGAACTTGTTACAAGTTTGGTGTCAACATATAGAAAGTCCTGTTTAAAGACTTAAAATAACATGTCACATTTGACATCTGACCTCTCTTTCAAGGTCAAGACATTACTCTGAAGGTCAGAGTGTCTGCCATTGCATGTATTGACAACACACTTAAGAAATAATATATATATAGATTCTAAATATTCTGTTACTTTGGTCCTCTGACCTCTTATTCAAGCCAAATAAGGTCAAACTATCACTAGATCATGCTTCATGAAATGTCTTATATCTTTAAAACTACTATGCTAAAAATTCTACTGCCTTTATTTGATATAACACTGATATATGGGGATTTAAAATATCACATTATAGTTTGCATTCGCATATATGTCACATTTGACCTCCGATCTTTTACGTCTTTTCAAGATGAGCCAAAAACGTGTTCTATCTCTATTCCATCTGCATAATATCATATAATAAGCTCAAGTTATTCGTGTCCAGTATTTACAAATCAATACCCATCATCCATTACCTACTACTACTTAATGTTTGTGTATGTCAGAGTCTAAGTAAAAATCTGTCATGCTGCCCTGATTTTTATTGCTCTACAAACTTCTTAAAGTATGTTTAAAAAGAACCAGTAAAAGCAAATGAATATATACAAAATTCAATACGATTCCCTGAAAATTAAATACTGCTCAGAGAGTGAGTGTTTGTTGGTTTTTGTTGGTTTTTGAATTGTTGACGTGTGTGTGAGAAGCCAATAAGGGATTGTTTACTTTATGTGGGTGGAAGGCTACAATTAAATATATGTGAAATTGTGACTCTGAGTGACACAATAGCAATTGCCAGTGATTACTACAATGAATAAAGGTAGGTTGTATTAAACTTGGATACATTTAACACAATGAGGAAAAAGATCCTGATTCAGACTGCTCTACGTGCATAGTTTTCGGCTTATTTCGTTCTACTAATTGGCCTTTATAATGCCAGTAAGAGTGGATATCCCCAATATGGTGCTGTGTGGCTAAGATGCCACACCCACTTATGAGGAGCAGCCAATCAAAAAAAGTTGCCTTAAACCACAGGAGAAGGAAGCTAAAACAGATTGTATCAGGCAGTGGATGTGCTGAAGATTGCACAAAAGCTCAGTATGAGAAAAAATAAGGATTATTTTGATCTGTGAATTGTGGAGAGCTACTCCTACAGAGAAGAAGAGTAAAAATGTGGAATTTGAAAGGACCACAATAGATTCCTTTACACTCAAAAAAATGAAACGTTGACTTTAATTAAAATTATTTTGTCAACAGGTTCCACGAAATTGAATTATGTTAGTTTAAAGCAAAAATCTTTAGTTCATCTAATTTAAAAAAAACTACTTAAGATTAACAAGACATATTTAAGACTAACTAAATCAAGTTATGTTGTATGAACATAGATGATATATTTTCAGGTTAGATAGTTTAGATTAGTTACTTCAACACATTTCTTATTTGTGGCAGTAAAATGTTAAATTTAAGTTAGATTAATTCAAATATTATATT
The DNA here is from genome assembly GCF_057382275.1 of Copadichromis virginalis. Lineage (NCBI taxonomy): Eukaryota > Metazoa > Chordata > Actinopteri > Cichliformes > Cichlidae > Copadichromis > Copadichromis virginalis. The sequence goes on from NC_140639.1 coordinate 41,871,736, forward strand.
TTCAGCCACCTTGTGCTTTATTAATTAGTTTTACCTAAATCTATTTTGTCAACAGGTTCCACACAAATGAATTAAGTACATCCAACTTATTTTTTAAAATTTATTTTATTGCCAACACATTCAGTGAGCATTTGTGTAAACCCAGTCCAAAATAAAACACAACAGCTCATTAGGGTTAGTAATTAACAGTATGTAGACAGATGCAACATCAAGACTTTAAATTAAATGTCTGTATCTACCAGAAATAGAAGAAAAAAAAAAAAAACGCATTGAAGATCACATAACACATTGATAAGATGACACTTGAGTTATGCACATGTGATGCTAGTAAGGTCTGTGAGTGTTTTTTTTCTTTTAGTGTCTAAAATGGATAGCAAAGTTGCTATTTGCAATGATTGCTTAGGGTCAGTCCAGTAACACAATGCCAATGAAGTGCTTTCCTTTAACAATGCAAAGTGAAGTGTCCACCTCAACAGCCACAATTTAAAAAAAAAAAAATTATGTAACAACAACAACAACAACAATAATAATAATAATAATAATAATAATAATAATAAATAGTCCACTGATATTAGCAATCAAAGAAAATTACATCACCATCCCAAATAAAACTTTAACAAAACATGCCAAGATTATGGTCTAACAATAAAACAGCTTGTCAGCGTTCAGTTTTTTTGCAACAGCACAGCAGTAACCATTTAACACTTGCCACTGTCAACATTTATTTTACCAGTGTTTGGGCAAAAAACTTCAGATGTAAACATTTTAACATGGAAACAATTGTTCGTCTTTAAAAGTCCACAAAATATACATTCATCCTGCATTCCCAACTTGGATGATCTGATATCCTCGTGTTGGTGTTGTTCCCAGACCATCATGAAAATGTTGTTCCAGGTTCAACATTGCAAGTGACCAATCACATTGTTGTGACGTTATTCTATTCCAAGCCATTTGTGCATTTATGAAATTCCAATGTTGCAAGGACAATATCAATTCTGCTTACTGTTTATTAAAGGGTTAGGGTTAGGGTCAGTTGATCGGCGGACAGAGGCGGTTTCACGCAGCTTAAGTACAGTTTTTTGTTTTACGCTGGTTTTTCCCGAAGTCGCAAAAGTATGACGTCACAACATTCTGATTGGTCACTTGCAATGTTGATCCTGGAACAACATTTAGTATGATGATCTGGGAACAACACCAACACGGGGATATCAGATCAACCTCCTAACTTACCCTTATTTTTAGTATGTATTGCAATTACCTTTACAATGCACACAATGTAACACAAACTGAATATGAACATATTTCCACCTCATAACAATATGCCTTGAACGCTAATATACACACCACCCTTCAACATTTCTGGTGCAGTATCATCTCTCAATTAAATCCTTTAAATCTCAATACTTTTGATTGTCTCTTAGCTTTCAGTCTTGAGGTTAACTGAGATTCAGTGCATATATCCCACCCATTAAGAGTGCACATGCAGAGGCCAGGTCTTCCAGGTCATGCAGGACACACTAGATGGTTATACCCACATCGGCTGGAGGAGTGCTGGCATCAGCTCTTTCGATGGTAAAGATAGCAAGGGTAATTTGTTCCAGCTCCCTCTGAACAGCTGTAGCTTAGACACAAAAACATAGAAAAATGGCATCCAGTTTTAAAAAAAAGAAAGAAAAAGGGCCAAAGCTACCCTTTAATGACGTAAACACAATATTAGGAACATGCACCCCAGTGCGCCACTATTTCAGACTACAGATTCAACGATAAATATAAATAGTTTGGGTATACAAGAAGATTTCCCAAAACATTTAAACAGGTTCCATGCAAATTACAACAACAACAACATTACAACATGCAACAACATTAGTTATTCAAAATTTGGTTTAATACAGATAAAAAACTAAACTAAAATTACCAACCAATTATTCTTTGAAGAGGATGCTTGGGTCTTCATTCAGGTAAAAAGGTAGTGCCCTGAGGACACACTCCCTCCCCTTTTCAATGGTTTCCTTCTGTAGAGAGTGGCAGAGATACAGGAAGAGAAAACAGAAATACTTTAGGATGACAGAAACTCACATTATACGCAAAATGAATGACATAGCCACTGCACAGATAGACATGTACACAAGACCAACTAATCATCACATGGACATGAATAGTTAACCTGTTGGGCAGGGTTTCCACCACATTATATATGTCCATAATGGAGGTAAAGACAAACTAATACATCATCTTTTTTGCATTCAAAACATAACATAAAAACATTCACTTCTGGTTTAACCTAAATCAAGGGATCAGATTTTACATATGTTTAGGTAATTTAAATTTTCCAACGTTTTGAGTACCAAACTTTGTCTTGCTTAATATAAATGTAAGTGCACTGTGCAGCTACCATACACTAGCTGTTTAAATTTGAAAATGATCTTATTAGCCATAATATTTTGCTACCAACAGAATAACGCACCTGTGTGGCTGGGGCCAAAGTTTGTCTAATTTTCTTCCCTGCAACGCCTCCTTTTTTCTTGAAGACTTTTATGAGCTGGTCAGTGTATTGGTCAAGTTGTGTAAAAAGCCTTGGAACATGTGCAGCAGTAGTAATCCTCACATATTCTGCTTCCACCTGAAAATATGTCAACAAACACAACATACTGTACTGTAAATATACATACTATATGTACACATATACAAACTAAAACTAATGTAGTAAGACCTCATTAAAGCTATAATTTTAACACAAACATTTACACAAAATGCTAATGGAGCCATTACAGCTTTTATTGTTATTTATCAAGTTCCAAAAAATATTGATCACAGCTGATCTGAAAAGAATTTCATGCCTCAGGCCCTTGAACTGCAACCTTTACCATGGTTCAGATGTGGAGACGAAATAACAGGGGCATGGGATGGGTCACAAAAGAAAACTTAACTTATAAAACAGTTTTGTTTTTAAAAGTATAACAGTTCACATACCACATACAAGCTCAGCAATACCACATACACCACATCAGTATAGGAGGGAGCAGGTAAAGGCAGGATCTGAGATTTATAAAGTAAAACAAGAAATTCATTACTTAATTTCAAGAAGCAAATTATTGTTTGAATTACAACTAAATAAAATACTACTCAGAAGAAAAGCAAGAGATTGACACTGCCATGTGCTAACTTTCTATAGAAGCAATTATCACCAGGTCTGTCGTCCTCCATTGTCTGTCCACTCATATGTCTTGAATAATTTTATTAAAAAAATTAAGTGTGTACTTTCACAAACTGTAATTTATAACTACATTGATATGTATAACTCCGCTAGGAAACATGCTGTATTTACAGACCATTTTTACATAATACAGATTACTGATAGAGCAGAACAATGGTGTCACAGTGGCTTTCGCCCTTGACTTTTTGGATTTTAAATGTCACTTTATGCTATCCTTGCTATCCTATTCGATATTTCCGACTCTCGGATTACAGAAAAGGAATCCCAAGAAAGCAAATGGAAAAATAACCCCTTGAAAGAATAACCCCATGAACCCCTGTAGCTAATCCCTTAATAAAACAAAAAACAATAAAAATGTTTCTTACACAGTCCACAAAATAAGCATGTCCAGGACCCAGTAAAACTAATGTAAAACAAGCACACGCAAACGATATAACATGTCTTGTAAGACAAACGCAAAATATAACCATGCTGGACATATAGATACTACACTACATAGTCAAAGAAAAAAGTGGTCTTACCTCTCAAAGAAACAGCAGCTTGGCGCCAAAACAGCCTTTTTCAGTTAAATTTGAAGTCTTGCGCATGAGCAGGCACAAGCCGTGAAACCTTGTTCTGCGCGGTTTCATTACAACTGTTTTTGCATTACTGCCACCTTGTGGATATACAAGGTATATCGATCCTCATTGACTTAACTTAAATGTTATGCGATCAAGTAACACATTAGTATTATGTACGTTGAATAATAGACACAATTACGTAGACTTGATTAGAAAAACATATGTTAACTTAACAAAAACATATATTTTAAGTAAAATGAAAATAAATAATTAATATACACTGAACAATCCACCTCATTCATTTTTTTGAGTGTAGGTTTACTCACAGTACAAAGACAAGGAGATTGATTTTATCTTTTCACTCTCGTATTTAATGTGTTCCTTTCAGAATTATAACAAACACCATCAAGCACCTTGTGCAAAGACGTACTTTTCATCACGATTGTCTAAGGAACACATTACCCGCACACAGCCAAGCACGTTATGCCCACACAACCTTTCAGTGCCATTATGTTCTGCCTCTATCCCCTTTCCACCCACTCACTCAAAAACACACTTAACTCTTTCCTGATCAGATAAGACTACTGATGCTACACAACCCAAAGATTCTATTTTGAAGGAATTCCGACCAAATTTCCCTTTGATCTGCTCTGACATGATATAGATCTGCTGATCCAAAAATAAATTTCATTTTAGAAATGATATGCTCCCTGATGATAAATCACAGCCCGAGAGGGAATTTAAAAAAAAAGTCCTCAACAGACATCAAAAGAGACTGAAATTGAATTTGATGTTAAAGAATGCATCTCATCATCTCCTTCCTACCTTTCAACACCAACACCAAAGTGAACACGACATCTTTGTTAATGCACATACAAATGAAGTTGACGTGGTCTAGAGTTCTGCAGGTGTTCTATAGGCCAACCTGGAATTCAGCATTGCTGTGGTTCACTTAACCAAAAACCAACAGGACTTTCTCTTCTAAAATTAAATGTTATACATTTGTTTTGTTCAGCAAGGTAATCTTTTCACGTTGACGCCACTTAACATTTGGCTATAAATAAATCCACGCACACATGACTTCAGTATCACCACCACTTAGTTTTACAGCAAATAGGAAACCTAACAATTCTTTTCTTAGAGGGACTGTAGTGATAAGTAAAAAATTGCAAATCCTTCCATTGGTCACAAAGAAAGTAAAGCAAAATCTTACTTTTGATCTCTGACTTCAAACGCTTGCAAACTAACCAAGTGAAATTTGAAAAAGTGGGATGCAAACTGAAAGTAACCATGTTCATCTTTGATATGGGATAGGGTCTTAGTACAGCAACATATAACCCCCACTTTCACCTAGTGACCGCAAACAAGATCTTGCAACCACTCAGCAACTGGTCAAGAAACACATATTTTTCACTAGCGATCTGTGGTTGCCAATTGGTCTCCCGGCCTGTGTGGGTAGGACTTTAACAATTGATTTCACAGTAACCACTTAACTAATAAAGGAAATACAATTTTATCTTGAACGACTGATGGTTGTCAGGAGGTCAGTCTTATCTTAATCAGACTTTAGGCCTGTGTGACTGTGGCATAACACACTATTTTCTTTCAGATAAATAATGATGCAGTATATGATGTATACCCAAAAAATAAAAAGACGTGCTCAAAAAATGAAGTACTTTATTGTACTGAACAGTTTATAAGGGGGTAATTCCTTCAAAATACTAAACCCTTGATTTGTAGCCTACCTTACATTCTTGGACATTTGTTCACAGTTTTGTACCTGAATGTTAAAGAAAGAAAAATAGAACTGACGCCCATTGATCATATTTGATACAATAGTTTTTGTAAATGTTTTAGACTTCTACATTATCAGTGGGATTTTTCTCCCAGCAAATATGATAAAAAACTTCAGTCTTGTTAGAAGTTTTAAAAATATTAATTAAAAAAAGGAATTTTCTGGCAATCATTTCAGAGTTTAGATTTTAAAATGTTAAAATATATTAGTCCATTTTATCATTCAAACTCTGAAAATGCACCGATGAGTTATATGCAGATGTAACATAGATAAAGTTTTAGTGTTAATAGAATTTGAAAAATGCTGCACAATCATTCATGGATGTGCCAGGACTCTATGAGGAAACTAGAGCAAAATTCATCAGCCGCAGGCTACAATAAAGAATCAGAAAATTCAGACTCTGGACTTCCTTGCTGTGAGGCAACAGCTGTGCTAATGCACAACTGAAACTTGTCACAATGTGTTAAAAGCTTTTCATTGAATTTAAATAAGGAAATGGTCAAAAAAAAACCTTTAGAAAAAATCCAAGAGGAAAATTAATATTTTACTGAATTTTATTGTGAATTTGGTTGAACACAACAGTGCATCTGAAAACCTGGAAGTATACTTAATATGTGCCTTTGTACTGCCTGGTTTGATTTCCATGTACCTTTCTGGCCTCAAAGGTGCATATAGTTACTTTAAGGCCCCTTAATTAGCCCTAGAGGGTACATTCATGTAGTTTATAATAGTAGGGGCAGAATGGACTTTTACTACACCCCTAAATCTAAACGTGTGTGAGAGTTGATCTTTTTTTTCTTGCCTTGAGAAGAAGAAAAAAAGCAAAAAAAAAAAAATGCAATAGTAATTTATCAGCTCTGAATGGAATTACACAAGACGTAATCTTATCGTTATTCTACAGATTTATGGTAATGAATCTGAGTAAAAGCTGTAATTAAAAGCTAACAAAATCTGTTATTGAAATCCAAGTATAAGCTCACTTAACAAATGTGTCCACAGTTGCTGAAAAGCATACATCTTTCCACTCTGCCTGTTGGTACAGCTTTCATGCACCACTTCTTTGTTTGCTGCAACATGCTTACATTGTTGTCTCTGGCCTAACCTTGATGTTACAAAGCAGCTTGCTGCACCCATATAAAAGCTCCTTAATAAACCTTGAAATCCACCAAATAAACACAGACACATACACACACGTTGATAAAGCACCATTGCCACTGGAGTTGCATACTGCAGCTATAAGAGTATATCGTTATTTACAGCCATAAAGCCTGGAGGGGAAGCTGCTGCAGGGGGAGGCATCCACTCACATGGGTACTGCCCAGCACAACCACAGCCTTGAGCTGTTGGATAGTGCACAGCACCAGAGTGCCTTGTTTAAGGGCAACACCATGGTAATTATCTAGCAAGGGAGAGGAGCAATTCAGCCCTTCCCTGTACTGCCCTACATTTTTCCATTTTTTACTCCGCAACCTCTTTCTTTACATTTTATCTGCCACTCTTCATCAACATCTTTTCTTTCCTCCCACTTTTTGCTCACATCTTTCCCCTTCTCCACTATTCCCTGCCCCTTTTTCTCCCTCTCAGCTTCCTTTTTTCCCTTTCCATCTGTATTATCCTTTAAATAATTCCCTCTGTATTGAGTCCGATTTCTACTTTTTTTTTCTTTTCCTCTATCTGAAGGCATAAGCCTTGAAGCTCTAGTTACTGGCAGCGCTTGTTTTCCGCCAGTGCTCCATCCTTCTCTTTTTTTTTTTTTTTTTTTTGTTTTTGCTTTTCCTCTGCTGTCAAGAGATTCTGCTGCTTTTTCTTCTTGGTGACTCTATGCGGGATTACAGTCCTCCCACGTTTGATCTGCTGCCAATAGACGCGTGCCGTGCTTGCTTGTCTCCTTCGGACTACGTATCTGACCATTTGTATCCACCTCTGTCCCCGTCATGTTGCTCCTCAGACTAACACCCACTACTGTAGCCAGACTTATATTTGTAAAAATGGGTTTTCTCTACACATGCAAGTATAAGTTCAATGTGACATTTGCAGCACTTGTTTGCTTCTCCATAAACAGATCTGCACTGTCTAGGCTGTGATGTTTAGAAGCATGAAAGGATACATATGGAATGAATATTGCAACACCTTCCTATCCTTTCATACTACACTATATGTACTGTATATGTACAATATGAATACTAGTTTCTAAGTTGCTAAGTTACCTGGAAATGTGAAGTAACCTCTTTTGAATTGCTTTTGTTTATGCCCCCAAGCAAGCCTCCAGAATCCTCTGTCATGTGTAAAATCCTTCTCATCATGGCAGTGGGGCTGTAAACATGCTGCCTTCTTGTTATACAGAATATAAAATAAGGGTAAAATAGTCCATCTATAAAAGTTTTACTATATAAAAACCTGGCAAGAATAATGGCTGAGGTTTTCTGCCTGCCCCCAACTCGTTCAAAATGCAGCATGGCCTTGAGCTGGGCCCATAACCCCAACTGCTCTTGTGGAGCTCCTCAGTGGAAAGCAGGTCAGACTGTGGTTGTACTGGGCAGCTTACAAGTGTGAATGTGTGCAAGGAGAGAGATAACTTCCACATTAAAATACCTTAATCCATAAAGTTTAAATAGTGACACAAAATGTGAGGTAAAAATGGAAACTAATTGGGTAAAATTCCACAAGACATGTGACGTAAGCATGAAACCTATATAAAACAGAATTACACGCTGATGGCATGTAATATCTTAAAATTAAATGAAAATGTTCAGAAAAACAACAAATTACCAATTACCTAACCAGGCTGAAACTGAAAATAAGTAGTATTAATATTTAAACATAAAATAAACTAAAACACAGGGCCTGAACACCAGTCACTTGGGTGGAAGTCTTGAACTTCATCAGTTCAACCAATACATTTCATATAAAAGTTTATGGATTCAAGCATTGTGGCCAAACCCCTTGAGACTTTTTGTATCCAGAAGTCTAATCAAGAGGCCTGAATGACAAGATGAAGTGCTGTTATCAGCAATTGCCAGCAAGCTTATTTAGCAAAGTCCATCAATTGATTCTGAGTGCATCACACGCACAACCTGTTAGAACAATTAACCACATAGCAAGCTATGTTATTTGTCAGGTAATTTCTTAAAATATGTCTGAAAAGGTACCAACAGCAAACACAGTCAAGAGGTCCAGAGTACGATTGGAATTACCTGTGAACAGGCGTACAGCATTCAAACACTCATGGCAGTTATGCCTTTAATTATAACTTTAAGCTTTAATGAAATCTACTCTGATAAGTTGTAGAAAACTTACCCCTTGTTTGGTTTCTGTGTAGATATAAAGCTTATGCATAATTTTAATAAGGAAGATCTGCAATCAGTCATCTGCCTGCTTTTCTGGATGTTAGTCTGCTTTTTTGTTCTCTATATCACTACTGCTGTCAATCTCAGTCATTACTCCACTCCAGAGTTCCCCAACCACTGGGTCATGTGGTACCGGGCCTTCAGAAAGGCGGAATAAAATTTTTTTAAATTTATTATCCGTCTAAAGATCCTTTATTTTGAAAAGCTGCTAGGCCAGGCGACATCAAAAATGCAACCCACAAGCTAGCAAAAATTTGTAAAAATGAGCAAAAATTGGTAAAAGACAAACGTCTTGCTAAGGCAAAGAAACCTTTTACTGTCAGTGGGGAATTGATCCTGCCGCTAAGGACATTTGCCATGAACTTCTAGGACAGGCTGCTGTTAAATAGATAGACATGGTCTATCTATAGACATCTATAGACACATTCCTCTTTCGGTTTGCACCATCACTTGAGGATATAGCAGAGGACATTGAGACACAGTTGCTGAAAAGGACTAATAAGTCACCATGGTACGCAATTCAGGTTGATGAGTCTACTGATATTGGCAACAAGGCAATACTATTTGTTTAATATATATATACGTGTATATATATATATATATATATATATATATATATATATATATATATATATATATATATATATATATATATATACAGTGGGGCAAAAAAGTATTTAGTCAGCCACCGATTGTGCAAGTTCCCCCACCTAAAATGATGACAGAGGTCAGTAATTTGCACCAGAGGTACACTTCAACTGTGAGAGACAGAATGTGAAAAAAAAATCCATGAATCCACATGGTAGGATTTGTAAAGAATTTATTCGTAAATCAGGGTGGAAAATAAGTATTTGGTCACCTCAAACAAGGAAAATCTCTGGCTCTCACAGACCTGTAACGTCTTCTGTAAGAAGCTTTTCTGTCCCCCACTCGTTACCTGTATGAATGGCACCTGTTTGAACTCATCATCTGTATAAAAGACACCTGTCCACAGCCTCAAACAGTCAGACTCCAAACTCCGCCATGGCCAAGACCAAAGAGCTTTCGAAGGACACCAGGAAAAGTATTGTAGACCTGCACCAGACTGGGAAGAGTGAATCTACAATAGGCAAGCAGCTTGGTGTGAAAAAATCAACTGTGGGAGCAATCATCAGAAAATGGAAGACATACAAGACCACTGATAATCTCCCTCGATCTGGGCTCCACGCAAGATCTCATCCCGTGGGGTCAAAATGATCATGAGAACGGTGAGCAAAGATCCCAGAACCACACGGGGGACCTGGTGAATGACCTGCAGAGAGCTGGGACCAAAGTAACAAAGGTCACCATCAGTAACACACTACAACGGCAGGGAATCAAATCCCGCAGTGCCAGACGTGTTCCGCTGCTGAAGCCAGTGCATGTCCAGGCCCGTCTGAAGTTTGCCAGAGAGCACATGGATGATACAGCAGAGGATTGGGAGAATGTCATGTGGTCAGATGAAACCAAAGTAGAACTTTTTGGTATAAACTCAACTCGTCGTGTTTGGATGAAGAAGAATACTGAGTTGCATCCCAAGAACACCATACCTACTGTGAAGCATGGGGGTGGAAACATCATGCTATGGGGCTGTTTTTCTGCCAAGGGGACAGGACGACTGATCCGTGTTAAGGACAGAATGAATGGGGCCATGTATCGTGAGATTTTGAGCCAAAACCTCCTTCCATCAGTGAGAACTTTGAAGATGAAACCAGGCTGGGTCTTCAGACATGACAATGATCCAAAACACACCGCCCGGGCAACAAAGGAGTGGCTCCGTAAGAAGCATTTGAAAGTCCTGGAGTGGCCTAGCCAGCCTCCAGACCTCAACCCCATAGAAAATCTGTGGCGGGAGTTGAAAGTCCGTGTTGCTCGGCGACAGCCCCAAAACATCACTGCTCTCGAGAAGATCTGCATGGAGGAATGGGCCAAAATACCAGCTACTGTGTGTGCAAACCTGGTAAAGACCTATAGTAAACGTTTGACCTCTGTTATTGCCAACAAAGGTTATGTTACAAAGTATTGAGTTGTATTTTTGTTATTGACCAAATACTTATTTTCCACCCTGATTTACGAATAAATTCTTTACAAATCCTACCATGTGGATTCATGGATTTTTTTTTTTCACATTCTGTCTCTCACAGTTGAAGTGTACCTCTGGTGCAAATTACTGACCTCTGTCATCATTTTAGGTGGGGGGACTTGCACAATCGGTGGCTGACTAAATACTTTTTTGCCCCACTGTATGTATGTATGTATGTATATATATATATATATATATATATATATACGTATATATATATATACGTATATATATATGTGTATGTGCACGAGGAGATATCAGGAGTATGTGCACGAGGAGATGTCATGTGCACTGTCACTGGATATTTCTGCACCAATGGTGTTTCCTGGCAAATCTCTGAATGATTACACATCAGGAAAACTGGATTGGTCCTTTTCTGTCGGCATCTGCAGGCACGGAGCTGCTAGCATGACTGGACGGATTTCTGGTTTAATTGCTCGGGTTCAGGAGGTTGCACCTGAATGTGAGTCTGCACATTGTGTCATTCACAGGGAAATGTTGGCTAACGAAAAAATGTTACCTGAGCTTAACAGTGTATTCAACAATGTCTTTAAAGTCATTAACCACATCGAAGCAAATGCCCTAAACTCCCGTTGTTTGGCTGTAGAGGCCAAAACAAATGTTTATAACAACCAGTAAACATGATGTTTTCTGTTAGCATCTGTTAGCTAGTTCATATAGGTGTTTTCCTATTTTGCTCTTCAGGACTGTATCTATCCTGTGCAGACTATGAATGTCAGCAGAAACTTCATGACACTCTAACCAGTTATTGGTGAGATATTTCAGCAGTAAACTTACTGACTAACAGACTGAAACGGTCATCTCTAGAGGCATACTGCTACATTTGAGCATGATGTTTCAGGTAACTGTGTGATGTCGAAATAAGATCTGGGAAGGCCGTGCAAGTAATAGATTGTTGAGCTCGAAGGCTTATCAGGTGCCACAACACAGCAGAGTGGTATATAAATAGGATGAATTGAAATTTGACATTTTATAACACCGGAGATATCGCAGCAGCAGACATTTCATTCTGCTTTCCAACAATGGTGGGATAAAGTCAAAATACATCTTTCATGTGACAAGGTGATGTGTTGTGGCACTTCGACATATGATCCACCAACACGCATTACCGGATCACAATATATTTCTTTTTCTTTTTCTTCTGTTTGTGTCTTTTTGTTTTGGAATTATTGGCTGTATTTTTAGGTTGTTCAGCTTTCAACTTTTTCTTTCTTTTAATCGTTATTTTTTTTTAATATTTCTGCCTTTCGCTCAAATAGTAGGAGCCGTATTTATACACATCAATCCATCAATGCCATATTTTCTCCAAGCAATTCCCCCTTTAAAAAGCCTGCCTTCCAGAATTTGTATAATGACCAACTAGGACTTTATTGCATTGTCTTTGTGTATGCCTGTATACTTTGTTGTGTATCTGCAGTGATCATTTGACCTTTTTTGTGGATTCAGGGTTCCAACTGAATTCGACAAGATAGACGCAGATGTTTTATGAGCTATGTGTCTGATTTTCAGCCCCTAGATGATGATGCTAATATAAAAAGGTAGAATTAAATGAGTATATGTAATATTTAATAATATATATATAGAGAATGATAATAATTTATATTTAGACTATATATATAGTCTGTTCTGTGCCAGTTAATCAATGTAAACGCCATCACAGTACTGCAATACTATACTATAATACTAGTAGTACTACAGTACTACGGTATTCTCATATAATCATAATAATGTGTTAGTCCCCATAGGGTAAATTATTCCTCTGCATTTAACCCATTCACCCAGTGAAGTAGTGGGCAGCCACCAATGCAGCGTGTGTAGGGACGGTACCTTGCTCAGGGGTACCTCAGGATAGTAGTTCAGTGGAGTCGAACCCCCGACTTTCTGATCATGGGGCAACCACTCTACCTACTGAGCTATTCCTTCCAAGCAGTCCTTACCTCTCCTGTCCCTCTGTGTTTGGTGATATATTTAAACCATTACTCCATATATATATGCTCCCCTTCTGTGGTGCTGGACAGCTGCTGAACTATGTCGACTAACTGTATTTACATTCAAGAAGAATACGATGCAGAAGGTGTAAGTGGGGTGTCTATGTAGTTACTGGAAGCGATGCCTGCTTATACCCCATCCCTCTTTAAAATACTACAGGTCTTAATATCAGTGTGTCACATGAAAGAACAACAGGCAGTGAAGGTTTGAAAGGATAAGAGCTGATGTGCAGCTGTGCATGTGACTCTCTCATGTTACTCTCCTTGCATCCTTTTCTACTTTTGCTTTCTGTCAGATATGGAATTCATACCAACTGTAGTCCTGGCTTTGTCTTTATACGCTCTGAGCAAAAGGCTCTGCCATGGCAGCATGACACAACACCGTGTTAGTTTTCATCACTGGGGAGCAGTATTCCTCATATGACTCTTTTCAACATGCTGCTGGTCGTGCTGGCCTTGCTTGTCAGGATAACGTACCGTATACCACTGGGGCAGTGGTGAAAGTGAGCCACTCTTTGACTCTCTGGCTGTGACACAACATGTGCGCATTTGATTTATTCCAGCTCATCTCCCTGCATGTTGTCAGTCGGTGCAGGGCATGACATATCACCCACTTGGCAAAGAAAATAAGAAATATCTATTTGGCAGCAGAAAAGGATATGTCACTTTCAAGTTGAAATACAAATAAGGATCAATCCGAATTAACTCTAAAGTGGGTAAAAGCAGGCATAAACTGTAAAAACAGAACAAAAATTTGTCCCATACTTCTAAAAATTGAGGACTTTAAATCCCACATGGAAAATAAGAATTGAGTACAGCCAAATAAAAAGACTGATCATCACCAAACTGTGCCACAGTACATGTAATGTTAATGCTTAGCAAAAAAATCTGGCACTGATAGCTAGCTAGTTGTCAAACTATCTAAAATTTGATTGGTGCTCCCTCCTCTTTTGCTCTGCAGAGAAGAAGACAAACATCAAGTGATAATTTTTGCACTCATAAATACAAAACAACACAACAGTACATGCAATTATAAAATGTCCAGGGGAAAAATAATCTGATACTTTCTTGCTAGCTATCAAAGTTTTGCTAAATAACAAAGCGGGAAACCACTGATGTATATAATTGTATAACATTTTGTAATGTTTCTTAATGTCCACTTATTCTGCATTCCTAGTGCAGCAGAAGCTGACGCAAGAGTTAACCTCCAAGCATGATTCGAAAATTATCAGACAACAAACAAGTAACAGATGTGGGTTGTTTTTTGTTTTTGTTTTTTTTTAATTATTCAAGTTTATTTCAGTGCATGTGCATACTTTAGTCCCCTGTCCCTTCCCTGGCACCAGAAACCAGCTAAAGCTACCAAGCGCTGGTGGCTCCCAGCAGATTTGGCTTTATCATCTCAGCTTTCTGGCCTTTTCATGGCCAAAGCAACTGCAGCCCCATCCTTTGCATAACATAACTGTAGACAAGATAAGTTCCTTAAAGTAATCCACTGGAATTTGGGTGTTAATTTTATCTACCACTTCCAAAAATATGTAAAAGTATTATGTGCCAGCAGGAAGAGTATACAGAATAGTCATGCTTATCTTGGTTTTACTGTATATTAGTTGATTCAAAACACAATAGATTCAAGCAGGAGTTTACTATTGTAAAATATTGCACAAATGATATGTTAGCTTTATTCATTTATTTTTAAATCACAAATTATGCCTCCCTTTGTTACCTATATTACTGCAAATTCTTACAGTTACAGTAAAAAGAGCTTTAAGAACTGCATGAGGATTCCAATTGAAACATCAGAGGTCTCTGTTCAAAAGAGGGCACACAGCAAATCCAGCATGTCCAAATTAACACTGTCAGATTTGATTTCAACACTATTAAAGTGTCTATATGGGTCCACACCAGAGAGTGTTAATTTAACTCTTTTTGGAGAGTTGGTACGTTAACTCTGATTTAGTGTTAAACACCAAATCTGTCTGGAGTTGATAATTTAACACTTGGTGTTAAGAGTTTATATATTAACTCTCAAAGAGTATTTTAGTTTAACTACGTAAGAGTTATCTTCTAATTCATTCTAAAAAGCGGGAATTTTACTGTTCTGAACTTCTAGAAATTTCTTTTGGAAATAAACATTTACTAAAAAGATGCAATGGTTTTTGAAAAACATTTATTCTGAACTGTGCACCACAATTTCAAAACATTTTCTGAAAGATGTAACAGTATACATGTTCTCACTTTCATTAGAATTTTGTTTATCAAAGGTCTGACATGGTAAATGCAAATAACAGCATTCTCATCACTTATTTCTTCAATACAATATGCATGTCCTTCATTCATCCCTTTGTGGAACTTCAACGCACTTCTGCTCTCCCCCATATTCCATCTTCACAAGCATATCCTGTGCGGAGATTGAATAAAAATTAGTTGACACTAATTAATGGCACAAATAATCCAGTAAACAATTGCAGCACAGTAAAAAAAAGAAAAAGGAATCCTCTTTGAGCCATTACTTGTGTAAAGTATTTTCCCAAAAGACAAGGACACGGGAAACAGGTAATACTGAACTAAATGTAAAACCTCAACCTTTTTCATTTTTACCTAAACCGTGTGCACAAAAGTCTGGAGGGATCTATGCTAACGTAGAACCCAGTCAGGACGTCTGCTACTGATGTTTGCTCGTTTTTTTTGTTTTTTTTTTGTTTTTTTTATGGGCGATCGGTTTCAGGCTTCAAGTAGCACCATTATACCAACATTTCACATTCTAGACATTGTTTTAGGTGTATTTGACCAAAAGTTTGACTGAAAATTCACATGCAAGCTTTTTTCCAAGGCTGTGGTATTTTCCTGCAAACAATACCTTTCAGCTAGCTAAAACAGAATATTATGCTATCACCGAGCAACATGGCTAATGCCTTTCACACAGCTTTGTCTCAACTCCAAAGAGCCACAGAAGTAAAAGCTCATAATAATAATTGAAACAATCTTTGAAAAAATGACTTACCAAGCATGGCAAACAACTCAAATATGTAGAGCAAAATGTTCTGAAACGGCTTCACTTCAGCTTCGATTGGAGCCGTGCTGGGGGCGGAGTCTGTGAATTTACTCTATTGGTGTCATAGCCCCTGTTAGAGTTCAGAGTTAAGAGGTCAAGAGTTAATGTTTCCATTGTAACACCTCCAGATTTGAAATAGAAACACTCATTTTTAACACTCGATTTTAACTACTATCATTTTACACCTCAGAGTTACATTAAAAGAATGTGACTCTACTTAGAGTAAAATTAACTCTACTTTTGCAAGAAGACTATTAACACCAAAACATTTAACACTTTTGAATTTGCTGTGCAGTGCTAGATATGACACAGAACCCTCAAACTCTGAGGTTGTTGGTAGAGGACCTGAGCTTTACCAACACTCCCCTGGAGTCATTATCATTTCACAGATACCTTATCTTACACATAGACTCTCTGATGTAAAACCTCTCCAACATGTTGCTTTGTGATGAAAACACATGGAGATGACAGGACAAATCATTGTCATGGAAAGGCTTCATTTACTGTAGTGCCGGTAGAGCTGATGCACCAGCTGTGGCAAATAACAGACACCAAGAGATAACAGTCCTTTTTAAAGAACAACAAACATGGCAAAGGTTAGAAGCGTACCAATGATGTAGTTCTTCCTGTTTGGCAGGCGATAAGGGTTCATGTCCTGTTGGGAGCTTTGAATTTTGAACTGCACTTCCTCAATTTTGTGTTCACTCCCTTTCTACTTTCTTGGTTACTCGCTGGTTAGGTTTAGGAAAAGATTGAAGGGGTGTATCTTAACCAAAACCACAAATTACTTCATCTACACTTAAAAAAAAAAACAAACCCTAAACAATCAGGCGTTCTTTACAGGCATCATTACCTGACCTGCTAAAAGTGAAAGATACATCTCAGTATTCTCTAAATAATCCAGTACATCACAGCATTGATGACTCTTTGTGCGTAATTTCCAGACGCCCGCAGTTTTGACAGAATGGCAGCATTTGACCCCCAAGGAATGAGAACGAGCTGGCCTCTCAGTTTGAAATCTGCTTGCTGAAGCAACTGATTCCTTTGATCAGTGCTCTAGTTGAACAGCACGAGCTGAAAAACTTGGCTGCAGTCCTGTCAAGGAACCTAACCAGGAAACCTTTTCCACACAACATGTTCATGGACAACAGAAATCTGTGATTTTGAGAGACTCTTAATAGTAAGAACTCTTTTGAGGTATTTTTCTCTTTGGTAATACAAAAATATCGTTCTACTATTGTTTTCTGTTTAAATAGTCAATCACCATGTTTATACAGCACTTCTTATCCGTTTCCAAACTGGACCAGTTCATATTTCTGTCAGGTCCTGTCTTTCAGGTGACAGTACGGAGTTACTATGGAGGCCGTCCCTGCCCCAGTGTCTCCTAGAGTAATACCTGCTTATTTATTCCACCAGGCGAATGAAGTGTTTTCGGATTGCTCTCTGGTTTGTTGATTTTTCCTTGTTATGAGCACAAGCTGCATGTGACATGTCGTACCTTGGGGAAACCGAGCTTGACGTTTGGCTCCCACTGCGAGACAAACTAAGTGTGTTTGTCTTTGCAGTTCAGTAAGTCTCCGGTGTGTGCACAGACAACTGAGTGAGAAAGACAGTATGATTGCAGCACTTTGGCTTCCTAGCTGCATTTCTTCTGAGTTTATTTCCTTTTGGTTCCAAGACTTTGAATAATTTGCGGGGTGTCTGACTTCTAATCTTGCTGTCTATTCGAGATAAAACAGGTGAGCTGTTGCTGTTGCTGGTTGTCTCACACACTGTGACAAAAGTGACATTTAAGAAAGGTGCCGGCAGAGGAAAATAATGTTGCTCAGCGGTGTCTCCCAAACAGTTGCTTACTTTTCATGAGAAAAAGACGGTGCAGCGTGGCCTCTTTTTGTCAAAAATCCGCTTTTCCCTGTTATGTCTGGGCAGTAGAAATGAGCTCTGGTCATACAGCTTTAATACTTCCTCTCTGCGTGACACAGAATGTGTCTTCGGATAGTCTGACTCAACTAATGTTTCACGGGGGGACAGTTATTTCTACTTTCGCTGCACAGCTGGAGGACTGTCAGCTCCAATTGTTTTTCTCTCCCATCTTACCGCTGCACCTGAACTTTTTTTTTTTGCTGAGCCAATCAGCATCTGCGTGTGGTGTGACTGCAAAAGCAGTCAAATGTTAGTGACGGTACACGCTAAACCTGTTGGTTTAACAAATGCACTCTTCTTTTTTTCCCATCCATCCATTATTCCCTCCTGACAGTGACACCACCTAGGCCCATCTGGTGTTGGCAGATTCATGAACAAAGTGGAACAAAGAAGAAATTTGTCCTGGATACGTGAGTCAAAGCTCTGCAGAGTCTGACAAATCAAACGGGAAAGAAAAGTGGAAAAAAAAAAGAAAAAGAGGGAGAAAACCTGGTTTGACAGACATCACCGTGATGAAAGCCTTCTCACTTGTTAGAAGCATGAAAACGAAACTGGAACTAAAAGGTAAATTTGACTCTAGAATCTGGAACTGTGTTGATTGCATAATACAAACGCATTGTTGAGGATATGCAGATGAATAGGATAAAAAGCAGATAAACAGCTCTCCACACTAGCAAGCAGCTATGGTGTCCTTGAGACCCTTTGCAGAGCCAAAAGAAACAGCGTCATACAGAAGACAGGTCATTGTGCTCGGTGTAGGCCTGTGTAGGATCTTTTTGTTTAACAAAACTCTTCTCTCCACATCGTTCCAACAATAGGGCTACATGTGGCGCGATGACAGCTGTTAGACAACAATTATTTCTTAAGAGAAAAAACAGCTGAGCCCCATTTTTTTTAATTTTCTGAATGACAGATGACGAGGGAGAAAACAAACTTGCAAATCAAGCCCACTTTCTTCTACCGCATTGCAGTTCTCTGAAGCGATGACGACTTTTGAAGACGTCAGTAAAGTGATTTGTATTATTCACTGTGCGTTTCGCCCCTTCCCCCTGCAGTTTTACTTTCTAAGGTCTACTTCATTAAAACAAACAAAAAAAATAAATAAATGTTAAAACAGCTGAGATTTTGATTACAACTAAAAAAGAAAGTTCTTATATTTGAGTAAATATAAGATAAATTATTTCCCAGCCTCTTGATTCACACACAAGAGACAACATCATCCATGTGTGCACGCAGACACACACACACATAAAAATACTGCTTCCACTGAAGTGGAAATCCAGCCTCTAATTGTCTTATAGATCTTTTCTCTCCCTCCCTCCTTCATTCTCCTCAAACCATTTAAAATAGATGGCTGCTACTTTTACTTCTGGCCTCGGGAGACCAAAGTAACAATTGCCACTCTGGTTCAAAACTGCCGAGACGTCTGCTGCCTTCATCAACATCAAGGACTAACTGTGTTTGGATTACAAAGACCATTGCTGTCTACCATCAAGTGCACTTTTAGCAGATGTTGCATTCGGTTTAATTTGATTTATGTGTCTATAAATGGAGTGAAATGGCTAAATCCGTATTTATGGCTGGTGAAAAAAGTGAATGGATAAATGAACAAATTAATAGATTGCTTAACTGTCAGAATCAAAGCACAGGGTTGAATTAATTGTTTCTATTATCAGCTTTAATCATCTTTTTTTCAAATAATGGCTTTCTAAAGCACAGTAGAGATCTCTAAGAGGCTTTGATTTAAAAAGTTTTTACACCTGTCTAAGATTAACTGCTGTATAAAATATACTCATATTTTTTTAGCCGTTACAATAATTAATTACAAACTTAAAATCTCCTGCGTTGCTACCATGTGGGGGATGTGCACTCATGTTCTGTGGTAGTGGATTGAAGGGTGGGTCCTCTGTGGAGTGGGCTTGTTCCACTTGATCCATTTCAATTTGATCGGATTGGGATGAGGAAAGTTTTTAAGAACAGTCAATTAATTTCCTGAAGATTCCCCTGGAGAATTTGTTTGGTATCAGTAAGGTTATTTTCTACTGTAAGAGAACACTGTACCATTGTCACATCATTTCAGAAGATATTTTATAGTCAAAGCTTTTTAAGTCCATAAAAGTAACACACTATCCATCCTCTTCTGCTTATTTTTATTTTTTTTTATCAAGATCAGGGAGGGGAGCACGAACCAATCCCAGCTACCATAGGAAGGGGGGCTCACCACTCTGTGGCAGGGGTAACACTTAGAGACAGACAACCATTCGCACTCACACTCTCATCTGCAGCCAATTTAGAAGCACCAGTTAACCTAACCCGAATAACTGCATGCACTCTAAGAAATGACACACTGATGTTGGTAGCATTATGTAAATGCTTCATGTTAAAACTAATGCCACCAATTGATTTTTAACTTTAAACACAAGTATGTTGTTTTGAATTTAATTAACAACATAATATTTCAATACAACAAAATGCAGTAAATTAAATCCAATGTAAAAAGTTCATTTAAAATGAAGAGCACTTTAATTTAAAGAGGATTGTCCTAATAGGCTCTCCGTACTTCTGAGTTTGCACATGTGCAGTGTGGAAGTTTGATCATCCGCCATTTTCAACTGAGACTTGCATATGCTTAGCATCCTGGATAGAATCCATCGCCATCTGAGGATTATTTGGTAAGTTCAACAATTTAAGGATGACAAATTTGATTAATGTATACTAACTGATACACATCTGACACTTTTGGGAATACTTTTGCATTTTTTTTAAACAAATGATGCCTGGCAAATTTTTTAACACTCTAGCTTGTATACCTCTCTCACATGTTAGAAGTATGAAAACATTTAACAAATATTGTTGAACCTGCTTCGGTGTAATTTTCCAAAATCTTTTGCGATTCTTGTTAAGATGAGACTTGCCTACTAAGACCGACAGTTTTAAAATTACTCCCAACATCTACCGCACCTGCTCCCTGACATCAGTAATGACCACTGGGAGCGCCAGCGATCCTGTAGTTTGAAGAATGAAATGAATGTGTAGTGTATTTTAGAAATGTGCATCAATTAAGTTGCTACATTGTTTGAAAGAATTCGACTCCATGTTGATTTCTGGTTTAGTGTCAGAAATCTTCATTGAAGAAGCTTCACTTTTCTTTCCAAGCTCCTTAGACTACGATGACCTGGATGACTGTGAACCTTCACAGACTTATTGTTATCCACAAAATGTCATGATAGGATTTTAAGTCCATATTGCCCAGTTCTAATCTTCTATTTAATTTTAATATTTTTAGGGGCACAATTATTAAATATATTGTTGAACAATCTAGAATTGATTAAAGCAAAAATGAAAGCTTTCACGTAATGTCAAAATTGAAAAGCTTCGATTTTTGGGTTCATATATTTGTTAATCTGACACAGAGGAGTCAGTGCCTTACCAATCATGAACCTCACTGCACATCACTGATGTGAGTTATGAAACATTGCTTAATCACATATCTGCTATGTGTTAATATTTTTGACTTTGTTTTGTAAAGAGGTTGAAAGGAACCAAAATAGGAAACTTCTCTCATATTGAGTTCTTATCTCCACCAGAATCCCAGCGTTGATGTTTGACAGGAATGCATTCTGAAAGCTGTCTGTGTCTACTTAAATGAAAAGCCAGATGACCTGTTCAAGGAATTCTTGGTAAGTTAAAAAAGGAAAACGATCAGTTATTTTCCTTTTTTAAATTTGGGATTGGAAATGGAAGGTGGACTTACTTGTCCATATGTATATGTACGCAATTAACTTATCTTTTTTTAATTTTTATTTAAAGGATGTGGATCTTGGTGCAAGCAGAGAAACAGAGCAGCTGACTTTGGGAGTCTATGTTGTCAGACATGAGAGCAAACTCTGCAGATACACCTGAGGACATTGGTGTCATCATAGAAGGATGCACTGTGCTGCAAGCTCTTAGTGATGTGGCAAAGGGTTGTACCCTCCTGCTTGGACTAATCTATAGTCTAAATCTGAGCTACCCAAAGCACCTGAAATACACATTTGAATTTCTTCAGAAGGTGCTGATGGAGTTGGATGGGAACAACCTATCCATGAAGGTGCAGGTTCTGAAAAACAAACTGCTTGAGTGAAACAGCCTGCAGTGAACTATAGAGGACACTGAACTTTAAGGTTCTCGAACCCTTCTCCTTGCACTTCATAAACTGTTCAGTTTGAATTGCCACAAGAACTTCTGCAAGGCCTTTCACTTTTCTGCGTTCTTTGTTCTTGAACCTTTACCAACATCCAACTACACTGAAAAAGACTGCTCCTAACTTTGGACTTCAGTTTAAGTTTTGAAGCAAAGGTTATTTTTCTAAATATGGACAAAAATGACACAAAAGTAATTTCTACCTGCTGTTTGCAGGGCTGTATTGTGGGCTTTTCATTGTAGCCCAATCAAGTTTAAATTAAGTCATGTTAATGTTAAAAATGTTGGAATCACAACACTTTCCAGTTTTAATCATTTCAGTTTAACATGACATTCTGTATCTTGTCTTCCTGCACCTAAAATGCACTTGAATATATGTAAAGATTGTTTGGGGGAAAAAAGATCTAGAAGCATTTGAATTGCTCAAAGTGTGCTTCAACAAGTTTTACACAAAGTGTTATTAAAGTTAGGTTAACTGAATAAACTTGTGTTTGATTTATTTAATTTACAAACTTAAATAGACTAAGTTGCAATTCTGTTAAAGTGATTTAATCCTATAGTTTCAGTAGAGCGTGTTTTGGGTGAGTAGATTTATCAGATTTACTTAAAATTTGTTGTTCAAATTAAATATATCATACATTTTATATTTCACTAACCCAGTTGTGTGGAACCGGTTGACATAACTGGGTGGAGTAAATACAACATGTTATTTCTCAAAGTAAGTAGAGCTTGTTTTGGTTGAGTAGGTTTTATTTAGTCTTCTCAATTTAAATCAACAAGGTTAGTTATATCAACATTATGATATTCAGCTAATACAACATGATTCTTTTGATTTGCATTTAATTATCCAAATCTTATCAGATGTACTTAAAATTTCTTGTTCAAATTAAATGTATCATACATTTTATATTTCACTAACCCAGTTGTGTGGAACCGGTTGACATAACTGGGTGGAGTAAATACAACATTTTATTTCTTAGAGTGTGCATTTGGATTGTGGGAGGAAACCAGAGTACCCAAAGAGAACCCATTCTTTTCACTCCACACAGAAAAGCCTTGGCCGGATGGTGGAATCAAACTCAGGACTTTCTTGCGGTGAGGCAGCAGTGCTAACCACTGTTAGTTATTACAGTAGTTAAAAAAATAAATTAATTAATAATAATAAAAAAAAACTCCATCCAATAATCCAAAGTACTGCAACGGTAATGTCTCATTAAAAAAACATGGTAAAGAGAGAAAAAGTTTCATGTAAGTCAGATTCAGTCTTCTGGATTAAATCTGACATTGTGGCAGCTGTGGCTTGTGTCTGCCCATGAGCAGGGTGGTAGATCATCCAGTCCACATGCTGAATTATCCTTCAGGCAACATTAAAATCCCAGTTGTCCCGATGCCTCCATTGGAGTGTGAATGTGTATGCGGATGTTAGAAAGTATTTGTACAGTGTATGACTATGTGTTATTAAAATGAGACTTGAAGTAGAAAGTTCTTTGAGGGCTCTGTTAAGTACAAAGGTACTATAAAACTATGGAGAAATTTTTTTTTTTTGGTTGAAAAGAAGTATGAAGTTTAGCTAGCAATGGACCGCTGTAATTGCCCTACTGTGGTGATGAGAGACAACTGGCCAGTGTTAATGGTGGCTAATGTGTAAACGTTAAATATGATCAAGCTCTTGAAGGTCTATTGTCTTCAGTGTTCAGGGGCTCCTGAGATTCCTGTTTTATCGCAACAGGCTTGTCTGGGATCAGCAGTCATGCTGATTACAAAGTCTTAACAAACAAAGTAAATTTTTACACTTCCTTTCTTTATTTCACAAAGTGTATGGAGCTATATGCAGTTTTGGGGAGTAACATGTACCGTCGTTAGGTATTTCAAATACAAAGTATGAGTAACTGTATTCCGTTATAGTTACCGTTTAAAAAGGTGGTATTTAGAATACAGTTACTTTGTTGAAATAAAGGGATTACACGGCGGTCTTTTCCTGTTTCATATCTTAGGCCAGGGGTCAGCAACCTTTAAGACCCAAAGAGCCATTTGGACCTGGTTTCCACGCAAAAGAAAATACCGTAAATGTCGGGCTATAAGCCGCTACTTTTTGCACAAGCTTTGAACCCTGCGGCTTTTAGTCAGGTGCGGCTTTTCTATGGATTGTCCGTGATTTTTGTCATATCGTAAGACGATTTGTTTTGTGTGTTCCGCTGTTGTACGGCACTACGTTGCCTGGCGGAAGGATCGGGGTTCAAGAGTGGTATGTTAGTCACATGTCCGTCCGCCAGGCAACGTAGTGCCGTACGAAGTAGCGCGAAAAACAAAGTTCAAAGTAGCGGTACGCGTTCAGCGGGAGTCGTGGATGATGAGCGGCGATAAACTTGCAAGTTATGCCCAAAAAGCAAGTTATGCCCAACTCCACCGGTGGATTCTGACAGCGTGGAAAAGTGTGAAAACATCCACGATCACCAACGGATTTTGAAGGGCTGGACTGCTGCATGATGGAGAGGAGGACACCGCCACGGCCCTTCTGAGGGTGTTCGACTCTGACACTGACAACGAGGATTTCTTTGGTTTTGAAAGTGACAACGAAGGAGAGAAGAAGAGTGGATGACGAAGCCATCCTGAGCCTGTTTGTATCCGACACTGGAGAAGAGGACTTTGGTGGTTTTAGTGCGCAGAAGAAGAGAAAGATGGTGGTGAATGACTGACTTTTCTTCTTGTTAAAGCTGTGTCACTGCACCTGAGCCTAAAAGGTAGTCCGAATCTATTTTTCTGGTGTGCTGTAGGCTACTGTTATGTACTACATGTGCAAATATGTACCCATAACTTGTTTTTCAAAATATTAATAAAAGTGATGTCTCCAAACAGCCATCTCTTTCCTGACAATTCCCTTTGTGCATATTCTCTTACATATGATAAGTCAACATTGAAACACCTGCGGCTTTTGGTCAGGTGCGGCTAATGTATGTACAAAACAGGATTTTCCCCTGATTTTAGCTTGTGCGGCTAATATTTAGGTGCGCTTTGTAGTCCGGGAAATACGGTACTGGGAGCCGCAAATACTTTTTGATATCTAAAATGAAGATAACACTCCTTGGCGGCCGCTTATCGGGGCCTGGAGCCTGGGGCTTGCTCGGGCCACTTCGGAGGTGGGGTGCCCCCGGCCTCTCGGCCTGGGGCTCGGTCACTCAGGCACAGCTGGCTGCCGGCGGAGCTCACAGGCGCGTCACTGCAACTCCCCCTGGCTTCTGCTCCGCGGCTGCTGAGTGAGCCCTCATCTGGGACTCTCCTCAGCTCTTACTGGGACAGTGGCGCGGCTGCCCCTCTGTTGGTCTTCCTTGGTCTCTTGTGTTCTGGGGGCCTCTGGATGTCTGGAGTTTTGATCTCCTCCATACCTGCTTCATACCCTGGAGGACGGGGCTGTGGCTCCCCACACTCCCTAGCAGATCGTTACATGGAGAAACCTTTGGAATGCAAGCATGCTGATCCACACAGGTATGCACACAGGTGTACACACGGGTATTCACAGACGCGGACTACAGCTTTCTTGGCTGCTGCCTCAAAGCACATTGTGCGCTGTCTATCTTGCGTGCTGCACAATATCGTTTATTATTTAGTATCTACTGATATCTACTGCTAGCTAGTTTATTGTGATGGTGCTGTTTTTTTTATTATGTTGTTCTTTGTTGTTTGCTTTCTCTTCTGTTTTTTTTCTCCATACAGGTGACCCAGGTGTTTTGTTTTTTTGCTTGTTTTTTTTTTTTTTCTTTCTTCCCCCCTTTCTCACCGTCTCTTCTCCCCTTTGGTTTTCTTTCTCTCCCTCTCTTTCTTTCATTCTTTCTCCCTGTCCTATCCCCCAGTCATGTCTGTCCCGTTTGTAGCAACTGAAAATAAAATAAATTCATAATTATAATAAAGGTCAATCAAATGGACCAATATGGCAAGGCCATGATGATCCACTTGGTAAAATAAATCCGCTTGGCATCTTTCTTGGCCTTAAGACAACAATTCTGATGGCTAAAGATCCAAATGGGACACAAAAAAAAATAAAAATAAAAATAAATAAAATAAAATAAAATGAAGATAACACTGTATATATTGTTTTTTACCTTTATGCTTTGTGTGAACAACTAAGGTGTGTTGCTTATGAAATCCATGAAGTGCTACAGACAAAATTACATTTTATTTATGTAATTAACACATTTTGAACTCTTAAAGAAATATAACAAAAGGAAAGACACCCAGCTGAACTAAAATAATCCATGTAGCAAACAAAAACTGGTGTTACAGGCATAGCCCTAAAGAATGTAGCCTCATGGGCAGTGTAGTCCGTGCTGCAGGGAGAATGGACTGCCATACCCGTTATGTGTCTGTGAGCGAGGGAGGGAGAAAAAGGAAAAGTACGAGCTGTCACCGAGCGAAACGGGAGCTGGAAGCATGTAAATATAATAATAACCACTGCAGCCAAAAAGAGTGCCTGACGAGCCCAGTTGTAAGTAAGCTATTAAGACTCGACTGTACACTGTGTTCGTGTTTTCCTCTGAAACAATAAGTTCCGTTGGAGCAGCCTTTCAACGCCTCTCTCTGTCTCTCGCTAGCAAAGTTGACCCAGACAACAAAGTAAAGCTAGTTTTCCGCTACGAACCTGATGCAGAACCCGACGTATTAGCCAGAGGTCCCTTTACTATGGTTAGGAGCCGCGGACCTGTTTTATATACACTGAATAGTTTTCTATACGAGATCGCTGCAAAAAGTGCAGCCTTACCTAATGTCCACTCTACTGTTACTCATTTTATATTAAGATTTAAAAATCTAGTTGGTATTGGTATGGTGAGTAACCTTCAGTAATAGTAATAAATCACACAGCAATAGTACATTCATAGTTGTAAAAAAGCATGGTAATATATTAAGTAATCTAAAGTATTCAGAATACGTTACTGACATTGAGTATCGTAACGGAATACGTTACAAAATACATTTTGGGGCATGTATTCTGTAATCTGTAGTGGAATACATTTTAAAAGTAACCTTCTGAACACTGGGTATATGGTAACATAAAATACATATGAATTCCAGGACATTGGGTTTTTCAGCAGAGTATTGCATAATAAGGTGATGATCAGTGTCCTTTACTTCACCCGTCACCTGTTGTGGCTGATTGTTGTATATTAGAAAACCAAAGCAATCTGATCCCTTGTGCTATATGTGTATATGTAGAGTTCAAATCCATTAAAAATAAGTACAGAGATGGTCAAAAAGCCACTATTGTGGCATTTTGTGTCAAGATAAAATTCAGTAAAGTGGATGTTGTTTAGTTGATGGAGCAGACAGAAGGTTAGTGGTTGGATCAAAATGCTGCAGCAAGAGTACTGACAGGGACTAGAAAGAGAGAGCATATTTCTCCTGTTTTGGCTTCCCTTCATTGGCTTCCTGTTAAATCCAGAATTGAATTCAAAATCCTGCTCCTCACATACAAGGTCTTAAATAATCAGGCCCCATCTTATTTTAATGACCTTGTAGTACCATATCACCCTATTAGAGCACTTCGCTCTCGTACTGCAGACTTACTTGTTGTTCCTAGAGTATTTAAAAGTAGAATAGGAGGCAGAGCCTTCGGTTTTCAGACCCCTTTTCTATGGAACCAGCTTCCAGTTTGGATTCGGAAAACTTTCCTTTTTGCTAAAGCATATAGTGAGGGCTGGATCAGGTGACCCTGAATCCTCCCTTAGTTATGCTGCAATCCCATATGGAAAAGATATATATAAATCTTATAAAGTTTGTATCTGTCTTGTGTGAAACTTGTATGAAAAGCATACAAGAGTGAAAACAGATATAAGATCCCTTGAAAAATTATATAATGAAACTTGTATGTTTTGGATACTTACTAAAACAATATATGAAAGTAATGAGGAAGTGGCCACTTTCATGAGTAAATCATGTAATCCTTATATGATTTACTCATGAAAGTGGCCACTTTCATGAGTAATCACATAAGTTTTTACTATTTCTTTTCCATATGGGATAGGCATAGGCTGCTGGGGGATTCCCATGATGATTTGAGTTTTTCTTCTTCAGTCACCTTTCTCACTCATGTGTTAATAGACCTCTCTGCACTGAATCATACTTGTTATTAACCTCTGTCTCACTTCCACAGCATGTCTTTTATCCTGTCTTCCTTCTTTCACCCCAACCGGTCGCAGCAGATGGCCGCCCCTCCCTGAGCCTGGTTCTGCCGGAGGTTTCTTCCTGTTAAAAGGGAGTTTTTCCTTCCCACTGTCACCAAAGTGCTTGCTCATAGGGAGTCATATGATTGTTGGGTTTTTCTCTGTATGTATTATTGTAGGGTCTACCTTACAATACGAGTGCCTTGAGGCGACTGTTGTTGTGATTTGGCGCTGTATAAATAAAATAAAATTGGATTGAATTGAATTGGATCCTCCGCTCTACCAGTCTGCATTTAAGAGAGTCCTTGGGCAAAATATGAAAGCTCAAATTGCCTCCAGTCCATCCATCAGTGAGTTTGTTTGTGTAAAGCATTGTATTAATGTATACATATGAAAGAAAGGGTAAATGCAGCCTTTAATATGAAATGCACTTTGAGTACTCAGTAAAAGTTGAAAAACGCTAGTGCATTTACCGGTCTATCTGTCCATCATTTTGACTTTTCAAAAAAGAAAATGGCTTCAAGTTATTTCCTTTGCTTAGCAATCAATGAAGATGTAACAATACAATAAGCAACAGCATTTAGCAAAATGTCATCATTTGTCAAATACTTAATGGTCAACATGTAAACAGGATTCCTGTTGCTAATCTTTTCCTTTGAATCTGGGCATGCTATAGCATAGTCTGTACTGTATATGTAAATACTTCTTTTCAACCTTATGGCTAAAGGACACATCCAAAAAGGCCACTGGACATAAATCAGGGAAAGTGTTTGTGTAATATATGTTTGCTAGGTGACACACATGATACATAATGGTCACTGAAGGAATTGCCAATACGGTAACTTGCTAAAGTGAGAGAATTTCACATATTTTCGTATGTAGTATTGCCAAACAAAGCTGCCATATTAGATGGAAGAGGTGGAGAAAAGAGGGAGAGTCAGGCTCACATGGTCCCCCCCCCCCCCCCCTATTCACTGAAGGCCTTTGATTCTCTTCTTTGATCCTTGGCTTTTAGAGTGGACAGTCTCATAAATACAGAAGAAGGAAACAGCAGGTGTGAATGCATAACTTATGACCTGAGCCTCACCTCAATCATCTTTACCTCCGTCATTCCTTTACACCTCCTGCCAGCACATGCTGTCTCCTCCTCCTCCTCCCCTCAACTCTTTCTCTCTGTCTTCCAGCTATCAGCCTGTGACGCAACCTTGTTGCCATGTCGTTGTCATTCAGCGTGGCAAAATTAGCTCCCGTTCTGTGCTGTATGCATGTCGCCGGTGTGCCCATGTGTGCTTTTATGTGACTGCATCCGAGTGTGGCGCTGTCGCTCCCGCTTTGAATACGTGATTTGTAGCCGCTGCTGGTGTGTGTTGCATGCATCTAATTTATTTGCATGCCTGTGTCAGGCTGTCTCACTGTGGGCCTTTGTCAAGGTTTGCCTGACATTGATGCTCACCTCAGTCTTAAAGAGCTGAAGGGAGCGTGGCTGCTGAGTCAGGCTCTCCCTTCAGAGAAGAGAGTCCAGAGTGGATTGGGGGTGAGAAAGACGTATATAGAGAGAATGGCTAGAAAAGAGTACAGCAAAACAAGATTGCGGGCTTCAACTATCAGCCAGTGTTTTGATTTCATCACCCTTTTTTCTCAGCAAGGGAGATAGTGCTGCTAGCCTCCCTCGCTAATGAATTACACCCTGCTTCACACCAGGTAGCAGAGATCTAGACAATGACTGACTGTGTGTGGTGAAGGGAGGCGGGGGGAGGGCGAAGTAAAGATGGAGAGGTTGAAAGGAGAGGATACAGTGGAAGTGAGCAAGCTAGAGTCTCATTACTCTCTACTCCTGTGATCTCTCCACCGTCAAGGATGCTGAGTAGGGCTTTGTTGAGTCAGTAAGAAAGATAGAGAAGAGGGTAGAGGAGGGGAAAAGATACAAGGAAAGAAATCCAGAAGAGAGCAGTATCCCAAGATGTACTGAGCAACAGAGCCATAGTCAAACGAATAATTTACCACCTAGTACTCATCTGTTCTCTTTTCCATGTGCTCCCACCCTCCTCTTCCTTTTCTGGTGGCAAAATGGAAGATAATCCATCTTTGAGGATTGGCTTTGAAGGATAAGACAGACAGGCCAGAATAGGAGAAGCGAAAATGTTTTTGGGAGTTTGATGGCTCAGTTGGAAAAGTCTTCAAAAAGCCCGACAAGGCAGAGCGGCTTCTTAGCTTTGCTGGTATTTGCAGTATACAGGCTTACATGTGCACCACAAGGGAGTGAGCCACATTATGTCAAATCGTGTTACACTTTTGGTAGACTTGCTTCTGTATATCAGCATCATGTGTTATAAGGCAGATTTTCTTCATGAGAGCATGTTTGGTATGGGCATGAATGCATGCTTTAAGATCCCCCAGCAGGTTTTCCTGGAAGAACGCAGTAGAGACAGAGACATACTCCACACACTGGAGCCTTCAAAGCTTACAGTAGTTGGCAGGGGCTGACTCTACTTTCTCAGACAGTTCCAGAGCTCGCCTTTCACTTCAGTTTGTTAGCTGGCGTCGTAACAGCCTGCTGTTTTGGCCCGTTCTCAGCTTGCGGCCCCACTCTGGCTATCTCCACGTCTCTTTGTGAATGGTTTTCTTGTCAGCACCTTTTCAGTTGAGGCCTCGGATGCCCTCCAACAGTGATACTTGTTTCTGCATGTCACGCTGGGCTGCTGTGTCGAGGTAGCAACATGTCAGTCTCCCCTGTCCACTATGAGATGCTGAACTTGGCAGTAGGAGTCTTCAAGTTCAAGAGGCAAAAGGAAAATGGAGGGAGGATAGGTAACAGTTTTGGCACAGCGATGTAGCAGGCATGAATAAACTCACTGTTAGTTTCCCTTCATGCCTTTCGCAGTCACCTCAGGAAGTTGAAATTGGTACATATTATGTAGACAAACAAGGCCCGGAAACTCTTTTATGATGCAAATGTTTCTGCTAACCCTTTGAGGGTACTTGTTGTCGACCCTATTCCTGTAAACCTACTGCTACCCCTAAACCCTGACCTTGCACTGTTAGATTATGTGATTTTTGGCTTTTAAAAAAGGTCTTGGCAATCAGGGGAAAACTCACTGTAAGAAAATTGACAGAGACAACTAAAATAAAACAATATCTGATAAATGGGAATTGTGAATATCTTCCTGCTTAACGTATTATTTTACTAAGCATTAATTGCTTCAAATCAACCATAACTGTTAACTAAGACTTCAATCAAAGTCTCACTGATTAGATGCTTATGGTTGATGAGAGCATCATTTATTTAACTTAAAATGAAAAAAAGAGGGTACAGGATAGTAAATCAGAAATGATCCTTTTTCATTATTATAAATTATTTATAAACTAAGGGAGATTTTTTTTTCAGTATATTATTTCTGAGTGAGATTGAGCCAACTGTCCGCTATCATGCACCCAAGAGAAGAGCACTATGAAAGCAGGGCACTACAAAAGAAAATGATGGTAAACATTACCCTGTTATAATTATTACCCTATTATTGCATTAAATATGCATTGCATTACACCAATATTACAACAGAAATCTAAACTTTGGATTTAGCAACACTCAATTCGAGTGGCATAGTTTGTACAGTGGGATTTAGAAACAGGATTTTGGGGAAACTATAATAATCCTTCAGATGATGTAAAATAAAATAACAACAAATAAAATCTAATAGGAATAATGAGAAAGATGGAAAAAACAACCTTTAGGTAATATAAAATCTGTACTTTAGACTGCTGAAATGTTAATGAATATGGGTTTTGTCAGTCTTAGACAATGTTCAGAATTAATCAGAAATATCGTCAATTTTGAACTTATGAGCTTATATTCAGTCACATTCATATCTTTTGCAATTCTGGCTTTACACTAGCTACGAGAGACGTTTGACTGTCCAATGTAGTGCGTGACAGAACAGACATATCAAGAAAAGTCACACATTATTATCAAGTGTTAGGTTACATGATTTTAGTGTTTTCTTCATCTTCCCTGTGTTATCCCATGAAACATTTTATTGGTTGGTAAATATAAGTGCTGTGTACTTTTATTGGCATAATGTTTTATGTCTTTGAGGTAATCTATTTATGACATCTTTCAGACAGGTACCACTCAATACCGCTGGGGTGTAAATGTGGCCTATTGTAACGTTGAAAATTTGCAGATGTGGTCAACCATGCTCTCAAATGTCCTCTAAGCTACTTCCTAAGAATATATCAGGTCAGAGTTATTTAAACAGATGTTCTTTGGCCAAGTTTTTTTTTTTTTTTTTAACCTGTCCCGTTTGGGTCTTTAGCCATCAGAATTGTTGTCTGAAGGCCAAGAAAGATGCCAAGCAGATTTACTTTACCAAGTGGATCATCATAGCCTTGCCATAGCGGTCCATTCGATTGACCTTTATTATAATTATGTGTTTATTTGATTTGATTTTCGGTTGTTACAGACGGGACAGACACGTGTTCAAATGTTGTGAGCGCAAGAAGCACATTGCAAGCAAGCGCAAATGCAAAAACTGAGCAAGAGGGGCTGCTATTGTGAGCCTTATTTTTAATGAATTTGAACTTTACATATGCACATATAGCACAAGGGATCAGATTGCTTTGGTTTTGTTTTTTTTTTGTGATCAACATTTTATTGATTTAAAACGGGGTTGGGGGGGGGGGGGGGGGTACAGACATATACAGCACAACTGAAAACTGCAGTAGCAAAGCAAACATTAGCAAACAAGGCATAGGGACAGCAAAGAAAAGACACAAAAAACACAAAGTTAAAACCAATTATTGCCTCTTCCAGGAGATAACTCTGGACGAGAAGAGATTGCTTTGGTTTTCTAATATACAACAATCAGCCACAACAGGTGACGGGTGAAGTAAAGGACACTGATCATCACCTTATTACGCAATACTCTGCTGAAAGACCCAAAGTCCTGGAATTCATATGTATTTTATGTTACCATATACCCAGTGTTGGGAAGGTTACTTTTAAAATGTATTCCACTACAGAGCCTCTAACTAGGTCATGGCCACAACCCCTGGGTTAGGCCCTCCAGGGAAAAATTTTTTAAGAGAACCTAAGCTGGACTGGGTGTCTGATACACTGGCGGTAAAGGTTCAGTCAGTACATCATGATGGTCAAGATCAAATATGATTGCTCCTAGATAATTTATTCCAAGCATGTTTCAGACTTACCTTACACTTTTCTGCATAATATTGAACTGAAGCTTTGATACTGACTGAGATGCTTTGACTTTGTTGTAAATAGTAGAAAGCAAATCTAGGGTGTAATTTATCTGTGACTAAGGGCTTTGATTATGCACGTAATTAGGCTGGTTAGCATATCATCAGTGCAACATAACAACATGTATCTAATATCAAAATGTATTTAATTTAAAAAAAAGTTTGGCTTAAACATGCAAATTAACCCTTAACAGCCGATCGGAGCGGGCCCGCTCTGTTTTGCGTAACTATTTTTAAATCCCGGTAGCTCTGCAACCACGTAAGCTAGCGCAATCATTTTTTTTGCATATGAAACCGGAGGAGTTGTACTTACATCTTATGCCATCAGCTTGTCCTAGGTCACAGTTTCCTTCCACATATAGCTTTGCAAAAACTGCATAAAAATCACTTGCAGCAACAAAAACACGATATTCCAGAAACACGCTTCGCCGATCCGATCAGCTGTTTGTAAGACTTCCTACGTCCATCAGCGCGAACTATCACATGACCGCATGACCTGCCCGAAACCGGAAGTGACGTCATTTTGCGGAAATGTAGCTTTTTACGATCGGGGCCTTATGAGCCTATACTTATGTTTTAAAAAGTTATGTTTGAGTTTATGACTTTCTGTGTCGTTTCTGGGATGCTTAGGACTCATATTGCACTGCTGGAAATAGTTTATTTTGATGCATATGCTGTTATTTTCCAAATTTGCACTATAATATTTATTTTCGTTTTTCCTGCAGTATATAAAAATTGGTGTATTTCAAAAATAAAACTATGAAGACACTCAAAATAAATTTCCTGTGGTGGGAAACTAGTTTGTGCAACTTTTTTGTATTTACAGTTTTGAGGGATGAGCCTCTTAAATTTCTCTAACTAGAAATATATGTTAAAAAAACAAAAACAATTTTCAATTTTTTTGTAGTTTATTGCACTTTTTTGCAATTTATGTAATTACTATGCACCTAATGCAGACATATTATTAAAGTTTGGGCTATAATGGTTGTATTGATGTATAGCAACTTGAAATGCTCCCAAAAATGGCTCCACAGCATGTAAAAATATAATATAAGCTCTGGCGGACTTGGTTCTATGGTAGGTCTTAAAGGGTTAAAAAGTGAATGCAATGATTGGCAAATCTCATAAAACCATAAACTCAGATGTTTAAAATGATACCTTTTATTATTCCATGGACAATGTTGGATCATTTTGAATTTAATGACAGCAACACATCCCAAAAAAGTTGGAAAAATTAAATGGTCCTATAAAGAAACAGATGGAGGAACACTTTGAGCTACTCATTAAGGTAACTACGGTAACTATCTTATAGAAGCAGAGATTCTCAGAAGTAAAGGTGGGCAATGACAAATTGGGAAGACTGTAAATATCTAACCATCTACAGTAGCGGTCCCCAACCCCCGGGCCTCGGACCGGTAGCGGTCCGTGAGTGATTTGGTACTGGGCCGCGAGAGTAGAGGCTCAAGTGTGAAAGGTTTGGTTTTCAGGGCTTTTATCGGTTTTCAGCATTATTTTGTTATCGTTTTTATCGTTAATTTGGTTTTCCTGGGTCTTTTCACGTGTGTTATGAATAAATCTTCTTTTTATCGGTACCGGTACTAGTTTTATTTTGTTGTATTTATCCGACACCTTAAAGGTCGGTCCGTGAAAATATTGTCGGGCATAAACCGGTCCATGGCGCAAAAAAGGTTGGGGACCGCTGATCTACAGTACATAATAATGTCATGATTCAGATACTAATCCAGATACTGAAGTTCTCAAAACAGCATGGCTTCATAGTGGAAGAGTCTGAAGTGGCTTTTCTGCGGTCCAGACCTTTCAGCAATTAAAAATCATTTGGTGCTTCATGAAATTAAGAACAAGACAAAGGATGTTGAGCAGCTAAAATTGGACAAAAAAAAGGAGACAATGTTCTTCTCCCAAATCTCCAGCACATAGTTTTTTCAATTTCCAAACATTAACAGACTGTTGACCACTATGAATAAAATATGGATTTATGCAATTTTCAAAGTATTGCATGTTTTATTTACTGAATTTATTTAATTATATTCAGCATTCAAACTTTTTCAGAACTGGGTTTGTAAGAAAAATTGACGACTATCGATTTTTTTGAGTAAAACGCAAGACAAATTGCTTCATGACATTGTGGAGCATTTCATCACTTAACCTGAAACAAGCTCAGAAAGGAACAATGTCTGACTGCCTCAGAATCCATTTTACATTACTAACACTCCAGCATGACTCACCATTAGGCCCAGTGAAAAATTTACAATTCATAATTTAAAAGCCTAAGAAGGAACTCTTGTGGGGTTGCTCTACAGGCTAAAAAATAAAAGCATGACATTTCTTTGGTGAACAACTGCCACTGGAATGAATGTAAATTTTCACAGCAAGTTATCCATAAACATAAACCTTGTTTCAGACTCCTAAGAAGAAAAAAGTAAAAAAAACAAAACAAAAAAAAAAACTTTTATATTTGCCAAAAAATATAAATACATTTTCTTACACCTAAATGCAGAAATGTTCTAATAATAGTAATTATGAAAAGAATGACCACAAAAGGGCAAGGTTAGCTTTTGTGTAACTAGCTAGTGGGCACTTATCCACCATAAATAAAACACCAAACTCACTCTGAGAAGCAAAGGTCCATTTCCCTTCAGATACCTTAAAAAAATTTTTTTAAAAATTAAATAAACAAAGTACGAAATGTATAATTAGTTTAACCCTTTAGAGCCGATCGGAGCGGGAACGCTCTGTTATGCGTAACTATTTTTAAATCCCGGTAGCACTGCAACCACGTAAGCTAGCGCAAAAATTTTTTTTGCATATGAAACCGGAGGAGTTGTACTTACATATTGTGCCATCAGCTTGTCCTAGGTCACGGTTTCCTTCCACATAAAGCTTTGCAAAAACTGCATAAAAAGCACTTGCAGGAACAAAAACATAATATTCCAGAAACACGCTTTGCCGGTCCGATCAGCTGTTCAAAACACTTCCTACGTTGGAATAGACATCAGCGCGAACTTTTGCATTTCCGCCATTACCTGGCCGAAACCGGAAGTGACGTCATTTTCGCGGAAATGTAGTCTTTTTTGCGATCAGGGCCTCAGGGCCTATACTGCTCTTTTTAAAAGTTATCTTTGACTTTATGACTTTCTGTGTCGTTTCTGGGATGCTTAGGACTCATATTGCACTGCTGGAAATAGTTTATTTTGATGCATATGCTGCTTTTTTGCAAATTTGCAGTATAATATTTATTTTCGTTTTTCCAGCAGTGTATAAAAATTGGTGTATTTCAAAAATTAAACTATGAAGACACTCAAAATAAATTTCCTGTGGTAGGAAACTATTTTGTGCAACTTTTTTGTATTTACAGTTTTGAGGGATAAGCCTCTTAAATTTCTCTAACTACAAATATATGTTAAAAAATCAAAAACGACTTTCAATTTTTTTGTAGTTTATTGCACTTTTTTGCAATTTATGTAATTACTATGCACTTAATGAATACATATTATTAAAATCTGGGCTATAATGGTTGTATTGATGTATAGCAACTTGAAATGCTCCCAAAAATGGCTCCACAGCATGTAAAAATATAATATAAGCTCTGACGGACTTGGTTCTATGGTAGGTCTTAAAGGGTTAAAGGTTTAAAGGTGTTTTCTAGAGATTATGAGTTGTAAACAGTGCCATTTCCACAAGTGTGACAAGTGCGATAAATTACCTAAATAAGTCGATAACTGTCACGATCCTGGGTCATTTGACCCAGCGTTTTACGTTTTAATATATTTTGATGTTTATGGTTTATGTTTAAGTTCATTAGCTTATCTAAGTTCATTTCTATTTTCCCTATGTTGCCCTGTTATAGCTCATTGTTTCGTAGATTCCCCTTGTGCCTTCACCCTTTTTTTTTTTTTACACGCTTACATATATACACACAGTTACTGTCCCTCCATTTTGATTTTCTGCACAACGGTGGTGCCAAAGTAGGTATTCCTGTCAGAATTAGTTTCCCCTGTGTCGGAAGCACGCACTGGGCTATCCAAATCACGGACAAACAGTATCCCACAGTTGTTTATGTTTTTGAACCCATTGTGCATAGAGAGGCATTTTTTGAAAAATATATTGATAGCAATGTTGAATACATGTTACACAAGGGAAAAAACAACTACACGTAAAATACTTACACCATGATGCCTCTGCCTTTCAAAATGGAGGGACAGTAACTGTGTGTGTATATGTAAGCGTGTAAAAAAACAAAAACAAACAAACAAAGGGAATCTACGAAACAATGAACTATAACAGGGCAACATAGGGAAAATAGAAATGAACTTAGATAAGCTAATGAACTTAAACATAAACCATAAACATCAAAATATAATAAAACTTAAAACGCTGGGTCAAATGACCCAGGATCGTGACAGTTATCGACTTATTTAGGTAATTTATTGCACTTGTCACACTTGTGGAAAGGTGGAAATGTTACCTGTTAAGTACTACACTGTACATCAGTTGTAAATTAAGATGAAAAGGAAAAGCAAAATATTTTGTGGTGCTTCTTGCACACATATAAAGGTGTCATAATTAACTAAATCAAAAGACCGGACAGCATTAAACACGCAGAGGGGACCTTACTGGACTCTTTAAAGCATAACAATGTTTGGATGTGACAGTATTACACGGGCTCCTTATAATTCGATAAATATGTAACTTTGTGGCTTTTAGCACTTAAGAGTGAGGATCTGAATCATATGTCTCGGTGGTTTCCCAGTGTTCAGCCTTCATTTTTGGCTTTCTAACAGTACAGCAGGATAACACTGATTACTTTCTTCTCGCTGCCTGAAGGCGCATTAAATGGCACAAGGTTTGACAGCCTGACTTTGGGTCTCAACTCTAATGAAATGTTTTTTAAAAAGCCTAAATAGTCAGTAGTCACTAGGTTAAACAGCGCAGCTGTTTTGCAGTCTCAGGGCTCAATGTTTCTCATTTTGTACAGAAATGTCCCTCTGGACTGAAACCTTTCATTTGTTTCTCTAATGAAAGCACTTTGTGAATTGAACCTTTTGTATTTTACATAGCCAAGGTCACATTTCATTGCAGTTAACGTTCCGAAATTCAGCGCAGCTTCCTGCATCCATTCACATTCAATTATGGTTCTTCCTCTTTAGAGATGTAGGGTATAATATAATATTCACAATACTTAGTGAAATTGGGCCTCTGTGCTTCTCTCCCAAAAAGTGATGAAAGGACAGAAACACAAACTGTAGATTAAAAACTGCTTTGTGTAGACTTTTCAGCAGGCATGCAAAAAATGCAACCTTAATTTGAAGAGTTTTAGTCACAAACCAAACAAACAAAATACAGCACAGCCTCCAAAAAGCTGAATGTTGGCTGCTTTCTTCTTTCAGTTTTGAACCAAACTGACTGCTCCTTGTGGCCAAATGTTAAAACACTGTCTGCTCGTCTCCATTTAAACCCATATAGGATTAAAGCAAAGGGGATTCTCTCTTCTGACTATTCCTCTAATCTCCTTAACAATATGTTGCTCCTCTCTATGTTGCTTCTCTCTCACTGAAATTGCAAACTAGATGACTCAACCTTGCAAATGTGTCAGTGTTTGTGGTGTAGATGAATTTTGAATAGACCAAAATGCCTTCCGCTTAATACTTTACCACAAAATGATTGATAAAATTTACTAAATACCTAATTGACTTTCATTCCACAGCTTTTCTAATAAAATAGTGTGTTAGCTATACATTAAATATAGGTTATATTTAACTCTATTTATATATTATAAATACAACCCTGTATGTGGCAAACACGAAATTAACTTTGGAGCATTCTAAACCATATTTATGGCTTGGCATAAAGAACTTTTGGAATTGTGAATTTTATTTATTTATTTATTTATTTATTTATTTTTTAATGAATATTCCTGGAGGTTGGGAGGTGTACCAACAAGGGAGCTATGTTTATACACCTCTCTGCATTGAATCATTACTTATTATTACTCTCTGGCTCTCTTCCTCATCGGTTTTTTTGTTCTTTGTCTAACTGTCTAACCTCCTTGAGCATGGTTCTTCTGGAGGTTTCTTGCTGTTAAAAGGGAGTTTTTCTTCCCACTGTCCCAGAGTGCTTGCTCATAGGCGAACATATGATTGTTGGGGTTTTCTCTATTGTATAATTGTAGGGTCTACCTTATATAAAAAGCACCTTGAGGAAACTGTTATTATGATTTGATGCTGTCTGTTAGACCTCAAACAGTTTGTGCATTTTGGAGCAATTCCAATTGAATTATATGGCAAATAAAATGACAATTCAATGCCAGATTTGTTTTTTAGATTTTAGGCTTGAAAATGTCCAAAATCAAAGGGAGACATTCAATTTATGTCAATTTATGTCAGCACCTCACCTGTTCCTTGTTTCCAGGGTAATCAGCAGGAGGGTTCTTAAGCCAGCACTGCCTAACACTCTCCACCAGTTCTGTCTGCTACCACTGGTGCGGTGTACATTTTAGGACATCGTCAGGTCTCAAGAAAAAAGTTGTCAGGTATCAGACAAAAAATTGTCAGGTCTCAGTTCTCAAGAAAAAAGTTGTCAGGTATCAGAACACAAGGTACCAGACAGAGAGAAAATCTTCCTGCAGGTGGCGGTGTTGTCATGTCCCACCCAATGACTGTATAAAAGATGGACGACACGACAGCTCCCCAAAAATGAAGCCAAAACGTCTCTATCGCCCCCTGGTGTCTGGCTGCAGTATACGTCATAAAACCCGCCTCCTCCGTGTTAGCGGATGGGACTGGGGTCAGACTAAAATAAAGTTATTCTCCTCAGATAATTTTTTTCCAAAGATTCTTTCTTTTGTCATCAATAGTTCTCATCACGCTGATTGATGTTCAAGGGGTCTCCTCTCCCATAAGTTTGATTCTAATTCCTACCGCGGTGATGTTAAATTGGGGTGAAACGTCATCATAACAGCTTTGACTGGCAGCTGCAGTCACGGAGAAACTTGCGTATCTCTGTTCGGGAATAGCAGATAGAACGTAGGCTCTGAGAGGAGGGCCAGCGTTTACGCTACGAAAACACGACCGAGTGTTTTAACCTGACAGCCTGAGGTGTTCTTCAGTAAACTGGACTACCCGACAGAAGGACCCAAGGCCCTGCTGCACTTTTTTGGTAAGTTAAACATGTTTGTCAGCTAATCCATAACCAACGTCCTTAGCTCGGTCCTGAGACCTAGCTAGCTAAGATGAGGACTCAGCTGTCAGGGTTCGTTTAGCTAATCTGTGCAGGTGAATGAATTTACACCGACTAAAGAAATCAAGAGGGTGAGTGTTGAGTGTTTGTATATGTGTGCATGAGGGTGGGAATGCATGTTTGTGTCTGTGTGTGCCTGTTTGTCTGTGTCTATATGTCAGGTCGGGTCTTAGACTCCACCTCTCTGGGAACTCCCAGGCCCTCCAAGTCCTATCTCCCCTCACCACACTCCCTGCCGGTGACTGATGCCCTCAGGGGTCGGTGCATTGGTGGTTCTTGGTGTCTGGGGCTGGGCGCTCAGGTATGTACCAGCTCACTCCCAGTGGCTACTTGGCGGGGTCTGGTGCCTGTTGCTCGGTCAGGCCTCCTCCGGGGTGTGGGGGGCCCTCAGGCCTCCGGCCTCTGGGCCTGCGGCTCGGTTCACTCTGGCACAGCTGGCTGCCGGCAGAGCCGGTGGCTCAGTGGCTACTGGGTGATGCCTCGTCTGGGGATCCTCAGCCCTTCCCATGAGGGTGGCACGGATGCCCCTCCGGTGGTCCTCCTTGGGCTCTCGCACTCTGGGGCCTCTGGATTTCTGGGGCCTGGATCTCCTCCATGCCTGCTTCATGCCCTGGGGGACGGGGCTATGGCTCTCTACATCCTCTTGCAGACCATTACATGTGGAAACCATTTGAATACAAGCGCACTGATCCACACAGGTATGCACACGGGTGTTCACTGTTCGTAGACTTAAATTACACCTTTCTTGGCTGCTACTTCAAAGCACATTGTGCGCTGTCTGTCCTGCGTGCTGCACAACAACATTCAATATTTAGTATATACTGCTGTTTACACTTAGCTAGATTAATGCGATGGTGTTGTGTTTAGTATGTTGCTTTGGGTTTTTTTGCTTGTTTTCTATTCTTTCTCTCTCAACAGGTGATCCAGGAGATTTTATTTTATTGTTTCTTATTTATTTATTTTTTCCCCTTTAGAATAGAATAGAATTTTTTTTTTTTTTTTTTAGAATAGAATTCAACTTTATTGTCATTGCACATGCACAGGTACAGGGCAACGAAATGCAGTTTGCATCCATCCAGAAGTGCTTAGTGATATAGATATATTACAATATATATTAGCAATAATATAGATATGTAAGTATATTACAGAAATGGGTCTATTATGTTATAATGTACACGGTATGAAGTATGTTGTGAATATTCTATAACTATAAGTATGTACAGGCTGTAGTGAGTACAAGCTATGTACAGGATATGGACAGGATATAAATATGAAAAACTATACAGAATATGAAATAAATAACTTTACAGGAATCTGAGATATACAGTTATACAGAAATGGGAACTATGCAAGTTGTAAACAGTTGTAGGGTTAAAAATTATCGTATGTACAGAATGATTGTTTACACAGGGCTATACAGTAGTGCAGTTAAGGTAAGTGAGGGTGTGGATAATTTCTACAGAGGCTATATAAAGTGCTAGTGGTTGTGAGTGGTGGTTCACTCCATGTTATTATTGTGTGTTTGAGGGTACAGTTGTCCATTGTGTGTGTGTGTGTATGCTCAGTCCATGAGTTAACGTGGGTCAGATGTCAGGAGGCAGAGTTCAGGAGTCTGACAGCTGTGGGGAAGAAGCTGTTCCGGTACCTGGTGGTCTTAGTCCGGAGGCTCCTGTAGCGCCTCCCAGAGGGCAGGAGGGTGAAGAGTCCATGTGATGGGTGACTGGGGTCTCTGATGATTTTCCCAGCCCTTTTCAGACACCGCTTCCTGTAGATGTCTTTTATGGCAGGAAGTGGTGCTCCGGCGATGCGCTGGGCAGTTTTCACGACCCTCTGCAACGCCTTCCGGTCCGAGGCAAAGCAGTTCCCGTACCAGACTGTTATACAGTTGGTCAGGATGCTCTCGATGGTGCAGCGATAGAAGTTCACCAGGATGTCTGAGGACAGGTGGTTCTTCCTCAGAGTCCTCAAGAAGAAGAGGCGCTGGTGAGCCTTCTTGACCAGCTTGGAGCAGTTGGTCGTCCAGGTGAGATCCTCGGAGATGTGGACTCCCAGGAACTTGAAGCTGCTCACACGCTCCACAGCCGTCCCCTTAATGTGGATGGGTGGATGTGGGTCAGCATTCCTCCTGTAGTCCACGATGAGCTCCTTGGTCTTCTCGGTGTTAAGCAGCAGGTTGTTTGTGTCGCACCACTCAGCCAGACGATCCACCTCCTCCCTGTAGGCGGCCTCATCGTTGTCACTGATGAGGCCAATCACCGTGGTGTCATCTGCAAACTTAATGATGGTGTTGGAACCATCAGCAGGTCTGCAGTCGTGGGTGAAGAGGGAGTAGAGGAAAGGGCTCATCACACAGCCTTGTGGTACACCGGTGTTCATTGTGATGGTAGATGAGCAGCGGTTATCCAGCCGGACATGTTGGGGGCGGTTGGTCAGGAAGTCCAGTAACCATTTGCAGATGAGGGAACTGATGCCCAGGTCTGTCAGTTTCCTGATGAGTTGTGAGGGGTGGATTGTATTGAATGCTGAACTGAAGTCTATAAACAGCATTCTGGCGTAGGTGTTGTTGTTGTCCAGGTGTGAGAGGACAGAGTGCAGTGCGATGGAGACTGCATCCTCTGTGCTCCTGTTCTGGCGGTATGCGAATTGGTGGGGGTCCAGGGTGGGGGGGAGACAGGATTTGAAGTGTGCTAGGACCAGCTGCTCACTTAGTGATGATGGGGGTGAGTGCTACTGGGCGGTAGTCATTGAGGCAAGATGGGTTGGAGTTTTTGGGTATCGGGACGATGGAGGTGGATTTGAAGCAGGCCGGTACCACAGCGTGGGCAAAGGACAGGTTGAATATGTCTGTCAGCACTCCTGCAAGCTCCTCAGAACACGCTCTGAGAACACGCCCGGGGATGCCATCGGGACCTGCAGCCTTGTGGACATTGATCCTGCTCAGCACCGCTCCTACATCGGTGGGGGAGAGAGTCAGAGGTTGGTGGTCTGGCGTCACGTCTGCTTTGGTTGTGGTTGTGGGGTTCCCTCGCTCAAAACGAGCATAAAAGTTGTTGAGCTCGTTGAGGAAGGAGACATCAGAGGATGCGGGGGAGGGTTTGGTGGTCCTGTAGTCTGTAATGGTCTGGAGTCCTTGCCACATGCGTCGGGGGTTGGAGTTGGAGAAGTGTTCTTCTACCTTCTTTTTGTAATGGTGTTTGGCTTTTTTGATGCCCTTCTTTAGATTAGCCCTGGCTGTACTGTAGGCGTGTGCATCTCCTGACCTTTCTCACTGTCCCTCTCCCCTTCTGTTTTTCTTTTCCTTCCTCTTTCTTTCTCCCTTTCCTATCCCTCACTCATGTCTGTCCCGTCTGTAACAACTGAAAATAAAATAAAATAAATAATAAAAACAAAGGTCGGTCAAATGGACCAATACGGCAATGCCACGATGATCCGATTGGCAAAATA
Source organism: Copadichromis virginalis (assembly GCF_057382275.1). NCBI lineage: Eukaryota > Metazoa > Chordata > Actinopteri > Cichliformes > Cichlidae > Copadichromis > Copadichromis virginalis. The sequence goes on from NC_140639.1 coordinate 41,916,025, forward strand.
AATCCATTGGGTATCCTTGTTGGTCTTCAGACAACAATTCTGACGGCTAAAGAACCAAATGGGACAGGCAAAAAAAAAAAAAGAAATCAAGAGAAATGCTCCGGGCTACTCAGTCACTAATTACTGTTACTGTACTCTTATTACAAGTATTATACTGTAAAAGCAACAGGCTGCATCCTGCTTCAGCTCATGTGCAGAGCGGAATATTAAACATGTGCAAACAACAGCATGTTTTCAGTCTCTTGCCACATCTGTAAAGACAATAACTTTAAAAAAAAAAAAGCTTGTACCTTGTAGCTCCTCATTAGTCAGGAACTATGGATTAAAGTACTGTAGTGTACTGTAGTACTGAAAAAAATGTAAGAGAAGAACTTCAGATCCTAAGTGTGTGAGGACAGAAGAATCAGCTTTATTTCAATTTTGAGGGATAAAATTTATATCTGAGTTTGATGGTTCTGTTCTCTTTGTGATTACAGGAGCTGCCCTCAGATTCAGACCTCAGCACCACCCAGTGACAGCAGACAGATCATCCAACATGTTCACATGTTAACTGCAAAATGAACTGATGAAAACAATACAAAGGTTAAAGTACCACATGTGCTGTAGTGAAAGCTGCAGCTGTTTTATTGTGTGTAGCCGATCTCATCGCTGTCTAAAAATGGATTAAAAAAAACATAAGAAGTGCTGAATCCTTCAACAACACAGACTATTAGAGTAGCAGCTGTCTGTGTGAAGCACTTGCTGCAGGGTTGCGCCATGAATGTATTCAGCTGCCAACAAAAAGCAGGACTCAGTGTGGGCAACTGCCATGAGTCTGACGATGTTGGGGTGAGACAGTCTCCTAATAAAACAGAAACATCTCCGAATAAAAAAAACAAAAAAATCACATTTCACCACTGTCGCTAGCTAGAATGAATTAGCCAGACAAAAATAGTATTGATTTGGTTTCGTACAAAACTAGCTTTCCTTCTCTGATATGTAACTTTCACAACATAAACGCAACTTAATATAACACAACTGTGGCAAAAATATGAACAAAACTACCTTGTGTCGTTAGGAGCCTGAACCGCGGTAAAACTCCGGTGAGGTCACTGACCTTACACTCTCCCACTGTCACACGTTGATGACGTATTTGGAAATCAATTCGGGTGGGACGTGACAACACCACTACCTGCAGGAAGATTTTCTCTCTGGTACCTTGTGTTCTGATACCTGACAACTATTTTCTTGAGAACTGAGACCTGACAATTTTTTGTCTGATACCTGACACCTATTTTCTTGAGAACTGAGACCTGACAATTTTTTGTCTGATACCTGACAACTTTTTTTCTTGAGAACTGAGACCTGACAATTTTTTGTCTGATACCTGACAACTTTTTCTTTTGAGAACTGAGACCTGGCAATTTTTTGTCTGATACCTGACAATTTTTTGTCTGATACCTAACAACTTTTTCCTGACAACTTAGACCTGACAATTTTTTGTCTGATACCTGACAACTTTTATTTTTGAGAACTGAGACCTGACAATTTTTTGTCTGATACCTGACAACTTTTTCTTTTGAGAACTGACAATTTTTTGTCTGATACCTGACAACTGTATTTTTTGAGAACTGAGACCTGAAATTTTTTTGTCTGGTACCTGACAACTTTTTTCCTGACAACTAAGACCTGACAATTTTTTTGTCTGATGCATGACAACTTTTTTATTGAGAACTGGGACCTGACAATTTTTTGTCTGATACCTGACAACTTTTTCTTTTGAGAACTGAGACCTGACAATTTTTTGTCTGATACCTAACAACTTTTTCCTGACAACTTAGACCTGACAATTTTTTGTCTGATACCTGACAACTTTTTTTTTTGAGAACTGAGACCTGACAATTTTTTCTTTTGAGAACTGACAATTTTTTGTCTGATACCTGACAACTGTATTTTTTGAGAACTGAGACCTGACATTTTTTTGTCTGATACCTGACAACTTTTTTTTCTGACAACTAAGACCTGACAATTTTTTTGTATGATACCTGGCAACTTTTTTCTTGAGAACTGAGACCTGACAATTTTTTTGTCTGATACCTGCTAATGCAGTAGTTCCCACCCATGTAATTTAGCATTGCGTGGCACATCCGACATACTGTTTTACTTTTGTCCATGACGCTCTTACCTTCAGGGTCATACTTCACATGAAGACCAGGAGGTTCAATTTGCCATGTCGCAACGAGCTTAGCTTCTGTCTTGCTAGCTTGCGCTGCGCTCAGTGGATCTGCGCTCGACAGTGCAGCCTAGGCGGAGTAGTCGAACGCAGATCCACTGAGCGCTCCACACAGACAGCATCGTCAGAAGAAAAGTTGATAAAATAAATTAAAAATTTTGTATTGTTCGATACATATGCGTACCGAACCGAAAGCACTGCATCGAACGGTTCAATATCGATACGAGTATCGTTGCACCCTTAATATATATATATATATGTATGAAGCATCCCATTTAGACCTGTATGTTTTGCACTTCATTTACTGATTCATTTAATTTTCATTAGCTTTATACTTTTACTTTCTGGTTAGCTGGTTAAAAGTCAGCTAAATCTTCAATACATATGGTCTTCGATGATGAAACAGTATCTAAATTTCATCATCTGTAGTACAATACTGAACCCTATTGCTAGTATGGGTTTATACAATACAAGCTTTTTCCATAGAATTATGTCTTCATTAATTCACTGTCTGACTGATGGCTATATATCTAATAATAATAAAATATAGCTTAATATGATATTAATATAACGTTAATATTATGTTTTTGTTTCTTTCTTTAAGCATATTGGCAACTGTGTGTTGTTTAATGAGAAGGTCATGCAAAAGCTAATGGAGGATATAATTACATATTGTCAAGTTAACATAATACTACATATTTATACACTCTCCCTCTCTCTTGGCAATAAAATTATTGCAGCAGAAACACTGTCTGCGTGGAGAGCACTTGATGCAGCATTTCAGAGAGTTACCTGGTTATGTGTAGCTTACCTAGTCCCTCCCTATTTAGTAGGTTTGATCCCATTTAGTAGCCATCACAACAGCCTTCCTACATTTGACATTTTTAATGGAAAGAATTTTAAAGTGATCACTTTGGTAAACACAAGTTAGCATAATGACATGAGTGATGGCTGAGGTTCATTTATATGCTTTTTATTTTTGCAATGTTATTTTGTATGTAGGCTGACAGTGATGGTTTACTGAAATGGTGTTTTTTCTTAACATGTAACAGATGTTGAAAAGACAGGTGGTCAGTATAATTCCATCCATCTGTTGGCTTCTGCTTATCATGGGGACAGAGCAGAGTTGCAGTCTTCTAAATCTCTCTGCAGCTTCTCACTTCCTGTTATTCCCTCAAACCTCTTCCCCACAGAGACTGGGCCTGCTCCCCAACCGTCAAAACACAAAGCAAAAATCACAGCACAGAATTTCACAAAGAAAAAACAATATGATATCCTCAACTTCACCAAATAATAAAACTGTTTAATGTGGACTATTAAACATTAGGTCTCTCTTTTCCAAGTCACTGTTAGTAAATGATTTAATAATCGATCAGCATATTTATTTATTCTGCCTACAGAGACCTGGTTACAGGTCCAAGAAGCTTCTTCAGTTTGATCTTTACTGAACTGAAGAAGCTTCTCGGATGAGAGGTGAAACTTCTTCAAGCAACTTAAAAAAGTCCAGATGCTTTTCTTTCCAAGCTCCTTAGACTACCACTACCACTACTAGCAGGTCATCTTCTGATCGGAAGGTTGGTGGTTCGATCCCTGGCTTCCCCAGTCTGCATGCCAAATATCCTTGGGCAAGATACTAACCCCAAATTGCTCTCCGATGCATCCATCGGAGTATGAATGTGTGTGTGAATGTTACTTAGAAAGCACTTAGAAAAATGTGCTTGTGCAAATGCGTGTGAACGGGTGAATGTACAAGTTGTTACAGCGCTCTGAGTGCTCAGAAAGAGTAGAAAAGCGCTATATAAGAACCAGTCCATTTACCATTTACTACGATGACCTGGAAGATTGAGAATTTTCACAGACATACGTCAGTGTAAAGAAAGCAATTATGTCTACATGAAACATGCCATCTCTGGAGATAATGTCAGCATATCTGTATCCACAAGAACCACATCAGAGAAATGAATCCTCTGAATGTTTTCCTACTGAATAGGTTAATAGTTTTGATGTTATTACTGATATTAGTCAGCATGGTGAAAAAAGATTTGTGTTGCTAAAATCAAAGGTTATTTTAGGACAGTGGTCAGTATGCACTTTGGATTTATTCATGCTTTCAAGTGTCAGTGCACTACTGATGTGTTGCTACTATCACAGAGAGACCTGTGCAGCCTTGTTCAATGGGTCTCTGTTTAATTATAGAACAAGAGTTACCATGCATTACATTAATGGTGCTCAGTGTACTCTGCTTTAATCAAGAATCAATGCCTTTGTTGCCGTCTAAGACATATTAAAACACAGAGTGGAGATTCATATACCAGCTGGCCAGATCTTCATTTCCATTTTCCTAAGAAAAAAAATCTCTCTGATGTTCTATGATTACAGTAATAGCCACATTTTCACCAGAAGATTATGTAAATCTAATAGCTGGACTAAGTCCCAGTCTGCCATATTAATGATTTTGCTTCCACTGGCATCTACCAAGTTTAGCCTCTATCTAACTTTCACCTATCTCAATTAACATAATAATGCCATTTTTGCTAATGAATACATTTTGGTTGGTATCAGTCAAATTAAAACATTTATGAAAAAGCAAAACTGGTTTATTAAATTATTAAGGGTAATTATCACTCAATAGGTCAAGGTCAGGTCAAGGTCAAGGTCAGATTTATTTATATAGCACATTTCCAACAGCCGATGCTGCACAAAGTGCTTAACAATAACAATAAAAAAAAACTACAGTGTAATACAATAATAACAATAGAAACAATAAAATAGAAGAATTGAAACAATACTAACTAATTCAGATGAATCCAAAATGCTTGGGTCATAATGTGTTAAAAGCCAGAGCGTAAAAGTGTGTCTTTAGTAAAGATTTAAATTGCTCAAGAGTTTGAGCAGATCTAATATTAAAGGGGAGACTATTCCAAAGTCTGGGACCTGCCACATGTATGTATGTGTTCCAGTATAAAATAGGACATTATAGACAGATGCATGCATAAAGACAGTGATTGGTGATATCTGACTTATGATAATGTATGGCACATACAGTAAATCAGTTATTTGCTGACCATGATACAGGACTTTGTTAATTACTGTTTTGATTTTGAGTCCCACCAGTTCTGGCTTTGAAGTATCTATTTCTAGAAGGAGAATATTGATTGTTTACCAAACCCAGTTGCAAGAAGCAGCAAGTTCTGAATCCTTAATTAGACATGGAAACCTGGATACTCGAGGAATGTTTCAGTTCTTTGAAGAAAAACCACTGGGATGAGGGGGAAAAAAACTGTTATTCTCTCTCTCTCCTTTTTTTAATGGACTACTTCTCGGAGGAATATAATACTTCCAAGTGCACACAATCTTCTCATTCCCATGTTCTCAAGAGCCATCGGGGACTTGCTTAACAGTATATAATTACTACAACCTCAAGCTGTGCAATACTGTGTGAAAGGTAAAGTTGCCTCACATTCCCTGTGAGAGGCCATCTTGTTTTGCTTCTTTGAAAATGGGAATTCTTTGATGATGGGAACGCCATCATCTCTGCTGCAGGTATCCTGTTTTAGCAACTTTTTATCACTCAAATAGAAACGCATGAAAGTTTAACTTGAGGCAAAGTCAATGGGAATGTATGTATGTGCTCCAGTATAAAATTAGCATGGAATAATTGGAGAGCTCCTTGTATAGGTGAGGAAATGTTTACTAGAATACAAGCCAGGTACATCACACTAGCATATACCAAAGCAAATTGGATATACTCAAAGGCAAAACTAATAAACAAAGATAAGAATGTCTTTAACAGTGAACAGTATATCTGCTAATGTTCTTATGAGGTCCTAATACACTGTTGTATGTGTGTGTGTGTGTGTTCTGTTTTAGAAACCCATTGCCTTTTTAAATTTTGTGATGTAGCCTTAAGGCTGGATTCATAATTATTGCAAAAAAGATTTTTGCGAGAAACTGTTGTCAGCTTTTGCCTGCTCCTTTGGGATCCTTCGGGGTTCAGTCCTTGGCCCGAGATCTTGTTTCTTGGCTTTTCCCATGTACCATTTCTATGCCAGCAACGCTCAGGTCTATTTTCTCATTCACCTTGTAACACTCAGGTTGAGGTGCATGCCGATGTATGCCTTGGAGACAGATGGATGTTTGGATGAGTACATTTCGTACTCTACCTCAACAACACTAAGCTGCTCCTTTTTGAAGGGGTTCTAGACTTCGACAGGTCTTCTGTGCTACACTGTACTACTAGTTTATACCAGTAACTATGATTCAATAGATTGTGTTAGACTTGTGTTTTTGTGGCTTTGGTTCAGCAGACTGATAATGGTTATATTTTAGAAGAGGGTTGGAATCAGTTAATTTGTCATTAAATTCTTAAAGCGCTACCATTACTTGGTACACTATTTGAACTTCAGCCTACCTCTGTTACTTGTTTTATTTTTATATGAACTGAGCAGTAGTTTTAATAAAGGTTTTCATTTTTATCCACACAACATTCAGTATGTATTTGTTTGGAGGATACTATTAAAATGTTTATACAACCAAATTTTTGCAAACAACTTTCTAAAGGACAATCTCAGCTCAACAGAGAAAAACTTGATTTTTAGGAATGTCCAAATGTGAGTAACTTCCAAGTTCTGTCTTTATCACCCACTTTTCCTCCTTGCCCCTCCAGCCATTCAAGAAAATGAGTTGGTCTCACCTTCAAATTCTCAAATTGCCCTTTATATCCCCCCTGGCAGCCCAAGTCTGATAATATCAGATTCAGAACTCTTATGTACAGCATACTGCACTTCCAAGGGGTCCAATCTGTCACAGTCCTGACTTGCCCACCAGTGATTCTTCTGCCACTCCTGGACACTTCATACTTCCTTTTCCTGTGCTGACCTGTTCACTGAGTCAATCTGTCTTGATGTGGTGCCTCTCCAGGCTTTGTAGCACTGAAATGACCCTCAAGACTTGTGTGACTCAGCAGAGTCACACATTTTTCAAGAAGGTCTTTCCATCAACTGCTCCTCACCCAAATCATTTCCTCTCTCCTCTCCACTTACTAATGGCTCTCAAAATGCATTCTCTCTCCCTCCTTAGCTTGTTAAAAGTTCCTTCTCTACCTCTTCTCACTAAAATTGTTATTGTGTGTTTTCAGGAATAGTTTCAGAGTAGTATAAAGGTAAGATTACTTTTGTGTTACTCACTGATCTTATGGAGTGAAAAAACAGCATTTGTCAAAAGACAATCTTTTTAGCTTTTTAAAAACAAACAAACAAACAAAAACAAACTACATCTGCATTTATAATCAATAACCAGTAACCAACCAATAACTAGTAAACATACTGATTCACATATAGTGCTTTTCTACTCTACCTGAGCACTGAAAGTGCTTCATATAACTTGCTTCATTCACCCATATGCTTTTTCTACATAAGTGCTTTCTATAACATTCACACCCCAATGGATGGATGGATGGATGGATGCACCAAAGAGCAGCTTGGGGTAACCCAAGAATATTTGGCATGCAGACTCAAGCGGCCTGAGATCGAACCACCAACCTTTCGATTAGTAGATGACCTGCTCTACCTCATAAGCCCTGGGAGACTTTAATGGCTTTCCATTATCTGCCATCCATATAGTTTATGCTGGAAGTGCCGGAAAATCCCAAAAGCTGAATCAGCAAACCAGCAAATGGGTTGGTGGTTGATGAGTAGGATACAAAAAAGTTTACAGATTTTTTTTCTTTAATATAAATACACATAACCTTTAGCTAGCCTCACCTTTTAGTTTACAGAAATCTTTCCTACAATTTTATTGTTGTTTCCAGTGTGAAATTGACTTTCAAAATTTTGCATATTCTTTGCTGTCTGTGCTGATAAAGTGTGCTGAGAACATCAGTGAATATGTGTAATCCTGACCACTGTCACTGACAATACCCTAAGCTATTTAGCAGAAGCCAAAGTTTGGTGCAAATTATAAATCTGTATAAAAAAATAATAGAATAACAAAATAAGAGAGCGAGATATCCAACATGAATTTTCATCTCTGCGTCCTGGCAGGTCTTGACAGTCTTTGTTCGTTGTGCTTATGCTTTGAAATTAAATGTGTGAAGTTGCATTCATTTCCAAGGCAGTTGCATCACTATTCTGTCAAAAAAAAAATGCAGGAAAAAAAATGAACAAGTTACTTCAGGGTACACTCTTGAATACCAGGTATATTTAAAATAAAACTGGTTGTGTTAAATCATTTGGTGACATTTTTGTAAGACAAGTGAAAAGAGCTAGATGTGCTGGGCAGAGAGTATAAAGGGTTTGTAATCACAGTCCTTTATGTGATATGTAATATGAAAATAATAACAGAGCGATAATTACAAGGCCACAGCACTTACAGGTAATTGCAGTTTGGAAGCTTTGAGTTCAGTACCTATATGAACATTTAATAATTAGCACAAAACAATTGTGCCGAAACATGAAAGAGTTTTGGATCTACATGAACTGCGACTTGGAATGAATGAATGAAAGAATGTTTCTTTTGCAAAAATGGATTTTAGTCTCTTTTTCATGTCTGTATGTTGTGAATAAAAATTGTTGTGAGATTTAAATTATTAAGCTGTCCAACATTTTCTCATTCGTGTCCCTTTGATGTCAGGATACTTCCTTGTTTGTAACCTGTTGATGTACCAGCTTCTACAGTTTTTGCTTATCAACCTTTTTTTTATGAAGGTTTTGTTTGCATTGCTGACTCTCTTCAGTCTCTTCATGCCTCACCCAGTAACTAGTATTAAAAGATTTTTACCTGGTTTCTGGTGTCCCTTTTGATGCCCCCTTGCTGCACATTTTTACAAAAACCACCACTGTTTTCAATACTATTTAATCACTGTAATGAGAAATTGCAAGTCACAATGTGTCCAAGCTGTACTCCCACAACAGTCTCTCTATTTATATTCAAGCATTACATAAGTTGTGCATGAGGTGGTCAGTCATAATAGGGTCAGTCATTAGTGGAAAGACCAGACATTAAACAATACTTATTTGAATAGAAAAAGCAATTTAGCTTCCAATAGTTTATTAATTGGGTTTATATTTTGTGAGCACCAAGGACGATAGATAGATAGATAGTTTGCAGCAAAAAGCTTACAGGGACTAATTTTGTCATTGCCATTCAGATATTAGAATTTAATGACTTGCTAGGCTTTTTCATGAGACTGCACTCACCCAGCATCTCTGTACTCAAAATTTCAGAATAGAAAACATTCTTTCAGTGGAAGAGTATTCTGTCAGCATTATTTCTCCTTGTTTTTACCAGCCAGGAGGACAGTGTCAGACACACTGGAGTGCAGAAAGGAGTCAGAAGCTAATGTAAGCCATTGTGATTGTGACGAGAAAGAAAACAGACAAAAAAAAAATGAGGCATTTAGCTGGATCTTTGGAAGGAGTGTTTGAAAAAATACAACAGCTCAACAATATCTCAGCAGCAATAGAAGCTCACAAAATGTGCTTGGGGGGGGGAGGGGGGGGGGGGTATCAAACGGATGAGGCTGCATTTAATTTTCTTTGAGGTGGCCCTGGCAATAAAGTGTGGCTCATGGTGATAAGCAGGGAAGAGCTGAAGCACATCATTTCAGTTATGTAAACCATTGGAGGGATACAGTGGGCATTCTCCTACACAGTGTGTGTGTGTGTCTGTGCGTGCATGAGCTCAGAGCAGGTGTAGTACATTAAAGCAGTTTCTTTGCTTTAGTAAGCTCCATAATTAATTTCCCTCTTCCAGAGGAATAATATTTAAGATTTTCAAGAAATATCTAATAAAACAACAGAACTATTGAAGGCTTTTCTGTGCTTGTTTTCTTTAAACTTTTTTTTTTTGTCAACCACTGGTGAGGTCTAAAAATGACCTTTCTCTGGTTTTAAAACCTCTTGCAACCATTTTTCAAAACCATAGCACGCAGGTCGCTGCACATTCAAGATGTCTATATTGCTAACAATCATTACATCAAGTTTTTCCCTCACCGCTGCTTGACATTGATACTGTATAGTAACTAAGCCCTCCCAGAAGTCTGTTTTGTCAGTCACTCGTCATCCTTATCTCCATCCTTAATCTAGAGTAGCAGTTATTCCTCAAATCCCATCACAGCCTTCAACCAGAACCCGCCAGCTCCCAACACTGAGTCAAGAGGAGACAAAATTCTTTCTGACAATGAGAGAAAAGGAGGGGGAGGCCGGGTGCAAGTTGAAAGCTGTCAGCTAGCCGTCAAATGCAGTTCACATCAAGAGTGTGTCCATGATTTAAGCAGATCCATGGTACAGTATCTCCAGTTACATATTTAACATAATGACAAAAATAATTTGCTTTTCTGTTTGTGTTATTTGTCTATTTCCCGTTCGTTTGACAGATCTCATGTGTTTATTGGTTCACTTGCAGTCTATGCTGACCCATCAAATGTCACTGACCCTGCTTAAAGTCTCCTCAATTGAAGCATCCCTGGATGTTTTCATAGAGCACCAGGAATGGGGGAAGAGCACATTATATTTGGGTTGCAGTGATAATAATAACAAGATGTTTAATTGTGTTACCTTAAATGCATAATGATGTGTTATTAATTTCCAGAGCAATTTTGCTAACTTATGAACCATATCGGGAGCACAGAAGCATAAAAATGGGTCAGCAAAAGCTGGTGTACAGGGGTATAAAGATTAAACACAAGTTGCATTTTAATAAGGTGCAACATGTTGTTGTTAATAATTCATGAATTTTACTTGGGTTACTTTTACTTACGTGTGTTTCTCTATGTGCAGTATGCTTAAACAAGGACAACACTTCAGTAGATGCTTAAAAAGACTCTACAGTTACGCTGTTAATTAGGCACAGTGGAATTTTCAGCCAAATGTTATCATTGCAAAGGATTTAGTAGTTGGTGATGATCTGTTGATAGGGAAAATGTGTATTGCACAACCAGTTGGCATTTTTTCTGCAGGGTAAAACCAGTTGCAAAGAGACAAATGCCTCTGTCCTGAAGACCTCTTTTCGATTGCTTTGGTCATTCGCTGGATTCACCTATAGCGGGCGTAGAATAAACTCATCCGTCTGTAAACAGCGGTGGGGCACAACTTTTACTTTGGAGGCAAATGTTCGCCATTTCCTGTTTACATTTCACTGCTGCTCCGTATTTTGGTAGTGAGTGTCTGCAGACAAGACATGGCAGGTAACCACAGCACTGTGCTATCAACGAAAACAATAATAAGGAGAGTTTTGACCTAGCACGTTCTTGACCGATTTCACCTAGCAACAGCCACTAACGCCCAGCTTGACCACTTGCCAGCTGGTCAGGATATACACACTTTTCCCAAGCAACACAAGGTAGTCTTTAGCCTGTGACTGGGGCTATAGGATAATGAAATGTTATATTGACCACCATGTTTACTCTTTTATCTTTGTTTGTTAGTATGTTTGTTGAGATATTTTTTTTTTAACATAAATGGCTTTAAAAGAAAAAAAAAAGAAGCCATCTTACAGTTGATGAGATCTAACATAGTGGACCAAAGTAGTGAAAGAGAACACCGGGCAGCAGTGCCATCTCGGGAGTAGTGGATAGTACGATTTTTGTTTAATTTTTTTTTTTTTAAGTAAGAAATTATTCTAATTAAGTCGACATTTAAAAAAAAAAAAAACACCTTGTCATCAATTTTAAAAAAAAATTAAGTAATTTTCTTCTGAAAACTGAAAAGGTCAAGATTTTGATCCTTTCCAGAAGCCATTAGGTAATTAAACACTAATATTCTGTAAAGTTCATCATCTTAAGACGTAGACAACAGGTCTCTTGTCAACAGCATTAGAAATTACAATCCCCTACTTAAGATGATCGTGTCTGGCCTTGCCTCTTTTGGAACACTGCCAATATCGTCTTTCCACAGTGCTTCAAGATTTCAAGGCAAGATGGATTTTCATGGATTTTATTCCTTTGAAGGTTCCAGCAGGGTGAAGCAGAACTATGCATGCATACACTCAGTCACAGACACGAACATGTAGATATTGTTTTTTACAAGCAGGGTATTTGAGCTGATGAACAACTCAGGGCAGAGGACTGAATATATTTAATTGGCTTGTTAGACTTCCCAAGCTTAGACCTGGAGATTAATTAAAAATGAAAGGATGTGAAGAGCCAGAAATAAAGTTTCTCTAACTATTAGCATCCACACACCCAAGATGTGAACCTTTTTATTTTCTTCTGCAGCCATTGTGACACTGCAGGGTCCAACCATGCCGTATTCTTATCATCTTCTACCTCTTCAACTCATTTTTCATAGAATGTTGTTAAAGGTTCTATGGAAAGTGGTAGATGCTTATGCAATATTTGTCTTGCTCGTTAGTATATATCCCAGTTGTACATTGCTTTGTATTCATACAATACCTGCTACAAATTATGCTAATGAATTCAGTACATCTGAAAAAGTAAGTAAAGTAATGAAGCAGAATGTGTAACCCAGGCTGACCCAGGTGCAATGAGCCAGGCGTGCTTCTTTATACTGTTTCTAGTCTTCAGCTTAAGTTTAGTTCACACCTTAGTATCACAGTTAGAAGTACAACCTCCAAATGTGTGTTCTTCATAACAGTGTAATTTTCATTGATTTTTTAAAAATTATTATACCTTTATCACCACCACACGCCATATTAACAACCCAAAAAAGATCATTAAAAGAAAAAACATTAGCACAATATGCAAAAAAACATAAAGACCAGAGGTGGGTGGGATTTTATTTAACACTGAAATAGACACAACAAAACTGAACTGAAATAAAACAAGAAAAAAATATGCTGAAAACAATTAAAAATGTATGAAGTTTGGTAACAATGACTGCTACGCCTGAGTCCTTGTTCAGAAAATAAAACTTTTTGTTATTTTGTTTTGTTATTTAAAAAAAAAATCAGTTTTATATAATGTATTTACATTTTCAGAAGAAATAAATTAGGGTTTTTTAATCTTTTTTTCTATCTCCCATCCAAATCAATTTAAATGCAAAGACAGAAATCTATTGCTTCCATCCTCTGGGCAAGCACTGCATATGTAATACAGTCATTACCAAAAAGCAACAGATGTAACCAATATTTTCTATTCATTAGGCCATAGGCATTAGCATGCAATTTCAGGTTTTACTGTGCATGACATAAAGCTGTCAGTCGTACACTATAAAATTAATTACTCAATGAAAACCTAATGATCAAAGCTCATTAATTTCTCAAAAGGGAAATTCAGACTGATTAAATGACTGTTAGAGAACTCAAAATACCATTAAAAAAACGACAATGTAGATTAACTTTTTATTTCTTCAATTGTTCTCACACACTTTAGCAGTAAAAGGAGAAAATTTTTTGTTTTCCTTTTGCTTTAAAGCTCACTCTTAAATAAGTTTTCTTTGTACTATTAAGAACATTCAGTGATTCCCCCCCAAAAAACGTAAACCGTAAGTCATAATTCATAATTCAAATAAAATTATTGGTGCTGTTAATAATAATATTCAACAATTAGACCTCTTTGTTCCTGCCTTGTATATTGAACTAAAACACTCTGCTGAATAAATATGGGATTTTGTACAGTAATGTATCAGTTTCTGTGATTACTGGAAAGTTACTTTGAACGGCAGGTTGAGTTGATGCCAAAGATCTCGATTTTGGTTTCATCTGACCACAGCACTTTCTCTTAAGCCTTCTCTGAGTCATTTAGATATTCACTGGCAAACTTAAGATGGGTCGCTACGTGTTGCTTCTTCAACAGGAGGACTTTGTGGGCACTACAAGTTCCCGATGGCCATTTTACAGCTATTTGGTCTTGCTAGTGGTGATGGAGAAAAGTGATTCCATGCATAGGTGTGCTGTATCAAGATAATGAGTTTAGATCAGGAGTATTTATAGTTGATTGATTTAATCGATTGATTGATTGACTGAAATCGCCAATCTATTGGAGCCAGAATTCTGGCCGGGTTGTAGGGGATCAAATACTTATTTCGCTCAATAACATGAAAATCAATTTATACATTTTATGTAGTGTGTGCTTTTTGTATATTTTCTTTCTGGTTGGTATTCCTTCTCTCTCTCTCTCTCTCTCTCTCTCTCTCTCTGTTAAAATAAAACTACCATAGAAGTTTGAGAAGTTCATTTCTGTGTAACTGAGCAAATTTAGAAATTCAGCAGGAGATGAAATGATCATTTCCCCCACTGCATATTTCTAAATTTCATTGTTTTCATTGGTTTCTAGTTTTCTTTTGTTTCTATGTGTGTTGCATAGCTTCCCCAAGAAACTCCCTACATTCCCCTTTCTTGTTTCTTCACTCTCATCCATTTATTGGCTTATTTTAACCACGAGCGCCAAACAGATGGGGCAACTGTGACAGCGACACACTGCTCAGGCAGCTGTGCAAGTGTGTAGACAAGAGGTAATGAATAATCAGCCACCAGCCTCCAACTGCTTCATATTAATAGCTAGGTGTTCTAATTACATTTTCACAACTTGTTGGGTCTATAGTGAAATGTGAGGCTGAGGGATAATGAAAAATCGCTGTTGCTTTTTTTCTTATACATACAAAAACAGCTATACATTCTCAATTTGACTCAAGTATTTGTTATCAAAACTAATAAATAAAGAAAAAAAAAACAGCCAACATTAACAACATTTTGTATACTTCTACAAAATAAATCACAGTTTGGTCCAATATGAGTGTCACAGCTGAGCTTTCATTGCTACAGCTTTTCACAGTTGATCCAACTCGGCATCCTGGCCATAACACAAAACTGCAATTTTCAAAAACAACCTTGATCTATTCTGTCTCTGGAAAGTTATATTGCTTTCTCTCACATGTGCCGTACTCTAGCCTTGCTCTGCACAAAACAAACTAGATGCTTGCTTATTGCTCAAACTCCTACCAACAAATCCCAGCAATTCTGGGTGTTTGATGATACAGCATCTATCAGACCGATTATTTTCTCTAACTATAACTCTTTTCAATTGGCCAAACAGATACAACTCAACAAAGCCTACACTTACTCCAATGACCCAGGCAACCCATGTTTTTCAGGGACCTGTTCTTTTTTCCAGGCAATCTGTTTTTTAATGTATAATAAATTCTTAAATAAATAAAGCATTTCTTATTCATTTTACATTCATGACTACTTTGTTGTGCTGAGCTATGCTAAAAGTACTTAAAATAACTTCTTGTGTTTAATTTATTGGCAGTTAAGCACATTTTGTTGTTATTTTGATTAAGGTTAGAGTAATTCTCCACAATATCTTTAAACTAAAAGGGAATAGCCACTCTAAAAGTGAAATTTACAGCGCTATTGTGAGGACTCTCGTGCAATAAAGTTAATGTCTGCAAACCAACAGATGTCTCCCTGTGCTGGAAGTCAAAGCATTAAAACCTCAACCTGATGATGTCATCAGGGGACTCTTTCCTGGTGATAGCCCATTGAGAGTGAATTATTGACCCACTCTGGCTGCTCATAGAACGGGGTTTTTATGTGAATGTAGGGCTTCCAGCTGTGTGTCAGAATATGTTCCTGTGCACCACTAAAATCAACATGTCTGCCGTCAGAGTTGCAGCAGTTGTTCTATTATTCACCTTCTGCTGAAAAGCTCTTGGGTTTTGTCTCAGAATGACATCATCACTACAATAAGCTATTCAGTTTACAGAGGCGCTTGTTCAGAAGTACGAATTACAACTGTTGTTGAACGATACTGCAGTAAAAACACAAGCTATTATATACACAGCTATTGAATGAAAGAATGAAAAGCAAGAGCTTTTCAGGGCTGTTGGAGACGCTTCAACGGTATATGAAGGTGCTCTTGAGATTGAAGCAAGCCTCAGCGGTCCTTATCCCTGTTCCAGAAACGGGAGGGGTGGGGTAGTGAGATGTCAGGCAAGCTTGAAAATACCATGCATATGGATGTTACAGTAGGACCAGATGGAACAGAGGCAGTGACATTGTCAGTGTAGGAAACACCTGTCCACTGGCTCTCTGAGCCCCATAGTTAGTGATCAAAGTGCCTTGTCTGCATTTTTGATGAACATGCCTGTGCTGAACATGTGCACCCTGCTCTGACAGCACCGAAGTGTAGCAACTGCACAGTGTCACAAGTGCACTTAAGAACATGGCTCGAGGGCATTTCTGAAATGTATACGCTGCTGCAAGTATATGGGATCCAACCTTAGTCAGACCATGACCAAATTTTATGTATTAATTTAAACTAATTATTTTTGCTAACAATATACAAATAAAAAGCTATCATGGCAAAAGAATATTTAGTTATAGTCAAATTCTAACATATTCATGAAGGTCAAAAGCTGAAATCATAAAAGACTTGAATGGACGGATGGATGGACGGATGGATTACCAGAAAATGCAGCTTTGACAATCAGTGTTTTAACCATAAACACACTGATTTCTTCACTAGAACATAGTAATTATTCGCTCACCCCAACTCAACTTTTTTATTAACCCTAGTTTCAGATTATATAGCATCCATCCATCCATCCATCCATCCATCTTCTTTCACATATCCAATTCTCTGGGGGCTGCAGGTTATCCCAGCTGCCATAGTGCAAGAGGAAGATGCAGCCCTGGGACAGGTCGCCAGTGTGTCACAGAGGGTAATACAGAGAAACAAACAACTATTCACTCTTACATCTTAGATCAAGATCACACCAACACGTCTTGCTGTGAGGCAGCAGTGCTTACAACTGCACCACTGTGCTGATTATACAGCAACTGTATCATAAATTCAATTCAATTCAATTCAGTTTTATTTATATAGCCCCAAATCACAACATAAGTCGCCTCAAGGCGATATATAATAGTAATAATAATGATAATCTGAACAGGCCTTTGAAGGCTGTAACAAATTGTGCTCGCAGTTACACCTACCACTATTAGTAAAGCACCAGCTTATACATAAAGATAAAAACCACTTATTGTGACCTTTTCAGTTTCCCAGAATTTTATTTCAACCAGTGAAATGGAGTCATGGAGTCGTTGATGTATATATTGTCTGTAATTATAGACAGAATTAAAATGTAAATGCTACGTGACAGATGTCACTAAATGCTGTCACCTAGCATTTAAGGACATCTGGATACCGTTCAGTTTATTTCCCCAGGGAGACGAACAGGGCTGGCCATTCCTCTCTGGATCCTTCTCTTGAAGGGTACAGCTGGGAGGATGAGGTGAATATGCAGCTGAGAAAGAAAGAGAAAGAAACTTCTAACAGACTCTTAGATGTTCAGGGACATTCAGTTCCAGAGGCTGAGGTCATTTATATCTATCTATTTCCCTTTCTGTCTCCTGTCTTCCTCTTTGTCTCTCTGGAGGATGTTTCTCATTCAGTTTCCTTACCCACAAGTACCCTAGCAGGTCTGTGAATTCAAACAGGTGACCTTCCAGGAACAAACTGCCTCCTCGTACATTTACACAAAGCCGTCCCAGTTTTTCACATCTCCTAAACCTCTGAGCTTCGTGGATTCATTTGAAAAAACTTCACTTTTCTGGTTTGAAATGTTTGCCAGTTAAATTGATTAAAGCAACGGAAATAGCGGTGCTACTAAAATCTAATGAAAAACACACAAGGTTCAAGGTTCTTTATTTGTCACATGCATAGTTATACAAGTATAACACACAGTGAAATGTAATGTATGAATTTAATCACAGCTGTTGATTAAATTCATTTTCAAAAACACAGCATGGGGAGATGACCCTTTAACGGTGAGACAAAGATTTCAGCAAAGGGACGGCAGACAGTGGGGTTATTTGAAGATCTTTATGTGACCCTGCTATTATAAAGGATTCTTTATATTCATGATCATTTTATACTACATGCCTAAATGATATATCAGTAGTTTGTTTTTATTATGGTGTGTGATTTATTCAAGAAAAAGAATCCTGTCTTGCACTCCATTAGTCAGGTATTGTTGCACTTTCCAATTTTTTGTAGTAGGATGAACTTATTGCCTTAATAAGGAGATAAAATAAACCTTTTATGTTTGAATATAATTCACATTAGGAGCTACATTAGGACAAAGATAAAAAAATAAGAAGGTAATAATAATAACAATAAAAAAGACAGGAAACATCCTTGGATCAGCTGACATTTTTACATCACAAGTATCTTCCATATTTAGCCACTTTATTAACTGAGCAGCTTTTCTGACTTCGATGATGGGACACAGATGATTATACCTACATTTATTCCTTTTTATCAGAGCTGTAGTCAACATTTTAGAATTACTGAATTTAAGCAGTCTAGCTTCTCTTGAATAATAAACGATTATTGTAATTGCAGTGAAATATTCCAGGAAACAGTATGGTTCCTTACAGTTCTCCAAACTAAATCAATATCGTTTTATGTTCCAACATAAAATTCTAAATCCTGTTCCACTTTGAACTTTATCTTGGGACATAATATATACCAATACATTGAACTATTCCATATCCTTCTTTGGTAGGATAAAATCTATAGATTTTTACTTCTTATATTGATTTTTATTGATTTTTATGCTGATTTTTTCCCTTTTTTCCGTGTGAGCTTACCTGCGATAACTTCTGGACACTTGTAGATCATTAGGACTAGAGTGTTCTTTTTTTTTTTTTTTTTTTTTTTTTTTCTAAATGACATCAGAAACAGCAGTATGCGACATTACGTGATGGCAGAGCTTCAGTTCATCCTTTGTCATTTTTTTTTTTTTTTTTTTTTTTTTAATAAATAGGACAGGGGGAATGAATGAGAGAAAGAGGGGGAGAGAAAGAAAGAGTCTTCTCCCACCCCCATTCTCTGTGGCCTGCTGGAGCGGGAGGGCTAGTAGGAGGAGTTGGCCGTCCGACTGCGGTCTGGGGTGTGGGGCCTCCCTGCTGCTGCGGAGTCGGGGTGGTCTGCCTCTCCCCACCGCAGGGAAAAGGGTAACACCACCTGGGTCTGGGTGCAATTCCCCCCTCCAGGGGCAAGGGTACCTAGACCCGGTTTGTAGAGTACGCTTGGGGAGTGTGATTGTGTGTACAGCGTCTCTTTATGTCTGTCTCCACGTTGGTTGAGTGTGGAGTGAGTGCATATGAGAGCATGAGGGTGGGAATGGATGTTTGTGTCTGTGTGTGCCTGTATGTCTGTGTCTATATGTCAGGTTGGGTATCAGACGCCACCTCTCTGGGGACACCTCAGGCCCTCCAAGGTTTGGAGGCCTATCTCCACCCACCACCACTTCCCCTGCCGGTGGCGGACTCCCTCAGGTGTCGGTGTGTTGGTGGTTCTTTGTGTCTGGGGGTGGGCGTCCGGGTACACACCGGCTCACTCCTTGGCGGCCGCTTGTCGGGGCCTGGGGCCTGGGGCTCGCTCGGGCCCCTTTGGAGGTGGGGTGCCCCCGGCCTCTCGGCCTAGGGCTCGGTCACTCAGGCGCAGCTGGGGGCCGGCGGAGCTCACGGGCGCGTCACTGCAACTCCCCCTGACTTCTGCTCCGCGGCTGCTGGGCGAGCCCTCATCTGGGACTCTCCTCAGCTCTTACTGGGACAGTGGCGCGGCTGCCCCTCTGTTGGTCTTCCATGGTCTCTTGTGTTCTGGGGGCCTCTGGATGTCTGGAGTTTTGATCTCCTCCATACCCGCTTCACACCCTGGAGGACGGGGCTGTGGCCCCCCCACACTCCCTAGCAGATCATTACATGGAGAAACCTTTGGAATGCAAGCATGCTGATCCACACAGGTATGCACACATGGGTATTCACAGACGCGGACTAAAGCTTTCTTGGCTGCTGCCTCAAAGCACACTGTGCGCTGTCTATCTTGCGTGCTGCACAATATCGTTTATTACTTAGTAAATACTGATATCTATGACTAGCTAGTTTATTGTGATGGTGCTTTGTTTTCTCTATTATTATGTTGCTCTTTGTTGTTTGCTGTCTCCTCTGTTTGTTTTTGTTTGTTTGTTTGTTTGTTTTTTTCTCCATACAGGTGACCCAGGAGTTTTGTTTTTTTTTTTTTTTTTTGTCTCTCTTCCCCCCCCTTCTCACCGTCTCTTCTCCCCTTTGGTTTTCTTTCTTTCTCTCCCCCTCTCTCTCTCATTCATTCCCCCTGTCCTATTTATTAAAAAAAAAAAAAAAAAAAAAAATGACAAAGGATGAACTGAAGCTCTGCCATCACGTAATGTCGCATACTGCTGTTTCTGATGTCATTTAGAAAAAAAAAAAAAAAAAAGAGAAAGAAAGAAAACCAAAGGGGAGAAGAGACGGTGAGAAGGGGGGGGAAGAGAGAGAAAAAAAAAAAAAGAACTCCTGGGTCACCTGTATGGAGAAAAAAACAAACAAAAAAAAAAAACAAACAGAGTAGACAGCAAACAACAAAGAGCAACATAATAATAGAGAAAACAAAGCACCATCACAATAAACTAGCTAGTCATAGATATCAATATTTACTAAATAATAAACGATATTGTGCAGCACGCAAGATAGACAGCGCACAGTGTGCTTTGAGGCAGCAGCCAAGAAAGCTTTAGTCCGCGTCTGTGAATACCCATGTGTGCATACCTGTGTGGATCAGCATGCTTGCATTCCAAAGGTTTCTGCATGTAATGATCTGCTAGGGAGTGTGGGGGGGCCACAGCCCCGTCCTCCAGGGTGTGAAGCGGGTATGGAGGAGATCAAAACTCCAGACATCCAGAGGCCCCCAGAACACAAGAGACCATGGAAGACCAACAGAGGGGCAGCCGCGCCACTGTTCCAGTAAGAGCTGAGGAGAGTCCCAGATGAGGGCTCGCCCAGCAGCCGCGGAGCAGAAGTCAGGGGGAGTTGCAGTGACGCGCCCGTGAGCTCCGCCGGCCCCCAGCTGTGCCTGAGTGACCGAGCCCCAGGCCGAGAGGCCGGGGGCACCCCACCTCCAAAGGGGCCCGAGCGAGCCCCACGCCCCAGGCCCCGACAAGCGGCCGCCAAGGAGTGAGCCGGTGTGTACCCGGACGCCCACCCCCAGACACAAAGAACCACCAACACACCGACACCTGAGGGAGTCCGCCACCGGCAGGGGAAGTGGTGGTGGGTGGAGATAGGCCTCCAAACCTTGGAGGGCCTGAGGTGTCCCCAGAGAGGTGGCGTCTGATACCCAACCTGACATATAGACACAGACATACAGGCACACACAGACACAAACATCCATTCCCACCCTCATGCTCTCATGAGGACTAGAGTGTTCTTAACAGAAACAGCAACATTTTATGGTTACCTTGTCCTCAGCGCTCCGTGTGTCTGTGGCCTAGACACAGCTGAAGCCTGATTACAGCGTCTGGGCACCGAGCAGCCTCAATAGCCTGGAAAGGTGCTAACCGCTAGGCTAACTAGCAACAAGATGCCTTCCCTCTCCACAGATGACTACCACAGCCTCCTGCAGAAGATTGCAGTACTGGAGACAAAAATTCATCGCTTAGAAGTAAACGTGGAGGTAAATGGACTGTGTGGAAATGAAACAACCTTGCCTTTGATTCAAAACAATGGCGATGAGCAAGCTAGTACACAGCTAAGGAGCACAGATAACATGACCAAGAAAGTAGACTCTGTGCATTATTATAAATCCTCAAGTGATAATCCCCCCTTAGACTGTCTTGGTGCAAAACCAAGACATAAATCATGTCTCCTGGAAGGGGGAGGATGTATCACAGGCAGGGCACAGCGAGCTGAAATCTCTGAAACCGACTGGCCTTCACTTCCTACGAGACAGAGAAGCTCTTCTACCCCTGTATACGGGAGGAAACAGGACTGGACAACCGTGAATAGGAAGGTTAACAACAAACCTCCAAAACAACTGAATGTGAAACTGCAGAACAGATTTGCTCCACTATCAAAGGACCCTGGATCTATATCGGACAACCATCCATCTAAAAGCAGCGAAATAAGGTCTGAAAATCTGTTAAAAAGTGAAAGGCCACAGGGAAAGCTAAAGGCTAGGCCTGAAACTCTGATTGTGGGTGACTCTGCCGTAAAGGATGTACAAAGGATGTGCGGTAAGAACACTAAAGTCCTCTGCTTTCCTAACGATATGGTCAACAACCTGAAGGAGAGAATTCTTCAAATTGCAGATGAATATCCAACTGTGACAAACATTGTTCTGCATACAGGGTCAAACGATGTGTCCAAACAACAGTCGGAGGTTCTGAAACGGGACTTTACTGGACTATTAAATACTGTAAACTCTCTGAATGCAGCTGTATTCATCAGTGGACCTGTACCGCCGGTCAGAGGAGGAGACGAGAGATTCAGCAGGTTGTTTACACTGAATAAATGGCTTATATCAGCATGTGCTGACCACTCAGTGCACTTTATCGACAACTTTAATATTTTTTGGGAACGCAGGCATCTGTTCAAAGCAAATGGATTTAATTTTAACAAGTCAGGGGTGAAACTGTTCACCTCCAACTTGTTTTATTTCATACGTCATCCATCCGTGCTTGGTGCCAAGGCTGAGATAAACGAGGAGTTATCTCATAAAGAGGAACAAACAGAACTCCAAGAACAGACAAAGCCCAGCAGAAACCTTGAAGAGGAGCTCCATTTGCCCCCACCCGGGAAGAGCCTCAGAAAGGAGAGACATCCATGGCATCTGAGGAAGAGCCTCAGAAAGGAGAGACATCTAAGGCAAGAAGAGGGGTCCCTATTTGCCTCCAACTCTCTCAACAACACCAACGACCAGGACAAGGGACCACGACCTTCCCCAGTCCCCCAAACCCCTGACAGGCCATCACCCTCCTCCCCCTCCCTTTCTCCCTCCTCCCCACACCTGAAATTCACTGAGGTGATGATGGAGCGGGTCAATGCTGGGCTCAGATCTACCCCCCGTCCCAATCCCTTTTTGTCCCCCATAAACCCCCCACCAGAGCGGCCAAAGGTTCGCCATCGAGCCCCACCCTCAACAGAGCAATCGAAGTCACATTGCCCAGCCTCGCCCCCCTTAGTTCCTCTTCATGCCCTGTCTCCGCAGTCTGATGCGTGATGTGTGAAGGGTCCGGGCTGTGAGGATTATGGCAGTGATGACTTTTCCCAGGAGAAGCTGGGACCCTGTTTACTAGAAGGTTTTAAAATTTCTGTACTTTTAGGTGACAGGAGACATGTGGCCTGGTCAAAACACAGAGAGCTGCACTCTAAAAGATCTTTAAACATAGTAAACATACCTTGTGTGCCACAGACTGCTCCCAAACACGAGGGGACAAATAATACCTCTAAAACACTTAAGTTGGCTTTATTAAACATTAGATCTCTAGCTGGGAAAACATTTTTAATTAATGATTTAATCACTGAGCACAGCCTTGATTTTATGTTTTTAACTGAAACTTGGTTGGACCAAAGTAACAGTGGAGCTGTTCTCATCGAGACGACCCCTCCTAACTACAGTTTTATCAGTGAGGTCAGGGCGAGCAGGAGAGGAGGAGGGGTTGCTGTCTTATTTAATGAATCATTTCAATGTAAGCAGCTATCTCCTGGAAGTTTTCAGTCTTTTGAATATGTGGCTTTACAGCTGAAGGCCCCATCCAAAGTTGTGTTTCTTAATGTTTACAGGCCTCCCAAATACTGCACAGACTTTTTTAATGACCTCAGTGAACTGCTGTCTGTGATCTGTGTTGATTTTGACTGTGTAATTATTGTTGGGGATTTTAACATTCATGTGGACAACCCTCAGGACAAAGGGACTAAAGACCTGAGTAACACTCTGGGCAACTTTGGGCTGACTCAGCATGTAACAGAGGCCACACATAATAGAGGACACACTCTTGACCTACTGATCTCCAAAGGCCTGAGCATTTCAAAGGTTACTGTGTCTGATGTGGGCGTGTCTGATCATTACTGTGTTTTCTTTGAAAGTAAAATCTCAGCCCACACAAATATATCAACAACAGTGATCACAAAACGGTGTATAACTGAACACAGTAGTGCAATTTTTAACCAGGTCTTCCCATTAACACCTGACCTGCCCAGAGGGTCAGTCAATGAGCTCGTCAATAGCTTCAATGCTAACATGTTAAATGTAATGGACACTATTGCTCCCATTAAGGTGAAGGTTATCTCTGGAAGGAAAAAGTCTCCATGGAGAAACTCCACACTGGTGAAAAATGAAAAAAGAGAGTGTAGGAAAGCTGAGCGCAGATGGAGAAAAACAAACCTCCAGGTTCATTATGACATTTATAAAGAGAAACTTCACAATTATAATTTACAACTGAGGAATGCAAGGAGGTCCTACTTCTCTGACATCATCACTAAAAACAGCCATAATGCTCGGGTCTTATTTTCTACAGTTGACAGGCTAACAAACCCTCCTGTGTCAGTGGCAGCTGAACTTCATTCGACCATGGCCTGCAATGACTTTGCCAAATTCTTCACTGAAAAAATCCAAAAAATTAGACAAGCAATTGGTACATCAACAGCAGATCCAGGATATGTACTGTGTCCACCAAAAAACTGTTTAAACACCATGAAACAGTTTCAACCTATTAACAGCAAAGACCTGGAGGACATCTTAGGTCAACTGAACTCCTCCTCCTGCTGTTTAGATGTCCTGCCAACAAGTTTTTTCAAAAAGGTCTCAAAGACTTTAGAGTCAGACCTGTTACAGATCGTCAACTTTTCTTTATTATCAGGTGTGTTTCCAGAATCACTAAAAACTGCTGTAATCAAACCTATACTGAAAAAGGACAATCTTGACAAGACACAAATGAACAACTACAGGCCGATCTCAAATCTCCTGTTTTTAAGTAAGATCATTGAAAAAGCAGTTTCTCAACAGCTCAGTTACTTCTTAAAACAGAATAATTGCTACGATGCCTTCCAGTCAGGTTTTAGACAGAACCACAGCACTGAAACTGCTCTGACCAAAGTGTTTAATGACATATGTCTGAATACAGACAGTGGAAAAATGTCAGTCCTAGTTTTACTGGATCTCAGTGCAGCATTTGATACAGTTGACCACAACATATTACTCAAACGACTGGAGAACTGGACAGGTCTTTCAGGAACTGTACTAAACTGGTTCAAAACATACTTAGAAAACAGGAAATACTTTGTATCAATAGGTAACTTCACATCTGAGCAGACAAGTATCACATGTGGAGTTCCCCAAGGTTCCATCTTGGGACCCCTTCTGTTTAACATCTACATGCTCCCACTGGCACAGATTATAAACAACAACAAAATAAACTATCACAGCTATGCAGATGACACACAAATATATATCACAATGTCACCAGGAGACCGAGGCCCTGTACAGGCTCTTGGTAAATGCATTGAGGAAATCAATGACTGGTTGTGCCACAATTTTCTCCAGCTAAACAAAAACAAAACTGAGGTAATAGTCTTTGGCGCCAAAGAAAAACGATTACAGGTCACCAGAGAACTTCAATCTATACATCTAAAAACCACAAACCAGGCGAGAAATTTGGGTGTAGTGATGGATGCAGACCTAAACTTAGAAAAACACATTAAGACAATAACAAAGTCAGCTTACTATCACCTCAAGAATATATCAAGGATAAAAGATCTGATGTCTCAACAGGACCTGGAAAAACTAGTCCATGCATTCATCTTTAGTAGGCTTGATTACTGTAACAGCATCTTTACAGGTCTACCTAAAAAATCAGTCAGACAACTACAGCTCATTCAGAACTCTGCTGCTCGAGTCCTCACTAAGACCAAAAAAGTGGACCACATCAGTCCAGCTCTGAGGTCCTTACACTGGCTGCCTGTCCGTCAGAGGATAGACTTTAAAGTTCTGATGCTGGCCTATAAAGCTCTGAATGGTTTAGGACCAAAATACATCAATGACCTCCTGACCCAGTATGAACCTTCCAGATCCCTCAGGTCATCTGGATCCGGTCTTTTATCAGTTCCCAGAGTCAGAACCAGACACGGAGAAGCTGCATTCAGCTTTTATGCTCCTTATATCTGGAACAAACTCCCAGAAAGCCTCAGATCAGCTGAAACACTCAGTTTATTTAAATCCAGGTTGAAGACTCACCTGTTC
This sequence comes from Copadichromis virginalis, assembly GCF_057382275.1. Lineage (NCBI taxonomy): Eukaryota > Metazoa > Chordata > Actinopteri > Cichliformes > Cichlidae > Copadichromis > Copadichromis virginalis. The sequence continues at coordinate 41,942,235 of NC_140639.1, forward strand.
TCAGCTGCATTTGAATAAAGCACCAAATCCACACTTTAAGCTTAAATTTCAAAACTTACATTTAACTACTGATTTTATCTACTGTTCTGATTTTATCTGTTTTGATTTTATATACTGTTTTGTTTGTTTGTTTGTTTGTTTGTTTGTTAATTAGTTAGTTAGTTTATTTGCTTGTTTTAATCAATTTTAAATCATGCTTTTTATTTGTTCTTGTTTCTAATGTCTCTGTAAAGCACTTTGAATCACCTTGTTGTTGAATTGTGCTATACAAATAAACTTGCCTTGCCTTGCCTTGCCTTTTCTTTATTTGAATGTATTTAAGTTTATGCAAACAGAATATGAAAAAATATCTACACTGTAACAAAGTGACTTGTTTAATTGAAGTACTTGCCACCATGACAGTGTTCCTACTGTAATCAACAACATAAACATATACGTACTCTGCCATATGGATTATAATCTTTACTGTAAAATCAGGTGTTTGATTTACATCAAACTATTAAATTAGCATGCCTCCTGCAACAACCTGATTACTTCTTTAAAACAGGAATGGTGCTCTATTCAACAATCACTCTAAGCAGTATGGCTCCACTGAATGCTAACGATGCTACAGTAAACTCAGTTATGGCGGCAAAAGCTATCTAAAACTTGCTACCCACATGTTTACACATGTTTACACAATACAAATGAATTAATTTCTGTATGTAACCAGATTTTTTTTGGTTGGTTTATAATATCAAGTAACATTGGTTACTGATCAAGTCAAGAAGCTCAGGTGGGTGAACCCGAAGGCTGACTGACTGTAGTGGGTCAGTGATGGGACAAGAATCACAACTCACAATAATTTGATAAATGCACTGATTATGGATTCACCAAAAGGATTGTCTTTATGATTGTTTCCTCCATTTAGGCTCAAAACAGTTTGAGAAAGAAATAAAAAGTTGTCAGAAAAATAAATACTAAAGTAAAGAGACATTAAAATTCTACTTAAGTACTGTAACAAAGTATTTGTACTTCATTGCTTTCTACCTCTGCTGATTACGAACTGGACTGAGCTGCCTTTTTAAGACCCTGCCAAATTATTACTGGATTTAACACCTCTCTTACTCATTCCATATTTGTCACAGTTGCACAAAGGACTTGAGTAGCATTGTTATATTCCAAAACTTAGACATTAAATATGACAACCAAACACCATCAGAATAATCAGACACCATTATTCCCAAAAGAAATTGTATGAACAGAAAGTTTTAGGTAATAACAGCTTTGGCCTTGAATGATTATAGTCTATATCAAGTCTGAATGCATTCGAATGGCAATCATTTGTTCCCTGCAGTCATTCAAAGGATTAATTTATTTCTTCTGTATTAATTCTTTATTTAATACCACAGATAAAAGAATATAACTACAAATGCAAGAGTGAAATTATGTATGTTGGTGAGAAAAGTTATCACAGTAAAGAGGGCTCTAATTTTAAATGAATGATGCATCACAAATTAGCAAATTGTCTTATATCCCCCAAAAAGATATTTTCAAATGTGTGAGCTGATGTTAAATTTCTTCTGTCTAAATGGAAATTGCATATTATTGCTCAGATTCTACCCTTATTAAATGCCTATAAAAGTCAGATGTATTCGGTTTTCAGTTTGGACTTTAAGTAATTTGAATATTTAGTGCACAAAGTAAAACTGTTATGGTTTTGACATCCATCAGACTTTGATAAAATAGCCGGATAAGCATAAAAAGGTTGGCTCTGAATGAAAGGACAAAGGGTCACAGAAATAAACACAATTCCTTTATAAATAATTGAGATTCACACCACATTTCAGCCCAGTCTGCCTCGTTGGTTCTTGAGAAACGAACTGTTCTGAAGGACTACTGAACAACTTTACTTTGGGAAACTATGTGCATGATAAACAGAATTGCAGAGAGCTTCTGTTTTGTCTGGGTGATTCTACTGATCGGAGAGGATTAGGTATATATGCCAAGGCAAACACATCATGGATATATTTAAATTACATTTGATCGGCAGGATTTGGCTTTGCATTACCTTTAGCCAGTAATATCAGATAGAAAAGAGTGTTGTGACTGTGAAGAGATAGAAAATTTGTATTTTTTAAATTTTTCAAACTTTATTTTTAGTTGTTTTGGTTTGGGCCTTCTTTGGTTTTATACTACAAGAAGTCTGGGGTCTGAGCTACTAAGCAAATTCAACCGAATATTTTTTAAAAATCCGGCTTCACTTAAACTCAACAGTGATAATCTCCCTCAGCAACATTGGCCAATCCAAGGTTTCCCAATCCTGCTATGAGTGTAAACCTGGATAAGTCTACTAGCAACAGAAGATATGTTTATCAAATCGAGTCAAGGAGAATGTGGATTTCTTATTGACGCTTGTCAAATAAACTATACACCCTTTTACTATGTACAAATAGAAATCCACTGGAATTTTCCAGGAATGGTTATGATGTTTTCCAGAAAACTGATTGGGAATAAGTGGTGGTTTGCTGTTTCTGTGGCAATGTATGCCAGTTAACACCTTTGTAACCTTGAAAATCTGAGGCTAAACACAAAGCTACCTTCTTAAATACATATTTATTTTTAGTAACCTAATAATTGTACTTGTTTTTTATTATGTTGTAAACTGTTTTTTGAATCTCCATGCTTCCCCTGCCTGTCACTTTGCTGCTGGAACACCTGAATTTCTAAGAGTAATTTCTATTCTATTTTAATCCTATTTTGTCATACAGGCCTCTGGCATCAATCCTAATTTGTCACAAATGGAAGGACAATTTTGCATCACATTTCAAACCAACGACATTATTTTTCAACATGCAAAGAAAACTTTTGTAGCGCGTTTCTGCCCCAAACCAAAGTACACTATGACATGTCTTTGCGAGGCCAGCAGTTTTTTTTATGTACATTTTTTTTTTAACAAAATAGCAGTTTTTGATGCTCTGAGATGTTTCACATTTATATTTAAAGTACACTATCATTCATTCATGACATTCTTAAGAGTAAAACTCTTGGAATTCTCTACCTGGATGTTCTTATGTAACACTTTACAGGCGTGTGTGTGTGTGTGTGTGTGTGTGTGTGTGTGTGTGTGTGTGTGTGTGTGCGCATTGAGTGACCCCCTTGTTCAGGTTTTCTGAACATCAGCAGGATGCATTTTGGGGTCAGAGAAAGGCCAGAAATGAAAACAACAGTATCACTGACTCTTTCCATATTCATGAAGGAAATGATAAATGTAAGCAAAAGCTGTTCGGCCAGAAACGATCACACAGCAGTTTGCCTTTTTGCATTAAACAGAATCTGCTCCTAGTTTGATCTTGCCTGTCACATGTTGTTAAAACAAGTGGAATACAGATCCAAGCATGAAATTAAGACATTTATCAAGAATAGATGCTCAATTATAAAAATAGCTCTACACAGCAACTGAACAAGTGCAAGCTGAAATAAGTTAGAATTTAAACAAGACAAAAACAGAAAATATGCTTTGACCATTTTTTTTAAATTGCAAATAGATAGTTTGAAAACCGCTACCTGAAGTTAAATGAATGATTCATTTGCTAAAAACTACTTCATAAATCCTTTTTTCTAAATCGTTTGTATGTATGTAGGTTTGGTGGCTTAAACATTTGTTATTTCAGCAATACAAAATACAGGATTTTATTTCATAAAGTACTTCTTTGTAGAACAAAGCCCAATGGCATTAACATGAATGATGTGTAAATGTTAATATCATTTCATTACTATTAACAAATAATTCGATAATGTTAAATTAAATATGAGTTTATAACTTATTCTTGTTTTGCTAAACATTATCATTAATGTCATTGACATAATTGCTGTGGCCATTTTTTTTTTAAATTTATCATGAAAAAAGGATTAAATAGCCCTCACCAGGTCATGAAACTGCTTGTCAATCAATCGTCTAATTACTTCTGAGCCTATGAGAATAGGGGAATATGTGGTCTATAAAAAAGGCTGTAATTCCAAAACAGTTATTACAATACTTTTGTCAAACCCTATGAATTAAAGCTGAAAGTCTGCACTTCAGTCACAGCTTGATCGCTTAAGTTAAAATCCACTGTGTTGGTGTACAGATGCAAAATTACAAAAATTATATCATTATTCAAGTTCTTTTGGATCTAACTGTACATCTGGAGGCACGTTGATATATGTTGATTCCAATCAACATGTATTAGTAAGGATGTTATCTTGACAGTTATGAACAAAGGTCATAATTTCTGACTACTATGTTATTTGCCACAAGACCAGGCTGGTACTAGCTATCCCATGCCAAGAATCCTGCAGAAAGAGTGAGCTACTGGGTATCTCACAGCTGTGCAAACAATCAATCACTGGCAGTGGGAAGTGGATTACGACCCACTATCTGTGTTCATGTGCTGCTGAGACTAAGAGAATACAGGACACAAGAGAAGAAAGTTCAGCACAGTTTCACATGAATGCCCTTATCAGAATCTTGGATAAAGTATTGTTGCTTTACTGCACAACAGTCCAGAAGGGAGCTATGTTTTGTTGTTACTGATATTGAGCACCCGATTCCAACTTGGAGACAATATCCCATAGGATTATGTCATACGGTAGTAATCACCAGGGACAGGAGTGGAGTACACGTCGAGTTCACTGCAGCGAGCGTGGAAAGAACGTCGCACCGTATCACGTATAATTTGATTCACATTTTTTGATTCACGTATACGTTTTTGTAAACTCCATTGTCCACGAACTCCATTGTACACAAAGCGATCTTCACGGGTGGGGGGGCAAAACGATCTGGTCGATATGCTCCCGAAGGCCGTTAAGGCGCTACTGCCAGAGGATGACAGCTATGTCAGTGTTAGCACGCTGAACGCTATGCTGGAACAGCAACGGGAGTTTTACAAAGATCTGATTCACCAACAGCAAGATAACTTTAAGACATTTGTCCAATTAATCATGGATGGAACTAACAAAAGGTTGGACAGCATTCTAAGGGATGTACAGGATGTTAAATCCAGCCTGCAATTCACGGATGGGGTTGTCACCGAGCTGCAAACTGAAGAGAGGTGCATTAAAAGCAAACTAAAAGAGTTTGAATCGGCGGTCAGCAGCATACGCGAGGAACACAGAGAATTAACAACCAAGATGGATTATTTACAAAATCAATCGAGAAGGAACAATATTGTGGTGGATGGATTAATAGATGAAAAAGCAGAAACGTGGGAAGGATCAGAGGAGAAAGTCCGACATATGCTGAAGAACAAACTGTGTCTGGATAGTGACAGCATTCAAATTGAACGCGCTCACAGAGTCGGTCCATACAAGGAAAATGGACGAGCCAGGCAGATTGTGGTCAGACTACAAAGATTTAAAGATAAACAATTAATTTTCTCATCTGCCAAAAAACTGAAAGGTACCAATCTTTACATCAACGAGGATTTTTCAGAGTCCATCAGGAAGAAGAGGAAAGAACTGTTACCACGGCTGAGAGCGGCCAGAGACAGAGGTGATATATGACAAATTAATTGTTAAACCGAGGTCACAGAACGCCGGAATTAATATTTAGACTTCAGCAATGTTGTCATTTGTAGCTGTTGAGATCGATCGGTCTGCAAATGTCTGACCCTATACTTATTCCCGGATTCTCCGGTAAAGATTTTTCAGTAGCTCATGTCAATATTTGTAGCCTTAAATATAAGACTCAGAAAATTCAGTCACTGTTGTCAACAAATACGATAAGTGTGCTGGCTATTTCCGAGACACATTTAGATGCTGCCTTTGAGAATAATGAATTTGAAATAAAGGGTTATAAGCTGTATAGGAAAGACAGAAACACATTTGGAGGGGGCGTAGCCCTATACATTAACGATAACATGGCAAGCAAACTACGTATGGACTTAATGTTTGATGATCTGGAAATTGTGTGGCAGGCCTGTATTAGCAGGTTGCTGCTATAGACCCCCAAGTAGTAATATGTTGTATGTAGAACAAATCTGTGAAATGCTGGAAAGAGTAACTGAGGAAAACAAAGACATGTTCTTATTAGGAGACTTTAATATCAATTGGTCAGCTCCTTCTTGTCCTTTAAGGAAAAAGATAAGTTCATCAGCGTTGGCTTGTTGCCTGTCTCAGATGATCACCATTCCCACCTGGGTCACGGTCAACGCAGGAGGTCATAGGTCATCATCATGTATTGATCACATATATACAAATGTTCCTGAGCATTGCTCTAACATTGTTTCTATTCCAGTTGGTTATAGTGACCATAATCTTGTAGGTTTGACCAAGAAAATGAAACCACTGAAAACTGCACAAAAGATTATTTTTCATAGATCATACAAAAATTTCAATGCAGATAAGTATATTAATGACGTAAAAGAAATTCATTGGATTGACATCTGCCTCGAGCGTGACCCTGATATGGCATTATCTGTTTATTGAAAACCTTTGCTACCTGGCTGACAAACATGCCCCCTTAAAAAGATCCATCCATCCATCCATCTTCATCTGCTTTATCCGAGGCCGGGTCATGGGGGCAGCAGCCTAAGCAGAGAGGCCCAGACCTCCCTCTCCCCAGCCACCTCCTCCAGCTTATCCGGGGGAACACCAAGGCGTTCCCAGGCCAGCCGAGAGATATAATCTCTCCAGCGTGTCCTGGGGCCTCCTCCCGGTGGGACATGCCCGGAACACCTCACCCAGGAGGCGCCCAGGAGGCATCCTTGTCAGATGCCCAAACCACCTCAGCTGGCTCCTTTCGATGTGGAGCAGCAGCGGCTCTACTCTGAGCCCCTCCCGGATGGCCAAACTTCTCACCCTATCTCTAAGGGAGAGGCCAGCCACCCTTCGGAGGAAGCTCACTTCTGCTGCTTGTATCCGCGATCTCGTTCTTTTGGTCACTACCCACAGCTCGTGGCCATAGGTGAGGGTAGGGACGTAGATCGACCGGTAAATTGAGAGCTTCGTTTTTACACTCAGCTCCCTCTTCACCATGACGGACCGGTAAATTGAGAGCTTTGCTTTTACACTCAGCTCCCTCTTCACCATGACGGACCGGTGCAGCGTCTGCATTACTGCAGCTGCAGCCCCAATCCATCTGTCGATCTCCGGCTCCCTTCTCCCATCACTCGCGAACAAGACCCCGAGATACTTGAACTCCTCCACTTGGGGCAGGAACTCATCCCCGACCCGGAGTGGGCACTCCACCCTTTTCCGGCTGAGAACCATGGCCTCAGATTTGGAGGTGCTGATCCTCATTCCCGCTGCTTCACACTCGGCTGCGAACCGTTCCAGTGCCCTTAAAAAGATTCACTGTTAAAAAGAACTACGCACCTTGGCTAGATAATGACCTTAAGGCTGCAATGTCAGAAAGGGATAAAGCAAAAGCACATAAGTCTGTCAGTCCACAAGAGTGGGCAAGATATCGCGAGTTAAGAAATCAAGTAAAAAATTGAATAGGCGCAAGAAGAAAGAATATTATCAACTCAAGCTCAAGGAGGCAAGTAAGGACAGCAAGAAGGTGTGGAAAGTTTTAAATAATATAATGGGTAGAGATCTTGCTCCGGTGGTGTCTCACATCTACTCGGGTGGTACGTTTATAAGTAAAGCTAAGGACATAGCCAATTATTTTGTGAATTACTACAGCAATAAAATAACAAATTTAAAATCTAATATCGTCTTATACAGGATGTTATCATGAATAATAAGCAATGCCTATTTAAGTTTGAGGCAGTGAATGTGGAGATGGTAGAGCGCTTATTGATATCACTTCCTGACGATACATCCTCCGGCTCTGATAACATAGACAGTAAACTGCTCAAAGTTGCAGCCAAGTTATACATATATATTTAATAGATCTTTGGCATGCAGCTTATTTCCATTGTAGTGGAATGAATCGAAAATAATTCCCATTCCTAAAAACAAGAATGGCGTTTTTAATGGTGTCAGTAGCAGACCTATTAGTCTACTTCCCGTTCTAAGTAAAATTATGGAGAGGATTGTCTAATGAACAAATTCAACATTACCTAACACAAAATCAGTTACTCAGTTTCAACATGCTTACAAACCTGGTTATTCCACCAGTTCAGCTCTCATTCACATGACAGATAACTGGTATAAATATCTAGATAATGGGAATTTGGCCGGGGTGGTATTTTTGGATTTTAGTGCTGCATTTGATTTGATAAATCATGATCTTTTGATAGATAAACTTAAATGTTATGGATTTTCACCAGATGCTTTGTGCTGGATGGAAAGTTATTTGTCTGGAAGAAGGCAAAAGGTTTATTATAATGGTTATTTCTCGGAGGGCTGTGAAATGAACTGTGGTCTACCCCAAGGCAGCTGCCTCAGTCCACTTCTCTATTCAGTCTTCACGAATGATTTGCTGTACGTCCTGGATAAATCTCATCTTGTAATGTATGCTGATGATTCCACCATGTTTTATTCAGCCAGTGGCATTTTTGAATTGACAAGCGTATTACAACTAGATTTGCTGAACGTGTTTGACTGGATAAGTAAAAACAACATGATTTTAAACGTGTCGAAATCCAAAGCCATGTTAATAGGAAGTAGAGTACGCTTAGTCAACAGCCCACAGCTAAATCTTTCCATAGCTGGATCAGTATTAGAACAGGTCACCCAGATTAAATTACTTGGTGTTACCATAAACCACCACCTTTCATGGTCTCGGCACATCAACTCTGTTATTAAGAAAATGGGACAGGGCATAGCTATAGCAAGGAAATGCTCCTTTTATATTACTTCTTCAATTATGAAAGATGTCATTAATGCACTAGTATTATCTCATCTAGAGTACTGCTCAATCAGTTGGTCAGCAGCTAATAAGGCAGATCTGAACAGACTTCAGTTAGACCAAAATAGGGCAGCCAGATTAGTGTAAAGGTGTTCATATTATACAAATATTGATAAAATGCACAATAAACTTTCTTGGCTTTCTGTACAAGCTAAATTATACTATGGCTTACTTGTATTTTTAAAGAAAGCAATACTGGTAAACACACCACACTTTATTTATGCTCAGTTGCAGTATCCAGATGAAATACATAATCATGCTACACGATTCTCAACTAACCACAATTTAGTAACTCCTCAAGTTAAAAGAAACTTTTTGAAAAACTCTGTTATATTTAGAGCATCTTTTCAGTGGAATAAGTTGCCTTATGCAATTAGAGAATTGGCTTCTATTCATAATTTTAAAAATCACCTAAAAGCCTATTTAGGCCATTTTTAATTTATTTGTAAATATAATAAGAGGGTAATGTCACTTGTAATGGAAATTGTGTATTTTGTTTGAGTGTTTTTAATATTTTTTAATATTTACATGCTTATATTTTCAGAATTGTAAAACCTTATTGTGGATGTAAGAGCCAAATTATGTGGATATTTTGCATCCAACTCATTGTGTAACATTTTATTCGATGGTACAGTATTTGATGGTTTGGGCCCCAGGAAGACTAGCAACCACTGTTGTGGAAGCTAATGGGGTTCCTTATAAATAAACAAATAAATAAACAAACAGATCCACTTTGGCCAAGTTTAAAATACGTATGTTGCATTATTAAAGATGTATGAGATGGTTTTGGATACAGAACAAACAAATAAACAGCTAAAGCAATAAGTTAGATTTTTACAGTGCAGCTGAAAAATACTCTCAGTGCTTCACTTGTTCTACATTTTGTCATGTTACAGCCTTATTCCAAAACTACAGAAGAGGATTAGGACCACTGAAAAAAAAAAGTGGGGATGCTTTGTGGTTGCTTTTAAACATATGTGGGGATTCTGATAAAAGAAGTCAGAATTCTGAGACTAGCTAAGAGTCAGAATTTGAAATTCAAAGAATTCAAAAAAAGATGTACCCATTTTTTTTTTCCATTGGCCCTAATCACCCCCTTCTACACTCAACACCCGATAATGATTAAGTGAAAAAAGTTTGCTTGAAACTCTTTTTTCATTTTTAATGATGCAGATAGATGAATATTAACTTGTATCACATTTGTAAATGATAAAATAATTCCAATAGATTTACACGATACCATCAATCAGTCACAATCCATACAGCATTACTGACACAGCGTCACTAACAGTCACTAACTGGCTCGCCAGCTGACACCCCCTGAGTGGTTATGTGTGATTGTGCGTAGAGGGCGTTTTCCCTTCAAAGCTAAGGTTTGATATAGTGAACTGTATTTTTGCATTTATGCATCTGATTTTTTTCCGACATAGTTGCAAAGTATTTACACCAGTTTATGGCTGCATTTCTGCTCTGACATGCGCTGTACACCATGGTACCTTATATATACAGGTGTGTGCCTTACCTAATCATGTCCAATTAACTGAATTCACCACAGTTGTAACATCTGTCAGATGAACATTGGAAACAGGATGCACCTGAGCTCAAAAGCTGTGAATACTTATGCACATGCTATATTTACATTTTTCTTAGATTTTAATTCATTTTTTTTCAGTTTGTCATTATGGGCTGAGGTGAAAATGAATTTAATCTAATTTGGAGTGAGGCTGTAACATGACAAAATGTGGAACAAGTGAAGCACTGTGAAAACTTTTCAGTTGCACTGTATCTCTGCTTTAAACTTTAAACTGTGTTATATAATCATCAGTTGAGCCTAAATATTTCCAGCAAAACTCTCAAGATGATGTCTCTATATGTAAATCTTCCCGTCTTCATATTTAGTACACCAACAGTCACGTGAAAAAGAAAGTGCATTGCTGGTTACTGCAGTATTGTGGTGAAATTTACTGTAATGCACTATGTTAGACTGACATAGATTGTGATGTTCAATATAAAGTTATATCAAGGGTAACAGACAGTCAATTTAGATTTAAGGTGATAATGTTGATCAGATTGACTCACCAAAAAAAAAAAAAAAAAACTAAAACTTTTTATGTTAACTTTTTAGTGTCTAGGGATGGGAAATCAGCCATAGCGCTCACCAAACATTTGCTTGCATCTTGCTAAATTCAATTGTCTAAATCCACAAAGAATTAGACAACTTGCTTACTAAGCAAAATTTACTGCAGCTCTCAACACAAGTTACTATGTAACTTATCTCTAAGAAATTCTTTTCCCTTATGCTTTGTTCCTACACTTGATCTTAGGGCTCCTCTACATGCTAAATACCACTCTAACCCCCTGGCTTTAGCAGAAAAACTTGAAATAATCTCTTTCTGTATAACTTTATCAGCATCTTACATTGTTTTTTTTTGGGGGGGGGGTTACTTTGAAAATCTGGATGTGAATAATTCCTAAGACTGACAGATGACACCAAACCTAAGCTTTGCTTCTATGTTATTTTTGGAGAGAAATAACATGGCAACCAAAACCTGCAGCTCGAAATTTTCTCTTTACAGTTGAAACTGAGACTTGCTTCCGACCACTATTAAGCTGTGCTTGAAGCTGTTGTCCTGTGAGCCACCTATCACGCAATCTGTTAACTCTCAGAAACTTGTCCTCTGATTAAGCTGTCAGAGTTTGCTCCAGTTTCCAAGTGCCTTAATGGTGAAGGAAACCGTACTCATTGACACTTTAACTTTCTTTGCAATGTCTCTGAAGGAAACACCAACATTTTTAAGTGTTATGATGATCTGTCTCTCTTCCATTGTTAATTGGCTTTTTCTTACCATTTTTATAGCAACACACTACTCTCTGCCATACAATACTGTTCAACTGATGCTCACGAACACGTGGTACCACAGTGTGTTCCAACACTGCTTTTATGCAGACAGAGGAAGTTGTAAGTAATCCAGAAAAGTTGGAACACCTGTAGGAATTAGTAGCACTAGCATCCAAGGCTTGATCAACCTCCATTGCTGCAGAACATCTTTAAATTATTAACCTATTTTGTGTTCCCTGTTATCAAGCTTATCATAGAACAACATCAGAGGTCTCTGTCCAGAGGAGCGCAGTCCTAGGAACAGCTAAGATACTGCACAGGACCCTCAAACTCCCAGGCCTCTGGTAGAGGACCCGAGCTTGAAGGATAGACCGCCCGCAGGAGCAATCTGTCGCTCATACAATCGAGCATACATGCTGTTACTCTCATTGGAGCCAAGGCTGGACTGGGACAAAAAATCGGCCCGGGCATTTTGACTAGAGACCGGCCCACCAGGATAAAGATTGAAAATGTGACGTCATTCAGGGGTAAAACCGCAAAGGATTCTGGGAACTTGTGGCAAGAGGTACTAGCTTTCAATTGAACTCAGTTACACAGCGATAAAAAGAAACCCAAAAAATGTCAAGAAGCTGTTGTATTATTAACTGCAATAGCCGGTCGCATGACAGCCACGGGAAGCCGACGGGTAAAGAGATCGTTTTTTTTTTATCGGATTACATCGTTGAAGAGAAATTTTTTAAGCCATGTTTCCGAAGTAAGAGCCCACGGATGGTCTGGATATACCAAATATAACGTCTCAGAACACTCCAGCTCACATGTTAGTCTGCTCCAAGCATTCCCACAAAGGTCAGAGTTTTGTAGTAGTTAATACGTCTTTTTTCTTAACATAATTGGTGATATAGGTTACAAGCAAGTCTGGCGCTGAACAGAAATTGTCGCGCTATGCTCCTTTATTTATTGTGCATAAATAGTGAATTGTCCTGACACAATATTGCGTTTCGCTTCTGTTATTACCATGGTACACTGACAAAAACATATACTTTTATTCACAGGATAAAACAGTTGTTTTGTATCACTAATTGTCCAGTGCGATTACAACATACAATATTATTGTCACTGCTACATTTCTGTGATGCTACCAGAAATTATTTCCACTACTAATTAATTACCGTTGAGCTCAAAGGTTATATTAATAAAGGGTTAACGAATGTGTATTTATGATGACGATTTGTGAGACTGGTAAACTTACCTCTGTTCGTACGATGGTCTTTCGTTCTACACGGTGCATTTCAAGTTCCTGTACCCATCCGTCGGTAAACTGTACCTGGGCTTGTTGCAGTGACCTGAAGTTACTAAAAACTTCATGAGTGTATGCACTCACTCCAAGAACCGTATAATTATAAATCTGAGCGTGGTGAAAGTTGGGCAGCACGCTAACGTCTTTTGTCCACTCTGTGTGCTCGTAAGGGTCTGACCCTTTCACTCCTTTGATTTTTTCCTCGTATCTTTTCTTTGTCTTTTCATCGAGTCTGTCTTTGTACGGACCGGCATTGTTCTCCTTTTGTTTTGTACATTCCTTTTTTGTGCGGCAAAGAAAAAACAAGAAGGTATTGGAACCGGAGAATGAACGTTTTGCGGTGCTGCAAATGCTTCCATTTGATGCGGTACTTGGATTGTTTTGCCATGAGTTCCCGGCATGCAATGCGCGAAAATCACGTGATTGCTAAACAAGGGGGCGGGTGCATCCGGCCTCCTCGGCTGTAATTGGTTCAGCCCAGAGTTGATCATGACCAACTGGCTAATCCAACACCTTTCATTATATATACCCTTCCAAAAAAAAAAAAAAAAAATCCATCGGCCCATAAAAACATAAAATCACTAGCGGCCCACCGGGCAAATGCCCGGTATGCCCGATGGCCAGTCCAGCTATGATTGGAGCTCTGTATCTTGTTCACTGCTTCTTAAATATCATAGACAATTTAACCTGGCATTAATCACCATCCTATGCAGACCTGGTTGAATATAAACTAAGTTGTGGTTAATGTTGGTTAGTTCACATTGTAATGACTCAGTTGGTAAAAAGTTTTGTCCACTAAAGGAAGAAGTTCAAACCAAAGAGTTCTATTTGTGGAACAACTCCAAGCAAACTAGAGTTTTAAACTTCAAAATCCAATCTTTGGCTTGATTGACAACTGCTCTCAGCAGTTCATTACAAAAACAGCACATGACTGAGCACTTAGCACCAGCAATATCAAAACAAAGCAAGGGACTTTCGCAGATGACAATATACGCTTCTTATTATAATGTCGCTTTGTCTGTGATCTTGATGGCAGCCTGCAGCCACATGTAGTATGCAAACCAAACTCATTTGCCTTAGCATCTTCTGGTATATATGAGATGTGAGCAAAGATGCCTTATTTATGGATTTGAGGTAGTTGTCATGCAGAAAAAAATCACCGTAAATTCACCCCAAGTTATTGCTGTTCATTCATCTTTTCAAAGCATTGTCTTTCTCAGCTCTTGTGCGAGTATGAGACAATCTCCACTTGCCATGAAAGCTGCAGAATCTTCAGTGGCTCTGATGTTGTAGCAAATGAGCACTGTGGAAAAGAAGAGGCGGCTCTGAGAGAGACTAATCATTGTTTGTGAGAGACAGAGGAAGACAGACAGACAGGCTGAATCAAAGAACATCAAGACAAAGACAGACCACATGCCCACATGAATTAGCATTTAAACAAGAAAATACAATCTTATCACAATGGTTTAATAAGCTGTTTAGCTTTTTATCAAGTGTTTGAGAGCATAAACATTAGATGCACAAGTGCATGGACAGTCTGCTTGGCAAGACGACAGATGAAAAGTATGAAAGAAATATGGAATTTCACATGAATATGCACCCACTTTTTTGTTCACATTGTAAATTAGTTTCACCTCTGATGCATCCAACTAATGAGTTTTCATTGACTCTTTGTGACAGGTCCTGATAGATATGCTCCAGTTACTGTAATTTTATGCAATGTGGAAAGAAAGTGAGGAAGAAAAGTAAAAAGGACAATTTCAGGGCTGGTGTCCGCCACCAAAACCGCTGACAAAATTGGAGCAAAAGGAGCTTGGAGTGTGATGGGTCATGAAAGGTAGAGTCTACACATCCTCTGTTTGTTATTAGACCCAAACAATGTCTCTGATTGATTGACAGATTGAGACTAACAGAGAAAGAAAAGATGGGAAAAATCTTGAGGGAATTACATCATTACACTGGAAGCGAGGAGAATACGAAAACTGTTAAAAACAAAGAAAACATTGTGGATAACTCTCTCTTCTTTTCCAGTGGAATTTTTTATTACACGAGGGACATTTACCAAAAGCTATTTAATTAATCAAAGCTATCTTCTATTAATTAAATTGAATAATTGAGCATATTATTCAATTTATTAAAAATTATTTCATTTCGTCTCTTGGCTTGAAGATGTGCACTTGATTTCCATTAGAGTGTAGACCATTTTTTAAAAGGATGGGCATTGTCTGCTTAGTATGTTTGCTGCTAACTTCAGTCATTAAAGCCCATCTAATTGTAGAAATGGCACTAATTTAGGAGAAAATGCCCACGGCTACTAAAAGTCTCTGTTGGTTTGATGAACACAAAGGTTGCACACAGAAATATAATTTTTTGATGATGGAATTTATGTAGCTTATTGTAGCCTCACCTTGATTTGATGAGGGGGGAGAAACCACCTTCTTTTCATTTCATCCCTTTCCAACTGCATATAGTAATAGGTAAAAGTCTTAAACCATCCCTCATTTTCTAAAGTTTTTTTTTGGCAGTGTGTTTGGGATCATTTTTCACTATGTCCACTAATTGATAGCTCAAGGAACTACCTGTTGTACCTTTCTCCTTACTTCCTTCATACATGCTGACATGATTTGATTAAATAAAGAAATTTCACATTTGGATTCATGCTGACGTAAGACCTCTTGCTACTGATTTTCAGTCCAGTTCTTGGCAAATTTTCCTCCTGTTTCCGTTCCTTGAGAATGGCTCTTGACATCCACCCTTCCACTGAAGTTATTTCTAATGAAATAATGTAAGGACATGATATTCATCTGCTTTGAATAGCTTTTTTTTCTTTAGCTCTGGCACTTTGTGATTTACCTCAATGGTGCAAAAACATGATGCTCTTCAAATTGCATTATCATTGCGATTTGACCCCATGAAATTGGAACACAGAATTTTTTTTTGTCAGTGTTTAGTAGCCAACAAAACATATTCCTTTGAAACTGGTCTGGTACAAGAACTCAGCTCAAAATGAGCATAAAAGCAGACAAAATGTTCAAAGAAAACTCTAAAAGGTTCAAGACCACTTAAAAAAAATTATAAGTCTGTCAACAAATCTGGCTCCTGCGAAGCAAAATATAATAAAATGAGGGGTGATTCAAGTTTTGCAGAGTACCATATAACACCACAAAGTTATGGATGTAGCTATTGGTTTAAAGCAGCTTTTCTACGCCTTCGCTTGAGATTTGCATTGATCCTTTGGCGCTCAATCAATAATAATTACCAAATAATTATGAAAGCATATAACGACTTTGTGAACTCTTAACCCCAGCCAAATAATGTTACATAATTTGGCTCTGAGGGCGTTGCTGGGTAAGTGGAGAGGGGGGGGGGGTAAGAATACTGTAGTGGCTTTGAGTGTTTGCTACAGATTTGAAGCAGCAGCAGAATGAGGAGTGGTGGGGTTGGAGGTGGTGTGCAGGGAGGGTGTTTCTGCTTAGAAGGATGGTGGTAAGCAACACAGCCATTAGATTAGATGGTGTTTTATATACAAAAATGATGTCCCAAAACCTATCAAAATTATGCAGTGCCATTATATAGTCTATATTTTTTCTGACATAGTCCATTGGTCATCAGATGTGCACATTATTCCTGTAAACCAGATATACCAGATGAAATATTGGGTAGTTTTTTTTTCTTTTATTATCTCAAAGTTTTAAAGTCTTCATCTATTGCTGCCTTTGTAATTGGTAGTTTGGGGAAAAGGGCAAATCAATAAGAAATAATGACTTTTACCTTAATTGACCTCATCAGTGCACTTCATGAAAAGCTAGTGGAGCCTTTTTTTCTTTTTTCAGTTTTTTTTCTCTTTTTTTTACAGTGCTGCCTGGTGGGAGTCATTATAGGTGTTTCAACAGTGTTGACAATAATTCATCATTAAAGGTAATTACTTAAATTCTCCTTTACTTTGCTTTTGTTGCACAGCCAAGCTCTATTAACCCTATGAAGACTATGTTATTGTCAGTGGGAAATACCTTAACCCTTAAACTCTAATCCTTAAATCTTAACCATATGCTATGAAAATGTGATGTGACTTATGGCTTTTGAAAATTGTTCTCCCATTTCTTGGCAGTCAAAGGGAGGATAATATTCTAACTAATACGCTTAAACACACACACACAGGGTATGGTTAAAGTAGGGTAGATGTAAGGTACTGAGACATCACAATGTTAATGAAGAGGGTTAAACTGAGCCAGAACAATCCAGAACAGAAGACTGGAACCTTCAATTAATGAGCAAATAAATCTCATGGTTGATAAATATCTAATAAATATGTATCAATTTTAATATTTTGTAGCCTACAGCTTAATTTCCTGACTACCTACAGCACTGACATACTGAACAAATTAGCAAATTATGTTGTTTCATATGCTCTTGTCTACAATTCTGCCATACATCTTGTTTTATCTCGAATCCCTGCCATGTAATATGTTGGTACAGTTTTGTCATGGAAACTTACTAGTAGCTATTTAGCTAGTTATGTTTTAATTTATTATTTTTCCTTTCCTTATTTTTTTCAGTTCATATTGTAAAATGCATTTTCAGTAACAATGTTTGTTTGTTTTTTCAAAGGTTATACAGACCACCAAGTACAGGCTAAACTGTGTGATCTGCAATGTACAGGGTGGGCCATTTATATGGATACACCGTAATAAAATGGGAATGGTTGGTGATATTAAAGTCCTGTTTGTGGCACATTAGTATATGTGAGGGGGCAAACTCCTCAAGATGGGTGGTGACCATGGTGGCCACTTAGAAGTCGGCCATCTTGGATACAACTTTTGTTTTTCAATAGGAAGAGGGCCATGTGACACATCAAACTTATTGGTAATGTCACAAGAAAAACAATGGTGTGCTTGGTTTCAATGTAACTTTATTCTTTCATGAGTTATTTACAAGTTTCTCTTTGTTCACAGCCATTGACATGTCGAAGAGCTTAACACGCGAGGAGTGGATCGAAATTGTGTTGATATCTGGTGAACGCAGTAACCGGGTCATTGCAGTAGATTTCAATGCAAGACACCCTACGAGACCACCCATCTCCCATGCTACAGTTAGCAAACTGCTTGCTAAGTTTCGTGAAACTGGTTCAGTGTTGGATTTGCCAAAATGTGGACGCAAGAAAACTGTCACTAATGAAGAAACATCAGTGGCTGTCCTAGCTTCATTCAGCAAGAGCCCACAGCGTAGCACTCGCCGCATGTCACTGGAGAGTTGCATTAGTCGAACATCCCTTCAGCGGATATTAGCTACTCACAAATGGCACCCTTACAAACTCCAGCTACTGCAGCATCTCAACGAGGATGACCCAGATCGGCGCACAGAATTTGCAGAATGGGCAAAACAAAAATTGGAACAGGACCCTCAGTTCACGCAGAAGATTTTGTTCAGTGATGAGGCAAACTTTTATGTGAATGGTGAAGTTAACAAACAAAACCACCGCTATTGGTCTGACACTAACTCACATTGGATGGAACCCTCCAAGACTGTTGGAACAACAAAAGTGATGGTTTGGTGTGGTATATGGGGTACAATGATAGTGGGTCCATTCTTCATCAATGGTAACCTCAAGGCCACTGGATATTTGAAATTGCTACATGATGATGTGTTTCCCTCTTTATGCACTGAAGCTGGCACGTTCCCTGAGTTTTTCCAGCAAGATGGTGCACCACCACATTATGGGTCCCAGGTCCGAGCATTCCTAGATGAACAGTTTCCTGGAAAGTGGATTGGTCGTCGTGGGCCATTTGAATGGCCCCCAAGGTCTCCCGATCTTACCCCCTTAGACTTTTATCTTTGGGGTCATCTGAAGGCAATTGTCTATGGTGTGAAGATACGAGATGTGCAGCACCTGAAACTACAGATACTGGATGCCTGTGCTGGCATTTCTCCTGCGGTGTTGCTATCAGTGTGTGAAGAGTGGGAGAAGAGGGTTGCATTGACAATCCAACACAATGGGCAGCACATTGAACACATTTTTTAAGTGGTCAGAAACTTGTAAATAACTCATGAAAGAATAAAGTTACGTTGAAACCAAGCACACCATTGTTTTTCTTGTGACATTACCAGTGTGTTTGATGTGTCACATGGCCCTCTTCCTATTGAAAAAAACAAAAGTTGTATCCAAGATGGCCGACTTCTAATTGGCCACCATGGTCACCAGCCATCTTGAGAAGTTTGCCCCCTCACATATATAGTAATGTGCCACAAACAGGACTTTAATATCACCAACCATTCCCATTTTATTACGGTGTATCCATATAAATGGCCCACCCTGTACTTTATAATAAAGGACAATGTTGGACTGATGTAGGGCAGGCTATGGTGTCTGTGGTCATTGTTAGATTAGGCCAGGAATAGGAGGCATCAATTTCAGTTTAAGCTGATGATCCAGTAATTCCTAAATTCTACATACAGTCCCAATCAAAAGTTTGAGACCACTCGAAAAAGAGTAGAAAATCATATTTTTGCATGGTTGGATATTAACAAGCAGCCTGTTTCAGTTTAAGCGTTGTTTTTAACAAAATGCGTGCTTAAAAAATGTTTTATCTCACTCCCATTTTTTCTTGTTGCATGTTGAAGTTCTACTTTGAACCTTGTTAAGATCCAACCATGCAAAATATGACTTTTTGCCATTTTTTGCCGCTAGTGATTTAATGTTTTTATGGGCCGATGGATTTTTATTTTTTTATTTTTTTTGGAAGGGTATATATAATGAAAGGTGTTGGATTGGCCAGTTGGTCATGATCGACTCTGGGCTGAACCAATTACAGGTGTGTGCAAACCTGTATATATCTTGTTGAATGTATATATCTTGTTGAATGTGATTGGTTAAATCCACAAAGAGCAGTAAACTTCAGAGCAGCAGCACAGGTGAGAGCATACAGCTTTCCTTTAAGTTAAGCATGAAGTTATTACTTCATGCATTTACCTCTGTTGCACATCTACACCTTGTCTTAGGGGGGGTCCCGCATTTGCAGATCCCACTTTAAAAACTGGTTAATGAGGCCTTAAGACTCCACAAACCACATCTCTTTTTCTGTTTTGTAGTTCCTGAGACCACAAATTAATGAGATAATACATTAATGTGTGCCAAGAGATTGTTAATGCTGTCACTGTCTTGTACCAAGTGGTTTCAAAATTGAGTTGCCCGCAGTGAATGTCTTGCAAATATATGATTTTTTTTTTCCAGATCGATAACGATATGCAGGACTTGTTTGCATAAAATATATGAGGCAATGAGCAATGGATTGTGCCAAAGTTTGCCTTTAGAAGTGATACTTCACTTAGTTAGTACATTTTCAATCTGTAGCATGAGTGCCCCCATATACAGTATGTTAATGAACAGCCTGCCCGTGACAAGTTTGACTCAGAAAAATCCATAGTCATTAATGTCCGTGCTCTTCTCATCAGAAATTACCAGCAGGCAAAATTAGTTAAGTTATAAAAAAATCAATCTGATAACATTATCAGCCTCTGCACTGCAGTGGTGCATATTGAACCAAGAAGGAGAAGTCAACTTGCCTCTGCATCACAGAGACATCTAAAAAAGAAAGCATTGTCAGTGTGGGGATGACTAATGTGTTTATCTGTCAATGATATCACATGCATGTAAACACATTTGTTAGATATGCTCTGTTAAAGCTGCTCAGCAGCTACAAAACCACACACGAGCAGTGAATAAGTAAAAGTGTCATACCAGTTTTACAAAAATGGGCTTAATTCCTGTCATTCCTCATGTTGACATCAAATGAAGCCAGTTTGGTTTTGGGTGTTAGACATTAATAAAACTAAAATTTGTTTTTATCTGAGGGATTTGCTTGAGTGTGGAAAAAACATGCACTCAGTGCCAAAACGTTAGAAGCAAAATCCGCTCTACCACTACTGTCATCGTTACCACAGTCGATGGCTGTACTCCTTCAATGATGCTGAGCTCTAATTCTCGCACATGAGATCATTTGTGATTCTTGCACATTTTGAAAGGCGGATAGGAATAACATTAATATTAAATACATGCCATTTTATTCTCACACACATATTTTGGCATACTCAGTTAATTGTTTATTATAATATCATATTAATATTACTTGAAAAAAGAGCTGAATGCAAATTTCACCCTTTTTGGACCTCCCTCATGACATGTTTCCACTCTAACCAGTAAGCCCTTTCATTATATTGATTGCTGCTATGTAAATTTGAATTGTTTTACAACAGAGACCAGGGTTGTTGAAATTGATTATCAATACTCATACCACTAATCACTGTTTCAAATCCTGACATGCCATTCATGTTGATGTTGTTTATACAGACGGGTAACAAGACTGTCATTTCTCATGAAAGCCTGTGATGAAAATAGTCATTAACTATTTGATCATTAGATAGCTGGACTAATGCAGCTTGGCACAACAATAATGATAAAATGCCTTGCACTATAATAAAAGAAATAACAGTGTTTGCATGATTAATTTAGAAATAGTTATTAGGTACAATGATTCCTTTTAACAGAGAGGTCCCTACATTATTTTGTGATTGAATTTCTTATTATATTAATTTGAAATAATTAAAAATTACCACATGGGTTGTAAGCACTAGTTTGACATGCAGTAAAACTAAATAGATGTTAGTGGTAACTGGTGATTTATATAAATGCAAAGCAAAGTTAAAAATGGAGAACACTTTAAAAGTGCAAATGAAAATGAAATATTTTAAAATCTGAATGAATCCAAACATACATTTAATTACACATTTCTTTAAATATAATTGAAAGAATTTAAAAGTAATTAAAAATCACTAGAATAATCTCAGGCGCAGCTGAATCAAGAAAGATTTCCATGAGCGTTATGAATTCTATCTTAATATAATGATTACAAAGTATTTATATGTAAATGTCTGCATATTCCCCATCTCCTCCTCAATGGGCCAATTAGAACAAAACTTTGCATAAACATTGTCAGACATAGAGCGATTATTGACTTCTGTATGTTTTCATATTTCATGCAATGTGATGACGTTACGTTCTCCATTTTTATTTGTTTCACATGTCACGTTCAAAGTATGTTGGTCCTACATAGCTTAATGTTCATGAAAATTTGTATCCATGACTGGAATTTATTCAACTTACCACTACAGAATGAAGTATTTGAAAAAATGTTAAGAATAGGATTAATGATGGGTGAGAGAGCATGGTCAAGTAAAAGGGTACTGTCTTGAAATACAATGCAGATCAAAATGCAACAAATTAAAAATCTTTAAAGAAATAGTTATCAAAGGCCTTATTCCCTCTTTCACACGTGCCTGGGGATAAGCTGGTAACCCCCTAGCAACCACTGTTCACAAGGGGAAAATATGCATTCCTCAATATGTTGCCAAGTGGTTGCTGTAAGTTGCAAAAATGGGGTGCTACACCAAAAACCTCCTTGTGATTGGTTTGTGGAGACATACCACAATGTCACCTATTTCCTTAATGACACTAACAAAGTCATAGAAAACATCAATGAATTAGCCATAAAGTTTACTTGTCAGCCATGATGTTTAAAATTCTACTAGATAACACAGCGGTGGACAAATTTGCATAGAAAAATTCTGTGTGTCTGAAGTGGGGAAAGCAAAGTGTTGGAGTCTATCTTTTTTGGAGAGGCCCAAACTGAAATCAGATGAATAGTAGCCAAATCCAAAACAACACATCAAGCAACAGTGATGGGATCAAAATGGTTATAGTGAAAAAAACACTTGACTGTATAACGAGGCCCTTAAGCTATACTATCAATCTGTCTTTTTATGCAAACGCTTTTTTTTTTTTCAGTTTTAGGTTAAGTGGGAGATGGACACAGCTTTACAAAACAAAGCCTTATTCCCTGGTTTATTCTTTAAAAATAAATTGCTGAGTGAAAATATGTCTTCTGGATGAATCAAACCATGGTGGCTGACTTTGCAGTGGAAAGAGAAAGTAGGAAATATATATGTGCAATTTACAGTGTATCTGGAAAGTATTGACAGTGCATCACTTGTTCTACGCTTTGTCATTTTACAGACTTATTCTAAAAAAAGGATTAAATTAAAATTTCACCCCAAAATACTACATACAAAACCCCAAAAGACCTGAAATTCCTTTAAATTGAATAAATTATCCACTATTATTATCCAACTATCCACAGCCTTTACTCACTACTTTGTTGACGAAGCCTCAAGTCATTTTGAGTATGACACTACAAGTTTGGCACACCTCTTTTTGGTCAATTTCTCCCAGAACCTGGGCTGTGCGCGGCAGAATCTGTGCACAGTCCAGGTTCAGATCTCTCCAGAGATATTTAATCATGTTCAAATCTGGGTTCTGGCCTGGTTACGCAGACATGGTTCGAAGCCACTCCTTTGTTATCTTGGCATTGACCTGTTGGAAGATGAATCCTAGGTCAAGAGTGCTCCAGAGCAGGTTATCATCAAAGATGCCTCTCTAGATCTGTCTCTGGCTAATCTCCCAGTTGCTGCTGTGGAAGAACATCCCCACAGGATGATGCTGCCATCACCATGCTTTACATATGAAATTAAATACCATCTTAATGAACTGGACCTCCACAGCTGCTATTGTACTGCAACGGCATATATAAATAAAATTGAATTTAAAACACATATTGAAAGTGTCAGTTGAAAATACATCACATAGCTTAGGTCATACACAAGCAGACTGAAACAGAGCACTTTCTAAGTACATGTATATCTGTAACAGTGACTGTTTCAGATATCTGGGGCATACATTCAAAAGGACACAGATGTCACAAATTTGATGTGACCCAGATGTTCCAGAGTTTGCACAGCCACTGAAACATGGGATGCATTTGGACAGTAAAAAGAGATCAGGATACTACCCATCTGTGCACATAGTTCACATCACCACTGGCAGCTGTTTAGGTATATGGGACAATTCATGTGAGCAGCTGATAAAAGCATTTACAGTGGGAAAACACTGGAGCACTGATGGGTATTCTTGTGGATCCATGTTTAGACAAACAATAGTATGAATGCATTGGCTTCAGCATGTCATATAACCAGATATCTATTGTTTATCCATGCATAGGAAGTGCTATGATACAGGGCATGGCTTTGTGAAAATATGTCAACCAACATGACTCGTTTTCTTTTCAGTCATATGGTAAAAACTGACTGGCTAAGACAGAAACAGAGTACAGCTTTGTAAATGTGCCAGTTTCTCCAAAGCACATATAAAAGACAGAGTAAAACAGAGCCCACATAAAAACAGAAAGTCAAGGCCACAGAACATCTGACTGCACTGATTCCCATGAGAACAACCAGAGAGGAATCCAAATCCATGCCGGCAATGATAAAAAAGGGAATTTGAGCGACATAGCGAATTGAAGACATGACACAAACAAAGATGGGCTTGAATTTTTTTCTACGGCTGTCCCCTGAAAACATAGTGCCTCCCCATTAATTTTCCACCTAAATTTTTAATGAAATGCAAATCAAACATTCCACAAAATTGATTAATCTCCCAGGGTGGCCGAGGCCTGCTGGCTGGAACAGTGGGAGGCCCGTTGGCAGTGTTGTTCTGATCTACTCAGCTATTGCTCTGCAATGATTCATTTATTTAATGGGGATGAACTCAAAAATTATATATTTTCCCCTCTCTTTTTGCCTTCTTCTCAAACCCTCTGTTTTACACTATAAACATGCATTAACGTTGCTTTTTTTTTCCTCATCAAAGAAGAAAGAAATTTGCTAGTCAGTGCTCTTCTTTAGTCAGGTCAGAGCTCACCTTTGAGATCCTCGTTGCACTGATTCTGTATTGGCTTCCAGGCACATCAATGAGATAGACAGATGGCTGTATGCATTTGTTGATATTCATTCCTTTTCTCTTCCCATTTAATCCCTTTCGGGTTAAGGCAGGGCTAGAACGTTCCCCAGCATGCACTGGAATGGAAACAGACTCCACATGTTTTTTCTGAAACCAGGGCAGTAAAACCTTGCATCCAATCCTATGAAGTGATAAAAATAATTAGGACATTAATGTTCATGTCGTTTTGTAAAATGACAAATTTTGCCAACAAACCATTTTGTTATTAGTGGTGAAAAGCAATCCAGTTCCTCTTATTCTGAAGTTGGATGTCATTAAGAAGTTTAAAACCATTAGTAAAATGAACTGAGACGGAATACCTGATGGTGCTGGCAGCTGTCTCTTTATTTCCATAATATTTTAGCCAAGTCACATGTAAGAGCTTTCTGTTTTTAGTCAAAGCAGGTTACTTGAAACTGTTTGAAGAATGGATGGGAATTAATTATATTATAATTTGAACTGACATAATATACAGTACACATGTGCAGAGACAGTTTATCAGACTGTGAGTTTATAATATACAACTAAAAATTATAATAAAGCAAAGCAGCTTCCAGCCTGTAGTGAAATATTGTGGAATTATTTGGTAAAGTTGCGGTACACTGAGGACTGACAGTTCATTAATGTATTTTAGAATGATCTTAGAAAATGGTAAAGAACTGTACACTACTGTTAATGAACTGAATTAGATTTCTAGATTGAATTTCAGGAGCGGGACCACTCCTCCTTCACGCCCACTCTGGCCTCATGCTATAAAACCCCCCCTTCTCCAACACCTGCTGTTCTCATTTTCATGCCCCACCCTGCCCCCCTTTTCTTTCCTCCCTTCTCCTCTTCTCCTCTCCTCTCTTCCTTTCCTCCATTTATTTCTCGTTAGTACATGGGGATCTGCCTGGCCCGAGAGCCGTCACCAGTCCCCTTCAAGGCCTTCCCCAAACCGCAGCACTATCCGGTTGTTCAGTCTGACGTCACTAGCCGTGTCTGGGTCTAAACTCCGCTGCAGGTCCATATATCACACGATCACTATGGCATTACTGAGAGTTGAAAAACTGTCTAAAGTCTTTCATCTTTAATAAAATGATCAGCGTTCTACTCTACCAGGTGTAACAATTGAGTTTAACATCCAGGCATCCATGAAAACGGAATTTATGACATTTAACGGAGTTAGAAGTTAGCAGGGAGTTAGCTCGCTAGCCAGTGGCGTGTCTAGAAAATTTTTGTTGGGGGGGCCAGGTAGGGGCACAGATTTGGAGAAGGGTGGCAGATAATGTTTAAAAAAAAATTCTACCAACCGTTAACCATAATTCAATAATCCTATAAACCTAATAACCAAATGCACTTTTAACTCTTATTAGAATGAGATTTTAACCACTACGGTGCAAAGTTTTTAGATACTGCGTTGATAAAGTACAAGAGATGCAATCAGTGCTTTGTCAGTGTTTACTCAGCAGTCAAGGACAGCAATATTTGCATAGTATTTTTACTGACATATAGTGCACATATGTTTTGGGCAAAAACATTTTTGAATATTAAAATACGAACATTTGTAACAAACAATTGACAAATTAGCCAATGCCAATGTAAAACTTTATCTGCCTGTTAAAAAAAGAAGATAATCTTCTCACAAACTGGTGTTTGATTTTGAAACAGGAAAAAAGTGGGGAAACAAATGAAAAGACTAACATTTGAATAACACCTGAAAGCAAGTAAATACTTTCTATGCTGCCTTATGGTAAACTTTGGTAATATTGATAAAGAACAACACTGGCTGATGATGAAATACAGTCAGCTGGCATGGTGACACTGCCAGTATTAACCTGCAGGGCTGGACTGGGACAGAAAAATTGGGCATTTTCACTACAGATTGGCCCACCAGGTATTAAAGCCATAAAGACTTTGAATGAAAACAAATGCTGTTGTGACAGTGATGTACAGTCTTGTTGGTAAATGTATGATTTCTATACATTTTACGTCAGATAAAAACTTTGGTTGTACGATTTAGATAATTATTTAATAAAAGCGAGACATTTTAAATGAGAATAAGAAAGAAAAGTATTTCTTTGTGCCCACCTTTCCCTGTTAATGCCCTACCTGGCCCCCTGGCAAAACTTTCCTAGATCCGCCCCTGCACAGTTACCAGCTGTCAGCTACTTAGAAAAGGATCCTGGTGTTATTTATCTCTCAGAAACAGTTCATAACTTCCCTTCAACTCATTCATGTCACCTAAAAGGTAAACCTGTTTCTCCATCACCTGTTCAGCTCTGATGATTCAGTAAGGACATCTCCTGGTTTCATCTTCATGTTTCCCTCTCACCACATATCCAAACAGACATCATGACCAGCAGCTTTACAGCTGTGGCTCCAGCAAACATCAGCTGATACTAGAAATTAATATTAAATAAATTCTAACAACAGCTGATCAAGCTTAAACGTGCTGCTGTTGTTTAGCGCAATATCTGCTGGTTTCCTCTTTCTGGCGCAAAGTGAGCGATAAATAAATGAGAGAGAAAAGCCGATCAGCTGATCATTGATCAGTTTAATGATTGAAGTAGCAACAGGAGAGGGAGGGGGAGAGAATGAGAGAAGAGGCAGCTGTGCAGCGTAAAGACAGAATAAATCCAGCTTTGTGTCTTTTTTCCATTCTAGCTAAAGTTCGGGACAAACTGCGTCTCTTCTCAGCTCAATACAAAACGCGTAATATTTTCTCTGAATGAGGGACCATTCCATTTTTTTAAGGAGCCGTTGGCAACTCTACTAACTAACCTTATGAATAAAATAAAGTTCACTATCAGTAACATCATAGCACCCACCCAGCTGTATATAAACTCCGTCAAGCTGGCTAGAACGCAGTATGAGTTATTGCAACTGACAGTAAAAAGTCAGCAACATGAAAATAAACTCCACCTAAACTTGGTTTATATCTGACCCAGATAGACTGCAGGTCATACTTACCTGAAGTTCAGTTCACCTGATACTCGGACTGGCGGCTACCTCGGGGCTCTGCTCCTGCCTCCCCTTCCCTCACCCACCTGCTGCCTCTGTGGAAGCCCCGCCATAGCCACCACCAAACAACTGAGTTATTTTTACACATCGACCTGCATCTGGCCAATCCACCACCTCTCATTGTTCATGCCATTACAAAAAAAATAAAAAATAAGTCACCGGGCACATGCCCGGTATGCCCGATGGCCAGTCCAGCTATGTTAACCTGCAACCAAATCTGCAGCTCCATACAGCAATGTTACGACTTAGATTATATCTTATAACTCATAACTCTTATGTTAGCTGCCCTCAGTAGCATACTGTCTGAAATATTCCACAGCTGCAATAATTCTTTAAGTGTTATTTTTTTCCTTGGTATTCTAATTTCACCGAAGTTTACTAAACTCAACAAACTTAATATTACTTACCAGGACATTTATTCTGTCCTCATTTTCTTTCACCGAAAAATTGTTTCCTGCAGTGCCGTGTTTCTGCTTGGCTCTCCTACCTTTGCTAACGTGATGCGCATAGCGCAGAAGCCGATGCTGCATTCACTTACACTCGGATATCTAGGCTTCACCGTGAAAACATAATCGGACATTTGATATTTGATTGAAGTTTATTGTTTTGCCTTTGGGGTGGCACCTGGGGTGGCCAGTCTGGTTGGGGGGGTGGCCTGTGCCCCCCCAGGCCACCCCGCTGGACACGCCATTGTCGCTAGCTTCTATCTAACTACAATATAGCATGTCCTGACTGCGGGGTTTTGGAAACAAATTAAAACGTACAGCTCTGCTATCACTTCCAGCATAAATGAAGACAGAAAACTAAACAGTAGTGACGTTTGTAGGGTTACTGAAGTTGGGCTAGCTGGTATATAATGATGTGCTACGTGACCGCAGCATTTTCCTAATGTTGTAAACCCGCTCAACATTTGGCAATAAAACCCTTTCTGATTCTGATTCTGATTCTGACAGCTAGCGACACAGCTATGTTAGCATAATATAAACAAGCTAACTTTTTTTCCACTGGATAAAAGTTAACGTGAGTGTTCTCGGTGGTCAGGAACAAATGTAATCGCATGGCAGGATGCTGTAAAAGGACCAAACTTCAGCCAGGAGAACAACTGAGATAATCCATCCACAATACGAGGTTAGTCATTCATATACTGCTGCATGGGCTGGGCTGTAGTTACATCCTAAGGTTTTAAAAACTGAGCTTAAATAAATGATTAGTGGTAATAAAAGCCGAGGGAGGTCAACAGTGATCACTGACTGTTTTAGGAGCTTTTTGAGATCAAATAGAAGAAAATACATAACATTTAACATGTTAACAACACAAAAGCCATATTAAACGCAGACTACTTTAGACCCGGAAGTAGGATTCGTCGCGTCATCCCTGAACAACCGGATAGGGCTCTGGAGCGTGATGTCACGGGGGTGGGCGTGGAAAGGATTTTGGCCCGATCCGCCATTTTGGGGGTCTAGCGCAAGTGAAAAGGGAGCGAAGGCACACACAACAGCCACGGTTCGTATTTGCTGTGTGGTCGGCTGCAATGTTCGATCACACGACCGGCAAGAGAATAAGCTTGAAAATGGTTTATCTTTTCATTCTTTCCCAACCTGGAAGCAACATGAGGCAGCTCGTGTATCGGATGTTACCAAACGAAGGCGTCTAGCCTGGATAGCAGCTGTGAGACGAGCTGACGTGCAGTTCTCTTCCATCTCCAGATATCTGTTGGTGCTCCAGACATTTTCATTCTGGTAAGTTCTAAATATGTTCATATCACTCTTTATAGCCTATTAGTTTTATTTTCTATGCGCTCTGAGGTCATAGCAAATTAGAACAAACATCCTACTGAGTGATTTTGCAGAACTACCTTCTATTTATCGAGTTGCTAATTATTTGGCATTATTGCAGCAAACCAGCCTATGAAATGGATGAAACATCGTGACTGGGTTCCAGCGCTACACAAGGGACCTGCTGCAAACATACCACCATGCCAATCAGATTACTTCTTCCATGTGAGGGTGAAGAGGTGACCCTCCTGGATAAGATGGTGAAGGTTTGCTGCGTTTTGGTGAACAGTGTGATAATAAAAACAGGGAAAAATGAAACCTGCTCCTGTTAAATATTCTTAAGTCTTGTGTTGTTAAAATTGCTGTATTTTTTCAAAAGATACAGTAAATAAAGTAATGTTAGTAGTGGGTGATATCATGTAAACACTCGTGATTTTGTGTAAACATTTTGTCATTTGTAAACTACACTGCAAAAACTCAAAATCTTACCAAGTATATTTGTCTTATTTCTAGTCAAAATTATCTCATTACACTTAAAATAAGACACAATCAGCTACAGGGCAACATTTCAGTAAGCTAAAGGAACTTGTTTCAAGACAGTGAATCTTGAAACTAGAGAAAAACTAGAGATTTTTCACTTGTTCCACTGGCAGATTTTTTCACTTATTTTAAGCTAAAATATCTTGTATTAAGTGAAAAAATCTGCCAGTGGAACAAGTGAAAAATCTCTAGTTTTTCTCTAGTTTCAAGATTCACTGTCTTGAAACAAGTTCCTTTAGCTTACTGAAATGTTGCCCTGTAGCTGATTGTGTCTTATTTTAAGTGTAATGAGATAATTTTGACTAGAAATAAGACAAATATACTTGGTAAGATTTTGAGTTTTTGCAGTGTATAAATGACATGGATTCTACACTGTAACTGATGTGATGTTCTATAAGGTGGTTTTAATAAAAAAAAGAGGCAAAAATTAGTTTGTTTCTTTATTCAACTTTTGAACAATGGTACTCAGTCAGTATATATTCAGCAAATGCAAATTATTTACACAGCAGTGCACAACAGGCATAAATGTAGACCCCTAGATAAAACATTATGGGTCATTCCCACAACCCACAGCTTTACTGTGCTCCAGCAAAGTATCCAATAGCAGTGACAACTCCTCCAAAGTAGCAGGTGGGATTTTTCTGTTTTGAGGACGGCTCCTTTTACCTTTCAA
Source organism: Copadichromis virginalis (assembly GCF_057382275.1). Lineage (NCBI taxonomy): Eukaryota > Metazoa > Chordata > Actinopteri > Cichliformes > Cichlidae > Copadichromis > Copadichromis virginalis. The sequence continues at coordinate 41,973,064 of NC_140639.1, forward strand.
TACGGATGGTCTGTTTATGTTTTGATCAAGAGCCTTTTTTGGGCAGCTGAAGAGGAGAAGTCTATCTTATGGCCAACCTCTGGCTGTATCTTGGTCACATTACCCAGCAAAACCCAGTATGCAGGTTCATCTGTAACAGTCCTTGTGCCACGGATCAACACTGTTGCTTCTACATTAAACAGAAGAGCAGTGACATGGCTGCAGGTCTCTGCGACTCCGGCCATACAGGTGCAGTGGGCGGCTTCAACCTTCCCTGTAATGCTCACAGTGACCCATGGCTGCAATGCTGGTTCATTCAGTCTTTGAGAGTGCAGGACCTGAAACACACACAGACAAACTTCATTTAAAGACAAGAACTAATGAGCCAAGGCCGACGTAAATGTGTTTTATCTACTTTATCATAAATGTAACAAAGTGTTTAGAAAGTTAGCACATACATGTAATTTTTCATTTGTTTATGTGTCCATCTATAGAACGCTGCATGTTATATTCTAAATCTGCCTGTTCTCTGTCAGAAACCTGCCTGCAGAAAATGAACCTAAAGTATGTAATGCAAGGATGTAATCACTTTAGAGATGGAGAAAGCATAAAGTGACAATTATGAATCACTTAATATAACATCAATGCACTGAACTCACTATGTTATCCACCTAACAACCTCCACATGTTCTCACTGTAATTTCCCCCTCATGAATGGATTTATGCTGCACTAATCTGAATGTTTGCAGGGAAATCAAATGTATTTCACACGCAGTACTCGAGCTGACTTACCTTTGTTTGAATGACGACTTGTACGCACTAACTCCATAGACAAGGTACGAAAATATGTCAGGCTACGTCAATAGTGGTTGGTCTTCAGGGTTTCTACTCCACGGCCGTATTTCATACGGGTCCACATTTCCAGTGCACACTATTTTCTGCAAGTACCGCTGCTTCGCCTCTGGACGCAATCGGTCTCTATACAGTTCATTCTCTTTTGAGCTGCTTTTAAGCATCTTTCTTGTAGTCATCGTTCCAACACAGTGTGTTTGTTTTGATTCGTAGACCCCAAAAATGGCGCTGCGCTCCCACAATGCATTGCAGCGTGACGTCAACTCCAAAGCCCTATTCACACTTCCTCATCCCTCATCGCCCACCGTTACCAAGAAAGTAGTCCCTGCTAGTGAAATGAACCTTCATGAACCAGAAGGTAATGTCACGGTAGCTTGTAAATGTATTTGTATTGAGAAATGTTCACTGTCCATGTCTCGGACATTAGTTTCACCCTCACGCCACAGTAGCACAAAAGTCATGCTTTTCACTTCATGAGTTTATTCGTCATTATTCTTTTACATTGCAATTAAATTTTAGGATTCTCTTTAGCAAATCACGGGTTTTGCTTAGTTCACTGATCTTAGTTCATTCTATGGCTCCAGCATCTGAACTCCACTGTGACCAACGTGAAAACTTTCCCTCCATTCTAAAAGTGACAATGATGTAATAACTTTTTTAGTTATAAAGTTGTTTTTTTTACAGGCTTCACATTATTAATTCTCCATAATGACAATAACCTCAAACATACAGACAGAGCCATGAAGAATTGTTTCTAGTGACAAGAAGAACAAGGAGTCCTGCAAAAGACAGCATGGTCCCCACAGAGCACTTATATCAACAACATGGAGTCAGTCTGGGATTACATGAAGAGAAAGAAGCAACTCACTCAGACAGTCTAAATCCACAGAAGAAAGTTATTCAAGATGCTTGGAACAACTTACTTGCCAAGTACCTTGAAAAATTATGTGCAAGTGTACCTTGGGGAGATGGTGCTATTTTAAAGGCAAGGGGAGCTCACACCAAATATTGATTTTATTGTATTGTATTCACAGTTTAAAAGTATTCATGCTATTATTTTTGAAAACTTTCTTCCTTAACTTTTAGCTACTAAAACTCACATTTTGCTCAGCAGTGCTTCTAAGTAAACAGCGATAAAGCCTGGGGTGGAGTAGTGGACTGAAGAATGATCGTTTATTAAATCATGCTTTCTGGAGATTTGTCACTGATGGATAGACTTTGAACTCTGGTTGTATTTGTTTATTATGAAGATCATTTGCAAATTGGATCTCTTAAAGTTCCAGAGAAAGCTGTCTCAGACTAACAGGGTGGTGGTGGGGTCAGTTTAATGGCTGCCAGTTCTTTTCATGATCTTCAGAGGGAAGGTTGCCAAGATGACTCCACTGCACAGATCAAACAATAGCTTGGAAGTAACCCAGCTAATTAAAGTAGCTGCTATTGTGCAATTTGCAGTTTGACTTGATCAGATTTAATAGCTCCATTTTAAGTTTTTAACTTTTGAAAGGGGGCCTTTTATTATGTCTGCTACTGACAAGGCTCGGCTGTGTGGCAGGCAGGAGGAGGACCCAAAATGCAAAACTCACACACACGGGGATGAACTCAAAAAGCAGCTTTATTGCTGACAAAAGATAATAGGAGATACAAAACTAAACTGGGAAAAACTAACATAAAGCTCACCAGGAAACACGGGGAAATCACACACAGCATGAGGGACGACGTCACACTGAACAGAGGGAGACGCAGACAGAAATACACAGAGGGTTAACGAGGAAAGTGGGAACACACGGGGAACACAGGTGACACTGATAATCATAACGAGACAGGGCGGGGTGAACTGAACATGACATGTACGGGCGTGAGAGTCACAAAGTAAACAGGAAGTGCACAGAGGTTCAGACAGGAGGAGAGAGAGAGAGCACGGGGGAAAACACAGACATAACGGGCTGGGAAAACATGAAACAACCACAAAGGGAGACGAGGGCTCATAAATACATAGAGGGCACACAGGGGGAAGAGAGAGCACGGGGAGAACTTAGACATAATGGGCAGGGGAAACATGGAATAAAACATAAGGAGAGACGAGGGCTCACAGATACACAGAGGGGCACACAGGGGGTAAAAGCCATGAAGGGAAAACACTTAGGGAACAACACAACAGGGCAACTCAGAAAACATGGCCTAAGCAAGGAACAAAATACAAACATACAAGAAAACTAAGAACACTGGGCCAACATGGCCCAGGACCATGACAGTACCCCCCCTCAAGGGCTGGCTCCAGACAGCCAAAACACAGAAAAACAAAACCAAACAGAAAACAACCCAGGGCGGGCGGCGGGGGCCCAGGACGGAGGGCTCGGAACAGAAAACAAAAGAAGAGCACAGCAAACACCGGAGCCCAAGAAAACAACCCAAACACAGAGCAGTTCAGGGGGCCGACCATGCGGAAGGCAACGGCGGAGACGTGGAAACAGTTCAGGAGGCCGGCCGTGCGCAGGGCAACGGCGGCAACGAAGGAGACGACGGAGCAGTTCAGGGGGCCGACCGCGCGGAAGGCGGCGGCGAAGGAGACGACGGAGCAGTTCAGGGGGCCGACCGCGCGGAAGGCGGCGGCGGCGCCGAAGGAGACGACGGAGCAGTTCAGGGGGCCGACCGCGCGGAAGGCGGCGGCGGCGGCGCCGAAGGAGACGACGGAGCAGTTCAGGGGGCCGACAGCGCGGAAGGCGGCGGCGGACCTCCAGTCCCAGGCGTGCTGGCCATGGCCTGGTGGGCACAGGACCAGACGAGGCAGGACCAGACGAGGCCGAAGACTCGGAGGCCGGGCCAGACGAGGACGAAGACTCGGAGGCCGGGCCAGACGAGGACGAAGACTCGGAGGCCGGGCCAGACGAGGACGAAGACTCGGAGGCCGGGCCAGGCGGAGCTGCAGAGGCTGAGGCCGGGCCAGGCGGAGCAGAAGCAGAAGCCAAAGCTGGACCAGAAGCAGAGGCTGAGACTGGACCAGGCGTAGCAGAAGCACAGGCAGAGGCTGGCCCAGGGGTAGCAGAAGCACAGGCAGAGGCTGGCCCAGGGGTAGCAGAAGCACAGGCAGAGGCTGGCCCAGGCGTAGCAGAAGCACAGGCAGAGGCTGGCCCAGGCGTAGCAGAAGCACAGGCAGAGGCTGGCCCAGGCGTAGCAGAAGCACAGGCAGAGGCTGGCCCAGGCGTAGCAGAAGCACAGGCAGAGGCAGCCGGACCAGGCGATGACGAAGCGGTCGCAGATGGCGGCTGGACAGGCTCCTCGGGCCCTCCAGCTGATGCGGCGTGAGGCTGAACGGGCCCCTCGGACCCTCCAGCGGAGACAGGAGGCTGAACGGGCCCCTCGGACCCTCCAGCGGAGACAGGAGGCTGAACGGGCCCCTCGGACCCTCCAGCGGAGACAGGAGGCTGAACGGGCCCCTCGGACCCTCCAGCGGAGACGAGGAGTGGCTGGAGAGGTTCTCCTGAACCCACAGTGGAGACGGATGCAGAGCCAGCAGGAGCGGAGACTTCTGGCTGAGGGGACCCTAACTGTGGCTGCACAGGGCAAGCAGTCTTATGCTTAGCAGGCAAGGGCAAAGCAGAGTTTACACAGGCAGCGTCTGAGTTGCTCTTTCGAGTTGTGGCACAGAAAAAACCACAGCCTGAGAAAGTGACGAAGCAACATTGGGAGTCACAGGTACAGGAGCTGGTGTAATGATTAAACTGTTCATAGCAGAGGAATGGATAATGGTCTCTGTGTCACCTGGCTCAGGCAGAACACTAGGAGTGGATGTTACATTGGCTTGCTCAGCAACACAGGTCTCGTTCTCAGTAACTATTTGAGAAGCCGAGAGAGCAATGGCTGGTTGAGGAGTTGGCTGGGGAACGTCAGAAATGTCTAAAGACAAAACAGGCTGGAACATGAAACAGTCACTAGAAGGAGCATCAGCAATGGAACACACAGTTTCAGGGGGTTTGTGCTCCTCAGCATGCACTGTTACATCCTGAGCTGATGATGGGGGTGTGTGGCTGAGCTCAGACTGAGAAACCTCAGAACGTACAGGCTGAGTAAAATGGTTCTGCGGTGCTGCAATGCTAGTAGCAGTATGTCGGTGAGTCTGGTGTAGAATAACAGTCTTTGGTTCCGCTAACTCTACGGGTGAAACGTTCATACTGGCTAACTCAGAGGAAATGCTGCGAGCGTTACAAGAACCTGATTGCTCTGGAACACAAAGATCGCTAGGTAGGGCGGTCGGTGAATAATTTGGCACCAAGGTGTCACTCGGAATAACGTCTTTAGAGTCCAAACACACAGTGGCGGAGTTATCCAAGTCAGGCAACACAACGGCAGGCAAAACAGAGTTATTCACAGTGGTGGAACAGTCATGGGGTCCGGGGGCTGCACTGATGGCTGTAGCAATGGTTGTGGTGAGAGTGGAGTAGGTGACTGCACAGGAGAATGAACTAGAGGTGACTGCACAGAACACCGAGCTAATGGTTCTGTTGCAAACGTAGCTGCTGATGATGGAGCAAACGGCTGTGCTACAGGGAGCTGAGACACAGGAAACTGAGCTAGTGGTGGTGGTGGTGAAAGAGGAGACTGGGCTGACCGGACGGGAGGAGAGTGGGATATGGGCGACAGAGTGGCACACTGAACTGAGGGCGACGGAGCTACAGGGGACTGGAGGACTGGAGACTGGACTGCAAACTGAACAGTAGGAGAGTTAACTGACTGGGCTGGCGAAGCTAATGGCTGAGCAGGGGTTGGTGAGGCTAATGGCTGAGCTGAGGGTAGATTGTAATCCACAGAGGAAAACACTGCTTTACTCTCGATGGGTATGCTATCATGATGTCTGGGATCTGAATGCTCGAGCGGAACGAGAAAAAGACAGTCACTCTCACCAACGGGTGCAGTCTGCTCAGCTGTACTGGAGCGACGGCGGTGTGAACGGCGTTTTCGCCGAGAAGGGGGAGGAGATGAACCGGGCCGCGAATTCTCCAGCGGACCGGGCTGAACGTCCTCCGACTCTTCATACAGGAGAGGCAGTTCCGGGCAGATGCCTACGGTGGACACGAGGAAGTCCCGGATGTGGGGGTGTAGCGCGCCGAATAACCAGGGGAGTCCGGACACCATCCTCTGTAGGCGGATGGCTACGGTCTCCCGGTATTCTCCACTTGGCAGCGCTACCCACTCCTGACAGTGGTATTCCACTGTGTAAATCAGGTCCTCACGGAGCTCGGTGGAGGGGTTGTGAGCTGCTGGGTCCATGTCGTTGGTGACGTCGTTCTGTCAAGGCTCGGCTGTGTGGCAGGCAGGAGGAGGACCCAAAATGCAAAACTCACACACACGGGGATGAACTCAAAAAGCAGCTTTATTGCTGACAAAAGATAATAGGAGATACAAAACTAAACTGGGAAAAACTAACATAAAGCTCACCAGGAAACACGGGGAAATCACACACAGCATGAGGGACGACGTCACACTGAACAGAGGGAGACGCAGACAGAAATACACAGAGGGTTAACGAGGAAAGTGGGAACACACGGGGAACACAGGTGACACTGATAATCATAACGAGACAGGGCGGGGTGAACTGAACATGACATGTACGGGCGTGAGAGTCACAAAGTAAACAGGAAGTGCACAGAGGTTGTTACAGGAAAAATGATTCTATGTTTCTTTACCTTCTTTTAAATGTGCAAGCATGCCCTTTTGTCTATGGTTAGATTAGTTTAGAATTATCTTTTTAGACTTTCTCAGCAAAGACATACTGTTTTGGGACATATTGTTTTAGATTGTTTTATCTCTCACAGCCTTCTCCCAGCTCTCTGCTGACGAGACTAGTGCCACATATGGAGTTGTTTATTTTATTTGTTTTGTATTTTCTTATCCTGTTCTCACTGTCTTTCCTATAAAAAGTGCCCAGCCTCTGTACACGTTGTGAGTTGTTCTGAACAGCTTACCCGTGTGCACGTTAAAGCATAAAAAGTGATCTTGTCTCATTGTGTCTTTATTTCTCCTGGGTCTTTTACAGAGTTTTCCCCCTACATTTCTTGGTCCTTCGGAGCCGGAGCGCCTCCATCGTGTCCCATCTCCGTGACCAGTCCACGTTGCTCGCCTGTCGACAGCTCACATACTAGGTGTGTGATAAAAGACCAAGAGCGTTAAATTCGAGTCTTGGCCAACGTTCTTAGAAAGCGACCCACGGTGGTGGGGCCCGATCGAGGTGGACCAGACCCGGCGACACTGACCAGGTAGATACAGACACACTGACACAATCTTGCGTAAAAGCGCATTTTGAATTCAGGGAATTTAAAATAGCGGAAGTAGCTCGTCGACTGGTAGCTCTGGGAGCTCGTCGACTGGTAGCGTAGCTCGTCGACTGGTAGCTCTGGGAGCTCGTCGACTGGTAGCTTTGGAGCTCTGGGTAGCTCCCCCAGCTGGGTCTAGACTGGGTCTAGGGAGTAAGTAGCTCTGGGAGCTCCCCTTATCATAAGGGTTCCGGTCGCGCGCGCGTCGAAGCTGTGAATGTGAATGTGTGTGTGTGTGTGTGTGTGTGTGTGTGTGTGTGTGTGTGTGTGTGTATTGTTTTAATTAATGGAGCAAGCTGAATTTTCACGGTCCAATAAGAGACTGAGCTGCTCCTACTGTGTTTTTCTTTTACTGCTATTCACTGACGTGCTGGTGAGTTGAGAGAACGGTCGAGTTCCGTCTCGTAAAGTTCACACCGCTTTTGGAAATAGTCCGAAAGTAGAAGGGCGTGTGAGCAACCACTCTCGTCTCTAATACCAGCGAAGGTGATAGCAGCTGTATTGTGTATATATTACTTAAACAAAAATAAGTAAATACATAAATAAGATGGGTAATCAAGCAAGTGAAATTAAAACTCACTCCTGCTGACGAGCAGTGGTGAGAAAAGAAAAGTCCAGACGCCGGACAAAAACAGTGTCTGTAAACTGAGAGATTTAAGAAAACAAAATATAAACAGTCAGAAGAACAGAACTCAACTGCTAGTTTAGTAAAACCAGAAGACGAGACACTGTGCAGTTCCCACAATCCTTTTAGAAAGCCATCACTCATTCCTGCAGCCGCATCTGCAGCACCACCCATATCAGGAAGAACTTAATAATCCCTTATTAAGTGAAAACTAGAGATCACAGTAGTTTGAAGTAGTTTAAAAGGGTTGAAAACAGACCCCACTGAGTAGATATAAATATAAAAAGTACGAAATAAAGATGAACAAAGGGAAAATTACAGTAGAAATTATCTTTAGAGTATTTAAAATTAATAATAGCAAGGATAACAACAACCTGTAAAGTGATATTAACAATGAAACACAGTTGGCATGATGACCATGCCCAGCATGTATAAAATGAATATAAAGCAAATAATTCACACGAAAATATTTTAATAAAATAAATAAGGTATATTAAGGCTGTGTCATTGTTCAGCCAAGGACAGTGTGTGAAAAGGTAACTGTCTCCACCCTGGGAAAAGGATGATTCTGCAGGTCATCTGAAGCCCTTGATGGATACAAAATAAAATATAAATAATATATTATAATAGAACTGCCTGGTCCGCCATGCAACAGAGAGAACAAATGTGACCGCAGATTGGATGAATTCAAAATTATCTGTTTGCTGAATAAGATGATCCTAACTATCAAATTGGCTCAGTAGTAGTATAGTGGTACACACTGATAAAATATTATAATATGCTATTGCTGTTATATAAGACAAAGAGGATAATATTAACAATGACATAATATTAATATGAAGAGGCACCTTAATCGGTTATGATGTGAGGTGAATAATTGTTAAGCAGTAGTCTGCATCAAGCTTAAGGTTTGCTGAAACTCAGTGTAATGACATGTGAGATGAAGACAATACGGAGAATAACTAAACTAATGAAGTGCATAGAGGCACTTGACCAGCTTGAAACTTATCATTCTAGAATGACACATTGCTGAGATAGAGCACACCTATAATAACAACCAATAAGCAAAACCCTGTAGACAACAGCTAAAACTACAGGATTGAGAAGCTGAATTAAATATGTAGACACTGCTAAGCTGATGAGCATGTTCCACATTTTCTTTTCTTTTTATTTATTTGTTTCTTTTAGAGCAGAAGCTGCTGTAACACACCCAAAGAAAGACTCTAGGTCTGACCAACCGTCTCAGTCGTGGGCAAAAAGATGTCAGTCAATAAAATTCCTAAGATAATTTATTGACAAAAATATATCAAGAGATAAAAGATAAAACAGTCCAGTGTCCCACTTAAGAATTGTATAAAAACACACAGTCCCAAGGCCAGAGCCAGCTATGCCACACAGCCAAGTTGCACTCCACATGTTGCCTTTAACAGGGTTAGAAGTCGTCCTTGGAGACCCACCACCCTGCAAGCATATAGTCAGTGGTCACTCAAGCCTCTGCAACTCTGCTGCCTTTAGGCTGTGGCATATAATAGGCCCTGGACTGCACAGAGAGACAAAACGACACACTTAATATAAAATTCATAGGGCAAAACCCGTCCATCCCAAACATATCTGATTTCATCACATTACATACCTGCACAGAGAGACAAAACAACACAGCAGTGTTTGTAGTGTGGGCTATAAGAAGACCGGTGTATCAGTGCAATCAAGTACACCTGCCTCTAATTAGTCCAACCCCATTCCAGCCATTGGCTCACCAAAAATGTGGCACACACAAAACCACTCCCAACCCAGTGCAACTTCACACAATAATATGGAGCTGAATTAACACAGGCACATTAGTCTACCATGTTACAAGCTGCATGCTATTACAAGCCAACATATGCAGACTTCTGCCTTGTTCGGGTGGCAGCATTTTTCTTTTTTCTTTTGTGTCCTGACACGTTTATGTTTTTTGTTTTTGTTTGATTATTTTGTTGGTTTTGGAAACGAATTTAAACGAACTTGTGACCATACTTGAGAATCACAGTGACACATAGTGATTAGGCATATGATTGAAAAATGCCTAGGTTTAGAGCTGTGAGCTATGAGCTGTGAGCAATGCAAAGTTAAATATATATATGTATAAATGGGAAACAACCCTAACTTGAAAGTTTGAAATGTGTGAGATCCATGAATTGTTTGAAAAACTAGAAATTATTCAAAACTGCCTTAAGTGAAAATGTAGTGTTGCATCTATTCTCCCAAACCAAGACAAACAAAAAAGAAGAAGCTTTCTGTAACTTCAAAATAAGGCTGACTGTTGACAATAGACTAAAACACTAATCCGCAGGTGGCTATCAGGAACAGAGAGGCGAGCAAAGTCACAAACACCAAGGCTGCAGACAGCCACGCAGAAACAGCAGATAACATAGAGACAACGCCTGCTAGAACCGTGGAGAGGAAGGTCACTTCCCACGAGATTGTAGGAGTAGAGGACAAATTAGTTGTAAAGTCAGCTTCAGGCCACACAACTGTACAACAATTAACTGCCCTTTTAGAACTAGTACACACAGCAAGTGGCCGCAGGTGCTTTATTAAATGCATATATGACCCGTCGTGTCCAGTAAATTTGCTAGGTAGAGACGCTCTGACAAAACTTAAGATAGCAGTCATGCCATTCTTTTCTGGTATTACACCTGAGTGCCAGAAACCGACCGAGTATCACAACATTCTGAGATTTAAACAAACTCCAGGCCCAGATCCACCTTATGATCAGCAAGTGTGGAAGCTAGGAGAACAGCATTTGACCTTACAGCACAGGCCGAAATTGTGTAGGTTACGCAGTAACCACAGATAGTAAAATAATAGAAGCAAAACCACTTTCTTCTTCATGTCCTGCACAGAGCGCTGAGCTGATAGCTGTGATACGCGAAAGCTAAATACACAAAGACAAACTAATAAACATACATACAGACAGCCAGTATGTTTTCTCTGCTGTGCATCATTTTGCAAAAAATTTGGCATAACAGAGGAATGATTACACCAACTGGCAAACCAGCATGCCAACCTCTTACAACGCCTACTGACTCTTTCATTACTACAGGCAACAATTTTGCTGACAGAGCAGCAAAATAGGCGGCACAACAGGCAAACATCACATTGATGGCAGTAAACACACATCAGATTCCACTGGATGTGTTGAAAAATGAACAAAAAGCAGCAAGCACAGCAGAGCAGGCAAAATGGCTAAAACACGGTGCAGTTCTGACAAACGATTTAATGTGTTATGGCAAGCCAGTGTTGCCAAAATCGCTCCACAAGATGGCGGCATTAGTGACTCATGGCTGTACGCATTTGTCAACGGGGGGACTGACCAGTATTGTCAACTCTCATTTCTACACTGTAAATTCTACACGGTAAATTTTGAAACCTCAGCAAAACAATTTGTCAGAACGTGCATGACGTGTCAAAAATATAATGCTCAGGGAAACCTGAGACCACACAATCCATATGGACTTTATTGAGCTAAATGAATGCCAAGGGTAAAAATACACCCTAGTGGTTATAGATGTATTCTCAAAGTGGCCAGAAATCTACCCAGTGAAAAAGGCAGATACAATTTCAGTAGCAAAATGTATGTCTAAGTTGTAGGAAAATAAAGAGATGATTGTAAATGACGAAGAATGTAATGATGTCTATCAAGTGTCTTGCAGATCACAGCCCGGTGACTGGGTTCTGATCAAAGTGCTCCAAAGGAAAAACTGGAGCTTGCAAAATAGCGGAACGACCATCTTGCATCCATCAGAGCCAGTAAGTGAAGCCATCTAAACACAGCTGACGGCAGGCTTGCCCACTTGTTGTGATCTCGCCCGGTGGAGGGGTCAGCTTTCCTGGCCGGGGGGTCTACTCGCGACAGGAGGGTGTGTCCCGTCGTCATGAGGTGGTGGCTCTTAATAACTGCAGTGGCCCTGACCATGGCCGGGCTCCTCATCTTTGCTTCCGTGAGGGACAACAAGTCACGCAATATGAAGAAAAGGCAGACACTGTATGACAAAGGAAAGTACACCAAGTTTCCCCATGGCTACGCCACTAAACTTTTGGTGGCAGTTTATGAACACTACAGCTCACTGGAATAATAAAACTGACTGCTATGCATGTACCCATATGCCCCTATCCTCGCAGACGTCTGGCCTATGGCCGTACAGCATACCTGAAGATCGCAGTTGGTGTCTGTTGGGCCTGGCAACACATTCAGGCTACGGTACTCTTTGGTCCAAGGCCAACTACAGCATCCCAGCAAAAGCAACCTGGAGGTCATCGTCACTCACGAACAGAGATGGGCAGTAACGCGTTACTTGTAACGCGTTACTGTAATCTGATTACTTTTTTCAAGTAACGAGTAAAGTAAGGGATTACTATTGCAAAATCGGTAATTAGATTACCGTTACTTTCCCGTAGGAACGCTGCGTTACTGCGTTACTAAAACCGTGATTTTTTTGCGAGAATGTCTCATGACAGTGACGTAAGCAAGTGCGACGTTGGTGACAGCAGCTGTGTGCAGATCAACAATGGATAATATATCGAGTGCGGGAGAGAGTATGAGCGTGCAGCGTTTAAAGTGTGGAAGTACTGACCTTACTTTGAGTTTGATTCTATAAAAAGTGACAAAAACATTAGCGTCCATCGTGCGTGGGAAGAAAACTTCTTTTTACAGCGAAAAAAACCCCTAAACTTCCGAGCAAGCACCGAGTACCTACGACGTGATGGGAAACTCACAGAGAAACTCGCGCGGATTCTTCAACTGACCGCAGCACACCTGCACCAGGGTAACCCTCCGCCTACCCTGCTCCTGCTTTACAGGTGAAAATAGAGCAAAAGGACCGCTGAGTCTTTGACTTTATTTATTTTCTGCTGTGTTTTACTTGCATCTGTTTGAAAGAGTGAGTGAAAACACAAAAAATATTTTATTTTATGTGCTGGAATGTGTAGAAAATAGGTTTAAATGTTAAACTAATTTATTCAAGTCAGAGAATGTTGCATATAATTAAATGTTTTGCTTGATGCATAAAGTTAAAAGATTAAAACTGATAAAACAAGTTTTAAAAAGAGACTTTTCCATTTGATTACATTTTGTATGATGGATTATGTAGAAAAAGTAGAATTGGGCTGAAAGATCTATCACTTTATCACCTCTTCAGGTTGTAAATCGTGTTTTTAAAAAGTAACTAAGTAACTAAGTAACTAAGTAATTAATTACTTTTGAAAATAAGTAATCAGTAAAGTAACGGGATTACTTTTTTGGGGGAGTAATCAGTAATTAGTTACTGATTACTTTTTTCAAGTAACTTGACCAACACTGCTCACGAATGTGCACTGTTCCGGACAGACCTACCTACTGACCTGGCCCCAAGTCTCAGACCCACTGCCTGATGTAATTCTACTGAACAAGCTGAACGCAGCGCAACTGCCAGTATGTGTGATGAACAATGGATCGCGGGCAGTGGGGGAGCTGCCTACTCACCTATCTACCGGATGATACTACAAACAAAGACTCAGTACCAGACAGGATGTGCACGGACGGCACCAAGCAGTAAAGGAACCAGAGTTTCGCATCTGAGGAGGAGTGAAATTCTTACAGAGCTTGATCCCCGGCATTGGAGCTGCCGAGGTGCGGGATCATGTGGAGATCAACCGATATGCTCTGCTACAACGCATCAACTTTGACAAAGACCCTGGGAACCGCCTTAGCAGGAGAACAGCAGGCCATCAGAACGATGGTGCTGCAGAACAGACTGACACTAGACCTGCTAACAGCATCACAAGGAGGAGTTTGCAAGCTCATAGGAGAGACATGTTGCACTTTTATCCCTGATGGATATGGAGCTGGAGGAGACATTTATGAAGCTTTGCAGAATTTGTCCATTCTGCAAAAATATGTCACTGACCACACAGCTGCAGCACAAGGCTGGCTAGACTGGCTGGACTGGCTGTTCGGCGGTTCATGGCCGGCTGCTGTAGCAAAGCCGTTTGTCCTTCTAGGTCTCATCATGATAGCACTGCTCATATTAGTGTTGTGTGTGTTGCCATGTCTAAGAGTAATGATTTCAACGATGATAACAACTACAATGACTGCTTATGTTGCCGTGCCTGAAGAAGACCAGCATCCCGTTGCAATTCTGTTAGAGGAGAACTTGTAATAACTGCTAATGAATGACGTGGTGATTAAAAATGACTTGTCAAGTGATCACGCACTGATTAAAACATTAGTAGGTTATGCAGGTTTTCATCCTTTTATTTTTTGAAGTTTTCAGTTTTAAACATAAAGTTTTCATTTTAAATATGAAGTTTTCATCATTTTACATATAAAGTTTTCAATTTAAGGTTTGCATCATTTTAAATATAAGGTTTTCATCATTTTTAAATACAAAGTTTTCATTTTAGTTTTCATTCTTTTATTTTTGTAGTTTTCGTTTTAAAATATAAGGTTTTTATCCTTTATTTTTTGTAGTTTTAGTTTTATTATTTTTTCTTGTTTATTCCACTTGTTATTTCATTTACTATGATTTTCATTTACTATGTTTTTCTTTTTATTATTTTCTTTTGTTTTATTCTTTAGACCAGATGACTTCCATTTCTGCTATGCTGACATTTTGAAAATTAAAAAATTGCTTAAGATACTTAATAAATAACCTTCACAGACAATTGTTGTATACATTTAAAATAAGTTAAAACAGGAGGGAATGTTACAGGAAAAATGATTCTATGTTTCTTTACCTTCTTTTAAATGTGCAAGCATGCCCTTTTGTCTATGGTTAGATTAGTTTAGAATTATCTTTTTAGACTTTCTCAGCAAAGACATACTGTTTTGGGACATATTGTTTTAGATTGTTTTATCTCTCACAGCCTTCTCCCAGCTCTCTGCTGACGAGACTAGCGCCACATATGGAGTTGTTTATTTTATTTGTTTTGTATTTTCTTATCCTGTTCTCACTGTCTTTCCTATAAAAAGTGCCCAGCCTCTGTACACGTTGTGAGTTGTTCTGAACAGCTTACCCGTGTGCACGTTAAAGCATAAAAAGTGATCTTGTCTCATTGTGTCTTTATTTCTCCTGGGTTTTTTACAGAGTTTTCCCCCTACAGAGGTTCAGACAGGAGGAGAGAGAGAGAGCACGGGGGAAACACAGACATAACGGGCTGGGAAAACATGAAACAACCACAAAGGGAGACGAGGGCTCATAAATACATAGAGGGCACACAGGGGGAAGAGAGAGCACGGGGAGAACTTAGACATAATGGGCAGGGGAAACATGGAATAAAACATAAGGAGAGACGAGGGCTCACAGATACACAGAGGGGCACACAGGGGGTAAAAGCCATGAAGGGAAAACACTTAGGGAACAACACAACAGGGCAACTCAGAAAACATGGCCTAAGCAAGGAACAAAATACAAACATACAAGAAAACTAAGAACACTGGGCCAACATGGCCCAGGACCATGACAGCTACTCTGTTTATGTTCTTTTGAATTTACTGTTTAGCCATTCTAAATAAGGAAACTCCAAAATAAAAGTCCTACTTGGCATAGTGTGGGGCCAAGTTACAGTTACTGAATTGCTTGGAAGACTTCTGCATTATCAAGCACACAAAGACGATAAAGTTGTACAAAAAGTAAAGCACTAATGAGTAGATTGTAGATGGTGTGGTAATGCCACAAGCAGAGCAAGGGGGTACAGTGAGTTGCAAAACTCGAGGTTAGATCCAATGCCTTGAATGTGGACATCTGCTGCTTTTGCTGTTTTGATTCGTCATTCACAATGAAAGCCATTTAAGCTTGTCCAATGCTTTAACTATGCTTGGTATTTTTTTGAACAACAGGGAGGCTTGTAATAATGAAACCTGCCAGCTGTTGTACATTCAGCATTGAAAAATAAAGGTTTGTTCATGGTGGGCAAGAGCTGATCATTACTTCCAAAATTCTCCCATTATTTGTCCACTTCGGACCCCTAATAGAGACACGGGTCACACTGGGCAGTCTTACACTATAGTAAGTGAACCTGCCTTAAATAGATAACACTTTTTTTTACTTTTAGCACACAGCACTAACTTACTGCTTTTAGGAAAACAGAAAAAAACTGATTAACGCAATACTAATTTTCTGCTTTAAGTAGTATAGTTTAAAAAAAAGGTTTGTGTGTGTGTGTGTATATAAACTGGGTTTTAGAAAACAGTTTTAGTTCTGTATCTCTTTTACTGGAGGAATGCATTATTATTCAATCAGTATAAGCATTCTGAACATCATAAAATATATACAATTTATCTTGGTTATTACATAAATGCATGCTGCACCAGCTCATTGAAAGTACTTTTTCAGAATGCCATACTTTTCTATTATGCATACCTAGATACATAAAATAGTTGTATTCTTTTACTATGACTTTCTCTCTGAACTTTCAGGATAAGTGCTACATCACAGGCAGCACAAAATGTAAAGACTATTAACTAAGATGGCCACTGTTAGTGTCAGTGTCTTTTCTCCAAATACTTTTTAACAAGCTTCCCAAAGACCTGTAAAACAATATGACATTGTTAGGAGACACATATGGTGAGAACAGATAGAGCTGTGGATAAACAAGCTCAGTGCCATGCTCCAGGCTAAGTAGAAAAAAGATCAGAGCTACAGGGGATTTGACAAAGGAAAATTCTAAATAAAGCAGTTAAAAGGTGTTTTGGGGTTTGCCTCTTCTGTTTTGTAACTTTTTTGCTATGTTTAGCCATTATTGATTATTGACAGTAAAAAATATTGGAAGGAACGCCACAGGACAGACCTTCAAACTCCTAGCATCTACAAGATAGATGGGCAGAATTTTTCTTCATATATTTTCAGTTCCTTGGTGATGCATACTACACAATGTACCTTTTTTATTGCTCATCTGGTCTTATTATGCATAAGCTGAACATGACCTGCAAAGCCAATCATAATAGTATTAATTACTCAGTTTCCCACTGTTGAATGCAAAACTCAGTTTACTGTTTAAAACTTTTTCCACAGATACAAAATCTGGAAAGCGCAGGTGTGAGTGTTAGTTCGGGCAGTGAGCCTTCAGCTATCAATTCAATTTTATGTATATAGTGCCAATACACAACAAGGGTTGCCTGAAGGTGCTTTATTTTCGAAGATAAAGAGAGAAGACCAATAATCAAACTGTCCCCTGGAGCAAGGACTTGGTAACACTTGAGCAGTGAGGCTTCTGTCGCATGTGGTTGGAGGGGCAAGGAGATCACAACCCTTCCCTGTGGAACCAGCTTCTAATTTGGGGTGAGGAGAAAGGTAAGGTCTCTGCTTTTAAGATATTTTAAAAACTTTTCCTTTGTTAAAGCCTATGATCAGGGCTCATTCAGGTGATTCTGAAAGGCTAGGATTGCTGGAGGATTTATTATGCAAATAGTACTCATCAGCTCCCATCTTTTTACTCCCAATGGATTTATATGCAACTATCTCATGTCATTAATTTTTATGTACTCTCTTTCAGTTTGTGGGTGTTTTTTGTATCCTATGTGCTTATCATTGGCTTCCCCTCCCCATGCCTTGTTCTGATGGGAGATCTTTTCCTGTTAAACAGAAAGATCAATTCTTCCTCCCTACTGTTGCCAACTAATTGCTCATTAGAGATTTTCAGATTGTTAGCATTATCTTTCTAATACTGTAGGTGAGGAAAATGTTTTTAACTGGCACTTTACAAGTAAAATTTAATTTAAATGACTATTACTCTGAAGGTTGGGGTTAAAATTAGTATATTCCATCCATCAATCTATCTTCTACTGCTTATCCAGGGCTGGGTTGTTGGGGCAGCAAAGAAGGCCAGACCTTCCTCTCCCCAATCACCTTTTCAGGCTCATCTCGGCAAATACTAAGGTGTTCCCTGGCCAGCCAAGAGGTGTAATCTCTCCAGCTTGTTCTGAGCACACCCCTGGGCCTCCTCCCAGTACAACATACCTGGAACATCTAACCCAGCAGGTATCCTAGTCAGATTCCTGAACCACCTCAACTGGCTCCTTTCGATGTGGAAGAGTGCTCGGACTTCCTCCTGAATTGTTGAACTCCTCACAACATTTCTAAAGGAGAGGCCAGCCCTGACTGACTCTCTCCTTTCAGTTATTGTGATATGACCAGTGTTGGGTAAGTTACTTTAAATTAGTAACTTAGTTACATTACTAGTTACTTCTATCAAAAGTAACTCAGTTACTTCAAGTTACTTGTTACTTTCAAAGCAACTAGTTACTAGGGAAAGTAACTTTGGTTTTACTCAAAATTCTCTTGTCAATGTGTTGCTTCCGTAACTGGATACCCAGCAAGATTGCCAGTCTTCTAGCTTGCTTACTTGCCACAAGTGCACTGTGCCACCTACCAATAGAAAGGAAAAGATAATGTGCATATTTCCATGAGAGAAATCCCACGACTGGACCGTCGTTGACCGCCACCATGATTCTAGCCTACGGCGTCATGGGCGCTTTTTACATCCAACACAAAAACTGCAGTCGTGGTGCTTTGATTGTACTCAGAACTCGGAAATTCTGCCTTCCGAATAGGAAGATGTAGGTAACACCAGACTGCAGATGACATGCATACAGGGCTGGACTGGGACAAAAAATCGGCCCAGGCATTTTGACTAGAGACCGGCCCACCATTATAGGAAAAATCATAAAGCCGTTGAATGAAAACAAACGCTGTTGTGACAGTGATGTACAGGGTGGGCCATTTATATGGATACACCGTAATAAAATGGGAATGGTTGGTGATATTAAAGTCCTGTTTGTGGCACATTAGTGTATGTGAGGGTCAAACTCCTCAAGATGGGTGGTGACCATGG
This sequence comes from Copadichromis virginalis, assembly GCF_057382275.1. NCBI lineage: Eukaryota > Metazoa > Chordata > Actinopteri > Cichliformes > Cichlidae > Copadichromis > Copadichromis virginalis. Next base: position 41,991,679 of record NC_140639.1, read on the forward strand.
TGGCCATTTAGAAGTCGGCCATCTTGGATACAACTTTTGTTTTTTTCAATAGGAAGAGGGCCATGTGACACGTCAAACTTATTGGTAATGTCACAAGAAAAACAATGGTGTGCTTGGTTTCAACGTAACTTTATTCTTTCATGAGTTATTTACAAGTTTCTGACCACTTATAAAATGTGTTCAATGTGCTGCTCATTGTGTTGGATTGTCAATTCAACCCTCTTCTCCCACTCTTCACACACTGATAGCAACACTGCAGGAGAAATGCCAGCACAGGCATCCAGTATCCATAGTTTCAGGTGCTGCACATCTCGTATCTTCACACCATAGACAATTGCCTTCAGATGACCCCAAGGATAAAAGTCTAAGGGGGTCCAATTGGGAGACCTTGGGGGCCATTCAACTGGCCCACGACAACCAATCCACTTTCCAGGAAACTGTTTATCTAGGAATGCTCGGACCTGGGACCCATAATGTGGTGGTGCACCATCTTGCTGTTGAAACCAAGCACACCATTGTTTTTCTTGTGACATTACCAATAAGTTTGATGTGTCACATGGCCCTCTTCCTATTGAAAAAAACAAAAGTTGTATCCAAGATGGCTGACTCTTAAATGGCCACCATGGTCACCAGCCATCTTGAGAAGGTTGCCCCCTCACATATACTAATGTGCCACAAACAGGACTTTAATATCACCAACCATTCCCATCTTATTACGGTGTATCCATATAAATGACCCACCCCGTGTACTTTTTTGATGGTATATATGTATCAATCTATCAATCGTTTGTAGTAAGATTCAGATAATTCTTTTTTAAAAGCTAGACATTTTAAATGAGAATAAGAAAGAAAAGTATTTCTTTGTGCCCCCTTTTCCCTCTTAATGCCCTACCTGGCCCCCCTGGCAAAACTTTGCTAGACGCGCCCCTGCACAGTTACCAGCTGTCAGCTACTTAGAAAAGGATCCTGGTGTTATTTGTCTCTCAGAAACAGTTCATAACTTCCCTTCAACTCATTCATGTCACGTAAAAGGTAAACCGCTCTGATGATTCAGTAAGGACATCTCCTGGTTTCATCTTCATGTTTCCCTCTCACCAGATAACCAAACCGATATCATGACCAGCAGCTTTTACGGCTGTGGCTCCAGCATACATCAGCTGATACTAGAAAGTAATATTAAATAAATTCTAAAAAAAGCTGATCAAGCTTAAACGTGCTGCTGTTGTTTAACGCGACCTCCACTGGTTCCTTCTTACTGGCGCAAAGTGAGCGATAAACAAACAAGAGAGACGGGACTTGCGACAGAAAAGCCGATCAGCTGATCATTGGAGGAGGAGAGAATCAGAGAAGAAGAGGCGGCTGTGCAGCAATGACACAGAATAACTCCAGCTTTGTGTCTTTTTCATTGTAGCTGAAGTAGCAGAAACAAAAAAATCTAATATGCCCAACTCATTTAAGCTGCATTAAAATTGCAGTGAGAGAGGGATGGATTAGGGCTGAGGAGAGCTGTACACTGAGGTCATCTGGGGTCAGTGGAACCCTAATACATGCTCCAAATAAGCTTAAGTAATCAATTGGCCTTTAGACCTCTGTAGAATACAGCAACAAATGGGCCCTTAGCTTCACAAAGAGCAAAAATGTTAGATTATCGGCTTGCAGCCACTTCGTTCTTTTCAGGAGAAAACAAGGACTTCAGAATCTTAAATCAATAGTTAATTATCTTTCACATAAACATAAATACAGTTCTAGTTATCGACAGCAACAGCACTCGACCAAAGTCAGTCTGCTGTGCTTTTCCTTACAAGTATTTTTCATTGTCACTTTTATTTTTCTTAAGAAGGCAAGGTTAAGCTTGTGTGTGCATCTCAGTATATGTTAGTCTCTTACTAAATATCTGATTCAGTGGCAAGTACAGCATTGAAATCTAAGTGGTTATAAACACATCATGTCTTTAATGTTTCCCTGAGTGGAATCTAGTACAAAGCCGAGTGTAGTATCTGACTTTATCATGTACAATGATTACATGCAGCACTGAAAAAGAAATAAATCTATCTGCTGTGAACAGTGCTCCAGCATGTTCCACTTAAGTTTTATTTATTTGTTGGAAGCAATGCATGATTTTTCAAGTTTATTTGTTTATTCTCAATCTGATTACATCAGATTTAAATTAAACATATTTTCAGTTAATTTTTACAGTTTTTCAATAGGAAAAAAATACATGTGGAAGTCAATGGATTGTGCATGTATTTTACACAGTAGCACAACTTTCTGTGGAAATATTTGTAGATGCATGTATATCAGCGTTAAATTATTGCATTACTATAAACTGCATTTTTAGAAAATTTGGGTAAAGCAATTTTGTAAAAGTTCTTGTGTTTTGTTTACATCCCTTTAAGGGTCTATTGCAGTTTAGGGCTTGGTTTTTGGGACTCAATTACATTAGGGTTTTGGTAAAGGCAAGTTTTTGCAATCTTGGGAGTAGGATTTCAAACAAAAATGTATAATAGTTCTACATTCTTGAAATACATTTGTCATTGCATAAAAAATCAAAGACTAGTTTTGAATGTTAAATGACTTTACTCAATTAATAAATGATCCATATACACAGGAATGAATAACTGCTGTCATTACATGTGTATTTAAACAGCAGGAGCCTTCAGTTAACTAAACATCAAAAGTATTTTACATCTTTAAGCTTCAACCAATGTGCTTAGCTTTAAAAATACCCTTACTATAACTACCTCATACATTTTATTTTCAGCAGTTAAAATAATATGGCGTAATTTTTGTGCCACTATTCTGAGCACACCCAAAAAAAGAAAATTTGCACATGCAAGTGTTGCACTTTGGGAAGAAATTTATTTTAAGCGAAGAAAAGCTAAATTTGATTGAACAAAATTCATTGCTGCATGCAAAAAGTGTATTTAAGTGTTTGCTATTACAGGGAGTGCAGAATTATTAGGCAAATTAGTATTTTGTCCACATCATCCTCTTCATGCAAGTTGTCTTACTCCAAGCTGTATAGGCTCGAAAGCCTACTACCAATTAAGCATATTAGGTGATGTGCATCTCTGTAATGAGAAGGGGTGTGGTCTAATGACATCAACACCCTATATCAGGTGTGCAGAATTATTAGGCAACGTCCTTTCCTTTGGCAAAATGGGTCAAAAGAAGGACTTGACAGGCTCAGAAAAGTCAAAAACAGTGAGATATCTTGCAGAGGGATGCAGCAGTCTCAAAATTGCAAAGCTTCTGAAGCGTGATCATCGAACAATCAAGCGTTTCATTCAAAATAGTCAACAGGGTCGCAAGAAGCGTGTGGAAAAACCAAGGCGCCAAATAACTGCCCATGAACTGAGAAAAGTCAAGCGTGCAGCTGCCAAGATACCACTTGCCACCAGTTTGGCCATATTTCAGAGCTGCAACATCACTGGAGTGCCCAAAAGCACAAGGTGTGCAATGCTCAGAGACATGGCCAAGGTAAGAAAGGCTGAAAGACGACCACCACTGAACAAGACACACAAGCTGAAACGTCAAGACTGGGCCAAGAAATATCTCAAGACTGGTTTTTCTAAGGTTTTATGGACTGATGAAATGAGAGTGAGTCTTGATGAGCCAGATGGATGGGCCCGTGGCTGGATTGGTAAAGGGCAGAGAGCTCCAGTCCGACTCAGACGCCAGCAAGGTGGAGGTGGAGTACTGGTTTGGGCTGGTATCATCAAAGATGAGCTTGTGGGGCCTTTTCGGGTTGAAGGTGGAGTCAAGCTCAACTCCCAGTCCTACTGCCAGTTTCTGGAAGACACCTTCTTCAAGCAGTGGTAAAGGAAGAAGTCTGCATCCTTCAAGAAAAACATGATTTTCGTGCAGGACAATGCTCCATCACACGCGTCCAAGTACTCCACAGCGTGGCTGGCAAGAAAGGGTATAAAAGAAGAAAAACTAATGACATGGCCTCCTTGTTCACCTGATCTGAACCCCATTGAGAACCTGTGGTCCATCATCAAATGTGAGATTTACAAGGAGGGAAAACAGTACACCTCTCTGAACAGTGTCTGGGAGGCTGTGGTTGCTGCTGCACGCAATGTTGATGGTGAACAGATCAAAACACTGACAGAATCCATGGATGGCAGGCTTTTGAGTGTCCTTGCAAAGAAAGGTGGCTATATTGGTCGCTGATTTGTTTTTGTTTCGTTTTTGAATGTCAGAAATGTATATTTGTGAATGTGGAGATGTTATATTGGTTTCACTGGTAAAAATAAATAATTGAAATGGGTATATATTTGTTTTTTATTAAGTTGCCTAATAATTGTCACCTGCACACACAGATATCCCCCTAAAATAGCTAAAACTAAAAACAAACTAAAAAAAACTTCCAAAAACATTCAGCTTTGATATTAATGAGTTTTTTGGGTTCATTGAGAACATGGTTGTTGTTCAATAATAAAATTATTCCTCAAAAATACAACTTGCCTAATAATTCTGCACTCCCTGTATCTATACACACACACACAATAGCAGCCCCTCTCGCTCAGTTTTTGCATTTGTGTTGCTTGCGCTCTCTCTTTCTGCCCGTGCGTTCAACTCTTTCTGTACACCGTTATATTTGTTCCACAAAACCAACCAATCACAGACTTGGATGCAAAAAAAAATCTGATTGGCTGTTTTGGTCTCCAGTCAGCTCGAAATGACGAAATGCAATATCCCAGAATGCATTTCGTCCAAAACTCAAATGAGGCAGTGGCGGAGGAGCAGTAGTGATGGGATTTCCGGCTCTTTCGGCTCCGAACCGGCTTTTTAGGTCGTTTTGTTGCTTTAGTTAATTTATTATTAACAACAATATAAAATTATGCACAAAAGGAATTACTAATGTAAAAAAAAGTGGTTTTATTTATATATGTTTATATATAAATATATACGGTGGTCCCTAGAGACAAAGCACGTACAAACTTCAAAACACATTTCTAGCATTAACTGAACTTCCAAAACAGCTACCTAGATCACTTAAATTACACATTGAAAGCATATGTGTTTTGTTTGTATATTTATACACAAGCACTCATATATATTCAAACAATTCAAAAAAATGTTCATTTACCTGTTACTACCACACACCAAATCTGGTCGTTGGTACTTCCTGGCTTGTGTAGCCACTAGGTAACAAAAGCTCAACACTGCGCCCAGCATCCTGGAGCACTTCTGTTGTCTTTTGTACGTGTTTTGGAGTTTTTATGTGCTTCTGAGTTTTTACGTGTTTTGGAGTTTGTACGTGCTTCAGAGTTCGGACGTGTTTTGAAGTTTGTACGTGCTTTGTCTCTAGGGGCCACCGTAAATATACTTTTATTTATTCACTCCACATAAAATGTAATAAATAAATCATATAATACAAAAACCAACTATTCACATTTTGACATTTAACTATTTAAATTTTCAGTTTTTTCCTTTTAAACAAATTTAAAGTGAAACAACACAAAACACTGCAAACCACAACACAATTAAATATAAATGAAAATATGAAAACAAAAAGAACATGCACATTCTCTGTCATATGGGTCTGCCTGAATAAACTTTCTGTATCCTTTATCATCCTCAACTGAAAATAGTTGTGGATGATTACTATACCTTTCTAATGAGACGTTGTTGTCCCTGGCTCTCTTTCTCTCTCTTTCCCTCCCGCTCTGTTCCTGTGCTACTGCGAGTGTAACTACCGCCCCTCCCCCTCTGGGAAGAGGGGGGAGTGGAAAAAAAGTGCAAGAGAGAGAGGGTCGAGAAAAAGAAAAAAAACCCCAAGGCTGGCATTAAGGAGCAGGCTCGTGATAAGGAGTCGGCTCGCGTCGTTCAAGTCAAAGACCCAGCTCTAAGAGCCATTTTGTTCGCGACTGACACATCACTAGAACGCATAGTGGCAATTTGTTTATTGCCCACTTTGCGCCAGAAAGAACATCAGCTGATACTAGAAAGCGATATTAAATAAATTCCAACAACAGCTGACCAAGCTTAAACGTACTGATGCTGTTGTTTAGCGCAATATCCGCTGGTTTCCTGTTTCTGGCGCAAAGTGGTTGATAAACAAACAAGAGCAGGTTTACAGTGTGTGAATGTGTGTGTGAATGGGTGGATGACTGGTTGTGTAAAGCGCTTTGGGGTCCTTAGGGACTAGAAAAGCGCTATACAATACAGGCCATTTACCATATCTGAAGTTTACACAGCACCATTCTCGCCTGAAAATATCTTTAAAAGTTTATTTTGTGACGCAGAAAGAGTAATATTTCAAACTCCGCCACTCTGTGTTCCTCCGCCACTGCCTCGTTTGAGTTTTGGAAGAAATGCATTCTGGGGTATTGCATTTTGTCATTTCAAGCTGATTGGAGACCAAAACAGCAAATCTGATTTTTTTTTTGCTTGTAAGTCTGTGATTGGATGGTTTTGTGTCACAAATATAACGGTGTACAGAAAGAGTTGAACGCACGGGCAGAAAGAGAGAGCACAAGCAACAGAAATGCAAAAACTGAGGGGGGGGGGCTGCTATTGTGTGTGTGTGTGTGTGTGTGTGTGTGTGTGTGTGTGTGTGTGTGTATGGATAATAGCAAACACTGAACTAACCTGACTCTCAACATCAGCAAAACTAGGGAGATGATAGTGGACTACCGGGAACGACCAGTCAGAGAACACCAGCCCATCCACATCAACGGTGTCAAGGTCGAAAGTGTCAGCAGGTTCAAGTTCCTTGGAGTCAACATCACAGAGGACTTCTCCTGGACCCTTCACACAGACACTGCTATCAGGAAAGCTCGCCAGCGGCTTTATTTTCTGAGGAGGTTGAGGAAGTTTGGCATGAACGCCAACATCACCTCAAGTTTTTACAGGTGTGCAATTGAGAGCTTGCTGACGAGCTGCATCACAGTTTGGTACGGAAGCTGCTCTGCCAGCAGCCGTAAATCACTACAGAGGGTGGTGCAGGCAGCAGAGCACATCACTGGCACGAGGCTTCCTGCCACTCAGGACATTTATCTCCAGCGATACCTCCGTAAAGCACACAGCATCATCAAGGACCACAGCCACCCAGCACATCAGCTGTTCTCCTTGATACCATCTGGCAGACGTTACAACAGTCTGTCTGCTCGGACTACAAGACTCAAAAACAGTTTTTACCACCAAGCCATACGACACCTCAACCACAACACTTAAACATACACAACACAGTCCACAGGACGCACTCAGAAGCTACCTGCAGCTTCACAAGTACTCTGTTTAATCTGCACTGGTCACTCCACTTTATTGTTATTGATATTTATATTTAAAAGTGCAATACTGTAATTTTCTGCTGCTCATTCCTGTGCAATATCCCATCTGCCCTCCTGTAATATTTCTTTTGAAGATTTTCTTATTTAATCACTAGTGAACATATATTTATATTTATAGATACATATATATTTAGTCATCTTTTCTCTTTTACCACGTTTCTCTAATATTTTGCTCCTTACTTTTTTATTATATTTTATTACATTTTCTTCTACTGTATCATGCTGCTGAGTGACTGCTGCTCGTCAAACACATTTCATTGCAATATTGACCCTATAAAACTGAAAACTGAAATACATTTTTTGCACGCATCAATGAATTTTGTTCACTCAAATTTAGCTTTTCTTCACTCAAAATAAATTTCTTCTCAAAATGCAACACTTGCACCTGCAAATTTTTTTCCTCAAAATAGTAGCACAAAAATAACGCCATAAAATAATACATTATTGATATGTTCATGTCTTGAAATGATGATAATAATAATATATATTTGTTTTCGAAATGTTGAAGCTCTTTCTTCAGTAAAAAAAAAATATACAAAATCATATTTCAACAAACAAAACATACATTTTATTACATGAATATAGTAAGTATTCAACACCTCACATTGGAAGCTGCAGTTACTTCCAAAGAGGCTTATGAAGCACCAGTGTTTTTGAATATCTTTCCATGAGCTTGGCACATCCAGAAATTTGGATTTTGTCCCATCATTGTTTGCAGATTTGCTCAGCCTATAATCTGCTATTGTGGAGTCCTCCCTTTCAAGAACCTTCAGATTGTTTTGAGGCCACTGCAGTGTTGATGTTTGCTGTCAGAGGTTAACAGCTGAGATATTTGGTTCAAAGATTGAGATCCTACAAGGTTATCGCTGCTTAAGAATTTTTGCAATGTTGGCTCCATCTATTCTTCCCTTGCATTCTGTAACTGAAAAGCTTACCACTAGACTGATTGAACCACTGTCGTAGAGTTAGTGTACACAGTCCCATCCAAACACACCAAGAACTGTGAACCCCCCCCACACACACACACACACACTCAATGAGTATATAACTTAGGAACAACTTGTTAGACAATGTGGGTGTGGTTTCATACCACAGATAGTCCTCCATTGTATGACCAAGATTTAGCGTGTGAGTCAGCCCATAGTCCGAGCAAGAACTGTTTACAGATATTAGAAAATCAATTTTCTCATAGACTTCTAGAGGAAAAGAAGGCTTTCTGTAACCACAACTATCGCCATCTGCTGGCAAAATGTAGGTGGTTAGACGCTTGTGCATTGGCTTCCTTTTCCTTAACTGGAAGCTACATCCATGTTTTATTGTCTACAAACTCTGTCCAGAGGCATACCAACAACACCTACAACAAGTATACATGTTATGCACCTAAAACAACATAAAAGCTGGCCAAAAAGGGAAGGTACAGAGCTTCTTCCAGACCATGCATAAGTTTAAGGGTTGAACCAAAAGGTAAATGAAGTTGTATTTTGAACTGTGGCTCATGCAAAGACACAATATCCTCAACAATTTCAGTAAATCATCTAATCAGCTTTAGTGAGTTTCAGAACAAAAAGACTCATCAACAATGACATAACACCTACCCAAAAAGTAAGTGAAAAAAGTCAATATTGAAAATAAATCATAAATAGATATTTTTTAAAAATACATTACAGTCTCCTTAGCCTACGAGAAATTTCTGTGCATTTATTAACCTTAAAGAAAACAGAAAAAAGCCAAGCCAACAAGCTTTTGATACCTTTTCTGGTGTCCTCATGTGAGCTCCTACTTAATTGGGTAGCTCGCAGACACCCCTGACTGCCGATGCCTCTTGCTTCTTCTACACTTTTCCAGCGTCTGCTCATGGGCTCAGCTCTCTTTGATCCCTTAGGGCTGTTTGCAGTGATCACTCCCTGTGCTCTTATCTTCTTCACGGTATGTTTTTAGAAGAAGTGAAAAAAGCTTACGCTGAAGTAAACTGCATTTTAACATCTCTCAATAATATTTATTTTCTGTTTAATATACCAGGTGACTATGTTCACTGTCTTTTGTCATCATCAACTTTGTTAGATGTCACATTTGCATGGCAGCCACTCAAATGTATCTAATTAACAACCAGTGCTGTGAACTTTATCTGCACTCAAAGAGACAGTGGGATATCCAAACACCTTTCATTTGGAGCAATTCCTTTTAAACATTAGAAAATTAATTTGATCCTCAACACATCACAACACAACCTGCAGGAATGCTGATCATTAATCATGTTGCACTTTTAAGTTTAGTTGAAAAGAAGACGCCAATGTAGACACAGGAAACACCATCAGGTAGGATATACACACGGTAACTTTATTGAACTAGCTTGTGGTGAAACAGAAGGTAGCAAGGTTCCCTTGCGCTATAAATATGAACACCAGAAGAGTTGAGGTAAAAGCAAACCGAATCAATAAACTAAAAGGGAAAAACCAGCACAGAAGAAGCACAGAACATGGCAGTTGGGATAGACTACAGCGCCCTCTTCTTCTTGTTCTTGGTCCCCCCCATGTCATCCCGAATCCTTAAAATGCCTCTGGGGTGTGTGGGGTGGAATATTGACGATATATTTCACCCAGCGCTAACAGTAAACACATAGAAATGCAGTTTCTGTTCATGTATATATATTTACTACTGTTATTAAACTTATACATGTACATGTTAATATAAAGGCATTTAGAGTGGCAGTAAATTTGCAGACTGTAAACTTGAAGGCAACACTTTCCTTTTTACCTATTAATGGGACTAGTAGGGAAATGCTGGAGACTGGAGTTTGTTTCTGTGGCATTAGGTAATGTATAATTTCTTGAATATGCGTATGTGCTTTAATTAAGTGGTATTTTACACAGTTACATGGGGATATATTCATTAGGGGAAAGTCTGCCCAGTGAATAAATGACTTAAGATTTTCTACTTTTAAAAAAGAGAGTAAAGAATTTGCTGACCAGCACTTGCAGCACATCAAAAACATTGCCCCAAAGGCTTAAGCAAGCTTGATGAACAAGACATGTTGTTTGGTCTTTCCCTTGCCAAAAGTGAATAAGTAATTTTATGTTGGTTTAAGGTTAATATAAAACTTGCTTTTTACTTCTGAAAGGGTTTCTGTAATCATTATCAGCCATCATTGGTTGCTGCAAGGTAAATCAAATTCAAAATCAAAATCATCAGGGAAAAGGTGGAATAAGCAATTTTATTTCATTTTAATTTATATATCCCTTCATCTTTTTTAACATCAGTCACAATGGTCATATGAGCCAACCACTTAGCAACAGTGGAAATTTGTTTTTGAACAATTTCACTCCTGAAATAGCACTTTCCTGCCCTTTGGTTAGTCACTGAAATCTTCACTTATTTCTCTCGTCCCCCAGATTAGTCACAGCAGGTGCCTGTTTTACTTTTGTTAGGCAACAGAGAACAGACTCTCCAGGTCCGATGAATAAAAGACCTGCTGGGGTTCTGATCCTCATGGGTTGCAGACTTTCCCCCAGTGAATGCACACCTCATGGGTATGTGTGCACATACCTGTGTGAGAGTGTGTTAATGGATAGTATCCATACACACCATTATAGTAGCCAGGAGATTAGGTTTCCTTGGAAGTTCTTGCACACATACGATAAGATGTTCTCCTTTGCTGTCTTCACGTTTTGTGCATACTGTTGCTTTCTTCGGGACACTGCATGTAATGTTTTATTTATTAATTTTTTACTTTTTTTAAGTTTATTTTTTTAAATATTTTCTAAAATTTACAAACTTCTAGAAGAACATGCCAAAACATGTTTTCTTTCCTTTTTTTCATCCAATTTTTAACATGGTGATGTCAAATTCTGTAGGTAATCATGTTCAATGACCTACATTTTTAGGTCTGTAGTTGCAGACAGTTAAGTTTGCTAGCTGCAGAAGCAAGACTTGCTTTTACAGGGACTTTGGCACCACTCTAGTAAAATTTGAGCTTTTGCTTCTTTTATTCACTCATGCATTCTTGCTCTGCATGTTTGGCCACTTTTCCTGTGCTGCGTCATATTCATTGACTTTTAGGCTCTTAAAATGGAACTTTTTAAAACACAGGCTTCAGCTAGTCTGAATGTGTTTTGACAGCATTTCATGTTGAAATATTTACATAATACTTCTAATACCCATCCTGCCTCCTGTGTACAGTCCCAGCAACACTCAAGCACATCTTGGTTGGTTGCTGGACTAGCCTTACTCAGGGCAGATACCCATGAAGACACAACCTGTCATGGTCTACGGTGGGTGGCTGGAGTTTCCATTAGGCTCCTGAACTGACCTGGGATCCGCCCCTGGGCAGGGCCAGCTCCTGCACACCTGGAGCCTATTGCAGGCAATCAAGCCAGAGGGATTTAAACCACACATCGATGTTCATTCATTGCCAGTTCGTCATCAACACATGTTGGTAACAGGCCGTGTACGTTAAATTCTTGCTGTGATTTATCCTGTTAAACACGACTCTCTTGTACTACAGTTGCTGTACCCACCCTGGCTCACACTCCACCTCCGGACTCAGGATACCTAGTGATCATTCTGGAAATCCCTCTGCGCCTCACCTGCCTGCCCTCCTGCCATAACACTCCATCTGGAGCCCCGGATCTCAGGTCAGCTTTTCCACGCCACTCAGCCTCCCCTGGATCTTCATCACCCCCCTCTCAAACACTCCAGGTCCCTAACTGCAAGTAAGAATTGCCGCTCTTATACTGGCCACTTCTGAGCTGCCTTCACTACCTGCCTAACTCCTATATCCTCTTCCCTCAGTGTGACTGTTCCCCACTCAGCCCCGTTCCGCATCTCAGGCCTCGTTCCCTCGCCCTAGCCACGTTCCCCAGGGCACGCCACACCAAGGCTCCACGTCTCGTCATTTTCTGTCTTTGTCACGTTTTTTCCCTTGCACTTAACCGTAATAAACTGTTAAATCATCTACTGTCTCCGCTCTGGGTTTCTGCACCTGAGTCCTATTCGGTACCGGCCATCCCTCACCGTGACACAACCAGGTCCTCAGGTGTCTAGCTGAGAAAGTTGAGTGCAAAAGAAAATTCATCAACACTCAACCTTTCATGAACCAAGAGGAGCGTCAGTTTTCATCACCATTTGTCCAGGAGAGAGACAAGCCGAGGACAAGCCCCTCAACCCCGGACCTGGGCCCACTGAAGGTCGCCAGGGATTGGCAGATACAAGTGGACTTGGATCAGAGGCTAATTTTTCCCACAGAGATTGTAACAACTACTCTGCGACCAGACCTTGTCCTTTGGTCTGACTCCCAAAAACTTGCATACGTTATTGAGCTGATGGTACCCTGGGAGGAAGCAACACTCAAGAATTTGAGTGCCAACTTGGCAGCTGAGGCAGAGGACTGGAAGAGGCTGGAGACACACGCCCAGGATTGATCAACCTGTGGTGGTTGATCAATCCTGGGCGTGTGTCTCCAGCCTCTTCCAGTCCTCTGCAGGGGGTGTCAAAAGGGTAAAACATAACATTTGAAATTTTGCTGGTTGACTGATACAGCTGTCTCAGGGCCTCCTGGGGACTGTGCAGTGGTAGTGAAACCAAAAAGAGGAATGAAAGAAAAGGAGGCCAGTGTTCCGCTCTTCTCCCCTCTGCTCTTCTTCCCTTTTCTCGGAGGCAGTGGGGAGGTAGAGCGTACAGCCCAATCCGGTGGGGAGGTATGGGAAGCTAGATCGGGCGCCCCCCTTCCAGCTCTCCTCTCTGCTCTCTCATATCTTGTCCCTTTTGTCTTACTTCTCTCCATCACCTTTTCTATCCCTTTGAAGAAGTGAGGCTCCATAAATGTTAAAGAGGTAAGTATTACTTCTCAGTTATAGTGAATAGATAGAAGAAAATAAACTGTAGAAAACTAAAAAGAAGAAAGAAGAATTGAAATAACAATTTAACATAAACCAGACACACTCTGGGGCCTGATTAACCCTTTCAGGGCTTCCTTGGATGAGGGTGTCTAGTGTTAATTGCTGAAACACCTGATGAATCCAAGGTCCACTACTAACGATGTGTCCCAAATTTTAATATGATAAGTTAGATTAGATCTCTAATTCCTAAACCTAACCAAGGAAGAAAACATGGCAGATTAGCCTTGACCGAAAGTTGAGGCACACAATGATGTGTGCCGCTGGTAAATTTCCTGGGCTGCCTTTCCCCTCATAACAGTCATCTCTCAAGATCCCTCAAATTTAAAGCAGTGCAATATCAGGGATTGTAACATCTAGTCCTTTTACTGAATTACTCCCTATGGCAGAATTTCAGCTTTAGCGGAGAATAACAACAAATGGTGCTACCTTTGCTTTTTTTCACAAATCTCCCACATATTAAACTTAAAAATTAGGATCATTTGATTCAATAGAAAAAAGCAAAAGTCTTGAGTTGCCCCTTATTTCTTTATATTTTGCTAGGGAAATGGGAAATAGGTGCCGCGATTTCTTAAAATGCCCAAACATACTTGCAAACACAATAAATAAGGGAAAAACAGAATTTATTCTAACAAGCAAGAAAGCCAATCTTTGGTACGCCATGACTTTTTTCCTCAGAACAGCCTGACTTTTCTTAGGCATTCAAAGCTCTCTTTTAGATGTTGGTTTCCTTTTTTTCTGTTTTCTGTCAAGATGATCCCAAACTACTTCAAAAAAGTTGAGGTCTGGGCTCTGGAGACCCGTGCATGACTGATAGAGTTCCATTGAGTGTTTCTCTATCCAAGTGTGCTGTTACTGTATTGGCAGTGTGTTTGGGATCATTGTCATGTTGAAAAATGAAGCCATTCCAGTTGCTGTTACATGATGGTACTAGTCTGTGTTCATAATTTCATCAGTTTTGACAAGTTCTCCAACATAACTCGCTGAAATGCATTACCAAATTATGAGAGAGTCACCACAATGTTTTATAGATGGCTGTAGACACTGTTGTATCTCTCTCTGGACCTCCATTTGAACCAAAACTTATTGAACGAGGTCTTTTGGAGCAATGAATTTGGATTAATTGCTCTGCAGGACTTGGCAGCCCAGTTTTTGTGTAATTTGGTATTCTGCAGCCTTTCCCCCCCCTGTTTTCCTTCCTTAAGAATAGCTTCTTGAGATCATGTCTGATGAGCCTTTAGCGAACATTAGCTGGATTAGGACCAGATGCATATCTGAGGTCCTGTCTAAGGATATTGCTTTCAGATACTATTCACCTACTGTGGATATTTTTTCAAGCCTGGAACTTGAAATTAAATGCAGTTTTGGTAATGCCTGAAATAACTGTTCACATAATTGCATGGAGGGGTGTTAAGATGCTATGTGCTATGGTGAATTCTTCTATTAGAGTGCCATTGATTTTTTTTGTCATTACACCTCTAAGGTCTTAACCACTCAGAGTTGACTGTAATCAGCTTTTCTGGAGCCAAAAACTTTCCAATGTTAAACAAGAAAACCAGGGCTCTGTTCTGGAGAGTAGATTTAACAGCTGCTTGTTGGGCTTTCAAGTTATTAAGCGAGGTCATAGAATATTAAAGACTTTGTAAAAGTTTCTTTTAAGAACTCTTGCATAAAATATGGATGATCACAGAAACAAAGTACTTTTCCCTTCACCTTTTACCAGTTTTGAGCGTCTTTGAGAGTTCCAGTATACATAAACATGAGTTGAACTATGCTTTGACATCTCTGCCCTGTCATTGTTCTCCCTTTCCTCATTTTTTGCCGGGTTTGTTTCATGCTAATCACCTGCACCTGTTGAGAGGTGCTGCCCCTGCCACTCCCTATCCTTCTACACATGTCAGCCCCCCATTGAGTCTGTCGCAGCATAAATGCCGTGTAGAAAAATTATGTGGGGAACAATGAGGCATTTTTGCATAACTTTTTTATTTTGTTTCTTTTTGCTGACTTGAAATACAAAAATCCTAGTTTTGCTGTTAAGGAATGTGGGAACATTACAAAATCAAATTTGAGAGTTTAATCAATGTGTTACCATCATTAAAATCTGTGTACTGTCCACCAACCTCCAGTATTATACTTTTTTACTCCAAACACAGATCCAGTACCAGCTTTCCCCCCCCTTTTTTTCATCCTTTGAAATAATGAGACAGACTGCTGATGCAGTCCAGATGATGTACTTTGTTGTCTTGTTCCGGGATCATTGGGGAAATGATTCTCTCCCTTGCCCGGATCACCAGAATGACCCATCTGTCATTCTGCATGCTCCCCCATCGTATGCAATTAGTGAGAAATTGCCAAGAAAGCAGGATCTGCATTAATCTTCAACAGATAATCAAAAGTCTTTTGAAGTGTAATGAGGAGACAAACGTGATTGTGGACAAAGACTGTTATCTCCAAACCACTTATGATCTATTTATTCAGTCCTCCTACATTAAGGACAAAATAAATTATCAGTGAATTTCAAATCAAGCATATGATTTGGTTAGATTGGTTCAGACCAGGTTGATTGTTGCCGGGAGATGGGATGCAAATCTTATCCTTGTTTACTATTGTAATCTTTTGTTCTTGTTTTGCGCTTATTCTCAGGCCCTCTTCCAGTTTCCTTCCTGATTTATCTTGAAGGTTTGTTACTTATGTGGCTTTCTTTCTTTTTAGCTTCCTCATTTTGTTTCTTTTCCTGGCCCAGTTCATTTCTAGAGTTCAGCTTTTCCTTATTATTCCTCTTCCTGCTGTGTTCTTTTCCCTCCTAAATCTTCAGTCTGCAGTTAGT
Source organism: Copadichromis virginalis (assembly GCF_057382275.1). Classification (NCBI taxonomy): domain Eukaryota; kingdom Metazoa; phylum Chordata; class Actinopteri; order Cichliformes; family Cichlidae; genus Copadichromis; species Copadichromis virginalis. Next base: position 42,007,698 of record NC_140639.1, read on the forward strand.
TCCTGTGCATTAGGTGTTTTTATGTTGTTACTTATTAATTGGCATAACTGGTCTTTTTCTGTCATTACTGTGGAGGGCTTTCCTAGTATCTTTTAAGTGCTGATTGTAATGTTTGACATCCCACTACCACTAGGGGAAAAATTATATTGCATAGGGCTGTATTTTACTGGGACACCAAATACTGATAATATAAGATATAAATTGTAAATCCAACAAATAATTGAGTAATAAAATCAAATAATTTTCTAATCCACTACTATAGTTCTGCTGAGCTTTTTTCTACTCAGGTCAGCAGAGGCAGGAGGACGTTAGTGAAACACAAATGACGGCATCGAAAAAAGAGGAAAAGGTTTATCCACATTTAAATCAAATATATAGATTTCTTTTTCATCTTCATGGAACAATTCTTTCACATCCATGCCAATAATTTCATTTTGCTGACATTTGTAAATCCTTAGATTGATTATTATTCTTTACACTGCATAGCCGGTGCTGAACAGGCCAATCACAACAGCTTTGGACTGCGGTGACCTGATCTGTAGTTAGATTTCTCGGGAAGTGTCAGGTTACAGCATAGTTTATGGCGTGGATTTCCATCTGCAGATAAATCAGGTGTCAGGTGTTGTCCGTATATATTTGCATTCATTTAAGTTGGACTAGACTGTGATGCAAACAGTTCAGTTTGCCAGGTGCATGCAACATTTATGACAGGTTTTAATGACAGCGCTGGTCAGCCTGCCTGCTCATTGTGCAGCAATTAAAAGTCAATAAAGGAGAAGAACAGACTAATAATGTTATAAGATAAAACAGATATTAACAACGTTTAAGGCGGGGGGACATAATTTGCAGTTGACAAAAGGTGATAAGTAAAAATATCTTTTTGCACTAATAGCAATATTATCATGTAGCGAGTTAAGTATTCTGATATTATTGTGTCACTGTTCAATTTGGCCTGCTGTTAGAGTTTCATGAACTTTATTCGTGTGACAAATCTCCATTTGAGAGCCTGTTGTGCATATTCATTCATACACTCTGACATCCATTTATTTACTCTCCGTTGAGCTGTTGAGAACCTTCCGCCGTTTCATTAACATCCAAGGCTGCTTTTGGATTTTCTGGCAAACCAATTCTCTGTTTAACAATGAGGTAATAACACAAGAAATCTGCACCTCTGGGAAAGCTTGTGCATTTCTGTGACATAACTTTTAGTTACTTACTAAATAAAGCTTAACAAATTAATGGCCAATTAACATAAACTTAACATAATACATATTAGATTCACTAATAAATAAGGGCGATCGTGGCTTAAGAGTTGGGAGTTCGCCTTGTAATCGGAAGGTTGCCGGTTCGAGCCCCGGCTTGGACAGTCTTGGTCGTTGTGTCCTTGGGCAAGACACTTCACCTGTTGCCTACTGGTGGTGGTCAGAGGGCCCGGTGGCGCCAGTGTCCGGCAGCCTCACCTCTGTCAGTGCGCCCCAGGGTGGCTGTGGCTACAATGTAGCTTGCCATCACCAGTGTGTGAATCTGTGTGTGAATGGGTGGATGACTGGTTGTGTAAAGCGCTTTGGGGTCCTTAGGGACTAGAAAAGCGCTATACAAATACAGGCCATTTACCATTTATTTTAATAATTAACTGATATTTACAATTGTATTATTCTTAACAGTAAAATAATGACTCACATTTAATTACCCAACAGTTTGTATTTATTAAAAATGGTGCTGCTAAAGTTTTAGCAGTGATAACAAACTTTGCATATTGCATAATGCGTATTGGAAGCTTCACACTAAAAAGCAAAATAAAGGGAATGAATTGACAGACTAGAATAATTTTTAGAACAGGCAAGGAAACATCAGTTAAAGAGCCAAAGAAAAGTATGGGAAGTGTGAGACTTTTTAATAAAAAAAATAGCACAGCAGAGAGGATAAAGTTCGTGAAGAAAAAAAGTAGAAAATAAGTGAGGACTGAGGTTTTTTTAATGAATAAAATGGTTATTAAAGTTAATTACAGTAGAATGAACATAAAACCTACCAATAAAGCAAAATGTGCATGCAGTGATACGAACAGTGATAATTTATAATCAGTATATAGCATTTTCCTCTAGGGTATTCCTGGAATAATGCCTACAGCAACCATGCAAATGTGATAATATCATGAAACAAATGTGTTTGCCAATGCATAAAAAGAGATTTGGACCGTAAAAAGTTTCCATTATCTTCTGCATGAATGACAGAATTTGGTGGAAACACTAGTGGATTTCTAGTTTCCCCAAATGCACATAAATTATTGAATTCAAATGAGTTTTCATTGAGGATATGATGAATATCAAACGTCATCAGAAGTCGTAATGACTCATCATTCATCTCTAGTTCACTGTGTGCATTCTTTGTGATTATCAGTGTAAACCAAAGATTGTTTTTATCCTATCTAAGGTGAGATATCACACCTGGCAGTTAGAAAGACCATTTTTTTCTTTAACTAATGGACAAAACTTTTTGCTTTTTTGCTTGAGATGACATCCCACTGTCTACCATTTCTGCCCATTATTTACAAGTCACTGTTTGGACAATAAATTGTGCTTCTCTTGCAGCTCCCACTGACCTCCACAGAAGATTAAAGATCCTCTAAGATCCTTCAGTTTGTTTCTGCGTGGGCACTCTGTCACACAGATACTTTTGTCATCATTATTGTTCAGCAGGATCACATCAGTCATGAGCGGAGGAACCCACACTCTTGACTGATCTGTCCAGCACTGAGCTGTCTCAATCCGGGCGCGGAAATGTGAGCTGGAAGTACCTGATCAAAGCTGTTGGGCCAACTTGAGCTCCATACATATTTGTGTGAAAATTCCCCAAATAACACACTTTAGTCTGGTTTCAATTATAGGGAAATTTAAAATGCTACTAATGATTTGCATTCATTCAAGTTAACAAATAATGAGGACTTTACAGGTGCAGTTAATCTATAATAAAGTCAATATTTGTGCATTTACTGTCTATGAGCCAAAAACTCCTCTCCAGACACTTTTTTTTTGCTATTTCTGGCTCTGTATGATGTCAGTTAGAGGGCACACAGCTTTGACAGTAAGCACAGAAGCCCAGTTCACCTGCTGTTCAAATCCTTTGGCCAACTACAGGGATTTGAACTGGGAATCATGCAGAGCTTACTCTATTAAAGTTCCCATTCAGGATTACAGGGTGTGGCATGCATCTGGTGTCTATCTCAGTTAACAATGGTGAAAGGCATTGTACACCCTGGATAGGCTGCTAGTTTATCACACACACAGAGACAGACAGCCATTTGTGCTCACATTAACACCTACATGTTATTATTAGTAATTAATTTAATTTCTGCAACTGAACAGTCACCATTTTCTCTATGATAAATATTCATTTTCTGGAAGTGCTTTTCTAATTCATCAGCTACAGTATATACAGTACAGTACAGCTCTGACTGATTTCTATAACATTATAAAAGGCAATGAATTCATTACCTTTATTCACTCTTTTGTATCAGTTACTGACATTGGTTACAATGATATAGGCCAGCGGTCCCCAACCCCCGGGCCTCGGACCGGTACCGGTCCGTGAGTCGTTTGGTACCGGGCCGCAAGAGTTGAGGCTCAGGTGTGAAATGTATAGTTTTCAGGGTTTTTATCGGTTTTCAGTGTTATTTTGTTATCGTTTTTATCGTTAACTCTGTTTTCCTGGGTCTTTTCATGTGTGTTATGAATAAATCTTCTTTTTTTCGGTACCGGTACTAGTTTTATTTTGTTGTATTTATCCGTGACACCTTAAAGGCCGGTCCGTGACAATATTGTCGGGCATAAACTGGTCCGTGGCGCAAAAAAGGTTGGGGACCGCTGATATAGACTAACAAATGTGTTTTATTATTGGTGGTTCCTGAAGAGACTCAGTGAACTAGTACAGTACTCGTTTATGGAATGTATCTAAAAAGTTAAAGATTTCCCTAATTGTATTTCAAGATGCAGAAAATCACAAAATTAAGTCTTAGAAGATATCTACTAGGATTATCAGACCAACTTAAAACAATTACGGTTGTTATCCCATAGACTAGGAAAGTCAGGGCCACATAAGGGTCCACTTTGATCTTAAGTGGGCTGAATGAGTGAAACTCTACTCTTTCCAGAAAGATGGTTAACTTCACATTTAATCCCCCAAACTATGTTATCCTCCTAAGACTTGAACTCTTTCATGGCATGCATTTTTAATTTCTCTTTGCTATTTGGACTGATTGGGACCTAATGAATGTAAAAACAAAGAATTACATGATTTTTTTAAACCTGATTTTTGTTTCTGAGAAAAATGAGATCCACATATGAGAACATTCGCTTTATTTCATTTCGATAGAACAGTGGCAGCATAATGTCCTCGTAAGTGGATATCAGGCTCTTGTAGATCAAAATTTAGTATTTTGGTCTAGACAACCCAAAATGTGATGTCCACATATGTGGACGGCAGGTCCTAGGAGGTTACTGTAGAATTAAGAATTGCAGTTTCACCTAAATATTTCTACCTAATAAATGTGTAAAATTACAGAAAGAAATTACGGGCCTCATATTTGGCAACCCTGCCATAGACTGTATAAGACAGCGGTCCCCAACCTTTTTTGCGCCACGGACCCTTTTATGCCCGACAATATTTTCACGGACCGGCCTTTAAGGTGTCGCGGATGAATACAACAAAATAAAACTAGTACCGGTACCGGAAAAAAGAAGATTTATTCATAACACACGTGAAAAGACCCAGGAAAACCGAGTTAACGATAAAAACGATAACAAAATAACACTGAAAACTGATAAAAACCCTGAAAACCATACATTTCACACTTGAGCCTCAACTCTCACGGCCCGGTACCAAACGACTCACGGACCGGTACCAGTCCGAGGCCCGGGGGTTGGGGACCGCTGGTATAAGACACTGACATAGCTTCTATGGTTGAAAAATAAAGCCACTGATGAATGAACTGAACCTGCATTCTATCTGGAGGCCCACAAGCAATGATAATTGTGGTTGCAGAAGGACTGAATAAAAAACAGTCTATTTTGTAAATAGCAATTATACCATGTTTCTAAATTGTTTAAAAATAAAAAAGATAATTGGCTAACAGTTTACCAATCTCAGCTCATTAGCTGATGAGTGAGTGGTTTCACTGTCAAATCCGCCCATGTAATCACACCAATATTTTTGCAACCAAGAAAAACTAATGTTGACGCTTCAGGATGAGAACTGAGAAGGCAATAGGTGATGCCATGGTAGCTATTTCCATCTGTTACTGTCTACAGCCCTTTTACAATAGGAATAATCCAGGTTGCAGCTTTATCTGAAACAACAAGTCCAAAGGGTGAGAGATTGAATTGTGTATTTATTGTTTTTTACACAACGTTTAAGGGTTAAAAGGTTTAAGGGTTTACTTTCTAGTAAAAAAAAGTAAAGATAACCAAAGAAAATTCAAAATTGTCCTAGCCTAACCTACCTGGCCCAAGGACTGTTTTTCTCTACTCTTTCTTTATATCAACCTTATCTACTTCACTTTGTCAGACAGGTTCTATTCAAGTGATTTCTCGATTCAGCTGAACAGTTGTTGAGCTACGTAATGAACAGCTGGATGGACATATAGAGATTTCTTGAACAATTAGTACAATATTTATAATTCATGCAGGTGAAAAAACATCAGCTTTAAGTGGATTTAAGACAGCAGCCTAAACAACCGCACCTGTCTCTTCCTCACTTCTCAACGTTTTTACTTCTATTGTTTAATCCAATTTATTCTAGCCCCGCCTCAGGCTATAGCGCTTTGAGTGGCTTATTTACCCAACTGGTGGAATTAGCAGTCAATGAGTATCAGAGTGGATGTATTTGAAAAATTCTAAAGTAAGGGAAGCATTTCAAAGGTGTGGAACCAGGCTAAAGTAAATCTGGATATCCCCACTAAAGATATGATGTAGTACAAATGACATTGGCTTCAAAAGCAGGCAGTTGCAGAGACACAGACACTGTTTCACTGTAGTAGAAAATGATTAATGGGAGAATTTATTAAAAAAATTTGCCTTTACAAGGACTTGCACCCTGGGCTCATGTCCTACAAAGCAAGCTAGTTGCCTGATAAATGCTTCAACAACACATTCATACCAAACATATGGGCCTTTGGGGTTAAAGGCAAATGCTGTGTCAGAGCTTAATTCTCAGTATCGTATGCACTCTGCCCAGACAGAACCTTCAATTTGTTGATAAGATGTATGTCGAATGATAGAGGCTCCAAGGATGACTGACTAAAGGAGCTTTCCTTCCATAAGACAATGACATCCCCTCACATGGAGGTGCTTGTGAAGTCATTACTGCAGACTTTTTGTATAATGAAAGTGCCAAGTGCAAGGGCACAGAAATCCTTATATTTCAGTCAAGTATCATTGAATATGAGGTTTTTCAGGTCAAATGACTCTGTTTTGTACATATATCATAGTTATAGTGGCTTTGTGCTTTCTTATCTAACAACTCCAGAGTTTTAATACAGACTGAATGTGACCTATGTGTTATAAATCTGGCATGGGACCAGATAGTCAAACACTATGCGTGGGAGGATCATTGTATTCTGAGTAGAAATGTTTGCAACCTTTGACACATTTAAAAGTGTTGTTCTGCAGGAGGATATTTAATGTTATATTAAGTATTTATAGCAGGACATTGTCTCCGTTTTCTTTCCAGATAACGCTTGCATTTTGTGTACACACAATCCAAGACTGTGCTCTTTCTTGAAGGGTCAACATAAATACACATAAAGTCACATATATGCCTGTTAAAGTCAGTATAACCAAATACATGAAAATGTTTATTCCTGTGGCAGAACAAAACGCATGTATTTTTGAACTCTTCTTTGTTGTCTTCAGTGTCCTAAAATCTGGTTAGGAACCTGTCCTCACGAGACATTGCCACTTTTCAAAAAGTGCTTTACAATAAAAAAGGCCGCAAGGTCAAACCCCTTACTGGGGGATCACTTTAAGCCCAGTATTACTTGCCACAAAAGAATAGCAAGTAAAACAATTTACTATGTTCCAGAATAAAAGCTGGTTTCCTTGCAAGAATGGTATTTGAAGTGGAAAGCTGCAAATTCGGTGCGGGATTTTCGGCTGGAGTGCACCCTCGTCAAATTGGATTGCCAATATTGAAAGCCCTAGAATCCCCATCAAGCCTGACCTCACAGTCCAAGATGGTGGCAGTGCATGTAAAGAGTAGTGAAACTGTAAAACTGCTGCTTTTTAGTATTGTTGTGTATTTGTGCCAATAGATAGGCAATACACTAAACTCTATATGAACATGCTGCATGAGTGCAAAAAACATGCAGTATGCAAAATTGCTAGTGATTGTTGGTTTTTCAGTACTTTTCCAACTTTACTACTATAATGCAGTCAACTCGGGAGTACTATTACCCCCACAGCTCTGACAACCAGCTTCTGAGATAAAGAGAACACAGCATCTGTTTCTCCTTCTGGAATACTGGAGCCTTTCAGGCATTCAACTTTGTTTTAATTTGTTTTGATTTGATTCTGATCCTGCATAGTCATTCTTTTCTGCAAATCATATGCAGTGTGATTGGTTAGCATTTATTCATGAATTTTTACTTTAAAAAATTGTTGTTGTGTGGCTCTCCTTGAATGAATGACAGCACAAGAAGTTAAAACATAACCTTTTAACCTTTTAAACATCCAGCTTGGCTTGTTTTACCCTTTGTTGTTTAGTTTTATTGTTTTCAAGGCGTAATTTACACCCAAAGAGAAAATTAGGATTAAAAATTAGACACTTTGGCTAGCAAAAAAGGCCTAACAATAGATAAAATGTATTGATGAATTGAATAACAATAGTATCGTTTGGCCATCGTTTTTTTTTTTTTCTTGGTTAGGGAAAAGCAGTGCTACTGATAGGACTCACATAGTCATTTCATGTCTTCTATAATCATCTAATAGAGCCAAACAAATCTTAAAATATAAACACATTTAAAATGCCAAGGGCTTTAGAAGAAGTTTTCATACTGGAGAGTTCTGAACTGTCTTCACAAGCCAAGTCCTTCAAAGGAGTTGGCTCTGAAATGGGACATAACTAAAGTAGACCACGTCTAAGATGTTTGTAAAGTAGCCTAGAGACCAAAATCAAGCACTGCAGCCCAGGATATAATTATACAACAGAAGATTGGGGGCATTAGTTACTCATGCAGACAAAATAACTTGTGCAGACTAAAAAAAGAGATGACAGAGATGGCCGATTGAGTTTTCCCAAATGGCTGGGAAGATCTGGACAGAGAAGTTAATGAGAAACACGCTCACCCTCCCTTCACAATTCCCATTGAGGTGTCCTTGAGCAAGACAATTAATCCCACCAGCTTCTGTGGAACTCCTCTGAGGCTAATAGTGGAAGACCGGTCATGGCGAGCAGGTCCCAGGTGTGAATGTGTGTAAGTGTATAAAAGTGAAGAGGGGCCATTCCCACAAAAAAAAAAAAAAAAAAAAACAGCATGCATGCTCAGTGAACCTTCTAGGGATAAGTGAAGATTAGAAAAATCTATTTAAGGTTTTTTGACAAAGCAGTGTTGATCCAAAGTTGGTGGGGGTAGTCAGAGTATGTAAGTGGAACCAAAAAAGTCTACATGGCCAGTTCTGTCAAGTAACATTTCTGTGAAATAAATCACACATCTGCAAAAGAGTGTCATTTCAAGCAAACATGAAGGTATATCAGCACTCAGCTGACTGTTTCAAGACAAAAAAAAGAAAAAGAAAAATGATGGATTGCACTTTTACTTTAAAGTTAAACTCACTTAGTTCAGTCTTTGTGCTGTTTTATTCAGCTTTTACAAGGTCAATTACATTGAGGCACTGCACCACATCCATTCATTCAAAGGGAAGCGGCAAAAAGGTTTCAGAATGACAGAAGTTGTGATTTGGAGTGACACAGGAGTGAATTAGAGGAGCCAGAGGGCAAATAGATGACACATGCAACTTGAAACATGTGTGTCAACCGCAATCTGCTTCAACCTGCTATTTTTTTAACCAAATAAAAGGTGTTCATTTCAAAACTCTAAGATATCGTCAATTATTAAGCTTGAAAGTCCTGTGCAGTTGCTAAATATATGCAGAAATACTTGTCATCATTCAGAAAAAACTAAAAAGTTAAAAGGTAATATATCACAGTAGAACGACTTTGGCTAGGGATTTTTATTTCCAAGATGTTATCTGGAGAGTGGTATTGATCCGAAAACCTGTTATTTTCTATTTAATTGTTTTATCCAATGGCACATTAAAGTTGTGCTTATTGCCAGTTTTATAATTGAAAATCTGAGGAAACAGTGAACCATACACGGACAAACTCCATAAAATGTTATTTATGTTCACTCACAAATTAATGTTGGAATTATTTATCAGACAAAATGATGCCACATCTGACAAGCATAAGTGATATATGGCAGCTAACTTTTAAAGTTATAACTATTTGGACAATGACACATATGTCTGTCTGTCTATTTTGTGGGCTCCATTTATATTTAGGGGATTTCCACTCTAGAGGTATGTGCCACCCTGCCTTAGATCCGCCGCTGGAATTGACAGTTATTATGAGGGAATTTATGGCCTGGATCAAAGTTAATCCAGACCATACTTTAAGTATATGAAATATGAGCACTTTGTATGACTTAAATATGTTTTATGATATATTATGCAATCTGTAAACATCATGACTGATTGACTAAAACTGTGAATGTTAACATAAATCAAGTAAACACTGCACCATAAGATGCCGAAACAAAATGTTTTAACAGTGAAAACCTGATCTTTGTTTTCTCCCAGTTCTCGTGCTGTGACCACACAAACCATCAAATTTAGCCATTTTTCCGTATATCAGTATAGCTGCTGTCCAGCCATTCCATATAGCCAACTCCTCCCCATAATGTGCCTGTTCCTTTTAATGAGATTGGAGATTCATGCAAATACAACATCAGCAAGGATGACTGCTGCCAAACCAACAATGCAACTTAATGCCAAGTACTCTTCATTACCCCTGTCTCTCACCCCCTCCCCCCCCCCCCCCTCCCCACATGTTATTGCAGTCACAGAATGAAAAATAATCAAAGTCTGGGAATCATTCAGGAATTTGCTGGCAGAAAGAAAGAGAGAGAGAGAAAAAAAACTACATTTTTATCACCCATCCCCCTTTTTTCAGTGTCTCATTCTCTCTCCCTGTTTCCCCTAGCAGTAAGAGTAAAATTATAAATCATCTCCCCGCAGACAAAATTTCATGCTTGATGGGTGAACAACTCTAGCATCTGGTGGGGTCCTGTGATGAGGTGCATTTCAAGCTTCTCCCTCTCCCAGCTTCCCCTGGGCTGATGCAGAGCATTGCTAGCATCCTGCCAAATACTACACACGTGCAGCTGAAACGATAAGACAAAAAAGCGAGAGAGAGATTAATATTTAACAGGGCCCCTTCTCGTCCCCGACCGGTTCTGCAAGTCGGATGTCGACGCATGTGAAATCTCTGTGGTGGATTCGTGTCACATCGCAAAATGAGTGCATACCTGAAGGATGTTCTCTTCTGTGACTGCTCATGGGACCTCTGAGTGTATCCAAATGCGTCCTGTATCTCTTAACAACAAAACTGGAGCCAGTTGCTGTCCCTCTGGGCGGACATGCATGATATCAGTGATACTGCAGTGACATTAGTTTGCAAGTGAGTAGGTCATCCTTGTTTTAGTTTTCTTTAAAGTTAAAGCGAGTGTTGGATGTTGTAAAATTCAGGCAACAAGGAAAACCTTTCAAAATCATTACATAAACAAATAATCTTTTGGGATATTTTTAACCTGACTGATGGATCTTGTGATGTCAGGACCACTTTTGTGCTTCTTCAAATACAGGCTTAAGTTCTGTGGCTTGTTTTTAGTTCTTTACATGGTGTACTGAACTCTGGAGGAAGGAAATGAAGTATATTATTATACCAGTAAATGCCAAAAAGACTACCATAACAAAAATCTAGCTGTTACCTAATTTAAAAAAAATGACAGTTTTATTTAAAAAATTGAAAATATACACAATTATTATTTTTTATTTACATATATATTCCTTTATATTATTGTAAACAAATAAGAACGCATACAGAAATAATGTTTTATATAAAAATATTTATTTATTTACCAATTGTTTTAAATTTGGCAGTTTGCTTCTTCTACATCTACTGCAACCTACTCCACTTACAAATATGTGATGGTAAAGGGTAAAAAGATTCAATCACTGACTTAAATTTTAAAGAATGGATGATTTCGATTGTCCCTTGGTTGTACTTGGTCCTCCATACCCACCCAGTCCTACCAATAAATATTCAGATATTTATTCTAAAATAAATACATACATACATTTGAATAATTAAAGAGCAATTAAAGATATTGACACCTAATTAGCAGCATTTTAAGGAAAGGTAATCTCTTCTCACAGGCTACCAAGTTGGACGTCTGCTGCATATTTAGTTCTAAAATACCTCAATATGTCCCCAGTTTGATAAAGAAAGCACAACTGTTGTATCACAGGCATGTACCAGTGTCGCCTTCATGGCAACATTGATTTAGGAAGAAAAAACAAAACAAATTATTCCGCTTGATTAAAACAGACTTTGCCTGTGCTGAGAGAAAAGTGCCATCCCGGCCTCACCTGTAGGAGCAGTGGGTGCGATGGCAGACATCATTAAGCTCGGGGATTCTTCATTTTAGTGGAGCTTGTTAAAGGACCATCACTCACAAGAGAAAGTGCTGCAATGCAGAAGGAATAATATGGCTGTGAGTATAGTTTCCCAACTGCAAGACCAACATTTCTTTGGATAAATTAGCTGCCAAAGCCTCTCTGCTTTTGTTGGAACAGATGGCACATTTTACTGTTTTACCACTGGAGGAGTTTTGTTGATATCTATATCTAAATAATTCTTTTAGATGGGATCTCCTTTTTTATCCCCACTCTTTCTCCCTAAGTGGAAGGAAAAAACATTCATTTAGTTTGTTTTGAAAGTTTGCTAAGCACACATTGATCTGAACCGTCCTTCAGTTTTTACACAGTCGCCATCCCAGATGAAGAGCGCAGGCAACAATAAAGTAGACATGTCTAGTGATGTAGCAGCATCTTTTTGGCAAAGACATTTGCTTGCCTAACAGCGAAAAACAGATTTTCTCAGAAGCGGAGGCATATGGTCAGCTCCTGTTTCGACAACAAGATGCCGTGTCACCTTGCTGGCCACCTGTAACCGGTGACCAGCCGAGAGACGGGGGGAGATTTAAGGTGATACAAGTATACACAGGCCGACATACATATTTGTTGTTTTTATTATTCCTGAGGCCATATGCTTATCTTTGTCGTGTCCGACGACATGTCACACACTGTGTCACCACGACCAGGCAAGCATGAAGAGCAACCGGTGGGGGTCAAGAGCACAGAAGATTCAGAAAAAAACACCACCTCTAACTCCTGTGGCTTTGCTCTGTCTCTCCTTCTCTCTGCTCTCCTCTATCCCCTCTTTTCATTTCCTTTCTGATGCCGCGCACGTCCCAGCGAGCGACAGCGATTTGCATGATGTGATCGGCCTCTGCCTTCCTGCAGCTCTTTAGAAGTGTGTGTGTGTGTCTGTGCTCACGTCTGGATGTGGATGTCCGTAATTGAGTGTATTTGTAAGTGTTAATATGTAAGGACTGACTGCCATGCAGCTTAAGCTGCAAGGGAAGGGTGTAAAAAAAAGAAAGAAAGAAAGAAAGAAAGAAAGAAAGAAAGAAAGAAAGAAAGAAAGAAAGAAAGAAAGAAAGAAAGAAAGAAAGAAAAAGAAAGTAAGAAAGAAAGAAATATGAGGAAGAGCTTATAGATATCTCAGAGAGCAATCAGAGAAATATGCTGAAAATCGTGACAGGCGGAGTGTGTCACTTGGCATGCATCTTTAATTCTGTGTGAGGTTTGGGTGTTGTAGCACTGCTGAGTTAAGGTGAGGTGTTTGTTGGGATGAAACTAGGCCAGGTAAGCATTGCTGTGGTAGCACACATGCACTTTCACACCTCAGGAGTCAAGTGAGGAGAGAGATCTCATCCGCAGCATGGCTGGTTCCTACTGACAAACGTTCAAGGGCATTTTGTGGATATCAAAAAGAGAAAAAAAAAAAATTACCCATAGGGTAAGTGCCTGGTCAGTCCAGGCAATGCTTTTCCCATTTTTTTTTTCAAAGGATGTAGCCTTGGTTTCCTGTTCGTAGCTCACAGGAGTGGAAGCTGGTGTGGTCTTCTGCTGCTTTAACTCATCTGCATTAAGGTTTGATATGATGCATATTCAGAGATGCTCTTCTGCAGAACTTGGTTGTAACAAGTGGTTATTTAAGTTACTTTTGCCTTTCAACTTCGAGCAGTCTCGCCATTCTCCTCTGACCTGTGACAAGAACAAGGCATTTTTGCCCAAAGCATTACCGCTCACTGCATAATTTCTCTTTTTCAGACCATTTCCTGTAAACCCTGTAGATGGTTTTGTGGGTAAAATCCTTATAGATTCGCAGTTAATGAAATACCCAGACTAACATCATTCAGTCACTTAAATCACCTTTCTTCCCCATTCTGATGTACAGTTTAAGTAGGTTTTCTTGATCATGTCTGATTGCATAGATATTATTAAAAGGGGAGGTTTATTAGATGGTAGTGAGCCCTGCTGGTTTGGAGACAGTAGCAGTAACAAAAGACTAGAGGTGGAGGAGTTGAAGGAGCAGGATGGACAGGAATAGAAATGAGTACATCAGAGGGATAGCTCAGGCTGAGCTTTCTTGGAGGGAAAGTAAGGGAGGGGAGATTGAAATGGTTTGAACCTGTGCACGGGGATAGTGGATATACTGGACAAAGGATCTTTCAGATGGAGAAGCCAGGCAGGAAGAAAAGAGGAAGAACACAGAAAAGATCCATGTAGTGTACTGAAGGTCGGGGTGACAGAGGAGAATGCTACAGATAGAGTGAGATGGAGACAGATGATCCCCTACTGTGATCACTAATGGGAAAGGTGAAGTCGAAGATGTGTGTGCGTGTATCAAAAACGTTGAAATGTACAGCGTAAGCATGTAGTTGTCTAATTCAGTTTTCTTTGCTCTGTGTTGGCAGAAAGGGGCTCACATTGGTTTACATTGGTGGTGGTGGTGGTGGTGCCTCACTTGCATACATTATGGTGCTGCTCATGTAGAGCATATATTTAATAGCACTACATGTATGGCATTGTTAGTAACTGTGACAAAGATTAAAGTGGCAATGAGTAATGAGCATTAGCCGTTGAAACAATAAGTTGCCGTTTCACCGGTGTTAATTGAAAGGAGAAAATTGCAGTGTATGGAAAGAGCAGAAAACAATATAGGCGTTAATTTAATGCGCGAAATTAGAACACGCCAGGGAGTGAGCATTTTACAGGCCTCTCTCCTCACACCCACATTAGTATTGATTAGCATGCATGCAAATGATGCCTCTGACATTAGTGCTAACAGAGAAGGAGATGACAAGAAGTTAAAGTCAATGCGTACTTTGATCATCGTCATGTGAGCATGTGTCTGTATGTGAAAAGCGCTATGGCACAGACAGCGAGAAGCAGATACACAGCACAAAGAGGGGTTGCACGTCTTTGTTGATTTGTCACATTCGCCAGAGTAATGAGGGATTCCAGTCACAGGCGCTACCAGCGAGAACAGGATGCACTCTGACTGGGAAAAAGAGACATGGAAGAAGGAGATAGAGAAAGAAGTAAGGGAGCAAAAAAAAAAAAAATAGGCAGGGAGGAATAAGTGGGACAGTTTAGGGGTGGAGGGGAAATGATTTAGGAACAAGAGCGAGAGAGATGTTAGTTCATGGTGGGAGGGTGGAGGAGGGAAAAGCGAACACTTGGGGGTAATGTGGGCGCAGTGATGTGAGGTCAAGTTTCCCGTCCGTGATGTGAGGTGGCCGCCAGCACGTGGTCGCAGCACGTTGCAGCGCGCCGTGAGGCAGAGCTAACACACTGGAAAAGAAGACTCGGCAGGAGGAAGCAGAAAGACGAGGAGGATGAGGAGGAGGTGGGGGCAAAGAGTGGATCGACTGTTAAAAGAGGACAGCAGGGCTCAGAGTGGAGTCCTCAGCTCTCTTTCTGCCGCTTTTCTGTTAGATCCCCTAACTGGCACACACTGAGAGCCAATAGCTGGGGCTAGTCTGCTGGCATTCATACCCCTCCCTACTGGTAATGGCTAGAGTCAAAGCAGAAGAAGAAGAAGAAACAGACAGAGAGACCACATGGTGTGAGGACATAAAATGTTAGCAAGTAATTAAAAAGATATCACATACATAGCGCTCATTCTGCTAATTGATTCACTGACTTAATTGACTTCCAATGAATATATAATGACAGCAGCTGTCATATTTTCAGTTTAAATGAACTCACGGAGCAGCTCTATCAGGAAGTCACTATGGATGGCATTATTAAAATACTTATTACATCATACACTGGAGTATTGTGACAGCAATGTAAAGCTAATCTTGTTTGCTAATGCTGTGTTTGCCATGGCTGTTACACAGAGATAGACTACTAAAGCGCTCTGTTTATTTTTACATACTTCTTGCTTTTTGGTTATAATTCAGTTTTGTGTCAGAGCCGAGTGCCACTGACTGCTCGGCACAGCTACAGTGCTGTTTCACTGACTTTTCTATACTGCAGTGTCTATCCAATCCTAAATCAATCTATACTAACCACTGTCTTTACTGTGTTGGCAAGAACATTTTTGTTTTGTATGTTAGGGGGTTTGCAGCGGTTTTTAACATGCAATTAGCTTTTTGGATGATCATGATCCACCGAGCCAAAAGACGAATTAAGAGTATACAGTATATACATGAAATAAGAGGATAAAGCCTCAGACTCCTGTAGTCAGCGCAGAAAAGCCTCAACAACACTTCATAGTGGATTTTGAGCCTCTTAACCCCCACCCTCACTCAAAATAATAGACCAAAGGTTGTGTCAAGTAAGATTATTCCTCTGCTCAAAAAAAAGAGGAAAGAGAGCAAAAATGTGAATGTCATTTCAAAAGTAGGTTGAGCAAGTCAAAAATAGCTTCAAAGGCCTCAGACTTCAGAACAAAATCCCAAGAGTAGGTCTTCTGAGGTAAGAAAAAAAGTAAAGTTTTCTTTTTTTTTTTTTTTTTAATGTTAAACATAACTAAAGCTCACTTTATATTTAGTATCAATGTACAGTAAATGACAACAGTCACTGCATGTTTTTAGTGTGAATGTATGGTAGTTGTTTGCACTGCTAGAATATTTTAGAGCTGAAATTGGTGGACAACACCATCATAATGTAAAGGACAGTATATACAGTGGGGCAAAAAAGTTTTTAGTCAGCCACCGATTGTGCAAGTTCCCCCACTTAAAATGATGACAGAGGTCAGTAATTTGCACCAGAGGTACACTTCAACTGTGAGAGACAGAATGTGAAAAAAAAATCCATGAATCCACATGGTAGGATTTGTAAAGAATTTATTCGTAAATTAGGGTGGAAAATAAGTATTTGGTCACCTCAAACAAGGAAAGTCTCTTGCCCTCACAGACCTGTAACGTCTTCTGTAAGAAGCTTTTCTGTCCCCCACTCGTTACCTGTATGAATGGCACCTGTTTGAACTCATCATCTGTATAAAAGACACCTGTCCACAGCCTCAAACGGTCAGACTCCAAACTCCGCCATGGCCAAGACCAAAGAGCTTTCGAAGGACACCAGGAAAAGTATTGTAGACCTGCACCAGACTGGGAAGAGTGAATCTACAATAGGCAAGCAGCTTGGTGTGAAAAAATCAACTGTGGGAGCAATCATCAGAAAATGGAAGACATACAAGACCACTGATAATCTCCCTCGATCTGGGGCTCCACGCAAGATCTCATCCCGTGGGGTCAAAATGATCATGAGAACGGTGAGCAAAGATCCCAGAACCACACGGGGGGACCTGGTGAATGACCTGCAGAGAGCTGGGACCAAAGTAACAAAGGTCACCATCAGTAACACACTACAACGGCAGGGAATCAAATCCCGCAGTGCCAGACGTGTTCCGCTGCTGAAGCCAGTGCATGTCCAGGCCCGTCTGAAGTTTGCCAGAGAGCATATGGATGATACAGCAGAGGATTGGGAGAATGTCATGTGGTCAGATGAAACCAAAGTAGAACTTTTTGGTATAAACTCAACTCGTCGTGTTTGGAGGAAGAAGAATACTGAGTTGCATCCCAAGAACACCATACCTACTGTGAAGCATGGGGGTGGAAACATCATGCTATGGGGCTGTTTTTCTGCCAAGGGGACAGGACGACTGATCCGTGTTAAGGACAGAATGAATGGGGCCATGTATCGTGAGATTTTGAGCCAAAACCTCCTTCCATCAGTGAGAACTTTGAAGATGAAACGAGGCTGGGTCTTCCAACATGACAATGATCCAAAACACACCGCCCGGGCAACAAAGGAGTGGCTCCGTAAGAAGCATTTGAAAGTCCTGGAGTGGCCTAGCCAGTCTCCAGACCTCAACCCCATTGAAAATCTGTGGCGGGAGTTGAAAGTCCGTGTTGCTCGGTGACAGCCCCAAAACATCACTGCTCTCGAGAAGATCTGCATGGAGGAATGGGCCAAAATACCAGCTACTGTGTGTGCAAACCTGGTAAAGACCTATAGTAAACGTTTGACCTCCAACAAAGGTTATGTTACAAAGTATTGAGTTGTATTTTTGTTATTGACCAAATACTTATTTTCCACCCTGATTTACCAATAAATTCTTTACAAATCCTACCATGTGGATTCATGGATTTTTTTTTCACATTCTGTCTCTCACAGTTGAAGTGTACCTCTGGTGCAAATTACTGACCTCTGTCATCATTTTAGGTGGGGGAACTTGCACAATCGGTGGCTGACTAAATACTTTTTTGCCCCACTGTATACACTATGTTTGATCTTGGGCTGTCCAAAGTCTCACTGTATATACACTTTATCCTTTGTGTTGGCATTGCACCAGAAAGGAGAAAAGATGTGGTGAATGTTTGCAAACAAAATAGAAAATTTTTGTGTCCACATTAAAAACCTTTCGTGTCACAGCCAATTTTCATCATTCAGGTTGTCAGATGCATCACACACAGTTGGCCACAGATTGTTGTTTACATTACGCAATTCAGGATGGTAGTGTGTCTGTAGCTGGACTAGACGCCCATGTGAAACCAGAGCAAGTAAAAGGGCTGAAATCGAGCGCTTCCATTGCTGCCCACCGGCTAAACAACCTGTTTGAATTTCAGCCAATGGGGCCGGGTTACAGTGCTGCAGCACTTGTGTTGTTCACCTGGGAGAGGACAGATCACTGAGTTTGCTCTGGAGGACACCCTTGTTATGTTGTTTTCATTCAATCAAACCTTATTTATGATCCCATTTAATTATATCTACAGTTTACATTAATAATCACCTATCATGAATGATCACAATAAAGCCTCCCACACTTGTGTTGGATTCAGAAAAGCACAAGGGATTTATGTGACAATTTCTTTTTCCTTTTTTTTTCTTCTTTGTCACAGATAACAGTTACACTGTTTACCTTTTTCACCACTACAGCTGAGCTGTATTAAGTTACTGCTCAAGCAGGCAGAACATCCTAATGGCACCGTCTCAACTGGCAAAACACAGGGCAGCTTTTATTGTGAAGCACCCACAGGGAACACAGTGTGTTAGCACTGATCGCAAAATGTGACTTCAAAAGATAGCCATTTATGGTGGGTTTTTTTCTTCAGAGGGTCAGTTTATGTGAAGGTGAAAAGAGAAGAAGCAGAGAGCGATTAACTTCAGCGCTGCAGGTAAAAAGCTACAACTTCACAGCAAAGACAAATTTAGTGTAGTGTGTAGAAAAATATTCACATATGCTGTATAAAGGTAGAGACCACATTTGCAATTATTAACAATTGACTTAGTTATTAAAGCAGTGTGAATTTCTTTGACCTGCTTCTGACAAAGCTCCTGTTTAATCATGCTGTGCTATAAAGAAATTGCAGGTATTATCAACCAGGACTGAAATGTAAAGAAAAATAACTTTGACTCTGTGAAACCTTTATAGCTCTGCACACTGTTACCTTCAATGTTTTCCTATTTTAGACTGAACATTAACTGTTTGTACAAGAGCCATCAAATTATAACTGCAGTGCGCACCAATACTAAGTGAGTCTCCTGTATGTAGTGGCGCATGGTCTATTTGCTTTTATTTAGAATCTTCCATGCCTCCAAATTATTATATAATTATATTATTTGCAACATAAGTGTATTATATATAAAAGAATGTTTCCATTTGATGTAATGACTCATCTTATGGTAATTTTCATCTGCAGTATTTTGGCAGGTCACCATCAAATCAAACACATAAGGATAGAGCCACTAATCACCCTACATGACACAAAGCCCACAAACATGCTGCTAAAAGATATGTATGTGCTGCCCATAAAATCTTCTCTGATCAAAATATCTGAACGGGAGACAGAGTTGCAATTTCATACTCATTAGAGGTAAACCTGTTCACAGATCTGCCATTGCTGCCTTTTGATCAGATGTTTACAGTGTGCATTTGGCTCCTGCAATTTGGAGGAGTCAGCAGCAGCATCAGTGCTTTCAACATCCTTCACCTGCTCCAGCCTGAGTGTCTGTGGGACCAGTGCTTTCATTTGGGTCTGCTTCTGGGTTGGTTAGAAACCTGAAATATCAGTGCTTCCAAGTCACACAGGACTAGAAGTGTTTCCAGACCAGTTGTAACTGGTTGCGTGGATTTGCTGGAAGTCATTGGTATTTGCTGTAAAATTAATTGCCAGAGCAGACATTGAGAATGTTGTCTGTCAAAGTAGAAGCTGTGGCTTTGGAAAACATGTCAGTCATGAAGGAACTTGGAAAAGTAGCAAGTTTGACCATTTCCAAATTGCATTACTGCTCAATGGATAGTTAGTGAGTGTTTGCAGGCAAATCGGCATCTTCTATGCAAACAGGCAACCTTAGCAAACTGCTAGTGACCAATGTGATCCCAAGGTGGTTTGTGGTGCAGCATCATCTTTGAAACTGACTTCACCCAGTAACCCAGCAACCACTTGCCAACAAGAAGAGGAAGATATAGTTTTCCCTAGCAACTGGAGGTTGATAGGGGTCACCAGCTAATTTCTAGGCCTGTGTAACTGAGGCCCTACTAAACACTGTATATAAATAATACAGGTGTAGAATTGTCTTAGACCTGCAGAAAGATCTCAATTGGAATTGATGTCTATGAAAAAAAAAAGACTTTTGGCTCCCTTGCTCTATTATCTTACTAAAAGCAATTTTAGCAACTTAATTCATACCTTAATTTATACTAAAAGAACACATAGAGTCATAGGTGGATAAACCCAAGATATACCTATTAGCTAATGAACTGTGATTGAGAAGGTCTTGGTTTCAGTCAGATCAGCTACACGATTGTGACATCTGATTTCAAAAAGCTATGATGGTGACACAAAGATGCTCAGCTCGAGACGTCACCATGGTGCACCTACAAAGTACTCTCAAATATTCTCAGCTGGATGTTTTCAGCTTACAAAAAACACTTTGGTGTACACATCCCCTTTGAAATTTTCAGTTCATTTCAAATTACCCCCTCATGAATGCTACCTTGACACCCTTTTACATCTCCTTTGTACATATGGTAACAAGTGGCTGAATGAAAGTAAAGAAGCTGTCTGGGACATTTAACAACATCCTGACATACATAGGAGCTTAGCTGTGCCAGTACTGAAATCATGCAGCAGTGGTGTTTAACTTGTGGTAAATGCATTTACGCTTTAAAAAAGTGTGTTAACTTATAAAGATGTACTTGCTGACAAAAAGGTTTAGGCATTAGAAACATTCCTTGTCAAAATGGCGTATTTTCAAAAAAGAATCCAAAGGCGTAAAGGTGGAAAAATCCCACAAATTTAAGGTATTTCCTACCAAGAAATGGGATCTCTGTGGCACGCTATAATTTTTATTTCCAACTAATATTTTTGGACCCTCGAATAGTAGCTTTGCCTGATTCACAGCATAATAATCGTAATTTTTTAAAGATGGCTTTGGTGCATCAATTCAGTTCATCCTCTATCTGGAACAAGCTAGTGTACTGTTCTCTTCACACTTCATCTAAGCCAGCTTTCTTCAGACTGGATGTATTCTCTAAACAGAAGATTTGAACAGCAGATGGGTGGGCTTTATGCACTCAGAGCCAGAGCTGTGTGTCTCAGCTGACCATATTAGGTCATATATGTCCATTCAGTGACAACATACAAGGCCAAAAGTCTGAGACGGAGACTTTAAAGCAGTCTGCAGCCTATTATTTATTTATTTTTTTGGCTCATAGGGACGTACTTGCACATATAATGATGGCGTAGTTTAAAAATATAGCCACCTTTAATATTAGTGTGATAATATGTGCAATAAAATAAGGAAAAAGCATAACAGGTGCCATCTAAATGTTTTGTACCGTTTCACTTCTTGACTAACTGCTTAACTCCAATTAGACTAATTGCACATGAGTGCATTAAATAAGTACACTTGACAAGAAAATGTCAAGAAAATCAGACTTGCTTGACATGACATTTGCTGAACAAAATGCCAGCCCGGGGGCTATTCCAAATGACCATTTATTGAAGTTAATTTATTAATAGTTTAATTAAAATCCATTGTGTGTGCAAATACAGACACACCTCAGGCAGGTGAACAAACATCAAAACCCAGAACAGACAATCTTGGATTTTTTTGTTTTTCTTTCAATACGTGACTACTTGCAGGAAAGCAAGATATCCAAGTGTTTCTCAACAAAAGACCTTCCAGCTTTTAATGGTTTCTGATAAAAGGTCAGCCCTGCTAAATGCACGTTAATACTAATCAAGGGCCCTCTGCATGTATACAATCCCTTGGCACACACCTTGAGGAAGCGATGACAGGCTGTTATGACACAGTGTTGCTTCCTGGCAGCGTTATCTCTTGATTTCAGCAAAGGTTAAAAATGTCTGTTTCGAACTGTGCTTCCTTCATTTAGTTAACTTTTTTTTAAGACAGGAAAATTTGACACTGTTTGTCTAACTTTATGAAGGATCGGTGGAAGGAATAGATATTAGTGCAGCTAGTGTTACATGATTAAATAGACATCTAGTGTATTATAAGGCAAAAACTGTTGAGTAGAAAGCATTTTCTTTTACTAAAGATCAAAAACTCATAGATTGTGGACACAGAAAGAGCAACTGTATGTGTAATTAGCATTTGCAGAGCTTCACATCATATTATTATGCTATTTATGTAACAAGGGCCACTCTGATTGTATTGTGTGCGAATGTAGAAGCAGAATGTAGCAGCTAAATAAGACAGTAACTCTTTCCTCTAAAGTGTAATCACTGCCTTTGTGAGAATGTTCAATCACATGCTTTGCAATGTTTCTTTTGCCTAATAATCACAATAAAACTTGAAAAATAACAACCGCCATTTGTTTTTTTTGTTTTTTTACTATCCTTGTCTTACCCTACAGTAATTATGAGGATGTATGTAATTATAGCAATCATACAGTTTTTCCTTAAAAACAACAGTGCTAAAAATGGAAATAAAGATTATCTATTGTCATCTGTAGCACGGATGATTTGGGTGTTCAGCAATCTTTTCTTTAAGCTGTCAGATCTAAAAACAAAAAGATGTGGACTATATTTTTAGACTTTGAAAGTTAAACACATAAGTTCACTTTGAAATCTTATGGAAAAATGACAATTTTTAACAACTCCAGCCCTATGATCATTGTGTCTTTTTAAGTACGCCACTTATAGCTGCCCGTGCTTCCATGGGCTTCCTTTGGGACTGTTAACAGCTCATTCTGCATATTTTTAATTGGGGGCAATTTGTCAAAATTGAAGAAAATATACTGTAGGCCACCAAAAATTGGGCTCAATTTGTACAGTAAGCTATTGTAAGGCCTGAGCTGCACTCAGCAACCTTTTTAACTGGCATGCACAAATGGATCAGTTTAAAGGATTTAATCACACCCAAATCATGCTACATGATGTGTGTAAAATGTGTGCTTCTTAAAAAAAATAACTGCCATCACTGATCTAAAGTGACACCAGTGTTTAATTTTGGCAAGTAGGACGATTCTATTTCCAACTCTAGTTAGGTGGGTGGACGGTCCCTTAAGATAAGTTTGTCTCCAGGGCCTTGTTTTCGAAAGCCTTTCTGGCAAATGTAGCTGAAATTATATAAAAATTTAAAAATTATTAATTAAAGTAGGTATTGTTTCTTATGTGATTATGACCCTTAATTTGAAAGAACACTTAAAAAAACAAATATTAGTCTATGAAATCTGAATTATATAAAAAAATAAAAATACAGACAATATAGGCTAGACATGCATACAGTGTATACAGGGAATTTACTGTAATTTCCTTCTAATAGAGAGGAAATCACACATGCAAGGTTTCCCTCCTTAGCATAAGGCCCACTGCCACTATGATTTCTCTGGTAAAAAGCACATACAAAGTAAACACTACACAACAGTAGCTCTGCACAGGCTGATTTAAAAAATATCTTGATGATAAGAGCATAAATTCTGGGGGTTTTTTTTGTAAATCAGCTTGTTATATTTACAGTCAAAGCAAGGGCATCAAATCATCAGCTAACAGTAAATAAAGAACTAGGTATGCTGTATTAAAGGATTCACAGTGATGAAACTTTTTTTAAGCTAGCTCTTGTGGCTAGCTTAAAAAAATAAAATAGCACCACACACAGTATAAAACATGTGTGTAGCTTCTGGGTCAGAGAAATGAAGCCAATGCGGAAGTGCGTTAAACCTGCATGCTATGTGAAGGTCACTAGATGGATATAGCTACAATGTAGCTTGCCATCACCAGTGTATGAATGTGTGTGTGAATGGGTGGATGACTGGATGTGTAAAGTGCTTTGGGGTCCTTAGGGACTAGTAAAAGCGCTATACAAATACAGGCCATTTACCATTTACCATATAGCTGTGGCTGCAAACAGACTTATATATGTTTAGATGTTTAAAAGCTAAGTCACTCATTTTGGGTCAAATTAAACAAAAATGACATCTGTTTTATAAATCTTGGTCATACTGTGTTTTAAAATGGAGGATTATAAGTGGTATGTAAGTGTACGCTCATTAGCTAAAAAAGTGTTCAGTCACAAGTCATTAGCCAGTGAGCATATAGTTTCACAGAGCTTTTTGTGTTTTGCATCCAAGATGGTAGGTAGGTGTTGTCTAAGCAGTTATGTACGGTGGCTGGAAAGTGCAAAGCGCAACAAATTAAAAAACGGCAACAAATTAAAAATCCACAACAAATTAAAAAACCGCAACAAATTAAAAAACCGCAACAAAATGAAAATCCACAACAAAATCACTCATTAGGATGTTTTTTTTTTCTAATTTGCTATGACCTCAGAGTGCAGTGAAAAGAAAACTAATAGGCTATCTGGTCTTTAAGTGATGGCGTGATAAATCCTGCTTCCAGGCCTAAAGTAGTCTGCGTTTAATATGGGTTTTGTGTTGTTAACATGTTTAATGTTTTGTATTGTCTACTATTTAATCTCAAAAAACTCCTAAAAACAGTAAGTGATCACTGTTGGCCTCCCACTGCTTCTATCACCACTAATCATTTGAAAGCTCAGTTTTTAAAACCTTACGATGTAGCTACAGCCCAGCCCATGCAGCAGTATATGAATGACTAATCCTATTCATCCTTGTGGATGGATTATCTCAGTTGTTCTCCTGGCTGAAGTTTGGTCCGTTTACAGCATCCTGCCATGAGATTACATTTGTTCCTGACCACCGAGAATCCTCACGATAACTTTTATCAAGTGGAAAAAGTTAGAGTGTTTATATTATGCTAACATAGCTGTGTCGCTAACGGTCACGTAGCACATCGTTATACACCAGCTAGCCAAACTTCAGTAACCCTACAAACGTCACTGCTGTTTAATTTTCTGTCTTCATTTATGTTGGAAGTGATAGCAGAGCTGTACGTTTGAATTTGTTTCCAAAATCCCTCAGTTAGGACATGCTATATTGTATTTAGATGGAATCTAGCGAGCTAACTTCCTGCTAATTTCGTTTTCATGGATGCCTGGATGATAAACTCAATTGTTACACATGGTGGAGGAGAACGCTGATCATTTTATTACAGATGAAAAACTTTAGATAGTTTTTCAACTCTCAGTGATCGTGTGATTTATGGACCTGCAGCGGAGTTTGAGCCAAGACACGGCTAGTGATGTCAGACTTAAAAGACCGGACAAAGAGTGATATGAACATATCTATAACTTACCGGAATGAAAATGTCTGGAGCACACCAACAGATATTTGGAGATGGAAGAGAACTGGATATCAGCTGGTCTCACAGCTGCTATCCAGACTAGACGCCTTCTTTTGGTAACATCCTATACATGAGCTGCCTCATGTTGCTTCCAGGTGGGGAAAGAATGAAAATATAAACCATTTTCAACCTTATTCCCTTGCCGGTCGTGCGATCTAACTTTACAACCGACCGCACAGCAAGTACGAACCATAGCTGGTGTTATCCGTGTACTTTCGCTCCTCTTTCGCTACCACTTTGTTCGGCCCAGAAACATGGCGCCTCAACCAAAAATCCTGGCCATTTTCATCAATCAAAGAAGCCTAATAGGGCTTTTGGACATCACTCTCCAAAAGCCCTATTAGGCTAATCGCTGTGTCATTTCAGACAATCCCTTTCCGTCAAGGATTTTTAATTTGTTGCGGCTTTTTAATTTGTTGTGTTTTTTTAATTTGTTGCGTTTTTTTTGATTTGTTGCGGATTTTTAATTTGTTGTGGATTTTTAATTTGTTGCGGTTTTTTAATTTGTTGCGGATTTTTAATTTGTTGCGTTTTCTTTTATTTGTTGTGGATTTTTAATTTGTTGTGGGATTTTTAATTTGTTGCGTTTTTTTGATTTGTTGTGGATTTTTAATTTGTTGCGGATTTTTAATTTGTTGTGGATTTTTAATTTGTTGCGGTTTTTTAATTTGTTGTGGATTTTTAATTTGTTGCGGTTTTTTAATTTGTTGCGGATTTTTAATTTGTTGTGGATTTTTAATTTGTTGCGGTTTTTTAATTTGTTGTGGATTTTAAATTTGTTGCGTTTTTTTAAATTTGTTGTGGATTTTTAATTTGTTGCGGATTTTTAATTTGTTGTGGATTTTTAATTTGTTGCGGTTTTTTAATTTGTTGTGGATTTTTAATTTGTTGCGGTTTTTTAATTTGTTGTGGATTTTTAATTTGTTGCGGATTTTTAATTTGTTGTGGATTTTTAATTTGTTGCGGTTTTTTAATTTGTTGTGGATTTTTAATTTGTTGCGTTTTTTTTAATTTGTTGTGGATTTTTAATTTGTTGCGGATTTTTAATTTGTTGCGGTTTTTTAATTTGTTGCGGTTTTTTAATTTGTTGTGGATTTTTAATTTGTTGCGGTTTTTTAATTTGTTGTGGATTTTTAATTTGTTGCGGATTTTTAATTTGTTGTGGATTTTTAATTTGTTGCGGTTTTTTAATTTGTTGTGGATTTTTAATTTGTTGAGGGATTTTTAATTTGTTGCGTTTTTTTGATTTGTTGTGAATTTTTAATTTGTTGCGGATTTTTAATTTGTTGTGGATTTTTAATTTGTTGCGGTTTTTTAATTTGTTGTGGATTTTTAATTTGTTGCGTTTTTTTTTAATTTGTTGCGGATTTTTAATTTGTTGTGGATTTTTAATTTGTTGCGGTTTTTTAATTTGTTGTGGATTTTTAATTTGTTGCCGTTTTTTAATTTGTTGTGGATTTTTAATTTGTTGCCGTTTTTTAATTTGTTGCGCTTTGCACTTCCCAGCCACCGTAGTTATGTCTATAGTGTCTTTGTTTATACCAAAAGTACCATGGTTATTGCAGACACAAATACATATTTAGTTACATTTTATTTTCTAATTTTTCAATTTGTAGTTGTCGACAGGTCCTCTAGAATCTAGCAGGGAGTGCTGCGACACACTTGGCACCCCTAATTTCCATGGCCATGACTAAAACAAAAACTTCTTAGCCAATGAATAGAGCACAAAACTAAATGTACTTGGTTACCTGTAAGCTGGTTAAGCTACTGGCAAACAGAAATTCAGTACAAATGCTAACTTTTCTCACTGGAAGTGGAAAGCTCTACCCCTTCAAAGGATTCACTAATTTGTTAGATTACTCGGAAAAGCAGATCATTTCGCCTTTGTTAAAAGAAACAGGCTATAGTTTTATTCATTCTTGGCAGATATTTCTTTTCGTATGCTTACTTTTTCCAATTTAAAAACATCCCTGGAGAAACCTGCAAAGCTTGATGTATTAAAGGTCTTCTCACTTTTGTCTTTATAAGGCATGGGAAAGTATTTTACCAAAACACTTCATCAACACTGTATTTCATATCCTCTAAAATTGTGGAGGGATTAAATGTCCTCAAATCTTTTCTACTCTTGTAGTTATTGAGTCAATCTGGATAAAAGTGTCAACCAGATGCCTAAATGTAATACTGAAGTGTTCTTTTTCTCCTTTCCAAAAAGAGGGGGAAAAATTCTGCAGATGAGCGCTGAATATCTTGTGTGCCATAATTGTTTTATTAGAAGTATTATTTTATTGGTAAATGAAGTTGGCTAAAATCACAGTCAAGTAAATGTTGATTGGGGTTTAATCATTTTCATCAATCAAAGAAGCATGTCTATCGTTTAATTCAGCCTTAACTGAGCTGTATTGGTGGATTATAGCAGGAGGATGGCAGAGGATATTGGGATTCAGTGCATGGGTCTCACATAGCCCACTGGAAGTCAGGGCATGGTTCAGCAGATAAACACATAAGTCATGTCACGAGTCTATTTGCTGTGCAGTGGTGGAAAGGCCATAAAAATAACCTTTAAAAAAAGGAATTTTAGACCCATCACTCTCAATGTCAAAAAATAGGGAACAGAACCCCCCCATCTCCCAGATCTCGTCTAGCTTCATGAAAAAAGATGAGAATTAAATGTCATTCACAGAGTGGTTAAGAACAAGGAGAGTTTGTAAAGACAGCTTTGCAACCGAAAGGTGGTAGACAATAGAATTCAAATGTTTAAGGAAGAATATTTAAATCAATAACTTTTGTTTAAGTTAAGATGTAACCACACCATGACAGTTAGAATTTATATATGAGTAAACATCAGGAGTTAAACCACAATTGGAGGGTAGGCGATTTGAGCCCAGCTTCCCCTGTCAGTGTTAAAGAAGATGGCAAACATAACGTCTGTTTTCTACTGATGATAGCAGTGGTGTGCTGTGGTAGGTGTGACTATGTGAATGGGCAAATTCTAAATTGATTAAGATAAACGCACACTATGTGGGGAAACGCCACAGTAAACTATGATTTTAAGACCTCAATATGCTTCTATTCAACACCACTCTGAGCAAACTGGATACACTCCTTCTCCTTTTATTAAAATTAGATTTTCCTCTATCTCTAATTGCGAAATTCTGTTATTACACTCACTAAGTATTAACACCAGCGAGTACAACTACATGAAGTGTACTTTCACTACCTGGATGTTGTACTAGTTTTACAATTAAAAATGGCAAAGGACTTTTTAAATCTTATTGACTCGTTTGATCTTGTGCAACCTGTGTCTGTGCCTACACAAAAATATGGGCACACGTTGGATCTTGTTTTAACTCACAATTTATCTGTCTCTAACTTAGAGGTTTGTGATATTGTATGGTCAGACCATAGGCCTGTCTTAGAAATACAGAATAAACTCAATAATATAAGCATACTGGACTAGGAAATATAAAATACACAGAGAACCTAATAAACAAACAACACTCAAAGAACCAAAAGACACAAAACAATGGGTCAACGGCCCAGGTACCCTAACAGGTGGCCGGACAACTGACCACTGGCACGGACGAGTCGGTTCTGGGGTCAGTGGTGGCGACAAAGCAGATCCAGAGGACGACCGCGTGCCAGGTGGTGGCGACAGAGCAGGTCCTGGGGCCAACCGCATGGAAAGCGGCAACGACAGAGCGGACGTAGATGAAAGACCCTTGGGCTGGCTTGGTGTGCTGATGGAGGGTTGGCAGGTGGCCGCGGACAAGCAAGCCATGCTGTCCTGCATGGCCTGCTCGTCCGGCATGGCCTGGCGAGACCAGAAGAGGCAGGACCAGACAGCGGTTTGGCAGCCGCAGGAGTTGGACCAGATGGTCCGCAGGGGGATGATCTGGTAGTTAAGCTGTAGTTGCAGCCGACGGCTGGACAGACTCTCCAGAGCCCCCAGCATAGATGGTAGACTGCTCAGAAACCGTAGATAGCTGGGCGGACTGTCCAGAGTTGCCAGCAAAAACAGATGGTGGAGTAGAAGCCGCGGTGTGCTGGAGCAGCTTTCCAGAGCCCCCAACTGTAACAGATGGCTGGAGCAGCTCTCCAGAGCCCTCAGCAGAGACAGGACACTTTAGTTGGAGCTGCGCAGGGCTCGCAGCAGGCTCCACTGGTGACTGCGGCAGGTGCTCTATTGCTCTCCTCCGGGTAGCAGGTACGGGTGCCGGGACTGACTCGACACCAGCCGTCCCCACCCGAGGAACAGATATGGATACAGGGAGCAGTGGAGCCCTTGCCGTAATGAGAACTGGAACAGGGACTGGCTTGGTCCAGGGAAAGGTACGGGCGCAGGAATATGCTGGGCCTGAACCGTCCAGTGAGCAGAAACAGGTCGAGGAGAGATGACCTCAGAGGCAGTCTCTGGAGCAGCAGATTAAAGAGTCTCTAAACACCTAGACTGTGGGACATGCAAAGCCTTCTCGGCAACAGGAGAGTAGTCCAGACCTTTGACATTTTTGAAACTGTGTATAAGACTGTTCCTGCTCCTGTGACCTTCCCCATAACAAACTGGCAAACATCGACCTGGGCTCCTTGTTTTACTGGCTTTATAACAGAAACTTAATGTCTTGCTAGCTCAGGGGTAAAACAGAGATCCTTTACATTTGTAGGCACAGAAGAAATATGGAGGGCATTAACAGTATTAGCAGTGCAAACGGGAACTTTACTAGTTGCTAGCTGGAGGATACCAGGTTCCAGATCACTGGCTGACTCAGACACACCTTCATCAGTGGCAATGCCACACAGAGCTATACAGTCCTGAGGTGGATCAACAAAAAACTCAGTCTTAGATGATGCTGCCTGGGAAGCAACATGGCTGACAGTCTCAAAATACTCCAGAAGCATTTACAGTCTCATGCTTTACAGCAGGGGTCCCCAATCCCAGTCCACGAGGGCCGGTGTCCCTGCAGGTTTTAGATGTGTCCTTGATCCAACACAGCTGATTTAAATGGATAAATTACCTTCTCAACATGTTTTGAAGTTCTCCAGAGGCCTGGTAATGAACTAATCGTGTGATTCAGGTGTGCTGACCCAGGGTGAGATCTAAAACCTGCAGGGACACCGGCCCTTGTGGACTGGGATTGGGGACCCCTGCTTTACAGGCTCAGGCAGGCATAGGACACACAATTTGACCTGAGCAGCCAGCTCTGCAGTGCTCAGTGCTCAGTGTAGGTTATAAGTAGGGATGGGTGTCCGGTGTCCGGTTCCATGATGGCACCGGTTCTGACATAAACAGTAGTAACCAGACCGAAAAGCAGCGCACATTTCGGTGCTTTATTTCGGTGCTTTTTTTTCCTGAGCTGTGATACACTTCTAGCCAATCATTTTACGTTTCCGAGGATAGTAGGCAGGTCCAGGTATGTACGTTCTTTCAGAGCAGAGCTACAGATTAAAAATGCTCAAGGCGAAGCGGTCAAAAGTCTGGCTGTACTTCACAGCAAAAGATGCAAACTCAGCAGCCTGCAACAAGTGCTTTAAGCTGATACTGTGATACTGTCAAAGGAGGTAACACCTCGAATCCAATGAAACACCTGGCGACGCATAGCGTTTTTTCTTAAAAGCCAAGAAATGCGCTGTATTTGATAGCTTGCTGCGAGACCTCACACCGAGCACATCTACTGCGGGTGTGGTGCCTGTTATCAGACCCGGAGTTAGCAACATCCCCAAAAACACGAAGAGGAGAGTCCTGGCCCCTAGCCCTGCCAGTGTAGCAGAAATGATGACGGATGATGATGCAGCAGCAGCCGTTCTTCTCTGCGTGAGTAGCTTAATGTTGTTCGTGTGTAATTTACGTTGAGTAGGCTAACCACGTTATTACATTAATGCAGGTAAGGTGAACTAGCAAACATCATCATAGCTACATGCGGCTGTCTTCTTCTTTGATGGCAGATACTCCCTTCACCCTGGCCAAAAAGGCTAAAATGACCAAAGAAAAAGAGGGAAACAGCTAAACATGAGAGGTTTTTGGATAAAGTTTGTGTTTTTTCCATTGTTTAAGCACTGCTTCCAGCCAAGAGTGATACCATATATGCCCCATAGCTGCAGAAAAGGCTAACATTGTTATCTTTTTTACAAAAACCAGCTGAACATGAAAGGTTTTTGGACCAATTTTGTGTTCTCCATTCTTTAAGCACCGGTTTGAGCACCGTTTGAGCACCGGCACCGTTTCAAAAGTACCGATTTGGCACCGGTATCGGATAAAATCTAAACGATACCCATCCCTAGTTATAAGCCATTCACCTAACCTGCAAAGAGAGGCTACATATACTGATTCACGTACAGTGAATCAGAGGTCTGAAGTTAATGTCCTACATAGAAATCTAGTTGATATATCTAACAATATTGACGTATACATAGTATTTGCATCAAGCTGTATACTTAACAAATAATTATTAAGCTAGTGTGACATGCAGAATCAAATCTTGGTGCCACCATGCAATTTCTTACTGAATTTGCATGATAGTACCAAACCAGTACACATTTGTGGTCTGTTTACCATTGTATTTATCTCATGTGAAAGCCTATGTTCAGCTGCTCAGTAAAAATAATTTTGACTCAATTTGAAAGAGATGACTTTGTTATTTTTAAACTGAATGGTAAGTAGACTTTAGCTATTAAATATTGAACCAAAGGACCAGAATTTCAAAGTCAGCTCACTGTGACACAAAACTTTGACAGTTTTATGTGTATGCTGACTTCCATGGTAGATAACATAAACTTGCCACCAGAGCTTGTACCAGATGGCTTAATTCAAAGCCTCACAGTTCTAAGTGTGTGGTGACAGGCTGCCACGGTGGGCGGTAGCAAATTCTGCTTTAAGAACATGTGATGATAATCAGCAGGGTCCAGTTTAAAGTCATGGATGTAGGGGGGTGGTAACCCTGTTGCTACAGCATTAAAAGACAAGCAGAAAAACAGTGAATTACCTGCTTGCCATTCCACCTCATTAAAGCTAAAAAAAAGTGCTTACAGTTTGGAAATTCCCTCATCTGCCACTAAAGAGCCATTTTTAAGATGTAGTCATCCTCATTTTGTGGAGGAGTGGGAACAAACATTTGCACCACCGCTTTTAAATGGTGCTCTGCAGCACGACAAGCTGGTTGGTGCTGAAATCAATACCACTAAAATGAATGTCTTTTTCTGTCGTCTTTGTCACCCACACTTAGAAATGACTCATAGAGGGTGTGTGTGCAGTTCTGTGTGTGACTGAGTTAAACATGAATCATGACTGTAACATTAGCATTGTGGATGTGTGGCATTCTTGCTGCTTATATTCAGTATGACTAGTCAGACTAATATTACAGAGATAACGTTAAATTTGACTGCTTTAAAAAAAAAAAAAAAAAAAAAAAAATATATATATATATATATATATATATATATAAATAACCCCAAGGCTGCTCTGTTATGACAGATTTTTATTTATTTTTTATGAGTGATTCTTACAGCAGTAATGTTCTGAGTTTGAATTTTCTTTTTCCCTTTGTGCCTCCTGAGTTATAACAGAATGTGGATGTATGCACTGTAACATCATCCACTAGTGTGATGACTCCTACTTTTAAAATTGCATTTGCCGCCATCTTGTTTTTCTGGGGTTTTTGTTAGCACCACATGAAGAAATCAGCTAACAAGAGATAGCTTGATTGATTGCCTGTGTAGGGCTGTCCAGAATACCAGTTTTCGCTGGATTTGGAACGTCATTTCTAATCAGCACTGATAATCACTGATAATCCTTTGATGTGCAATTTAAAAAAAAATTAAGATTTGACTGACTTTACATAAGACTTTAATAAAGTAAATTTTTTAAGGTCTTAAGTAAAGGCTTTTACTTGGTTCGTCTCGGAATGTCATCTCTGCTTTTTGCAGATGATGTAGTTCTATTGGCTACATTGGGTGATGGCCTCCAACTCACAATGGAATGGTTCAACAACCAAGTGTGAAGCGATGGGATTGAGAATCAATCTGTACCAGTCCATCGTAATGAATTTGAGTGTAAAAGTGAAGCTCTCAGTTTACCAATTGATCTACATCCCTACCCTCAACTATGGTCACGAGCTGTGGGTAGAGACAGAAAGAATGAGATCACTGATACAAGCAGTGGAAATGAGCTTTCTCCTAAGGGTAGCTGGCCTCTCCCTTAGAGATAGGGTAAGGAATTCGGCTATCTGGGAGGGACTCAGAGTAGAGCCGCTGCTTCTCCACATCGAAAGTAGCCAGTTGAGATGGTTCGGGCATCAGACAAGGATGCCCCCTGGGTGACTTGTTCTGGGCATGTCCCATTTGGAGGAGGCCCGGGGCAGACCTAGGACATGCTGGAGAGATTAGATCTCCCCAATGGCCTGGGAACGCCTTGATGTTCCCCCAGAAAAGCTGGAGAAGGTGGCTGGGGAGAGGGAGGTCCGGGCCTCTTTGCTTAGGCTGCTGCCCTCGCAATCCAGCCCCAGATAAGCAGAAGAAGATGGCTGGATGGATGGACTTTACTGATCATACATATCAGAAATGGTAGCCCCATGTGAGCTAGCCTGCATTCTCAATTCATCAGGTGGGGCACTTCAGGATATTTCAAAGTTGAAGCTCAAAGACAAAGGTGGCCTAACCTCAGCTTTGTAAGAACCTCCCACAGAAGATAAAGCACCCAGAATAAATGACATCCTTCAAATCACTTCTAACAGCACATGCAAAATCGAATTTTCTCTTTTCATATACCTGTAATTCATGTTCAGTTTTCCTCTGTTGCTTTGAGTTTGTCAGTACTTATTAGAGACTGACAGATATAAGATTTTTAAGACTGATGTTGATGCCAATATTTGATGATTAAAAAAACCCATTTATATTACTATGTATTGGCCAATATTATTTTCTGCTTCAGACACAAGAAACACGTGTTGCCACCGGGGAAGTTGAAAAATGCCCTCTGGTGGACGAAATGTGTAACATTAACCAGTGTTGGGGAGTAACGGAATACATGTACCGCCGTTACGTATTTAAAATACAAAATATGAGTAACTGTATTCCGTTACAGTTACCGTTTAAAAAGGTGGTATTTAGAATACAGTTACTTTGTTGAAATAAATGGATTACACTGCGGTACTTTCCTGTTTCATTTTGTCGCGGGTCAGGACTGTTTGGGTTTTGTTTAACAACTACGTTCTGTTGTTCCAGGCGGCAGCATTACGGTTGCCATGGTTACAGGGCGACGCTCTCTCTCTCTGCGACTGTGTGCTTCCTGGGTGAGAGAGCGCCTTTTCGTTGTTGTTGTTGTTTTTGTGCTAAGCTAACAGGCAGAATGCTACAAGCATAGCTCTAAAGAATGTAGCATCGTGGGGAGTGTAGTCCGTGTTGCAGGGAGAATGGACTGCCATACACGTTATGGGTCTGTGAGCGCGAGGAGGGAGAAAAAGGCGAATGGAATAAGGTACGAGTTGTCATCGAGGAAAAACGGGAGCTGGAAGCATGTAAATATAATAATAACCACTTCAGCCAAGAAGAGTGCCTGACGAGCCCAGTTGTAAGTAAGCTATTAAGACTCGACTGTACACCGTGTTCGTGTTTTCCTCCGAAAACAATAAGTTCCGTTGGAGCAGCCTTTCAACGCCTCTCTCTGTCTCTCGCAAGAAAAGTTGACCCACACAACAAAGTAAAGCTATTTTTCGGCTACGAGCCGACAGGGACCCAGTATTAGTCAGAGGTCCCTTTACTACAGTTCGGAGTCGCGGACCTTCAGTAATAGTAATAAATCACAGCAATAGTACATTCACGTTGTTGTAAAAAGCATGATAATATAGTAAGTAATCCAAAGTATTCAGAATACGTTACTGTCATTGAGTAACGTAACGGAATACGTTACAGAATACATTTTGGGGCATGTATTCTGTATTCTGTATTGGAATACATTTTAAAAGTAACCTTCCCAACACTGCATTAACACTAACAACATGGCTAAATTATGTTGTTCTGTTTTTTCTTTAATTTTTTCATGTTGCCTCTTCTAAATGTGTATTCTGATAAATTGGCAAATAGCTAGGATCAGCTCATCCATAAATCATTCTGCCTTTCTTTTCAGAGTTCTTTTCATAGTTTTTTTGCAAGTCCATTGAAAATAAATACAAAAAAGTAGCTTAAGCAAATGGCAAAGTTAGCAAGAGTGACCGGTTCCTTGATAATCACTGCTGGGATTAAAAAGGATATCAGGCATTCATGCTGAGATGGTTCAGGAAAATCTCAAGAATCGCAAAATTGAAAGTCGAATACCTACCCGCTGAAGGAATGATCAAATAGTGGACTACCTATGTACAGTTCAAGTATCACTGCATGGCACAAATACAGATACCAGCTAATTAGAGGTACAAAGCATACAAATACAATATTGCTTTTGCCTTACATGCTTGAGTTCCCTTCAGCTGTTCTGGTTTCCACCCAGCGTCCAAAGACATCCATAGTAGGAGAACTGTCCATTCTAAATTGGCTGTAGGTGTACGTGTAAATACCTGTCCATCTCATTGTGTTAGCACCCCTCGTGGGCCCTGTCTGCAGCCCGATGTCAACTGCGATAAATTCCATCACCCCATCCCTGCAGGGGTGATGGAATTATTTTCCAGGGAGGGAATAGAAGAGACTGATGGATGGATTATTTTCCTTTTTCATGTATTACAACATACAAAAATGCTTAACAGGATTTAACAAAATGTGTTAAGGATTCTGCCTGACTGAGCTTATCAGCAGTTTTAGTTTTAAATTCATTAAATGAGTTTTAAAAGAAACATGCCATTTTCATCTGCAGTGAGCCATTTCTACAACAGCTGCAGTTATTTCAAATTACAAGAATAATAAAAACAATACTACAAATGTAATGTGACTTCTCTGAAATAACATTCATGTGTGAAATGCACATTTCTTTCCTCTCTTTCTTATTTTCTCTTACTCACACCCGTGCTGTCCTCAGATTAGAATTTTTTTAAGATTAAGATTAAATACAGTTTTATAATGCAAGCCTCAAATTACTGTATTAATTAGCATAGGACTTTGATAAATCAGTCTGTACTTGTGAGAACAGGAAGATGTGGGTTTGAAAACCCCCAGTGAGCCACAGTTATTTGAAGACTTCCTTCTTTTCTATTTTAAGACTTGACAGTAGGAACTGTAACATGGGAAGGGCAAAAGGGCAGGCTGCAGTACAGTCGAGGAAAAAAAAGGAGTGTAACATCTTCAAAGAGAGAGCTTAAACCGAGAAAAAGTACGCACATTGATATACTTACATTGGACGGAATAGAACATCACTCCTCCAGAGCACCTGTTAACAATCCTAGATCCATTTTTTTAAAATCTGTGACCTGTTTGAAAAGTTAGTAGGAAAAAAAAATAGAATTCTGCAATTAAAAAACGTACTATCTGTAAATTCTTCTTTGAATTAAAATTTTTTAAACTCTTGTATGTTTACATGAATAACACAAAATATCTGTTGATGCCTATTACAGGTGCTCTTTCTTCCAGTCTGCCAAACTCTTTAACAGACATTGTTTACGACACTTTTAATTGGCAGGTGGTGTTATTTTACATAGCCATACTGTCTGTCTGGCTCCTTGCCTATAAGTATTATAATTAAAAAAGCAAAAGTTGTGGATGTTGCTTAATAGTTCATAGAATATGTGGCACAGCGGGGCAGTGGTTAGTACTGTTGCTTCACCACAAGAAGGTCCTGAGTTTAATTTCACCATCAGGCCTGGAGCTGTTTGTGTGGGGTTAGCTCAAAACAAAACATTTCAGTTTTCTTTACTTTTAGAAAATCTAGTTACAAGTGTTTGAACCTTTGGGTGTAGATTATGTGTCTGTGTTAAGGCATCCTCTCTCAACGCACTCTCTGACCTCAGTATGACTTCTATTCCGTATATGCACGATATATGATCATCTCTATGCTGTTTTAATATTTTGTTCTTTCAATAATTTAAGAACTTTCAGTAATACATGTACTCCTTGGCTATGCAGGGAAATGTGACCAAACCTATGAAGCTCTTATTTTCTCTAAAAGGGTTATTACAATAAAAAATGTAGTACCTAATAGTGGATTATCCATCATCTCTTTCTTATCCAGGGTCACTGAAGCCTATGCCAGCTGTCATAGAACAAGATGCAGGTTACACCCTGTACAGCTGACTAATATATCACAGGGCTTTTAACATTTTACTGGAAATAAAGCTGAGCTCACGTATGGCTTAATGTCATTGTTTGGGCTTCTTCTTCTTATTGCGTTCTTGTTACTTTCCGTCTTTGACTGTTCCGCTCTTAATTTTATTGCAATATAGAGATTGACAGACCACGTGACTTTCGCGCATTGCATGCCGGTAACTCATGGCAAAACAATCCAAGTACCTGCATCAAATGCAAGCATTTGCAGCACCGCAAAACGTTCATTCTTCGGTTCCAATAAATTCTTGCTTTTTCTTTGCCCCCCAAAAAGGTATGTACAAAACGAAGGAGAACAATGCCGGTCCGTACAAAGACAGACTTAATGAAAAGTCAAAGAAAAAAGATACGAGGAAAAAAATCAAACCAGTGAAAGTGTTAGATCCTTACGAGCACACAGAGGGACAAAATACGTTAGCATGCTGCCCAACTTTCACCACGCTTATATTTATAATTATACGGTTCTTGGAGTGAGTGCATACACTTGTGAAGTTTAGTAACTTCAGGTCACTGCAACAAGCCCAGGTACAGTTTACCGACGGATGGGTGCAGGACCTTGAAATGCACCGTGTAGAAAGTAAAGACCATCGTACATATCATAAGTTTACCAGTCTCACAAATCGTCTTCATAAATACACATTCGTTAACCGTTTATTAATAGGACCTTTGAGCTCAATGGTAATTAATTAGTAGTAGAAATAATTTCTGGTACCCATCACAGAAATGTAGCAGTGACAATAATATTGTATGCTGTAATCGCACTGGGCAATTAGTGATACAAAACAACAGTTTTATCCTGTGAATAAAAGTATATGTTTTTGTCAGTGTACCATGGTAATAACAGAAGCGAAACACAATATTGTGTCAGGACAATTTACTATTTATGCACAATAAATAAAGGAGCATAGCACGACAATTTCTGTTCAGCGCCAGACTTGCTTGTAACCTATATCACCAATTATGTTAAGAAAAATGACGCATTAACTACAACAGCAGACTGACCTTTGTGGAAATGCTTGGAGCAGACTAACCTGTGAGCTGGAGTGTTCTGGGACGTCATATTTGGTCTTTGAATGGCTGCAATCCAGGCCACCCATCGCCTCTTTGTTACTTCGGAAACATGGCTTGAACAATTTCTCTTCAACGACGTAATCCGATAACAACCGATCTCTTTACCCGTCGGCTTTCCGTGGCTGTCATGCGACCGGCTATTGCAGTTAATAATACAACAGCTTCTTGCCATTTTTTTGTGTTTCTTTTTATCGCTGTATAACTGATTTCAATTGAAAGCCTGCGTGCGCTAGTACCTCTTGCCACGAGTTCCCAGAATTCTTTGCGGTTTTACCCCTGAGTGACGTCACATTTTCAATCTCTATAGGCGCTCTTTGCAGTGAGCTAATTTTATTTTGAAATTCATTTTATTTTGAAAACCAGTTTCGGGAAGTGACAGGAAGTCAGCCATGTTTGTTTAGTTCGTAGCGGATCACATGTGGGGACATTTGATCCAGTGACATCTGTTTTTCTTAAAGGATGCAGACTTCTTCCTGTACCACTGCTTGAAGAAGGTGTCTTCCAGAAACTGGCAGTAGGACTGGGAGTTGAGCTTGACTCCATCCTCAACCCAAAAAGGCCCCACAAGCTCATCTTTGATGATACCAGCCCAAACCAGTACTCCACCTCCACCTTGCTGGCGTCTGAGTCGGACTGGAGCTCTCTGCCCTTTACCAATCCAGCCACCAAGCCATCAAGACTCTCTCTCATTTCATCAGTCCATAAAACCTTAGAAAAACCAGTCTTGAGATATTTCTTGGCCCAGTCTTGACGTTTCAGCTTGTGTGTCTTGTTCAGTGGTGGTCTTTCTTACCTTGGCCATGTCTCTGAGTATTGCACACCTTGTGCTTTTGGGCACTCCAGTGATGTTGCAGCTCTGAAATATGGCCAAACTGGTGGCAAGTGGCATCTTGGCAGCTGCACGCTTGACTTTTCTCAGTTCATGGGCAGTTATTTGGCGCCTTGGTTTTTCCACACGTTTCTTGCGACCCTGTTGACTATTTTGAATGAAACGCTTGATTGTTCGATGATCACGCTTCAGAAGCTTTGCAATTTTGAGACTGCTGCATCCCTCTGCAAGATATCTCACTATTTTTGACTTTTCTGAGCCTGTCAAGACCTTCTTTTGACCCATTTCAAGTTCAAGGTTCAAGGTTCTTTATTTGTCACATGCATAGTTATACAAGTATAACACACAGTGAAATGTAGCCTGACACGCTCCTCGACATGTGCAAAAATTGGGGGGGGGGGGGGGGGGGGTGTAGAGGAAGAACACTGGGTGAATGTGCAGTAGTAGCAGCAAGCAGGTGAATTATGTACATTAATATGAATAGACATCTGACTATTTTACAGGATAGACAATATAAACATATTTAAAATTAAAGGAATTTGAAATGTACATTGTGCCTTGGTTTAGAGTGTTTGGAAGAGAGTTCTGTCTCAGTCAATTATAGATGATGTGAGAGGGCGGGTGTGTGTGTTTAGGGCACGGATGGCTTGGGGATAGAAGCTCCTCTTGAGTCTCTCTGTCCTTGCCCGGAAGATGCGGAACCTTCTACCAGATTGCAGAAGTTGGAACAGTTTGTTGCCAGGATGGGACGGGTCCTTCAGTATCTGCGCTGCTCTAGTCCGGCATCTCCTGGTGTAGGTGTCCTGAAGCGGGGGGAGAGCAATCCTGCAGCAGCATTCTGCTGTACGGATCACTCTCTGGAGAGCTTTTTGGTCCTTCACACAGCTGTTCCCAAACCACGATGTCATGTTCTGTGTGAGGATGCTCTCCACAGCGCCTGTATAGAAAATCCTGAGGATCTTTGGAGAGACCCTGAACTTCCTCAGTTGTCGTAGGTGATACAGGCACTGCCTAACCTTTTTGGTCTGGACCTGAATGTGGGCAGCCCATGTCAGGTCTGAGGAGATGTGGACACCAAGATACTTGAAGGACTGCACCCTCTCCACTGGAGCTCCATTGATGATAATGGGCTTGTAGTCTCTGTGCTGACCCCTTCTGAAGTCCACCACCAGCTCCTTGGTCTTGCTGACGTTCAGCTGGAGGTGGTTGCCCTGGCACCACGATGCCAGATTCTTCACTTCATCCATGTAGGCCGCCTCATCGTTGTTGGAGATGGCACCCAACACCACTGTGTCGTCAGCAAACTTCACAATGGTGTTGGAGCCATGGGTGGCCACACAGTCTGAAATGTAGAGGGAGTAGAGCAGTGGCGAGAGGACACATCCCTGAGGTGCTCCTGTGTTGATGGTGATGCTGTTGATGGTGATGCTGTTGGAGAAGCACCTGCCCACCCTCACCACCTGAGTTCTGCCAGTGAGGAAGTCCAACACCCATGCACACAGACGGCTGTTAAGTCCCAGTTCCCTCAGCTTTGTGAACAGTCTGCAGGGCACTATTGTGTTAAACGCTGAACTGTAATCAACAAACAGCATTCGCACATAGTTACCCTGTTTCTTGTCCACATGGCTGAGAGTGGTGTGTAGGACGTGGGCGATGGCATCCTCTGTGGATCTGTTGGATCTGTAGGCAAACGGCAGCGGATCTGTGGTGTCTGGGATGGAGGAGGAGATGATGTTCTTCAGCAGCCTCTCAAACACCTTCATTACTACTGAGGTCAGTGCAACTGGCCGGTAATCGTTCAGGGATGAGGGTTTGCTGTTCTTGGGCACAGGGATGATGGTGGATCTTTTGAAGCATGTGGGGACCACAGACTTCGCCAGGGACTCGTTGAAGATGTAAGTGAACACACCTGCTAGCTGGTCAGCACAGCAGCGCAGCAGACGGCCGGTGATACCGTCTGGCCCCGCCGCTTTCCTTGTGTTCACTCTCCTCAGTGCCGCTCGGACGTCATGCTCCGCATTTTGCCAAAGAAAAGGACGTTGCCTAATAATTATGCACACCTGATATAGGGTGTTGATGTCATTAGACCACACCCCTTCTCATTACAGAGTTGCACATCACCTAATATGCTTAATTGGTAGTAGGCTTTCGAGCCTATACAGCTTGGAATAAGACAACATGCATGAAGAGGATGATGTGGACAAAATACTCATTTGCCTAATAATTCTGCACTCCCTGCAGTGTATGTATAACACCTGCCCAAATCTGTGTAGCCAGACACCAAGCCTTTTGACCTGCTTTCTTGCCCTTTTTTCTAAACTAAATAATTTCGGTATTACACCGAAAATAAACATTTTATTCTGCCTCACCATCTCAAGTTTTGCAATGGCTTTGCATAGTTTATCAAGTAAAGGCAAGTTATTATAAGTTGGCTTTACTTTAGTTTTTTTTTTTTTTTTTTTTCCTAAATGACATCAGAAACAGCAGTATGCGACATTACGTGATGGCAGAGCTTCAGTTCATCCTTTGTCATTTTTTTTTTTTTTTTAATAAATAGGACAGGGGGAATGAATGAGAGAAAGAGGGGGAGAGAAGGAAAGAAAACCAGAGGGGAGAAGAGACGGTGAGAAGGGGGGGGAAGAGAGAGAAAAAAAAAAAGAACTCCTGGGTCACCTGTTTGGAGAAAAAAAAAACAAACAAAAAAAACAAACAGAGGAGACAGCAAACAACAAAGAGCAACATAATAATAGAGAAAACAAAGCACCATCACAATAAACTAGCTAGTCATAGATATCAATATTTACTAAATAATAAACGATATTGTGCAGCACGCAAGATAGACAGCGCACAGTGTGCTTTGAGGCAGCAGCCAAGAAAGCTTTAGTCCGCGTCTGTGAATACCCATGTGTGCATACCTGTGTGGATCAGCATGCTTGCATTCCAAAGGTTTCTCCATGTAATGATCTGCTAGGGAGTGTGGGGGGGCCACAGCCCCGTCCTCCAGGGTGTGAAGCGGGTATGGAGGAGATCAAAACTCCAGACATCCAGAGGCCCCCAGAACACAAGAGACCATGGAAGACCAACAGAGGGGCAGCCGCGCCACTGTTCCAGTAAGAGCTGAGGAGAGTCCCAGATGAGGGCTCGCCCAGCAGCCGCGGAGCAGAAGTCAGGGGGAGCTGCAGTGACGCGCCCGTGAGCTCTGCCGGCCCCCAGCTGTGCCTGAGTGACCGAGCCCCAGGCCGAGAGGCCGGGGGCACCCCACCTCCAAAGGGGCCCGAGCGAGCCCCAGGCCCCAGGCCCCGACAAGCGGCCGCCAAGGAGTGAGCCGGTGTGTACCCGGACGCCCACCCCCAGACACAAAGAACCACCAACACACCGACACCTGAGGGAGTCCGCCACCGGCAGGGGAAGTGGTGGTGGGTGGAGATAGGCCTCCAAACCTTGGAGGGCCTGAGGTGTCCCCAGACTTTAGTATCTGTATTGGCAGGCTAAATATAAATACTAAAGGTAAAAGTTCTTGTTTGCCCAAGCTGTCACGAAGTGTCCCAATTTTTGATGTCAAACTTTCATGAAGTTAAGTTTTTGAGTATAAACATAACAAACCTTCAGCCAATACATATGGATTAGAGAACGATATTGTAAATGAAATGTGCAATTATTTTCATTACATCATCAATCTCAAGGACTAATTGGATGTTCTAAGAGCTCAAGCTGTCGCCTTAAGTAGATCAAACACTCAAAATCACAGTCATACAAACTTTCTACCTGCTCTTATCCCTTCACTCTGAGCCACTCAGTCAATTTTCCATCACTACACTGCCTTACCACAAAGAGCAGAGCCGATCGATTCCGTATAGGCCTTTTTCCTGCCCTGATCCAATATGTTTTCTGTAATAATACCAGGTAAGCTTGCCTCCTAAGTGGGGTAATATTGTTTCAACTGTCAGGCAATCTTCAATTATTCACAAGCAGATATTGCTTATTCATG
This sequence comes from Copadichromis virginalis, assembly GCF_057382275.1. NCBI lineage: Eukaryota > Metazoa > Chordata > Actinopteri > Cichliformes > Cichlidae > Copadichromis > Copadichromis virginalis. Next base: position 42,051,237 of record NC_140639.1, read on the forward strand.
TCATTAAAGCTCTGAAGCTTTAAAGCTGAAGCTTTGCTGCATTACTCAGCATCTGGAAGTTGGTAAGCGTAAAAAGATATACAGATCTTTGTTTTGTTTTGTTTTTTTCAATTAAACCATCAAAGTATACTCCTTGTGAAATAAATAGATGTGTTCCCTTTTAAATTAGACTTCTGGATGATCTTTGGTTGCCAAAGAGAAAACGGTGGTAACGTACAGAGTCTCACTGTTATTTCACATTAAAGTTATCAGTATGTGTTGGATGAAACATTTAAGGGTTAAAGTTATAAGAAAAAGGCCATTGGAAGAATTCGATGCAAATATGTTTCAGCTCTCTGAATGGGGGCTGCCAAAGTCAGTGAGTATCATAATTTTGGTGAAAATTGCTGTCAGATTTTTCCTAGTTGCCCAACAGTGTCTACACATTTTCTCTTATACATTTAATTAAAAGATGGAATTGCACTTTTTTGGAGCATTTAATCATCTGTAGAGTTGAGTCCCTTTAACATATCTATCTATATTGCAGCACAGAGCACACACTGCTTCATCTAAACTATAGCAGCGTTCTACTCTTTTTTTGTCCATGGTGCAGTGCTTCAGATGCTATCCTTTAAAACCTAATTTTAGCAGATTTTGAAGTTTAACTTTTGCCTTTTAATGGTGTTGTTGATGGGCTTGTGTCTACTTAAAAAAAAAGAAGGATATAGCGACAGTCTGTCTGTCTTTACTGGAACAATGTACATAAATTATTCAACCCCAAGGCTCAAATTCTGCTCCTTTCTGTGGAGAAAACAGGAACTTGTTATCTGCATTTTGGTGATTGATGAGTATTTAGTTGTGGAAGTTGGGAATTTATCCTGGACTCATATCCAAACAACTGCAAATTTCAACATCATCCATTCAAACAACTATAGATAGGTACAAGTTATTTAGATATGTTACCACTTTGCCAAGGTCAGGAAGAAGACCCAGACTGTCACCATCAGATAAGAGGAAATTGGTTAGGGCAGGGGTCAGCAACCTTTAAGACCCAAAGAGCCATTTGGACCTGGTTTCCATGCAAAAGAAAACACTGGGAGCCACAAATACTTTTTGACATCTAAAATGAAGATAACACTGTATATATTGTTTTTTACCTTTATGCTTTGTGTGAACAACTAAGGTGTGTTTCTTATGAAATCCATGAAGTGCTACAGAGAAAGCTACATTTTATTTATGTAATTAACACATTTTGAACTCTTAAAGAAATATAACAAAAGGAAAGACACCCAGCTGAACTAAAATGATCCATGTAGCAAACAAAAAACTGTTGTGAGCCGCCACCCTCATATCGCCTTTGTGTTTTTGGAGCCTTGACCTGACTTTTAAAAAATAATTGGGGAAAAAAAGCACTATGCTGCTAAAAAATGAAAAATAGATATTTGCAAAATTCTGCCTAAATATGAATTTTACCAGGTTAATGTGTGTGGCGGGGCGTTGTTGACAGTGCCGCTGCAGGGGAGGCGGATGCACCTGAATGGCACCTGCAATCACGCCTCGCCGCCTTAATGTCTTTGCCATCTATGCTGTTGTTGGTGTGTGTCGGGCTGTGAACTGAAAAGCTACAGCCGGCTGTGTGCAAACAGCAACCGTGTGTGAAAAGTGGTCAATAAAGAGATGCTGAAAAGCATGTTCATCGGGTCTGTCGTGATATGTTTACAATGGGACTTCTGCTCCTGAAAATCTGCGCACAGCGTCTGAAAATCGGGATTGTACGAAGTCACTTTCATCTTTACGCAAGACTGTAAGCTGTCATCTGTGAGGCGTGAGCGGTGTTTGTTTTTAACATAGTTCACGGTGGAGAATGGCTGCTGATATAATGTGGATCCGAATATCCATAATTGGCCTACCTGGGGTTGAAAGTCTTGATAAATGCACGGCTTTTCGGCGGGTACACTGGCTTCCACGAGTGTGACGCTTATTTTGAGAAAATAATAAAATATAATTTTATTTTTATATTTCAATATCACAATAATCTTCCAATTTAGAAGTACAAGTTTAAAAAAAAGAACTAACATAAATAAAATACACTTCAGATAAACCTCTGTTAGAGGTTCAAGATTTATTTCCCCAAACCACACGGAGCCGCACTATAAGGACTAAAGAGCCGCATGCGGCTCCGGAGCTGCAGGTTGCCGACCCCTGGGTTAGGATTTCCAGGCACAACCCAGGAACCACTAAAGTTCAAGTCAAAAATAGGTTCTACTCCAAACCTTACTTAGAATACAAGAAAAGCACTATAGAAAATGTGTATGTAGCACTTACGTGGAGTCTTATATAGTACCAATGCATAATTACCAAGGCAATGAGTAATTTGGGCTAGTATCAGAAGATTAAGAACTACTCTTAGAGCTCTGGTACAGAGAAATCAGACAAAACACCATTGTGTGGCTTAAAAGTACTTGAGTGATGTTAAGCCTTTTAAAAGAATTTTGTAAACAATACAGGATTACAACAGGTTTTAACAGAAGTTAAAGTATAAAAATTTCCACCAAAGTGGCAAAAAAATAGAATAAAATAAAATTGTGCACAAGTAAAAGAATTAGTCTTCTTTAAGTCCAAATGGTACCGGTGGGGCCCATGACAAATGGGTGTATTGCAATAGAGTCTGTCCAATGAGGAGTGTGTGTGTGTGATTGTCTGTCCTACCGCACTACTTATACAGTAGATGATTGTGGTCCATCAATGTGCAAATGAGTGTGCGTGTGTATGTATATCGTCTCCTAGGATCTTGGGTTGGCTCGCCATCCAGTGAACACTGGAACACTCTGGGTTCTGGAATCGCTGACCTGGCGTTTGGATTCGTCCCATATAAAAACCTGACCTATAAACAATGGCCAAATATATGTCACGAACAATTTAAGAATAACTCTCACGAATTAAACTAAAGTAGTGTCACACTGCAGTAACTATTATTCAGATCAGCTGTCATCAACTCAGTCATCATCAGTTCAGTGATTTTGCACAACATTAAAATATCAAGGTTCAGAGTTCAAAGTATCAGTGTTCAAAATTCACAGCTGTAACCTGCATGTTAAAGATTATCTACAAGGCTTCAAACATTCAGGAATTATAGTTACCATATAATTCACTTTCATGGTAAACATTAATTACATCCATCAAAATAAACTCACTGTGCATATATATATAATGACAAATAAATAAGTGGATCATTCCCTTCTAAGAAATGGAATAATATGCAAATGCTTATCAGAAACTGAACAAAGTGTAAACAATCAGGTTCAATAACACGTAAACAAAAGGACCACGAATAGGAGTATTAAAATGGATGTGCTTAATCCCGCTTGTACCATAGGCCTACTAGTACAAGTGGAAATACACTAAAAATTACCTCCAAGTATTCAATACTGAGCATTGTAAAATAACCGATTGACATCAAAAAAATTCAGCAGAAAGAGCATAAAGTCTGCTTACAATTATCTCTCATTAACTTATTTTCAGCCGCTTTAAACATTTACAGCTTTTCACAAGTTAATGCCTTGGTTAACAATATAACTAGCATAACAACAGTGCGTTTCAGAGACACCCAGCACCTGGGGCCTGTTCTTCGTACGTCGCTTACTACATCCAAGATCAAATGACACATCCAAGACCAAACCATCGCGCTAACCGTGAGCTCGCTAATCCGGTTCCCCGAACACACCTGCTGTTGACGATTTGTACAGCTGGACGCAGTAATGTGACATCACTGGGTGTCGTAAAAGGGGCTACGCATCGATAGTAGAAACATTGATCGGCAACCCGCTGATTGGTCGGCGAAAATGTCGAAGGGGCGTGCTCGGTATTTTCCGGCAGCAGAGCAAGAACTCATGAGTGAGGGATTTCAGGAGTTTCAGAGTTTAATTAAAACGCAAGAGAACACTGCAAAGGCTGCAGAAGCAAGGAGAGAGGGCTGGCAGAAAGTTGCTGACAAATCAAACTCGTAGGTAATTTAATAATAATACTAATAATAATGGATTGGGTTCATATAGCGCTTTCCAAGGCACCCAAAGCGCTTTACGATACCACTATTCATTCACTCCCACATTCACACACTGGTGGAGGCAGCTACGGTTGTAGCCAGGCTGCCATATCGCGCCATCGGCCCCTCTGGCCAACACCAGTAGGCGGTAGGGTAGATCTATCATATGACACTATATTGTCCAATATCATATGGCATTATATTATATTATAATATGTTATATTATATCCCCTTTCACATTAGAGCCACAACAGGACCCACAAGAACATGGGAACAAGTAAAAGTGGAATACAGGAGTATTCTACAGAATGGTAATATTTATCTCTTAGATTGCTTTTCGTCTCTTGGCAAGGTAATACTGGCCTGTAATACTCTGTTAGTTTGTTCATAACAGCAACCAAGAAAAGGGCAGAGGAAAAAAAGACAGGTGGTGGTCCTGCACCCCCTCGTCAACAAGTTGGTTAAGTAAATAATACCCTCACGGGAATATCGATATCTCTCAATGAGCACACTGTCGCGCTGAGCTAAAGGATCCTGTCTATCCCGCAATATACGCTGAATTCTGAGGACTCTCCTTATCAATCTTGCACCTTCCGCAATGGGTTGGTCGCGTATACGGACAGGACATGGCTGCGACAGGCTTCCCAAATCCACCTTCGCTTTTATAGCCGTGGTCTCTCATCTTGATTACACGAAGTAATTTACAATTACTACTCTGAAATATGAATTACATCTGTAATAATCACATACATGTAATAGAATGTTAATAGTACATTTCCCTTTTTTAGGAAATGACCTGTATGTATCTGTGTGACATCAATAAAAGGATCAAGTGCTGCATTATCTTTAGTTACATTGATGTTATTTATTTATGGTGAAACAGTGGTGGAATATCGCTGTTGCTTTCGTATAAATGAAGCGGACATACCTGCGTGGCCGCGATCTAATCCTGTTTACATAAAGTAAACCTGCTCCCGAGCAGGTTTACGCTTACGGCTCTGTTGCTATGACAGCAAGTCCCGGATGAGCTTCGGGGAACCGAACGATCCAGGATCACGCAAAATCGTCAACAATCTAATCCAGCTAACTTACTTAGCGAGGTACGAAGAACAGGCCCCTGTAATCACACTTCGCACATCACGTGTCTAATTAGCCACATTTAGCTTACCGCTGTCGAGTGTATGCTCAGCGTTTACATGACGCCACAGCTTGGTAAACTCTCCGTTTTCAATCTGTCCTCTACGACAACAAGTGAAAAACCATACAATATCAGTTTAGATGGCCTTTTAACTCTTTAGAGATTAATTTCTCCAGCTTACCGATAACAAAGTTTTAGCCCGCCTACTCTTTTCGGCTGCAGAAGCAAGAGACTGAAAACTTGGGAGCTGGTACTAAGGAGGGACAAGAGCTGCCTAGAGCTTCACCGATTGGCTGACGCAAGGAGTGGAGTAAAACAATAGGCTCTCATCAGAGCTCATCAACCCTTGACGAACTTAACCCTTGTTCAACCAAAACAAATATATAAATCTGTGTCCCTTTTTTGTTTAAATAGATATTTTAATCTCGTTTCACTTTTTGTTAAACAAGGACAGTAAGAACCGAAACAATGAACATGAAATGTTCTACTTTTTCTTCTCTTTTGTTTGAGTTGATTTTAGGACCTGGGTTACATGTATTTTTTAACACATTAAGATATTCATCTGTTAGAGGTTCAAGATTAGTCTTAATAAGGTACAAATCACAGGGGTACAGCAGCAATACCTTGGAGGGTACCTCCCAGTTGAGAAGCTGTTGTATCACTGAAGGCACAAAGGGTTTCTTAGAGGGCTGTACACACTGGCTTCTATTCTATTTCTCACATCTCTTTATTGTTATCAGAACCCTCCAATTATTCAATCCGCACTGTCCATCCACTTTCCCATCCAACACTGTCTCTTCAGTCAAGCATGATTGTCCCTATATGGCAGATGGAGAAAGAGAGCGGTGCACAGAAAAAAAAAACATCCAAGAGGCCCAGTCATCTTTCATTTCCGCTGTTTGGCTATGCAGCTTTGCCTTGCTTCCACAGTTCTGGCAAACTCCACTTCTTCCCCTTGAGAAGCCCATCTACTCCACAATCTAAGGCCTTGTAATGCAGTCCCTGGCCCACAATGATAGATCGCACTACATGTGGGACGATATTGTCTTACTCGCTGATAAGGTAGTAGAGTTGGAGTACGTTTGTGCACAATGAATGTGGGTGTGTGTGTGCATGTGTGTTTACGCAGGCTTGTGCAGTTGCATTAGCATCAGTGTGTGTTTTTGCATGCGAATGCAAGCATGAAATCTCTCTTCCTCCCCTACCCCTAACCTCCCCCACCCACCTGCTTGAAACCCCAAAGTGTGCCTCCTTGTTTTGTGCTGCACGCTTCTCTAAGAGGGTTTGATGTTATTCAGGAGGTGAGTCACTCCACATGGAGACCTGGGTCTGAATTTCTAAACAAAAAAATGTTGGATGTTTCTTTAAGAGGATCATGACTCAAGAGGAATTTACTAAAATATCCGCTTAAGTCAACAGTGCATGCAAATGTGGTACATGTTTAGCTTTTCTTTTTTGCACGTATTTTTTTGCACAAATAAAGGTTAAAAAAAGAAAAGAAAATGCTTTCGTTTCTTAAAATTTGGGGGTATTTTTGGATTTCTTAATCTTATACACCGTCCCCATCTGTCTCCTAACAGATGCATCCTGTATTACCTTACATTGACACATCGCCATGGAAATATAACCTGCCACCATTTTTTTCCCCTGGAAGAACTAAGAAAGGTTAACAGACAAGACATTTGATGTAAACACTCAAGGAGGAATACGACAGGAGTATTAAAGAGCCAGATCATGAGTTGGAGCCTTAGACAGGGGATTTACACATAGTATAGGAATAACCTTTATGTAATGAAGTTTTTGAACCTTAATAATTTCTTTGTACTCTGATTACGTTTCCTCCCCTTGGTTCACGTCTTTGTTTCTATAGTTGAATAATTTCTTTCAGTCCATTTACAATTCGCAAACATCCATAGAACAGTCCTTATGTGTGTCCTTATAAGTTTAAATTTAGATTTTGACTTTTGCAAGCCTTTCTTTTTGGCTGAAAAAGATGTACTGATGTGAGAGCAGGAGCTGCTGTCTTTATGCATGCACACAGCACACACCGTAACAGTCAAACATGGGGAAATGAATACCTCCTTTATTAGTATGTGTGCCTGTTCATGTGGCACTTCTTGTGTGCGTCTTTGCGCCTGTTCTAATAGGAATTGGTTTTGTGTGGCTCGGCCTGCGTATGCACAAGCATGGAATGTTGATTTAGATGCGTGCATGTGTGTGTGTGTGTGTAATGCATTTACGACAGCTTCCTTCCTGCCTCCTCTGGGTGTCTGCAAGTGTGGTTGGTCTGAAGGAAACCTGACAGCCTAAATCACACTGAAGAGCCTGAAACAGATGTTAATTAGCTTTAATTTGCCTTTTGTTGTTCTGCTGCCAAGACAGCACCAAAGACGCTCCTCTGTTTTACTGCACTCTGTATAATGTTACATTATAGACTAGACCTCGGCTTCTCTCTTACCAAGAGAGAGGAGGAAAAAAGAAAAACATTAGCCAGCTTATTAGAGACCAAAAAAAATGTCGCAGCACAGTGTCACTTTATCGAAAGCAATGGGGGTTAAAAGAATTCTAAATGTAGATTTTATTCTCTTGGTGTCTTTAGGTTTGGGAATCTAAGTAGTTGGAATAATTATCTTTGGCAGAGAGCATTTTGCAGACAGACTTTCTGTGGAGGTTGTAATTGTTAAGCTGACTGACAGCCCGACTCTGTTATATCTTAAAGGTTTTCAGTCAATAGGGGATTGTTTACTAGCAATCAAAAATGCCGTCCATCCATCTGTCCATCCATCCATTGTCTTCCACTTAACCTTATCAGAGCCTATCCCTGCTATCATAGGGCAAGGGGCAGGGTACACCCTGGACAGCCAGTGTGTCGCAGGGATAACTGGGGCCGTGTGTTTTCTCCTTTCAAATGTAGTACTTCTTGTCATTTTGTTGTCCCAAAACTTGATATAAGCCAACTTTTCAGATATAATTTTCTTCAAAAGACAGCTATGGCCCTCTATATTACTCATCACATGATCGTAGTGGAGAGGGTAGTATGTCTTAGTGATCCCACGGCCTATGTTGCTGAGGGCTTTGGACCATTTGTCTTGGGACACCGTATCAATGGCAAGAGTCTTAACCCATAGGACTGACCTGGCTTCCTGTGGGGTCAACACCCATAGGAGGTACCGTGGGGGTTAGGGGCAATGTGTGTGGTCAAGGGTTGAGCCCCTGGTGGTCCAATCCCCTGTTATTGAGAGTAGCTAGTTCAAGGTTCAGATATGATATGTTCAGTCTAGAGAACCAGTCTCGTGGAGAGGGGTTGGACTCTTTTTCAGTCTGGAGTTGTTCTTTGCAAAAGGTGCCTGGCAGAGGTGGGTAGTCTTCTCACAGGCTCACAGCTTGTAAAGTGGGTTTTTTTTCCAGGGGGACAAAAGGGTTGCTTCCCTGTGCCTTTGGAATCAGGTCCTGACTGTTGTTTGTGCTTATGCATCAAATAACAGTCCAGAGTACCCAGCAACCAGTAACCTAGAGGGTGTCCCACTGTACCTCTTTTGTTCAACTGGAAGACTTCAGTGCTCACATGGACAATAACAATAAGAACTAGAGATATATGCTTAGAGGGAACGGACTACTACTAATGAATCTGTTTCCAATTAATATCTTTATTAGCTGTCACACCCCCAAAAAACTGAGCCTGTCAGTAGCAGACAAGAGAGGAGTGCCAACGTTAGGATCCTGACCGTGTGTCCATCTTTAAGAGCAGGCCATCCACAAACCTCAACAAACTTCAACAACTCTCCAAAGATAAGTGGGTAAAATTAGCTGTTGAGAAATTTGCCCAATCATCTTTACAGCATTGCTTAATTTCGTTGACGTTGGAGGGCATTTAACTTTTTATGTTCTGCCAGCACTCAGCTGGGTTCAGGTCTGCACTTTGTACATTGATTCTTTTCTTTTTCAGCCGTTCCATTGTGGATTTGCTAGTACGCCCTGGATCAAAGTGTTGCATATAATAACAGAATATGTGCAACACAGTGCACATATGGCAATTTACACATCCATGTTTGTTTGCATCGTTATTTCATAACTCAGCATTCAAATCTTGACACTTAGCTCTCTCAGACATAGCTTTCATCAATTTACTCCAAAAAAAAGTGTTGTCCAGGATATTGATTACCGGTGTCCTACAAAAAAAACAGGTAAAACATTACTGTAGAAATGGCAGAAAACGTGTTCATCTCTGTAACAATGCCCAAGGCAAAGGTGACTGGTTATAAAGTGTTACTAATGTATTTACTAAATTCTATGTTCTTTGAAATCCAGTGTCACGTTATTTCAAAATAAATAATAAGCTAATAAGTTACATTGGAAACAAACAGCATTTTACTTATTTAGCATTACATTTAACTGTTTTATCTGCTCCCCTCACCATTGGCTTGCTTTTTTTCATCTTCTCCTTTATTCTTCAGGTTTGCTTAAACAGAATCATAAAAACCACTTGAAATGGGAGTAAGTGGGGTGAAGTAGGGCCCCTTAGGGAGGTCAGGTATCCAACTGTCACTGCAAACTTTGCTCATTGCCCTCTATCCGGTTGTTCAGTGATGACGCGACGAATCCTACTTCCGGGTCTAAAGTAGTCTGCGTTTATTATGGTTTTTGTGTTGTTAACATGTTTAATGTTATGTATTTTCTTCTATTTGGTCTCAAAAAGCTCCTAAAACAGTCAGTGATCACTGTTGACCTCCCTCGGCTTTTATTACCGCTAATCATTTATTTAAGCTCAGTTTTTAAAACCTTAGGATGTAACTACAGCCCAGCCCATGCAGCAGTATATGAATGACTAACCTCGTATTGTGGATGGATTATCTCAGTTGTTCTCCTGGCTGAAGTTTGGTCCTTTTACAGCATCCTGCCATGCGATTACATTTGTTCCTGACCACCGAGAACACTCACGTTAACTTTTATCGAGTGGAAAAAAAGTTAGCTTGTTTATATTATGCTAACATAGCTGTGTCGCTAGCAGTCACGTAGCACATCATTATATACCAGCTAGCCGAACTTCAGTAACCCTACAAACGTCACTGCTGTTTAGTTTTCTGTCTTCATTTATGTTGGAAGTGATAACAGAGCTGTACGTTTTAATTTGTTTCCAAAACCCCGCAGTCAGGACAGGCTATGATATATGGACCTGCAGCGGAGTTTAGGTCCAGACATGGAGTGACGTCAGACTGAACAACCGGATAGTTTAGGGGCTGATCAAACTTACACTGCTCTATACATACAGTGGTTGAATACACTTTAACCGGGTGAAAAAAGGACGCAAACACACATACCAGAAACACTTGATAACATTGTCCGTGTCTAGGATTTCAAATCAACCTATCCAATTACCCATAAATACATGTGATTCATCTATAGATCAATATTTAAAGCTGGAAACAAACACAAGGGCCTTTGGGCACAGTTCATTTCCAAATGACACACGTGCAATTACACGACTAACCGGGCTTACTTCTAAGCTGTGCCTGTGATATTTAAAGCATTCCTGTACTAATTTGTTGGAAGGTTACCGCTGTGACCTTGCTTCTAATTCAATCTCAGATGACTATCATATTTCAATCAACGTGTATCGGCAGACGGGGGATAATGAGCAGCGGTAACTGGATTAGTGTTGATACACTGATGTGGGAGATTGGACATGTGGCAGGCCAGTAAATGCATCCATATTGTTTATGAGAGCAGAATATGCAGTAACATGATCTATGGCAGGCTTTAGAGCACACTCCTCTGTTATTTATTGCTACTTTGAAACTGTCAGAGTTTTCTGTTTAATGTTGTAGGTGTCTACACAATGTGAAAACTCAAGTAATAACCACTTAAATGCAGAGATAGCAACTTATTTATTCTTATGCTTTTTAAAATATAATGCCTCTGTTTGTATGTATTATTACACTTGACTACACACAGTATAGATGACTAAAGTCAGTTGAGTACTGCTAATAAAGCTGTTGTTACCTTGAGTTACTTTGTGAGACTGTTAAGGACAATTCTTATTTTAATTACAAATTTCTTTAGTTTTTTTGTCTTCTCTAGCTACTTCGCTTTCCATTTTCTCTGCTTTCCAAGCATTTAGCTAACATTAGCTTCCCTGTTAGGATACCATCAGGCAGTATGTGTACATACTCTGTGCACAAATTAAGTATTGCATTTAATGTTGACACTGCTCACCTTTAATTACAAAAATCACTGATTAAGTTGAGTAAATAAAATAAGTATAGCAAAGGATGATTTTGACTGTGATATCTATTTAATTTGATTACTAATTATAACCACGTCAGACAATGTCACAGGCCTTAGAAAACTCTTCAAATGAACAATAGAAAAGAACCAGTTTAACTTTGTGCTTTGTTGCCTGGTATTTTTCACTGTCTGTAGTTAATAAGAACAAACTCAATAAGATTTCCAAATTGTGGGGAAGTGGTGAGAAATCCTCAATGATATATCGCTCACTCTCTCTGGTAAGCGTGTAATGAGTTACTACCATCAGCATGGAGGTGCAGTGTACCTTTGTGGACTTCTGCCCAAAGCGTAACACTGCTAAATAAGTTTAGATGATGTGAAGGGTTTGCCACTTGTACTTTGTGGTGATTGTTGTTGGCATAGCTAATGCTTTCAAACACTTTGTCTTTAAATGTACAGTTCTGTGCAAAGTATTGAGCTAACCCTCAATTCTTTATATTTTGCTAGGAAAATGGCAAAAATGTGCAATTCAATGAAATGTGCAAATATGTCTGGAAATACAGTACAATCTACAAGGTAAGAATGGTTTTGTGCACAACCTTCAAAGTCAGTATTTGGTATGACCACTTTTATTCTTCAACACAGCATGTACTCTCTTAGTCAGCTTACTTGTCATGTCTTTCAGTAGTCTCCAGGCATCTTCAAGGACATGCAAAGCTCTTCTATTAATGTTGGCTGCCTTTTGTTCTGTTCACTGTCAAGATGATCCCACACTGCTTCAGTAATCTTGAGGTCCAGGTACCTGCTGTAGACATTTCTTTTTAGGTCTGACACTTGTCAGAGTTGTCCACTTGTCCAGTTTCCCCTTTTTCAAGGACATGCTGCTCACCATCACAAGATACGCCAAGTTTTGTGTAGCCGTAACAATGGTTGAGTTAGGTGCCCCTTTATTTTTGAATGGCCAGTGCCTTGACAAACAAACAAACAAAAAAAGTTGAATGTCTGAAAATGGTCAAGTACAAGAACTGAAAATGAGTAAAAATGCTGCTAAAGAAAAACGTTGAAAGACCTTCCAAAATGTAAAGAAATGAAGGGTAGTTTGAGAATTTTGCACAGTATTATTCAATAATGATTTTATATCCTGCGCTTGATGAATGATTTCTTATTTTCAGTGTACAGTATATAGAGCAATGCATATAATACAGATTTGCATCATTGCTTCTGTAGTACATTTACAGGTTGTGGTTGTAACATGGTAGCAAAAAGTGCAATGTGCCAACAAAGACCAGAAGGATATTTGCAGCTACAATGAGCCATGATGTAAACATTGCTGGCTTTGAAATGGTAATAAAATAAATATGAGCTTAGGAAATGTTTTAGGAATGAGGACTCCAACAATAAGATTCGTTTCTGTCCTAGCAGTAACTTACATATTTCTGTTAATGCTTCTGCACTACATCTGTAAGTGATTGTAACACAGCTAGAACAGATACATGTCTTTAGATTTTTAGTAGATGTCCTTTGATCAAAAAAAAAGAAGAAAGATTAAATATATTGGGACATGTATTTACCAGTACAGTGTGAAAGAGCTGGCATTTACTTTTGTGGAACATGATCTTGTATTGATAGGCCCAGTTCTGAATTGTTTCTGTTTTTCACACTTGCAGCTTGTAAAATGAAATAGTCTTTTTGGCTCCACTCGTGTCTGTTGTTCTTGTTAAAATCATTACTGTCTGTGAATGAAAAATGAATGACCACAAATGCAAACAGATGGAATATATATATCTATATAGATATATATCTATATATCGATATAGATATAGATAGATATAGATATAGATAGATATAGATTTATATTGATAGATATAGATAGATATATAGAGATGTATATATAAGATAAATACAATACAATGTTTCAAAAGATGCTGAAAGGCAAGAACTAATGAGATCTATATTTCACATTGTAGACAAAAAATAAATGGCCAGCATTAAGACAAATATTTTTTTCCAAAATACTTTTAAAAAACAACAAAACGAAGCAATTCAGGAGCTTCTTGTCTAATAACGTTTCTTTCCCCCAAGATGTCACAGTAATTAACTGCCATCAACATCAAAGCTGGCAAAGGAGGAGGGGAAAAGTCTGTCACGTCAAACTAGCTGTATAATGTAAGCTCAGTATTGCTCAGGAGTTCAGAGAGATGAAACTCTTTGAACATATCAGTAGATCTTAATCACTAACAACACACTCTTTTTTCTTTTGGGTGTGGGTGGGGGGGGGGGCTATACTTTATATCACAGAAATATGTTTTGTTTTTTTTTATATACAAAGCTCCTTTATATGAACAAAAAGCTAGACATTTCTTATACAGCTTTAACTGAAGTTGTGTATTGGCAAAAATTCCGCGAGACCACGAGATCTGATGCACAGTCTGACTGCACAAGTTACAATTTAACATGTACATCATTACACTCATACTGTATGAGTTAAACAAAGGCTGACAAAAACAGATAAGAAAAAGCACAACTTCTGATTTTCTCCACTTCCGTATTCTGGCAGGTCTCCACAAGGCCAGTCACACATCACTGGCATTCCTCCCTGTCCCTGTTAAGGAAGTCTGACATGGCATGAGTGGGTCTCACAGATACAGCCATGCTAATAACGATGTGGTTAAGTGCTAGGAAAAGCAGGGTTTAGAGTGCTTTGTACACTTAGAAGGCCTCTTTCCATGGCTAGCTGCTCTTTGAAGGCTTATGGGCTAAAGTGGCAGTGAGGGGCTGGTGATGCCAAGGCAATCATCTCTCCGAGTTGTACTCCTGCAGGAAAACGTAGAGTACTATCAAGGAATAAAGGGAGGGAGGGAGGGCAGGAATGACAGGAGGTCAGTGACTGCCACATTGCTTCACAGCACACATGTACTGACTGCTGAATATACTACAGAGTGGGATTTCAAACAAGTATTTCTCTGAAGGTGCTGAGAGCTGAAATAATGTCAGTACTTTTGTTCTCTCTCTCTCCTTTTGTGTCATTTATCGATGCTCCTACAAGTGAAAATGAAGAACTCATTGTGTTCGGAGCAGACTGGTGGCCATTATGGACACTGTATACTGTGCAAAATCCAAGTTTCATTGAATAGACTTTTCTTGACTTTCAACCACATCTCTTGTTTTTTTTTCTTTACTCACAAATTTTAACTGGCACAACGTGTGCTGCATCAACCAGAAGTAACCAAACACCTTGATGCTGCAATATTGTCATCATTCATATAAGATTCATGTGCACCTTTGTTCAAAAACCCCAGTGACCTTCAAAAAGTCTTTTGCTTTTGTTTACAATCTATAAATGTGTAGATAAAAAAAAAAGCTTTAACTTTTCCTTTTTACTGCAAACTGCTCTTGCACATTTGATGTAAGTAATAATAATTTAATAATAATAATAATAATAATAATAATAATAATAATAATAATAATAATAATAATAACAATAAGGCATTGCTAAAAAGCACATTTGTTAGCTGCCCATCCATGCTAATCTTCTACTCCATCACACCCCAAAGGTGTTCTGTTGGATTAAGATTTGTTGACTGTGGGGGACATTTCAGTACAGTGAACACATTTTCATGTTCAAGAAACCAGTCTGAGAACATCTGACATTGTGCAGCCATTATTACACTGTAGTTATTAATGGGTAGCAACAAACTCGAGTAGGGTCTGGCATTTAAATGATGCTCCACTGGTATTAAGATGGTGCCAAGAAAAAAATCACCCACACTACTGCATCACCTCCAGCAGCCTGAACAACTGATACAAGGCAGGATGGATAGATGCTTTCATGTTCTTTACACCAACTTCTGACCATACCATCTGAAAGTCTCATATGTGTGATGTGATGCTCACTACACACACCTTTTGATTGGATGACACCCACTGGTTTTATCTTCAAAAATATGCTGGTTTTTAAAAGTATACGTCAAATATTTGCTATAAATTCAATGTAGTGTGGCATGCAGAGGTAGGACCAAAATGCAGGACTCGGAAACCAAGGAATCAACTAAAAGAGGCAGCTTCATTGGTCTCAGTACTTGAACTCAAAAGAAAAAAACCTCAAAAGACTTAGCAACTATGACTTTACAGCTAGGAATTAACAAAGAAGCATGGAACACAAAGAAACACACAGCAAACTGGGGTGATGCAACAAACAGCAGAGAGGGACTGAGGGCTTAAATTCACACAGGATAATGAGAGGATAGGTAACAGGTGGGAACACAGCTGGAACTAATACAGACTAAAGGAAAAGAGGAAGCAAAACAGAACACAAGACACACAGGACAAGAGACTATCAAAATAAAAGAGGAAGTAACAACACAGAGAAACAGACTAAGATACAATGAACTTGACAGCTTCTCTATTGCTGAAGTCCTTCATCAAGTTAGATGTGCACTTGTCAAGTTCTCTTCAAGCTTAGCTTGGAGTGGTACAGTTATTATCTGCTCCAGTTCTGCATGCATCTGTGAGGGATAAACAATGAAAGAATATAGATATTTATTGCATAAATAATAAACAAATCATGATGTATTAGTGATGTGTAATGATAATAACAATGAATGTTTGCTTTAAAAGGAATCATTTCAAACACACAGAGAATATAAAACAACACTCAACACTTGGGTGTCATCTTTTAAAACACCATTCGACAGCTAAACTGCAACTAGATAATAAAGAGCCATGTATTGTTGTATTGTTGCCTGTCTATGAAAGTCATAACAAGTCATATCAAGGTTCAAATCTTCATAAGCCTGCATTACTAAATACTCAGTATTGCGCTTTTAGGCATTTGGCTCCTAAATTGTCAGTAACGATGGAATGGGCGAACTCTCACAACCGCTGAAGGACCTGGTATATAAAAAAGACAAAAAACAAACAAACAAAATTATTCTACAAAAATAACCAAATCTTCTAAAAGAGGTTCAGAGAATTTTGTATACCCAAAGACTTCTACAGTCTTAGTAGTCTTGCATAATTAAACCGAGTAGATAAAAGAATGAACCAAATGAGACCATGGTGAGTATGGATTACATGTCCTAAAATGTCACTGTTACTTAACAGACATTGCAGAGAAAACAAAACAGGAATATACTGAAATGTCCTCTCAGTCTTCACATCGAGGATTAATCCAACTAGATTACACAGCTACATTAAACTATTCTTTGTATTGTGTCCTTTTATAAACTGTAGCCAGGGGGCATCTTTTGCAAAGGCTTTGGCTAAAGGACAAGATTTGCACACTTGGGTAACTGACTCATCAGGTTGAACACAATGGCTTTTAAGAATATAAGACAGATTGTTAAAGATGATCGGAACAGGTGGCCAGTTCAACAAATAGTGTGACCAGCAGCTTAAACTGATACAAACAAAATATGTTTCAATAACCACAAACCTCTGACAATGGACATGCGAGACAAAAATAGCACTGTTTTGCTGCTTGCATAAGAAACTGGTGTAAATTAATATCTATGCAACTTAAATTCTTAAATTTGTTGTAGCATTTTCCATTTCCAAGTGATTTTCCTAGACACTCAAAAAAAAAAGATTATTATTAATTCCTCTAATATATCAGTGAAGAAGAATTGTCTCTAAGGTTAACTATGGGTGGGCAAATTTAGTGACATTGCGCTTTAAGTTACAAGAAAAAGTTACAAAAAGCGAAAACTATGGAACCCTTATCCTAAGATCAAGAATGAAGTTTTTTTTTATTTGGTGCTCATGCAAAACTTCAGTCAGAATTGAGAAGCAGACTGATACTAGTTGGAGTGAGAAAAAGGTAATAATTGGCTCGTATAACCGCAGCCACTGTTCTTGCCCTCCTTACAACTCTGAGCTCTGAATGTGAATGTCGCTGTAAACTTTTTGAGGTTTAACACAATTTCCTCAGCATCCAATGGTTCAAAGCCACTCTGGGATTCATCCTTGCCAGCTGAGCCTGGATTGACTTGTACATTATATCTGATTCAGGCTTGACATTATTTTCATGACTTCTGACTGTGAGAGCTGACTACAGGCTTCTTGACTCACATATTCAAAAATGTCAGCAATGTGGTAAGAACAGAGCAGAAAACAATGGCTGCCAGAACATGAAGGTTGTGACGAAAATTGGCTTCGGGCTGCGCTTAAGGAAAGAAAGGCAGTTGCATATCTGATGCAAGCATGACAAATTACTGTATCGTCATTCTGCTGGGCAAGGAAAGACATTTTCACTGTGGCTCCTTTTTTAAGTTGACTCATTTTGTCATTTGAGTAATTTTGAATTACTGGATTCATCTGTCTTTGGTCTGAGTGTCATTTGTGGTTATCTGCTTAAGAAAAAAGGACACCAAAACATAGCTGAAGTACTGAAAAATATTTTTAGATACTTTATAATAATGCATTTTGTGCATAGGATTAAAATAAGTGAGTAAAATTGTTGAAATACTGCAAATGATGCATTCCTGAAATGTGGCAATGCTCGCAACATGAAAAAAAAATTAAAATGGTTGTTGCTATACATTTTTGGGCCTAGTTTGACAGTTGAGCAGTTATGATTTTCCTTATTTTACATCATATATAAACTATTGGTTATTTCTATCTCAATTAATCATGGTCCATGATCTAGAATATCAAACAAGAGATACATTACAAAAGACAAAAAAAAAAGACAAAACAATAAAACCTCAGAGCATTAAGTAGTTGTGAGATTTTCAAAAAAATATTTTAACTGACACACACCCTATTAAAAATGTTTCACAGTTAGTGATAATTTCAGAATGCTCCACAGTTGAATTTTCACAATAATCTACAGGGTGGGCCATTTATTTGGATACACCGTGATAACATGGGAATGGTTGGTGATATTAAAGTCCTGTTTGTGGCACATTAGTATATGTGAGGGGGCAAACTCCTGAAGATGGGTGGTGACCATGGTGGCCATTTAGAAGTCGGCCATCTTGGATACAACTTTTGTTTTTTCAATAGGAAGAGGGCCATGTGACACATCAAACATACTGGTAATGTCACATGAAAAACAATATATACTTATCAATATAAATGGCCCACCCTGTATAATAAAACATAGAATATTGAAATTCTTAGTCATGAAACTGAAGACAATGCCATTAATGTCCAAATGTCATGCCTGATTGAGCAAATATGACAAGTTGTAGTCTAATTGCCACTACTGTGAAATTAATTTTGCTAAATTTTTGCATATTTATTATTTTCGAGATCTTCTAAACCTACTATTTCCTTCCAGACATAGCAACCTAGAGGAGCCTTATAATGCTTTGTGGTTCAGGCTGCTCTAAATGTTTGGTTTTAGACAGTGTTTTTTTCCTCTTGCCTCTTTATGATGTGATTGAGAGCAGATGTCGACTGACTGGGACTATTTCAACGCTCACATAACAGTGTTGGGGAGTAACGGAATACATGTACCGCCGTTACGTATTTAAAATACAAAATATGAGTAACTGTATTCCGTTAGTTTCCATTTCAAAAGGTGATATTCAGAATACAGTTGCTTTGTTGAAATAAATGGATTAGATGGCGGTCTTTTCCTGTTTCATATGTTAGGCTGTGGTCTCTCTATTGTTGGTAATTCCACACCGTTGGAAACCCAAACAAAACACACATTAAGATGCTTTAATGCCTGTGTGTCAATCTCGTGGCCCATGTCACCTCTACTTCTACACCTCTACCTCTTTAAGATGGCGCCGGTGAGGTCGGCTGCCGTCACGACTGCTCCGACCACTTTTTCTTTGTCTTTGTTTTTTAAGTTAGTTTTCAGCGTTTCTAAATCGGCAAAATCATCACCATTGGGTACATTAGGTATGACAGTGACACTCTTGTTTCTATTGGTATACAATGTACTCACAATTCGAAATTTTTAACTCCGGATCCGAGCTGGCCGAGTGAGATCTCGAGGGAGAACAAAGGGAAGCGGCGGCGGCCTAGAGGGAAGCGAGCCGGTGTCAGGAACAGGCTGAGAGCTCGTGCACACCGCACACCTCTGCCTAGCATCCTGCTCGCCAACGTCCAGTCACTGGAGAACAAGCTTGACGACCTCAGGGCCAGGATAAAGTTCCAGAGAGACATTCGGGACTGCAATCTCCTCTGCTTCACCGAGACATGGCTGAACCCAGCGGTGCCGGACCACGCCATCCAGCCGGCCGAGTTCTTCTCGGTTCACCGCATGGACAGGACACGGGACTCGGGGAAGTCAAGGGGAGGCGGCATGTGTTTAATGGTGAACAACAACTGGTGCAACAGTGCGAACGTTGTTCCTCTCACACGCTCCTGCACACCAAATCTGGAACTACTGTCCATCATGTGTCGTCCTTTTTATCTACCTCGGGAATTTACATCGGTCATTGTAAGTGCCGTTTATATTCCACCACAAGCGGACACGGTCACCGCCTTATGCGAGCTGCATGAGGCACTCACACAGCACCAGACACAACACCGGGACGCTGCGCTTATTGTGACGGGGGACTTTAATAGCGCCAACCTCAAACGCGTAGCGCCGAACTTTTATCAACACATCACCTGCCCCACCAGGGGTGAAAGGACACTGGACCACTGCTACACTACGGTCAAGGACGGCTACAAGGCACAATCCCGCCCCCCGTTTGGCAAATCTGATCACGCCGCCATCTTCCTCATGCCAAAATACAAACAAAGGCTGAAACAGGAAGTTCCGGTTCAGAGGAAGGTCGCGCGCTGGACGGATCAATCGGTGGCCGCGTTACAGGACGCACTCGATGACGCAGACTGGGGCATGTTCAGAAACAGCTCCGACGATGACGTCAACGTGTTTACGGAAGCAGTTGTGGGATTCATCGGGAAACTAGCGGATGATACCGTGGAGACAAAGACTATCACAACGTTTCCCAACCAGAAGCCGTGGGTGGATAAAACCATCCGCGACGCTCTGAGATCCCGCACCGCTGCCTACAACACGGGACTCATGACGGGGGACATGGACCCGTACAAAGCCGCGTCATATAACGTGCGGAGGGCGGTGAAAGAGGCGAAGCAGCACTACGGGAGGAAACTAGAGTCACAACTCCAACAGAGTGACTCTAGGAGCCTGTGGCGGGGACTAAGGACAATAACGGACTATAAAGCACCAACAACCGGTATGACGAACGCGGCCGTGACTCTGGCAGACGAGCTGAACACTTTCTATGCTCGCTTCGAGGCTGCAGCTAAGGTCTCCAACAATGCTAGTGTTAGCGGCGCTAACGGCTGCAGACAGGAAGATACTGCCAGCACCGGAAACGTGCTCGTCATCTCCGAGCATGAAGTAAGGAGAGCCTTCAAGAGAGTGAACACCAGGAAAGCAGCAGGACCAGACGGCATCCCAGGTCGTATCCTAAGAGACTGCGCATACCAGCTAGCTCCTGTGTTCACTGAGATATTCAACATCTCTTTATCTCAGTCGGTGATCCCCACATGCTTCAAAGAGTCCATCATTGTTCCTGTCCCGAAGAAACCCCACCCTGCTTCTCTCAATGACTATCGCCCTGTAGCCCTCACCTCAGTAGTGATGAAGTGCTTTGAACGCCTGGTCAGAGACTTCATCATTTCTTCACTACCAGACATACTGGACCCACTACAGTTCGCTTACCGTCCAAATCGTTCCACAGACGATGCCATCTCTCATCTCCTCCACACATCACTCACTCACTTGGACACTAGAAGGGGGAATTATGTTAAAATGCTCTTCATAGACTACAGTTCTGCATTTAACACCATTTAACACCATAATTCCCTCCACACTCTGGGACTCAGCTCATCTATGTGTCAGTGGATCTCCAACTTCCTAACTGGCAGACCACAGGCAGTAAGGATGGGCGGACATGTCTCAGCCTCCACCACTCTCAGCACTGGAGCCCCCCAGGGGTGTGTTCTGAGCCCCCTGCTGTACTCTTTGTACACATATGACTGTGTGGCCACTACCAGCTCCACCACCATCATCAAGTTTGCTGACGACACCGTCGTGGTGGGCCTGATCTCTGATAACAACGAGACGGCCTACCTGAAGGAGATTAGGAATCTGGAGAACTGGTGCCAGAGGAACAACCTCCTTCTAAACGTCAGTAAGACAAAGGAGCTGATAGTGGACTTCAGCACTAAGCAGGAGAGGAACTACCAGACCCCCGTCATCAACGAGTGCCCAGTGGAGAGAGTGGACAGCTTCAAATACCTCGGAGTTCACATCACGCAGGACCTGTCATGGTCCTGTCACATCAACACCGTGGTGAAAAAGGCCCGACAGCGTCTCTACCACCTCAGACGCTTGAGAGACTTCCAACTGCCCTCCAAGGTGCTCAGGAACTTTTACTCGTGCACCATAGAGAGCATCCTGGCGGGAAACATCTTAACCTGGTTCGGGAACAGCACCATGCAGGACAGACGAGCTCTACAGAGGGTTGTGCGGTCAGCTGAGCGCACCATCCGCTCCGAGCTCCCTGACCTGCACTCAATCTACAGCAGGCGGTGCTGGACCAAGGCCAGGAAGATCGTGAAGGACCTCAGCCATCCCAACAACAGACTGTTCTCTCTGTTGAGGTCAGGAAAGCGATTCCGCTCCCTGAAGGCCAACACAGAGAGACTGAGGAGGAGCTTCTTCCCGCAGGCGATACGGTCTCTCAATCACACCACCACACAGTACTGACCCACACATATGGTTCTTACACACACACTGGACTTTCTGGACTTTGGTTTTGCACAACACTGGTCACTATATTCTTCATTTCCGGTTAATACTTGTACAGCTGCTGTTATTGTGTATATATTTATTTATATTTAGATTCCTTCATACATTCTTATATAGTTCTATATTGTGTATTGTGTATTTTGTTGTACAGTTATTTTATTTTCAACTTTAATTTATATATTTATCTTTATCTTATTCTTCCCAGTTAAATTTACCCTTCATTCTAATTTGTGTTGTACAGTTATTTCATTTTTAACCTTAATTTATATTTTATTCCTTCCTAGTTAAATTTACCCTTTTTAATTTTTCATATTTATTTCCTATCTTATTCATAGCCTTTTCCTTTTTTGTTCTCTTTAGGTCACGAGCAGTTGTCCAAGCATTTCACTACATATCGTACTGTGTATGACTGTGTACGTGACAAATAAAATTTGAATTTGAATTTGAACTTGTGGCCATAATGACATGAAGAATTTTTTTTTAAATTATTATTCATAAAATGATTTAATATGAAGGCAATAGGCAGAGTGTTACAGGCATAGCCCTAAAGAATGTAGCCTCATGGCCAGTGCAGTCCGTGCTGCAGAGAGAATGGACTGCCATACCCGTTATGTGTCTGTGATCGCGAGGGAGGGAGAAAAAGGAGAATAGAAAAGTATGAGTTGTCACCGAGCAGAAACGGGATATGGAAGCATGTAAATATAATAATAACCAAGAAGAGTGCCTGATGAGCCCAGTTGTAAGTAAGCTATTAAGACTCGACTGTACGCTGTGTTCGTGTTTTCCTCCTAAACAATAAGTTCCGTTGGAGCAGCCTTTCAACGCTTCTCTCTGTCTCTCACTAGCAAAGTTGACCCAGACAACAAAGTAAAGCTAGTTTTCGGCTACGAACCCGACACGGAACCCAACTTTACTATGGTTAGGAGCCGCGGACCTTTTTTATATACGTGCAGAATAGTTTTCTATATGAGATCGCTGCAAAAAGTGCAGCCTTAACTAATGTCCACCCCACTGTTACTCATTTTATATTAAGATTTAAAAATCTAGTTGGTATTGGTATGGCGAGTAGCCTTCAGTAATAGTAATAAATCACACAGCAATAGTACATTCATGTAGTTGTAAAAAGCATGATAATATATTAAGTAATCCAAAATTTTCAGAATATGTTACTGTCATTGAGTAACATAACGGAATACGTTACAAAATACATTTTGGAGCATGTATTTCTTAATCTGTAGTGGAATACACTTTAAAAGTAACCTTCCCAACACTGGTCCCAGTCAATGGGAAGAAAACTGGCTTAAACAGAGAAGGGAGCCAAAATGACTAGTCTCACACAGCTAAGGAACTAAGGGGCCACATATTTGTCTTCTTTTTTCTGCTGCTCTCTTAAGGGGTTGCCACAATGGATCATACCAAGATTCTCTATGTTGCCGTTCACTACATCCATCAATCTCAACAACCTTTGCCCAATATATCAACTGTCCCTGCTTTACACGTGTTCAAACCATCTCAACCTTATCTCTCCGTTTAACCTCAGCTGTCCCTGTGACAAACTCATTTCTACTGATATCCATTCTGGTCACTTCCAATTAACATTTAAGCATCTTCAGCTCTGCCACCTCCAGCTCAACCTCCCATCTTTTTGTGAGTGCCACCTTCTCCAAACCATACATCGTAAAAGTTCTTACTGCCGCACAACCTGCAACAGCACTAGATTTGGAAAGAGTTTGAGGATTTGGAATGATTTTAGACAGGACACCTTTCCTGAGACAACGCCTCCCATTTGGCACAAGCTTTATTAAACTGTGATTCATACCAATAATGACGAATTATCCATCTATCTTTTTCAATTTATCCTATTTAGGGCTGGATGGGAGAATCACCTTAGACAGTTTGCCAGTCTATCACAGGGCAAGCATATGGTCCACTTTATGTGCTTGAACTTGCTACTTTGAGGGAAAAAATATGGAGAAAGTATTCATTGACAAAGCATTCATGTTGCTTTCCTGATATTACTAAATGTCTCTGAAACTCTCTGCATTTTGATCATCTTCTTTTACAACAACAATCCTTTCTGAAGAAGGGTTACCTCACCTAAACAAAAGCACAACAGTATGAAGCTCATCAGTTTTGAAACAACCACCGGGAGCAACTGAAAATGTGTTTCAAAAAGTCTGGGTAGAGAAGAAGGAAAGCCTGAACACTGAGAACTTTATGAATACACCACATACTGACAACATTTGGGTCTCTGTCAGAGATCCAGACTGATATTGTGTGCTTGAAAATTAGATTGAAAGGGTATGCAAATGTTGTTCCTTATTTGCATCATTCTTTCTTCCAGTCATGATGCAGACATTGTTATCAGTTTGAGCTGATGTATAAAAGCTAACAAAGCAGAGAGAGAGCTCTGAGGCATTTTGGTAAATGTAAATCCCCGGATTTTGCTTGTTTATTTTGCCGTGGCTGCTTTTCTGAAGTCATTTTTAAAATCTGCACAATCCAGGAAAAAAAGAGAGATGAAAACACTAAAGTCTCAATCCCACAAGATGATTGATAGTTGTGTGGTGTGGAATTTTCTCATATGGTGTTGAGGAACTGGGCACTGATCTCAGACCAGTCCTCCCACTCACAATATGTTTCACAAATGTTTTGCAGGCCATGGCCACTTAAAATAGAACTGCTGTTTGCACATAAATCCATGGGATTTTTAAGGGATGAAAGCTAAATAATGGGGCATTTGATAATTGCTATATGTGGATCTCATGGGAGGATATATTGCCTTGGAAAATTTCAATACTGCAGCAGGAAATAAAGGTGCTTATTCAGCATGTATTTAAAACTGGATGCTCCCATATCAGGATTTTCCATATATACAAACTGTATTTATCTGTTTGAGTTTGTTACTTCCTGTTTTATTTTGAAGGCTATTTTCCTCATGTGTTAAACCAAGTACCCCTTGCCTTTTTTTCTCTGTAACATTGTCTAGTGTAAGTAACCTCTGTGTTGGCTGTAGGTCTTTGGTGAGTCCCCTTGTTGGTGCAAAAGGTACTATTTCATATTTATTACTAGGAGTCTGTTACAAAACACTTAATTTCTCATTTCTTTAGTTAAATCTACAGAAAAACTGCCAAGTTTGACAAAGTGCTTAGGTTCTTTGCCAAGTTGTTTTATAGATATAGAGTGGTACTTATATAACCTCATTCGCCAATTTACACCCAGTTATACAAGCACTTTTTTCTATGCTTTTCCTACCTGAGTGCTTTCTACCCAACACTCAGACGGTTGCATCACAGAGCAACTTGGGGGCTGTAGAATGGAGCAACCAGGAAACAAACCTTCAACCCTCCAATGAGTAGATGCTCTCTACCTCCTTAACTACAGTCAAGACATATATAACATGTAGACACAACACTGCTTGCATATTTTGGAGGAAAAAAACACATCAAATGATTAGGTACAAAGACTGGGAGGGAAACACAGCCAATGTCCAAAGAAAAACTTTGAAAGACATTCAGAGAGATTTGAGAACTATTGTTCAGACCACTGGTTCTTTAGAAGCAAAATATAAAGAAAGGGGTGGCTCAAAACGTCTGCACAGTACTGTAGACAATGGGTTTTGCAGGGTACAGATATGTGTGGAATGTGAAAAGAAGAGACAAGAACCCCAATTGTGTTATTATTATTAATATTATTGTTATTTTTTATTATTGTCACTGTTAATGATGACTATCATAGTTTATCTTTTCAACTTTATAGCATATAAAGCTTTTAAAAAGCCCCCCCTAAAAAGATTTTATTGCATGAAAATCTTAACACATAGCATTTAAAAGTAGAAATTTTGCAGGAGCTGAGTTAAAGGCAAACCTGCTCTGCGGAAATCTCACATTCCTTTAAGCTATTTGAATTTTTTATAATACAACTTTTTGTTCAATTTAATTTAAGGTAAAATGGAGATTACTTAATATAGCAGCTAGATGCAGCAATTAGTCAAGGTATCAAATTGATGGCATGATATTGCCAAGTTGTTGTACAAGTTCATTTGCAGGTCAGACACACGCCTGCAGCCAACAAACTTGCAACACGCTCTCACTCACAGCATGCGCTCCTCATTTATGACGCTTTATGTCTTCTCTGCAATCCTCCCAAAAAATGAAGCTCATCTGGGGAATACATATTCAGAGAAATTACACATTCCGCAGGCGACGCCCACTTGATTTCCACTGGGTTTTGAAAAAATGAGAGTACAGAGGAAGCAAGGGAAGTGGGGATTGTGGGCACAATTAAATTATGCCTAATTACGAGAAGAGTCTATACCAAATTGAGTTGATATGCATCTTTCATGACTTAACTAGATGTCAGACAACGTGTGTAAGCATTGCATTGTATCATGAGTTGATGTGTAAAGGTGATAGTGATGCACTTTTGATGGCAGGACTTAAGCGAGAGAGCCCAGAATTATCTGATCTACTAGGGTTGTGGCTGTTGTGCTTTGGCAGCTTTCCCAAATTTGGAATTGAGGAGACACAGGGGGAAGGTTGTTGTTATTGTCAGGGGTACCGTACCTTGTTGAATCTGTCACGAAGCCAAAGTATATCAGAGTACAAGCGAGGACGTCATTCTGAATGTCATTTTTAATTGAAAAATAAATAAGAAGTGGCATTGCCTGCAGCTACAATTCAAGCATGCCATCACTGTAGTATCATCTACAGTATGTTGTCCAAATTAGTATTCATCAAATTGTCCGGGGAAAATCCCTGAATGGTTTTGATACTGCGTACCAATTTCACACCACTGCAAGTATCACTCCCTGAAGTGAACACTGTCCTTTCCTTAAAAGGAGACAAGTGACGTTATCTGACCCCAACACTGACAACTGATGAAGACTAGCAAAAGTGTTATAAACAATCAAAGATCCTGTCCTTCATGTTGGTGGTTCAGCTAAGCAGTTATTAGAAAGAGCTCCAACTTCAGGCACACTACTAGAGGACCAAAAGGTAACCTCCTTCAAGGTGTACACAGCAACCTCCGTGCAACCAGGAAAAAAGAAAAAGTGCTGGTTAATAAATGATTTTACGGAACTTTTGCAGTCTCGGACCAATTGCAAGTCATTGCAGTAAACATCTGGTCACTCAGAGGTTGAACATGGGTTACCACTATTGGCTGCAAAGCAACTACAGAGTTCAATTCAATTCATTTTTGTTTATATATATATATACCACCAAATCACAACAACGGTGACCTTAAGTTATATCGTAAGGTAAACAGCCTACAATAATGCAAAGAAAACCCCAACAATCATGAGTAAGCACTTAGCTAAAGTATGAAGGAAAAACTCACTTTTAACTGGAAGAAATCTCTGGCAGAATCAGGCTCAGGAAGGGGCACCCATCTGTTGCAACCAGTTGGGGATGAAAGGAGGACAACGGGACAAAAGACACACTATGGAAGAGAGTCAGAGATTACTAATATCGGTAAAAAGATTACTGATGAGCTTTATCCAAAAGGTCAGTGGCCTCTCGCTTAGAGATTGGGTGAGGCGTTTAGGAGGGGGCTCAGAGTAGACCCACCACTCCTTCACATCTGACCAGGATGCCTCCTGTGTGAGGTGTTCCGGGTATGTCCCACTGAGAGGAGGCTCTCGGCTGTTGTTCACAAGTTGGAGGAGGTGGCCGGGGAAAGGGAGGTCTGGGCTTCTCTGCTTAGGCTGGTGCTGCCGCCCTGGATAAGCGGAAGAAAATGGATTGATGGATGATGGATGGCATTACTAATGATTAAATGCAAAGTGGTGTATCATTACATAGAGGATGAAAAAAAGATAAGTGTAAAAGAAACACTTAGTCCATTAATTGGACACTCCCAGCAGCCTAGGCCAATTGTAGCATAACTAAGGGATGGGTTCAGGGTCACCTGATCCAGCCCTAACTATAACCTTTACCGAAGGAAGGTTTTAAGCTTAATCTCAAAGGAGACAGACACCCTAAGTGGTTCCACAGAAGAAGGGCCTAAAAGCTGAAAGCTCTGCCTCCCATTCTACTCTTAATATCCAAGGAACCACAAATAAACCATCAGTCTGAGAGCAAAGTGCTCTATTGGAATGATATGGTACTGTTATGTCTGTGTAAGATAACATGGGGGCTGATTATTCAAGACCTTGTATGTGAAGAGAAGGATTTTAAATTAGATTCTAGATTTAACAGGGAGACAGTAAAGAGGAGCCAATATGGGAGAACTACACATTCTCTTTCTATTCCATGTCAGTACTCAAATCAAATCAAATCAAATCACTTTTATTGTCACATCACATGTGCAGGTACATTGGTACAGCACATGTGAGTGAAATTCTTGTGTGCGAGCTTCACAAGCAACAGAGTTGTGCAAAATACAATAACGTAAACAAGCAAAATACAAGAATGGCTACATCTGAAACTAATAAATATATGTACAATATATAATAGTATATGCATTTCTGGATGTGTATACTAAATATTTTTCTACGTGTGTGTGTGTGTGTGTGTCTGTGTGTGTGTACACATATTTTACAAATTAAATAGAGTAAACAATAAATAAAATATATAAAAATATACAGAGTTGAGACATGTGCAAAACAGTGGCGTTACTGTACAGTATGGAGTGCATAATGTTAAAGTTCCAGTAGTGAAGCTGAGGTGTCTATGAAGTGTTCAGCAGTCTGATGGCCTGGTGGAAGAAGCTGTCTCTCAGTCTGCTGGTACGGGACCGGATGCTGCAGAACCTCCTTCCTGATGGAAGTAGTCTGAACAGTTTATGGC
Organism: Copadichromis virginalis; assembly: GCF_057382275.1. Lineage (NCBI taxonomy): Eukaryota > Metazoa > Chordata > Actinopteri > Cichliformes > Cichlidae > Copadichromis > Copadichromis virginalis. The sequence goes on from NC_140639.1 coordinate 42,080,159, forward strand.
TGGGGTGACTGGAGTCCTTGATGATCCTCCCCGCTTTCCTCAGGCACCGCTTCCTGTAGATGTCTTGGAGGGAGGGAAGCTCACCTCCAATTATCCGTTCAGAGCACCGCACTACTCGCTGGAGAGCTTTGCGGTTGTAGGCGGTGCTGTTGCCATACCAGGTGGTGATGCATCCAGTGAGGATGCTCTCAATGGCACAGTGATAGAAGGTCCTGAGGATGCGGGGGCTCATGCCGAATCTTTTCAGTCTCCTGAGAAAGAAGAGGCACTGCTGCGCCTTCTTCACTGTTTTGTTTGTGTGTACTGACCACGTAAGATCCTCAGCCAGGTGTACGCCAAGGAACCGGAAGCTGCTCACTCTCTCCACAGCAGCGCCGTTGATGGTGATGGGGGTGTGTACTTCTCTGCACCTCCGGAAGTCCACTATCAACTCCTTTGTCTTTGCGACGTTGAGGGTGAGATGGTTGTCTTGACACCAGTGGGTCAGGGCGCTGACCTCCTCCCTGTAAGCCGTCTCATCACCATTGGTGATAAGACCCACCACTGTAGTGTCGTCCGCAAACTTCACAATGATGTTGGAGTTGTTAGTGGCTGTGCAGTCATAGGTGTAGAGTGAGTACAGGAGAGGGCTCAGTACACACCCCTGTGGAGCACCAGTGTTCAGTGTGATGGGGGATGAGGTGATGCTGCCCAGTCTGACCACTTGGCGTCTGTCAGACAGGAAGCTAAGGATCCAGCTGCAGAGGGAGCTGCTCAGTCCTAGATCCTGCAGTTTCCTGTCCAGCTTCGAGGGAACGATGGTATTGAATGCTGAGCTGTAATCTACAAACAGCATTCTCACATACGTGTCTCTCTTCTCCAGGTGTGACAGGGCAGTGTGTAGTGTCAGGGCTATGGCATCATCAGTGGACCTGTTGTGGCGGTATGCGAACTGTAGAGGGTCCAGTGAGTCCGGTAGTGCAGAGCAGATGAAGTCCCTGACCAGCTTCTCGAAGCATTTGCTTACGATGGGGGTCAGGGCTACAGGTCGCCAGTCGTTCAATGAGGAGATGGTGGAGGATTTGGGTACAGGGACGATGGTGGCCATTTTGAAGCAGGCTGGGACTACAGACAGAGAGAGGGAAAGGTTGAAGATGTGCGTGAACACTCCAGCCAGCTGAGCCGCACATGACTTGAGGACGCGGCCGGGAATCCCGTCCGGACCAGTAGCTTTGCGTGCGTTCACCTTCCCGAAGCACCTCCACACATCCTCCTGAGACACAGTGTGCGCACTGACATCATCCGCGGTGCGCACACTGTCCGGTCTCATGGTGTTCGCTGTGTCGAATCTAGCGTAGAATAGGTTTAGATCCTCACACAGAGAGGCCGTGGTCTGCGGTGTGCTGGTTTTCCCTCTAAAGTCTGCGATCGTGTTTAGTCCCTGCCACATACTCCGAGGGTTGTCAAACTGTTGCTCCACCCTGTCCCTGTACTCACGTTTGGCTGCTTTGATCGTCTTCCGGAGTTGGTAATGTGCGTGTTTGTAGTCCGATGTGTTCGCGGAGGCAAAGGCGGTGCTCCGTGCCGCGCGAACATCTCCGTTAATCCAGGGTTTTTGATTTGGGAAGGATTTAACTGTTCTGGATGGGACGACATCTTCCACGCATTTCCTGATAAATCCGCAGACTGAGTCTGTGTACTCGTCAATGTCCCTAGCAGCCACGTGAAACATTTCCCAGTCCGCGTGATCAAAACAGTCCCGCAGCGCAGACTCCGATTGGTCCGTCCAACAGTGCACCGCCCTCCGGGTTGGAGCTTCCTGTTTCAGCTTCTGCCTGTAGGCGGGCAGGAGCAGGATGGAGCGGTAATCTGATTGGCCGAATGGGGCGCGGGGGAGGGCTTTGTACGCATCCCGGAAAGAGGTGTAGCAGTGGTCGAGTAGCCGATCTCCACGGGTGTTAAAATGGATGTGTTGGTGGAGTTTGGGTGAGACTTTCTTCAGGTTTCCCTTATTAAAGTCTCCGGCTGTGATAAACGCTGCCTCTGGGTGTGCGGTTTCCTCGCTGCTGATCGCGCTGTACAGTTCCCTGAGTGCTCGGTCAGTGTCGGCTTGTGGGGGAATATAAACAGCCGTAATAATCACTGCTGTAAATTCCCTCAGTAGCCAGAATGGCCGGCACTTAATCATCAGGTACTCCAGGTCCAGTGAGCAGAAGGATTTGACCGGGTGCACGTTCGCATAATCACACCAGCTGTTGTTGATCATGAAACACACACCACCGCCTCTGCTTTTCCCAGTAAGATCCTGTGACCTGTCCGCGCGATGCACGGAGAACCCCGGTAGTTGTATTGCGGAGTCCGGTACCTTGTCCGATAGCCAGGTTTCTGTGAGGCAGATCACGCAGCAGTCCCGCATCTCTCGCTGGAATGAGATCCGTGCCCGAAGCTCGCACAGCTTGTTCTCCAGAGACTGCACATTAGCCAGTAATAAACTGGGTAACGGTGGTCTGTTAGTGCGCCGTCTCAGTCGAACCAGAACGCCAGATCTTCTCCCTCTGCGTCGGCGTTTGCGGCCTCCAGGGCCAGAGAACAAAGGCGTCTCAGGTGAGATGAATGGGGGGTCTGCAAACGGAGCGTCCGTGTTGCAAAACTTGAACTCCGGAAAGTTATAAGAAAGACCGTCTTTTATGTCCAGTAAGGTTTGTCGGTCGTACACAAGGAGACATGTGCTACTCGCGAAAAAATGAAGGAAAAGTAAAATTAAACACAGAAAAAAGCTGTTGCTTGGGGGAGCTTGCGACGAGGCTGCCATACTCGGCGCCATCTTGGATAAAAAAAAAAAATGCTCTCGATGCAGGATTTGGAAACAAGTCTTTCCAGGAAGGCCTACAGTATTAATGGAGGACAAGGTAGTGCCATCCAGAGTTAGTATCTAGTTAGACATAATTTAAGATTTTTAGGGCTAAATAAAATAACCCCAGTTTTGTTTGAAGTTATAAGCAGGTAGTTAGATAATTAGAAGAATGTCTTAAAGACCGAACTACCTGGATGACCTCTAATTGCTGTGTGTCATCTGGCTTCAAGGATAAATAAAGCTGCCTTAATAACAATACTGGCCAGGTCAGCTGGTGGGAGTTAATCTAAGTCTGATTCAGATCGACTGCAGTCACTCTCAAACAGGTTGGCAAATCTCTTCAGTTAATCACTATCTACTTTATAAACGGCAGACAGATTGCCAATATGTTGCAATAAGTCTAAGTGAGTCTGTGGCAATGGGTGCAAGCGGTCTGCTCCATCAAATGATAATGCACAGAAGGTATGGGGCAGGCAATTTACTGCAAATTATTGTTAGCTAGTCTCTCCATCTCTACTAGATTGTGTTTATTGGAAAGGAATGAGAGGTTAGTTGTTAGCAAAACAAGCACATAACTGACACAGTTGGATAGCTCAAAGCTACAGTATACAGTACAGTGCCAAAAGTTTTGGCACACTTTGGCAAAATTAAAATAAACAAAATTTTAGTCCATATGTCCATAAATTCAGAAACACCAGGTGCATATCTCCAGTTCACTTTCATACACTGCAGGAAGAACACGAGTGATGTGGGCATGTCAGCGCATGACACACTAACAGTATCTTCATTAATACAGTTTATTATCTGACAGTCAATAACATGTTCTGTACTTCTGCACAACACGGATGTCAGCGGTTATACACAGATTGCAGGTTTATATGGAAGAACAGTTCACAATAAAGCTACTTTGGATATACCCTTCACTCCACCTGAGTCTCAGTCCTCAGGACCACACACAGTTCCAAAAAGAGGCATTTACCCTTATATCACAAACATATTCACTCTTTTTCAGCCTCCCTGAAAAAAATTTCACCAGTCTTGGTAAATGCTGCTCATCAGTGAAATGAACTAGTTGCATCTGTTTGTTTATATTATTATATATTTATATGTCTATGTACTATAAATGTAGCATTACCAGGACGTCAGAGATTTGATCATTTGAATGCAACTACTGCTGAAATTAAGCCCTGCTTGTGAATGCCTTGTACTCTAACACATACAATTTGGTCTGTCTATAAATATCCCCCAATGATGAGCTGAGGATTTAAAAAAATGGAATAGCTGCAGCTATTCAAAAGCTATTCAGTGGTCCCTTTGGGATGACAAGACTTGTGTATTCAGAGGTGTGGGAACATTCAGAGCTCAGCTGAAAGTAAGTAACAGTAGGAGCATTTTAAAACAGCGCCATGGGTTTGAAGTGAATAGCACTCATCTAAGGCAAGAAGCATAATAATCACTTTTAGAACAGTCTGCCCATGTCTCACACAATGCAGTGCATTACGATCCCTTTCTTTAGGCTTCCTTTATTGCTTTGCCAACAATTTACCCATTTTTCCCCTCGGTTAAATAAAGCTGATTGTTCCATGATACACAATAGCTGGGTAAAAAACAAAAATAAAAATCAATACATAGTCCATTTTAAATGGCTGTGCAGGGGTGCTGTAAACACATACTACAGAGTGGCATTTAATTGCTGTTGTAAAGATATAGAAATGTGGAAAATAGGCTATAATGCATCAGAAGACAAGTCATAGCTCCTAGAAGGTTAACCATGAAGCTAAGCCAAATCAAGTGTCAGTTTAGGTTAACAAGCCCTCACACACGTCAGTTGCCTTTGTTCTTTTCCCACCCTAGTTATTTTCTAATTGAAATCACCTCAGTCTTATTGTCCATAAGCGAGAGAGAGAGAGGGGGGGGTAGATAGATAGATAGATAGATAACAGGTTTTAAGTCTGTATTCATATAAGGGTTGATAAGTGTTCTTCTAGCAAGCCCCTTTCAAAGTAAAACAAAAAATAAACTTTATATAGGTTGTTACAACTTTTTACATTAACAGTTTCTTTTTGCGCTTTAAAAACACAGTAACAAAATAGAGAATGACAAAGTAAATTACTGTTATTGAAGCTGAAATTGGATGTAGAAGTGTATTGAGAAAATAGTCAATTAAATGGTAATAATTTAACATAACTGCTCTCTAGGAGACACATGGATAATGTAGTGAGTTTCATGTAGACTCTGGCGAGGGCATTATTCACTGTTCTGGGTTTGGAAAATAATCTGCTTGGACACAAGCTTCCAGCGATTTAAAAATCAAGTGTCATCTGAAGCTAACAAGCACTCCGGACACAAGTTGCCACTAATACATAATTTACCATTTCTTCCGATGTTTGCAGGTTTCTTAATGTGAGGAACATTTATATCACGGGCTGTCAAGTTTTTGAGTGCCAATTTAGGCCTGGGTGTCTGAGGTCCACACAACAAAAATGTGCACACTTTTTGTTAGTGCGTACATTGTGTCTTTTCACAGAGTGGTAAAGAAGCTTACAGCAGTTTTAAAGGTGGAATTTCTTGACAGTGGCTGTACTTGTTGTTGGGAAAGTAAAGCAGAAGAATTATAACTGAGGAGAAGTGCTTCTCTGGTCTTGTTCTGTCCTGTTTTATATTGTAAGAAATGAAATATGGCTGCTTTAACTTTCTTGAGCAGCTGTGCCTACAGATCTCACTTTGAAAACTCTGGATGTCCTACTTTTGTGCTTATTATTCGGGTAAAAGAATTTCATGTTCGTAACACTGAACCATCACCCACCAGTCACCAGTTTGTTGTACTCCGACAGCATTGCATCACAGAGATTGGCAGAAACTCTTTACCAAGCACACCAAGCGTACACAGGTAAGCTCAATTTGTGCGTCTTGTCCACACCTTAATTCACTCAAAGCCGGATTATAACCTCGGCTCAGGTGAAATGACCGGGCTGCCCTGACCGCTAAATCAAAGGTAAGCCCACACTTGTGTGTGGCGCAAATCTCCACAGACAGAGTTCATATTGGAACAGCAATGGCGAGGTGACAGAAATGTTGAACTATGTCAAAATTGGCATATATTTTTCCCTGGAAAAAATATTCATCGCTAATCTTAAAATATTCATACCATGTTGTAGCTGTAAAGCGAGTTTGACATTGAGAGGTAGTTGGCAGGATTCCATTTAGAGAGTATGTAGGAGCTCTGTGGCCATCAGCACAAGACGGCTGTAATGCATAACGGCAACACATTCACTTTCAAGCTTACATTGGTATTTCACCCCCTGTGTGCCTATGTATGATGCTTCACGGGAAAACTGAGCATTCTACACTCAACAAAAATATAAACGCAACACCTTTGTTACTGCTCCCATTCCCCATGGGATGGACGTAGAGACCTAAAATTCATTCCAGATACACAATATAACCATCCCTCCCAAACAGTGGTCACAAATCAGTCCAAATGTGTGGTAGTGGGCACATCTGCTATATTGAGATAATCCATCCCACCTCACAGGTGTGCCACATCAGGATGCTGATCTGACATCATGAGTAGTGCACAGGTGTACCTCAGACTGCCCACAACAAAAGGCCACCCTGGAATGTGCAGTTTTTTGCGCTATTGGAGGTCTGGGGACCCAGAACCGGTCAGTATCTGGTGTGACCACCATTTGCCTCATGCAGTGCAACACATCGTCGCATGGAGTCTATCAGATTGTCAATTGTGGCCTGTGGAATGTTGGTCCGCTCCACTTCAATGGCTGTGCGAGGTTGTTGGATATTCGTGGGAACTGGTACACGCTGTCGTATACGCCGGTCAAGCACATCCCGAACCTGCTCAATGGGTGACATGTCCGGTGAGTATGCTGGCCATGCAAGAACTGGGACATTCTCAGCTGCCATCTGCCCTGAACAATGTGAACCATGATTCATCCGTGAAGCGCACACCTCTCCAACGTGCCAGACGCCATCGAATGTGAGCATTTGCCCACACAAGTCTGTTACGGCGACGAGCTGGAGTCAGGTCAAGACCCCGATGAGGACGACGGGCATGCAGTTGAGCGTCCCTGAGACGGTTTCTGACAGTTTGTGCAGAAATTGTTTGGTTGTGCAAACCAATTGTTCCAGCAGCTGTCTGGGTGGCTGGTCTCAGACGATCTTGGAGGTGAACCTGCTGGATGTGGAGGTCCTGGGCTGGTGTGGTTACACGAGGTCTGCGGTTGTGAGGCCGGTTGGATGTGCTGCCATATTCTCTGAAACGCCTGTGGAGACGGCTTATGGTTGAGAAATGAACATTCAATGCACGGGCGACAGATCTGGTTGACATTCCTGCTGTCAGCATGCCAATTGCACGCTCCCTCATTGCTTGTGGCATCTGTGGCATTTTGCTGTGAGACAAAACTGCACATTCCAGGGTGGCCTTTTGTTGTGGGCAGTCTGAGGTACACCTGTGCACTACTCATGATGTCAGATCAGCATCCTGATGTGGCACACCTGTGAGGTGGGATGGATTATCTCAATATAGCAGATGTGCCCACTACCACACATTTGGACTGATTTGTGACCACTGTTTGGGAGGGATGGTTATATTGTGTATCTGGAATGAATTTTAGGTCTCTACGTCCATCCCATGGGGAATGGGAGCAGTAACAAAGGTGTTGCGTTTATATTTTTGTTGAGTGTATTTCCGCTTGATCTATACTAGGTTTTTATAGAAAAAGCAAAGCACTGACAGATGACTTAAATATAGGATCTACAACGTATGCTGGTACACATTTCTTACCACCTTAAATAATTAACTTTAATTAAATTCTACTTTGAATTATTAACATTAGGCAGTGATCTGTTCCAGCATGTTGGAGCTGTGGCAGTTTGAATCCATGCTGGCACTAACAACACGCTCTCACATCCTCGCACACAAATGCACACCTACTTCTACATTTATGCTATACACCAGCCAAAGTCCGTAGGTGTTCTTTGACTTGCAGGTGCGAGATTGTGAATGTGTCCAGCATTCGCTTCCTACGGTGGCCCCTAGAGACAAAGCATGTATAAACTCCAAAACACTTACAAATTCCAAATAGCACGCACAAACTCCTTGTCATGAACCGAAGTTCCGAGCGCAGGCAGGACCCAGTAGCAGAACACACACACTAGGGAATGAGCGAATAAAGAAAGTAATTTTTTTTATTGAAACTAAAGGTGTCCCGTGAGGGTAGCCAGAAAAACAACGGGTGAAACCAGATGAAACCGAGGGACCGCACAGGGAACGCCGAGAGCGGGGCTGTGAGAGGCTGTAAAACAAAAAGAGAGACAGATTACTGGGGTGCGGAAAAAAGGCAGCATACGAGGGAAGGTGGAGTGTGCGTCTCACGGTGATAGCCGGGCCGAGAGAACCAGAGGGGGGTGGAGCTCCAAAAGGGGTCGAGACGGCGAAGCTGAATGTGAACCGAATCTCAGGCGGACAGGTGGACAGGCAGGTGGCTCAAAAAACACGCCGAGTTGTGATCTGGGTACACAGGGAAAGAAAAACAGTGTTAGGTCCGATGGAGAGTTTGTCATACGAGTTCTTTTCCGCAGGCGTACGTTACCGCTGAGAGGCGACTACGGACTGGCGTGGAGCAGCAGGTAGGGCAGGATTAAATAGTCCACCTGGTGATCGCCTGGGATGGGATGCAGGTGTGGGGTTAGCAGCCACGCTCGTGGGCGTGGACATCCCAGCAGCACCCCGGACGCCGGGCCGCGGACCATGACAGTACCCCCCCCTCAAGGGTCGCCCCCAGGCGGCCGGCCGGGACCCCGCCTGCGGAGAGAAGCACGGAAAGCAGAGATGAGACGAGGGTCCAGAATGAAGGAACGCGGGACCCAGAGGCGGTCCTCGGGGCCGTATCCCTCCCAATCCACAAGATACTGCCAGCCGCGCCCGCGCCGGCGCGCATCCAGGATCCGCCAGACCGCATAGGCCGGATGGCCGCCGACGAGCCGGGCGGGAGGAGGGGGCTCGGAAGGAGGGCACAGGGGGCTGAGGCGGACCGGCTTAAGTTGAGATACATGGAACGTGGGATGCACACGCCGAGAGGCCGGAAGCCGGAGCCTGACTGCCACCGGGTTGATGACTCGGTCCACTTCGTACGGCCCGATGAAACGGGGAGCCAGTTTGCGGGACGTGCCCCGGAGCGGGATGTTCCCAGCAGCCAACCAAACCTTCTGTCCCGGCTGGTAGTCAGGGGCTGGGGTGCGGCGACGATCGGCGTAGTGCGCCTGTCGTTCCTTTGCGCGCAGGAGGGCGCGGCGAGCGCAGCGCCACACACGTTGGCAGCGCCGGAGGTGATGAGGGGCCGACGGGACGGAGAGGGACAGGTCCTCTTCCGGGAAGAGCGGAGGCTGATACCCGAGGGACGCTTCGAAAGGAGAGAAGCCGGTGGAGGACGAGGTGTGAGTATTGTGGGCGTACTCCACCCAGGGCAGGTAAGTAACCCAGGAGGAGGGGTTTTGACTGGCTACGCATCTCAGCATAGTCTCCAGCTCCTGATTAAGGCGTTCAGTTTGCCCATTGGATTGCGGGTGGAAACCGGAACTCAAACTGACCTTGGCGCCGAGAATGGAGCAGAAGGTCCTCCACACTTGTGAGGTGAACTGGGGACCGCGATCGGAGACAATGTCCAGGGGAATTCCGTGGAGCCTGAAGACTTCCGTGACTAACGCTTGGGCAGTCTCAGCAGCCGAGGGCAGCTTGGCTAGCGGGACGAAGTGGGCGGCCTTAGAAAACCGATCCACAACGGTGAGGATGACACATTTTCCAGAAGAGGTGGGGAGACCGGTAACAAAGTCGAGCGAGATGTGAGACCAGGGCCGGTGGGGAGTAGTGAGTGGGTGGAGCTGGCCCATGGGATGTTTCGTGGATGGTTTATTACGAGCGCAGACGGCACAGGCAGACACGTAGTCCTTCACGTCCCGTAGTAGCGATTTCCACCAGAAGTGTCTGCTGAGGAGGCGCGCCGTTCTGCTCACGCCCGGGTGGCACGCGAATCGTGCTGTGTGGATCCAGTGGATGACCGCTCCCCGGGCGGCGGCGGGAACGAAGCGCCGTCCCGGCGGTCCGGTCCCTGGGTCAGGGTCCCCTGGGAGCGCTTGACGAATGGTCTCCTCAATCTCCCAGGTGAGAGCACCCACCACGCAGGAGGCAGGCAGGATGGTGGCGGGGGGGGGCGCCTCGCTGTCGGGGGAATACAGACGGGAGAGCGCATCGGGTTTGATGTTTCGTGACCCGGGACGATAGGAGAGTGTGAAGTTGAAACGGGCGAAGAATAGGGACCAGCGAGCTTGACGGGGATTTAACCTCTTGGCGGTTCTAAGGTACAGTAGATTTTTATGATCCGTCCATATAACGAAGGGCTGTTCGGTCCCCTCCAGCCAGTGACGCCATTCCTCCAATGCGAGTTTTACCGCTAGGAGTTCCCTGTCGCCGATGTCGTAATTCCTTTCTGCGGGGGTGAGTCGGCGTGAGAAAAAGGCGCACGGCCGGAGTTTGTTCAGGGGCCCAGACCGCTGGGAAAGAACCGCCCCGACTCCCGCGTCAGATGCGTCGACCTCAACAACAAACTGTTTAGAAGAGTCAGGATGGGTTAGAATGGGTGTGGATGTGAATAATCGCTTCAATTTAGCGAAGGCTGCGTGGGCCTCAGGGGACCATGTGAAAGACGCCTTGGGTGAGGTGAGTTGGGTGAGAGGCGCGGCCACCTGGCTGTAGTTTCGAATGAAACGGCGATAAAAATTCGCAAACCCCAAGAAGCTCTGAAGCTTCTTTCGTGTCTCCGGAACCGGCCATTCCAATATGGCTTTGATCTTCACCGGGTCGGTCTTCACCTGCCCACCAGCGAGGATGTAGCCCAAGAAGGAGATGGATGAGGCGTGGAACTCACACTTTTCCGCTTTTACGTACAGTCTATTTTCGAGCAGCCGTTGTAGCACGCTCCTCACATGGATGCGATGGTCCTCGAGCGTCTTGGAGAAAATCAAAATATCATCCAGGTAAACAAAAACAAACACGTTCAGGAAATCCCGTAACACGTCGTTGACTAGGGCTTGAAAAACCGCCGGGGCGTTCGTTAACCCGAACGGCATCACTAGATATTCAAAATGCCCTAGTGGGGTATTGAAGGCGGTCTTCCACTCGTCGCCTTCACGTATCCGTACCAGGTGGTAGGCGTTCCGCAGATCTAGTTTGGTGAAGACCGTAGCTCCCTGGAGTGAGCTAAAAATAGAACTAATGAGTGGGAGGGGATATTTGTTTTTGACGGTGACGTCATTCAGCCCCCTGTAATCGATGCACGGGCGGAGCGTCCCGTCTTTCTTTCCCACGAAGAAAAAACCTGCAGCCACGGGAGAGGATGACGGCCTAATACGTCCTGCAGTTAGCGACTCCTGGATGTAATTCTCCATGGTTTCTCTTTCGGGGCGAGACAGGTTGTATAATCTGCTAGAGGGCAGCGAAGCTCCCGGGAGCAGATCGATAGCACAGTCATATGGACGGTGAGGCGGGAGTGAGAGCGCCTCATCTTTACTGAACACCTGCTGGAGATCGTGATAATCGGGGGGCACGGAAGAGAGGTCCGGCGCGGGTGGCGGGGCGGGCCTCCGTTCCGTTGAGGCGGAGGGAACGGCTGACCTCAGGCAGTTCGCCAGACAAAACACACTCCAGCTCGCGATACTTTTTCCGGCCCAATCTATGTGTGGGTTATGTCTCTGTAACCAGGGGTAGCCTAGGATAAGCGGGGTGTCAGGAGCAGGAAAAGTGAAAAAGGACAGCTGCTCTTGGTGGTTACCTGATGTGATTAACCGTACAGGCGCGGTTTGGTGAGTTATGTATGCAAACACTTGGTTGTTTAATGTAGACGCAGGGATGGGCGGTTCGAGTGGAGTAAGAGACACAGCTAGCCTCTTAGCCAGCTTCTCATCCATAAGGTTCTGTTCCGCCCCGGAGTCCACTAACGCGGGGCATGTAAAAGTCTGATTAGAAGTCACGATAGTAACGGACAGTAACAATCGGGGTCTAGTAGTGCTTAGAGTGCTGCCCACCCGTATCCCCGGACTCACCGGTGGGCCGGGTCGTTTGGGCGGACCGGGCAAACAGCGATGCGGTGACCGGGCCTCCCACAGTACAGACATTCTCCAGCCCGAAATCGGCGTTCCCTCTCCTCCGGAGAAAGCCGAGAGCGTCCGATCTGCATGGGTTCAGGCGGGGGCGGCGACGGAGAGCGCGCACACGCAGCTGGGGGCGGGGGCGGAGAAACGCGAAACCCGGGGCGCAATACGGAGCCCATAGGCTTAGACCGCCGCTCGGCATCCCTCTCCCGCAAGCGTCTGTCAATCCTACGGGAGAGGGAGGCCAATTCATCAAAGGATCTGGTCTCCTCGTGAAAAGCCAGTTGGTCCTTCATCTGGTCATTTAACGACCGTAAAAAAACCCCACGAAGAGCCGAATCGGGCCAACCCACGGCGACCGCTCGAGTACGGAATTCAACTAGGTACTCCGCAATACTGCGCCGCCCTTGACGGAGCCCCAGCAACTTCTGCGCGGCATCGTCCTCCGATACCGGAGGGGAAAACGTAGCCTGGAACTCCTCCAGGAAGTCATCGTACTCGCAATCACGAATGGGGTGAGAACTTAAGTAGGCTTCAGCCCATGCTAGAGCACGCCCCCGTAACAATCCCACGAAGTGGGAGATCTTAGCAGTATCCGTGGGGAACGCATCAGGCGTGCGACTGAAAAACAAGGAGCACTGGAAAAGGAACCCCCCACACAGGTCTAGCTCCCCGTGGAAGGGTTCCAGCGGCGGAGGCGACACGCCGCGGTGCACGGGGTCGGACGGCCTAGTTTGTAATTTATTCTGAGTGTCACTGAGCTCTTGACAACGGTCTTGGAGAGACTGGAGCTGCTGATCGTGGCGACCGAGGATAGCGCCCTGTTTATTAATAGCGGAGCGGAGTGGATCTGCTGGGTCCATACTGGCCAGTCCGTACTGTCATGAACCGAAGTTCCGAGCGCAGGCAGGACCCAGTAGCAGAACACACACACTAGGGAATGAGCGAATAAAGAAAGTAATTTTTTTTATTGAAACTAAAGGTGTCCCGTGAGGGTAGCCAGAAAAACAACGGGTGAAACCAGATGAAACCGAGGGACCGCACAGGGAACGCCGAGAGCGGGGCTGTGAGAGGCTGTAAAACAAAAAGAGAGACAGATTACTGGGGTGGGGAAAAAAGGCAGCATACGAGGGAAGGTGGAGTGTGCGTCTCACGGTGATAGCCGGGCCGAGAGAACCAGAGGGGGGTGGAGCTCCAAAAGGGGTCGAGACGGCGAAGCTGAATGTGAACCGAATCTCAGGCGGACAGGTGGACAGGCAGGTGGCTCAAAAAACACGCCGAGTTGTGATCTGGGTACACAGGGAAAGAAAAACAGTGTTAGGTCCGATGGAGAGTTTGTCATACGAGTTCTTTTCCGCAGGCGTACGTTACCGCTGAGAGGCGACTACGGACTGGCGTGGAGCAGCAGGTAGGGCAGGATTAAATAGTCCACCTGGTGATCGCCTGGGATGGGATGCAGGTGTGGGGTTAGCAGCCACGCTCGTGGGCGTGGACATCCCAGCAGCACCCCGGACGCCGGGCCGCGGACCATGACACTCCTCAACACATACAAAATCCAAAACACATGCAAACTCCAAAACACATGCAAAATCCAAAACACGTACAAAATCCAAGACACGTACAAGCTCCAAAACACATACAAAATCCAAAACACGTACAAAATCCAAAACACGTGCAAAATCCAAAACACGTGCAAACTCCAAAACACGTGCAAACTCCAAAACACGTACAAAATTCAAAACACGTACAAAATTCAAAACACATACAAAATCCAAAACACGTACAAAATCCAAAACACATGCAAAATCCAAAACACGTACAAAATCCAAAACACGTGCAAAATCCAAAACACGTACAAAATTCAAAACACGTGCAAAATCCAAAACACGTACAAAATTCAAAACACGTGCAAACTCCAAAACACATACAAAATCCAAAACACGTGCAAAATCCAAAACATGTACAAAATTCAAAACACATGCAAACTCCAAAACACATACAAAATCCAAAACACATGCAAAATCCAAAACACATACAAAATTCAAAACACGTGCAAACTCCAAAACACGTGCAAAATCCAAAACACGTACAAAATTCAAAACACATGCAAAATCCAAAACACGTACAAAATCCAAAACACGTACAAAATCCAAAACACGTGCAAAATCCAAAACACGTGCAAAATCCAAAACATGTACAAAATTCAAAACACATGCAAACTCCAAAACACATACAAAATCCAAAACACATGCAAAATCAAAAACACATACAAAATTCAAAACACGTGCAAACTCCAAAACACGTGCAAAATCCAAAACACGTACAAAATTCAAAACACATGCAAAATCCAAAACACGTGCAAAATCCAAAACACGTACAAAATTCAAAACACATGCAAACTCCAAATCACAACGGAAGTGCTCCAGGACGCTAGGGGCAGTGTTGAGCTCGATTTGTAAAATAAACGGCAAGTTTGTTGCAAACACATGGGCTCTAGTCTCCGTTGCGCTTCCCAGGTTGCCTAGCAACTATGATACTAACAGCTGGAAACGTGTCATACAACTTTTTTTGACAGAAATGAAGGAGAACATATTTTTTTTCATTTGTTTGTTTGTTTCTACAAGAGCTTTGTGTGATTTGATAAGTATCTGAGGCTGAGACCACAGGACAGTAAAACATGATTTTTGGGCTTCATTTCTGTACTGAACAGTCATTTAAGATTAGCTAGTAAATAACAATTAGCTAATGTTGTTCATGAGACTAAAGTCATATCACTTTGGTAATGTAAATATAATATGGCCAATATTATGGTTATTATATTAGTCATTATTAGGTATTACAGCAGTGAACATGAACTCTTTGTCAAATACTGAGCTTCAGTACAGATTCAAGTTGCAGTTATTTACATGTCTTACCACCTTAAATCTTCACTCAAAGACAAGTATATAGGAATGACTGCCAAATTTATTTGCCACTGAAGCCGAAGGATGGCATCTGAATAAAACCTCTCTTGACATGCCTAGATGACATTAAAGCTTGGTTGGCTCTAAACTTTTTAAATTTGAATGAAAAGAAAACAGATTTGTTGGTGTTTGGACCCAGTGGCCCCTGTGAGTCCTCTTCTTTTCATTTGGAACCCCTGGAGGTTTATTTTAAACCTGTTGTTACTGCCCTTGGTTTTAAGTTGGACCAGTCCATTTTTATCATTTAAGGCGACTGGCAAGAGTGAAATCGTTTCTTTCTAGGCAGCACTTTGAAACCGTGATCCATGCTTTTATTTCTTCCCCTGTGGACTACTGTAACGCACTTTATGTGGGGGTCAGTCAGTTGTTACTCTGACATCTGCAGCTGGTTCAAAATGTATATTGACAGTGCATATATAGGTGTATCATATATAAGAGACAAATGTTGTTCCTTCAGTATGTTGGCATTACTAAATTTGGCTCAAATGCTTACATACATGTGTAAAAAGAAAATGTACAAGCTGTGAGCTGTTTCAAATCAAATCACTTTTATTGTCACATCACATGTGCAGGTACATTGGTACAGCACATGTGAGTGAAATTCTTGTGTGCGAGCTTCACAAGCAACAGAGTTGTGCAAAATACAATAATGTAAACAAGCAAAATACAAGAATGGCTACATCTGAAACTAATAAATATATGTACAATATATAATAGTATATATATGTTTCTGATAAAATGAAGAGTAGACTGATGTATTAAATATTCCTTTATTGGGTGAGAAAATCAGACCATGTCATAACTGCTTTAAGTCATACAGAATAGATATCAGAGCTTTAAACAGGCTGACGTCTGCTAAATGGGTCAAACTGGGCAGAAAGTATACAAACACATAACATCCTTATAGAATATGATGTAACACTATAGATCAACTTACCTCAGAATATATAAAGCATATAAACAATTACAGCAATATGATGCAACAAACACAGCAGTGCTACTGATCCAAAATACTCAAAGCTTCATAGAACTGAAACAAACATTTATTTTTAGTTCCATTCTGCTGCTGATACAGACTTTAGGTTTCTGAACATTAAACTTGTTGCTGCCTTTCATAGTACGTAACTTGAAGGCCCTGAGTACTTTCTCCCACACTGGAAACACTGGAATGATAAAATTATTTGAACATTACCTAATAAGACTGATTCAGGACAGACAATTAGTTATGTTAAACTTTTCTAGCAGTCCTTCACAAACAGGGAACAGTCTGTCTATTCTCTCCATCTGTCAGCTGCTGCTGGCTCTTCCTCCTCCTCTTCCTCACATACTGCTGAGATTGTCCTGGTGGATCATCAGGGGTGCAAAGCCTCACAGATGATGTAATGCAGTGGGTCCCTCAGTCTGTCCTCACTCTGGACACTTGCAGGTGTCACACATAGAAATCAAATGTGTGATAAGCTGCAGGATTCAAACACAAGTGTGACTTATAAATACATGTTCATACTTTTATTCCACAATCAGAGAGAAAGAAACAGAGAGAGAGTGCAGGACAGACAGACAGGTGACAGTCTCAGGTGTACACACTGCTACAAAACAGCACCAGAGAAGGAGGATTTAGTGTTTGTGTCATTACGAGTGCTAAACAAGAAGAGTTCCCAGATGGTACAGTGGACACATGTGTGACTCCTGTGATTAAAGCATCTTTCTTTCAGCTTAAGGAGTGAACCGTCAGCTGACTGACATGACTGACTTTAATTACGCATAAAATCATCACATTCTCTGTAAGATTAAAGTCAGCTATTGAACGGCGAATATTTTGAAGTGAAGGCTTTAAAACCAAGTTAGTACAAACGTCGCTAATGTCACATAACTTTCCCGACATGTTGCCAAGAGTAATGTTTTAATGTTCTTCATTATAAAAACATTTGCGCATAAATAAGTGACATAATATTCAGTACTTACTTCTGGAAGTTTACTCTTCGTCCGCTCCGCTTCCGCCGTTTTTTTTCGGCAAAATTATCCAAACCACCGCCGCGCTATGAAGTCTGGGATATGTTGGGCCATGAAGGCTACACAGACCCATCCTTAAAATTCAGGGAAATTAAGGACGCATTTGAAGGCCGCATTTCGAGCAGCCTTTGAATTGGGACAGTCTTTGTCGTGTCGCTGTGACATAATCGGCCTTAAAATGCGGCCTTTAAGGCTGCAGACCCCAAATCCGGTCATTGGTACTTCCTGGCTTGTGTAGTTACTAGGTAACAAAAGCTCAACACTGCCCCTAGCGTCCTGGAGCACTTCCGTTGTGTTTTGGATTTTGCATGTGTTTTGGAGTTTGCGCGTGTTTTGGGGTTTGCACGTGTTTTGTATTTTGCACGTGTTTTGTATTTTGCATGTGTTTTGTATTTTGCACGTGTTTTGTATTTTGCATGTGTTTTGTATTTTGCATGTGTTTTGGAGTTTGCACGTGTTTTGTATTTTGTACGTGTTTTGTATTTTGCACGCGTTTTGTATTTTGCACGTGTTTTGTATTTTGTACGTGTTTTGTATTTTGCATGTGTTTTGTATTTTGTAAGTGTTTTGGAGTTTGCACGTGTTTTGTATTTTGCACGTGTTTTGTATATTGTACGTGTTTTGTATTTTGTACGTGTTTTGTATTTTGCATGTGTTATTTATTTTGTACGTGTTTTGGAGTTTGCATGTGTTTTGTATTTTGTACGTGTTTTGGAGTTTGCACGTGTTTTGTATTTTGTAAGTGCTTTGGAGTTTGCACGTGTTTTGTATTTTGTACGTGTTTTGTCTTTTGCATGTGTTTTTTATTTTGTAAGTGTTTTGGAGTTTGCACGTGTTTTGTATTTTGTACGTGTTTTGGATTTTGCATGTTTTTTGTATTTTGTACGTGTTTTGTCTTTTGCATGTGTTTTTTATTTTGTAAGTGTTTTGGAGCTTGCATGTGTTTTGGATTTTGCACGTGTTTTGGATTTTGTAAGTGTTTTGGAGTTTGTACGTGCTTTGTCTCTAGGGGCCACCGTAGCTTCCTGCTGGGAACAAGCATGTGTTTTGGCTTAATTCAATCCTAATTACATATTTATTTTTATTTTCCCAGCTCAGCTTGATCTTTACCAAAGAACCATGGTTATTAAAATGTGCAGTGATGGGGGAACAAAAAAATCACCCCGTAAACAGTTGTAGGAGTGTACTTCTTTTTAAATGTATGCACAACTAACGTTGTTCTGAAATTAAGCTATGCTCTTCATTTCTGAATATGCTTATGTTATAGGGAAAATTTATTGCATGTAAAAGTGAAATATATATAAATGTGTAAATACACATTTTTTTTATAGCTGAGATATTAATGGCAGCACCAATGCTGGTTTTGTCTGTTACAGCTTATATAAGGAAAATGTACCACTCTAAAACTAGAATTCAAGTAAAGCGGTAATAATACAGTGATTCTTCAACTCTAATAGAGAAGATTTGCTTGTCTCTTTTCAAAAAAAAAAAAAACAAAATAAAACCAATTACTGGACCTTTTATCCAGCAGTCAGTTCTGTGTCCTAAACAAGCTGTTTTAGCTCTCTTCCCTTTAAGGCCTTTAACCCAACTTTCATTTGATTGTATTTGATTGTCTTTACTTCTCCAAACAGAAATTGGTTCTAGTTGGAACTGCCTTTAAATGTGCAAAGCTTCTGAAGACACCCCCTAATGTTTTTTTTTTTAATTATCAGATTGAAATGTACGGTGTGCCTGAGAGGTTAAATGCGCCGCAAATTAAGAAAATACCAGGAACTAGAAAAACTCTGCAAAAGCACACTATCACAACGGAAGTTGAATAAAACACAACTGAGACGATAAGGATTTCTCTGTTTCTGTTGTCTTTTGTGTGCTTTTTGCAGCATTTTTCTATTTGCTGGTGTTTTCTAAAGTTGCATGTTTTAGAAGTCACTGTTAAAATTGAAAATACGCCCATTGCCTTTGAAATCATAGGTGAGCCATTCAAGTTCAATGATCAGGACACGACAACAGATGTGTTACTTTGAACT
This sequence comes from Copadichromis virginalis, assembly GCF_057382275.1. Lineage (NCBI taxonomy): Eukaryota > Metazoa > Chordata > Actinopteri > Cichliformes > Cichlidae > Copadichromis > Copadichromis virginalis. Next base: position 42,099,157 of record NC_140639.1, read on the forward strand.
TGTGGTTCGCCTCTTTAAACACTGCATCAAATGTCGTGTTTTTTTGGGAACAGCATCTTCTCTCTGACGTCAAACAGATCAAGGAGTAGACAAATGGGTCATATCTAATACAGTATGTCCATACACAACTGTGGCATTATTTATGTATAAAAAGCTTTTCTTACAAACTCAGTTTGTGCATATAATAACCTCACCCAAGTGACAAGAGTTGTGTGCTTCATATCCAGGGGGCTGAGGCTGAAAACTGCCAAGTCACACCTAGCAACAATACTCCACAGTGCTCCAAGCAAACACATATGCACACAAAAACACAAATATAACGCAAAGACACACTTAAGTATTTCATAGTGTGTGTTTGTCTCTGTCCAAATGCTTCATCGTGCAGGTGGGCATAGGCACAGATTAAAAACGAGCAACGTATCAACACAAGGCTATACCCCTGCCGTTTATGTTTGCTGCACAGGCTTTTTCTTCGAAGCGTTTGAAAGCCAGTGGGTATTATTTTTAATGATGGTTTATTGAAACTAATCTGCCACCCTAATCAGAGGGACTTTTGCAATCTGTGTGTCTGGCACTTTTTTCTGTTTATGCTGCTGGCTGTTTATGTCATACCTAAAAAGTATATATCAGCCAAATGCATTTTCAATCACTCACAAAATGGATAGGAATAATTATGTAAAGCCTCACGATCAAGTCCAAATGTTGCACTCACCTTGTCTGAAGGTCACCAGGAGGGTTGAGATAATGGAACACAATGAAGCAGATACAGCAGAGACTACATCCAATGATACTAAATGACTCATAGCGGTGACAAAAGGTTTGACAGAGCAGGTTTTTCACTTGGATTCATCTGAAAAGGCATTTCTTTTGCTTTGAGCAAACAAGTGAATCAATTTTGTAATCTTTAGGGTAACTCACAAACGCTTGCACACAAATACATAGTTCCGTCACTGATTGTAGACTTTTTTTCCACCCTGTGTTTGTTGTTTATCTCTTGAAATTGTCAAATAAATCAAAAACTCTTTGAGTTTGTTGTTGGCTGAAAATGTTGACACTAGACATTTACTGATTCCAGCATAATGGGCAACTAGAGACAAATAGAAAGAAAACAACTTGAACTCTTCACATAATGAAACAGGAAGAGTGGCAGAGGCACACGTCTCCAGACATTAAACCAAATGGCAAAACTTGCCTTTTGAATTTTTATTTTTCACTTTTCCATTTCAGAACTTCTTAGTTAAGCTTATAAAAGATATACTTTGTGGTAAAACATGTTTTTCACAATGTCAGCTGCCCCATAGAGGTCAACATGCAATTCTTCTCCTGTACTTTCTTTCCCATAACAGCGACAAGACCACCAAAAAATATTTTGCCACAGTGGCATGGCATCCACTGCAGAACCCTGCTTCTCCTTCGTCTGTACCCACAGCTTGAAAAAGTGACGGCAGGGGGTTGTGAACAAGTTTCAGTATGTGATGAGATGTGAGTGAGATTCTGTCTACGATAAACATGCCACCCATCCATGGCTTAACACCTATGAGACATACTGAGCTCATGTGTCAAGCCTCCTCCAAGTTATTCCCTCATTTTTCATTCCTTTATGGCTGACTGTTGGCCATTATACTGGACATCCAATAATCCAGTAGCATTTTAATTGGTACTCAACCAAGTTGCCTCAGTAATGGTTGTTTTGCTTGTCATCACTGTAAGTCACTAAATATGTATGTAAGTCACTGATATTCCACAGTCCCTTATGATGCAACCAAAACTAATTTCTTTCTGTGTGATGGCCAACATTACTGTTAGAGTTAAGGTATATTCATAACTTGGGGTTAGGTTGCATTTTAGCCACATGCTAAATAGTCATATTATGAGAAACTAGGAACTATGTCGCCTTTCAAATTATGGCTACATGGACTTTGCCTTAAAAAAATTTTTTATAGGCTTTCCCAAATATGTAACAACCCTAAATGTGAACCTCACCCTAAACAGGACATTCAGAACTTGTTTAAGAGGTCAAGAGACTCCACTAACGGACATTATGGAAACACGAAACGAAGGAAAATATTTGAAGAATAATGAGGTTCTATGCCTTCAAAAGAGTAAAGAGACTTGGGGTTGTGGTACCACACTTTAATAATGCATTATGTTTTGTTTTTTTCTCACTCACTTGTATACTGTGCCACTCCTTTTTAAAATGATGCCAATACTGGGGTTCATAATGTTGACAAAACTGTATCAGTGATGCCTTATTACCCTCTTTAACATATTCAACCAAACCTCCCTAAGAAATCCCTGATAAGCCCTCCAGCTTTAGCATTTATATATATATATATATATATATGTATATACATATATATATATATATATATATATATATATATATATATATATATATATATATATATATATATACCGAGTCTGTACTTTTTGAAATGTGATGAAAAGTTTTTCTATGGAAGCTCCTTGGCCGTCCTTGGTCAAGTCAGACCGTGATGAATCATGCATTGGATCAAAGTGGAGCTGCCATCCTCGCGGGGGCACAACACTGTCTGCAGTCGCTCTCTTTCCACCTGGCTCTCTGCGTCAGCGGCCACAGGTTGGCTTCCCTCAAAGGATGTCACTGCTGAAACTGTCCCTTGCAAGACCAAACCCAGCAGAAGTGGGTTTTATTTAGTCCTCTCAAACGACAAGTCTCTTCCTCACTCCACTGCCTCTGCAGCTGGTACTTGTTGGCGCCCATCTGTTAAGGGTATTGTTTATGTGGTTGGTGATCCGGAACTCATTACCATCCCACCTTCCCCTATACACTATTGTTCTTCCTGCTAATATGGAGACTCTGATGCAATCTGTCTTGCGGTACAGTATGGAGCTGACTGTTTTGGAAAGGATAAAAGAAACAAACATTCCAGATGCTGAGACCTGTTTGAGGAGGAAACAATTAAAAGCCCCACAGAGAAGTTGGATTTTGAGTGTAATGTCCTTGAAAGAGGCAACAGCCAAACTTTATAGCTGAGAAGTCACTTTAATCCAAAGGTTCTCAAACTTTTTCTGGCATGTACTGCTGGTTCAGAATTTCATACACCATTTCAGACAGCAAAACAAAGGTGTTTAATTGCTATAATAATAGATGTGTTCAGTCAGCTATATAGAAAAAGGTTCTCTGGTTATTTACCAGCCACACAGAGGAATCTCAGCTTGAAAAAGCACTTTTTTTAACATCCCTTCACAAACACGTTCCGATTTTAAGACATTGTCTTAGGGTTAAAGTTAGAATACGGCTTAGGCTTAGTTCGTAGTAAGCGCTGGCATTTAGATCATAGTTAAACATCCAATTCATTTCATTTCAGTTCAATACAATTTTATTTATATAGCGCCAAATCAAAGATTCAGGGTGCTTTATATTGTAAGGTAAAACCCTACGAGTACAGAGAGAAACCCCAACAATCAAGCAGCCCCCTTTGAACAAGCGCTTGGCAACAGTGGGAAGGAAAAACTCCCTTTTAACAGGAAGAAACCTCTGGCAGAGCCAGGCTAAAGACAGCCATCTGCCATGACTGGCTGGGGGTGAGGGGAGGAAGACATAGCAAAAGACATGGTGTGGAAGCGAGCCAGAGATTAATAATTATTATTAACTGCAAAGTGGTGTATAAATACATGGTGACTAAAAAGAAACATAAGCATAAGTCTTCCAAATGTGATACTGTTAATGTCTTAGCAAAAGTAGTCAATCAAATGGTGTGTGCATACCCCTCTCCCTTAAACTATGCATTTGCAAGTTTGCTAAATGTCATCATCAGAAAGTGAGCTTGATGATTCCTGCAGACATCTGCATTCCTATCAGTTTTTTTTTAACTGCACAAGTACGCAACATGGCGCGAATCACAACTCTGCATGCGTCCACATGGCAGACTTCAACTAGACTTTTTAAAAGTATAAAAGGAATGACCAGTCAGCCATGGTGTCTCCAGCTGGTCATGTCCTTCTCTATTATAAAATCAAGGCCTTACACACAGAGTACACAGGCAGCACTTACTGTAGGGGAAATACAATTAACAGATAACTTTTAGCCAGAATATGATAAGTGCATATCTAGATGACCTCAGTTGGCACTGGATATACTTGGATCCCCAGCAATACATGAGGTAAGACAAGTAGTGGATGGCCATAGATATTTCTCAAATTATTAGTACATAATGTTCCTTCCATTATTCTATTATTGTCATGGTTACAAAAATATGGCAGATTTAATGAATAAATATGTTTATATGGCATTCTCTCTTAGTCGGCATCATGCTATCACCTCAGTGATGTTCATCAGTATTTATTTTTCTTGCTTTGCTTAATTTTAGAGAAACTTGAGGACAGATTGTAGAAATGTAGGTAATCCACATCTAATACAACCGTATTTGAATATGTAAACACTGTTTGGTGGTTGAAGGCTTTGGAAAGATTAATTGAGCAGCATGGTGGAGCAGTGATTAGTACTGTCTCCTCATAACAATCATGTTCCTAGTTTGAATCCCCATTGGCTGGGGCCTTCATTTGTGTGTGGAGGTTGATGTTGTTCCTGTGTGGCTTTCTTCCCACAGTCCAAACACATGCATGTGAACTCAGTTGGTCAGTAGGTGTACTGATAATCCATAGAATAAATTGCTGTTGCTTATTGTCTGAAACACTTTGAGTTGGCCGTAAGACAAGGAAAACAACATATAGGTACCTTTCCATTTCAGTTGATTACAGCAGAAATCACATTATACGACAACTCTTTACCCAAGCCTGCTTGGATTAACCCTTAAACTATTTTCTTGAGTGAGCAGTCATATATCAGGTCAGCTTATAGAACAAATTGACTGTGTGTTTATCAGAAATTAGTGAGGGTGCTCTCTGTCTATGCAGCTACCATTGGAGAAATCCAAAAACTATTCTAACACTGTCAGACCACTTGTTATATACTGACACCTATACGTAATTAAGGGTAGAGGGGAGGTCTTTAAATATAAAACCATAGGTTTTGAGGTTGGCCTCTGCAAAGATTAAAGTTACAGCTACTTTGTCTAGAAACTTTTTAAAGTGAGATATCAATTGCATGAGTGTCCTTTTTATATCTGGAACACCGCTCTGGAACATTTAAATAGACTAAATGCACTTGATTTTAAAAAAATATTCAAAGTCTGTGGGAGAATACTGTATGGTTTAAACACGTGCAGTGGCTGATTTTCTGGTGCTGTACATTTTGCAGTAATGATGCCAATAATGATGAAGCCATATAATATCTTTTTATATACTGTAGTATTGATTCATTAGGCCAACTCTACAAAGACCGGTAAACCTCAGAGCCACAATAAGAGTCGCACCGCACAGCTGATAACCCATCCATTTTGTCCTCATATGGATGGAGTTACTCTAGTTTGCTTCATTAGTCCTGATCACAGTAATCAACCCTAAATGATGGGGTTATTGGAAAGTAAACTGCACTGTATTGATTAACCATGTATGCTGCATTTGATACAGCATACCAGTCTATTCAATGGCAGAGTGCCATTCATCGTAGCACTGTTTAGTTGTTGTCCTAGTAAGACTGAGGTGGCTGTCTCTTAATTGAGTCAGCTCTTTCCCTCCAACAAACTTCACCAACCGTTCAGAAATCAACCAATTATTAGTTCATCTGGTTGCTGTCAGTATGCCAAGATTCTGGGGTGTGTATGCACTGTTGTGAATAATCAAACTGCTCCAAGAGCAAATTGCCTCAATAAATACCGTGTGTATATCTTAACAGGTAATATTTATAAACAGCAAGTCACCCAAGCCTTGATAGATGCATACTCCTAGGTCGATGAATAATGCAAATGAAACTAATTCTTTCTGACCTAGTGCCAAGCCTAACACACATTTATATGCTTCGCTAGTGAATGTGTGAGATTCCTATTATGGAAAGGAAGCAATCTGTGTTTTAATAATGGGGCTGACAGACCTTGGCCTTCCTATTCTTGAGAGGTTGGATGTACCTTATGTAACTTCATGTTGAATTAAAAGGTTTGATGTGTTCTCAGGCATTATTTGAAGCAGCACTTGCTGTTTGTTTGTCTTGTTTTGAAAGCAGCCACATGCTTATTACACTGAAATAGCTATCATAGTGGAACTAATGATAGTATAATGTGGTGAGATGATTTTTTTAACTGAGAATTATCATCAACCTTGCATATGAGCTTTTTCTCAGATCATGGGATGAAAGATTGGATGTAGCTGCTTAGCAGCATCACATCCATTAGCATGAAAGATATATGCTCAGGATGTCAAATGAAAAGCAGTGGCTATGAACCAAATCCTGCTAGCTGGAGTCTTAGTTATCAGTGTTTATAAGAAGTTGCATTTACTCCTTTAATAAATGAAGCCAATTTGTGATATGTAATGAAATACAATCGTTATTCTTTCAATGGTCACATACCATAGAGTACTACGTGAACACTGCCAAATGGCTTTACACCCTACCTTATTCCAAGCAACAGATCTTTTTTACTGCCTGTGCTCATGTGTATGACAAATTGAAATTCTTATTCAACCATAATTTGTCGCAGATGTTTCTACTCCTCTTAGATTAAAAAGAGACCAACCATAAATATCTATTAGATTTTTACATTTCTAAGAGATGTGTGAAGATAAATCTTCATCAGCCAGGGATGTCCCACCTTCACAGAGGAAGGGGTATATAATAAAATTCATGTTAATGTTAGATAGGCATAGAGCAGCTGCCTAATACAAATAATACTTTCTACTAATCTCCCTATAGTACTCACTCCAAGGCTCACGTACAAATTTGCCTTAACAATCAAAGATTATACTTTCAATTGAATTTACCAAGTAGTTTTTGCAAGTAGGTGCAATTCTGCTCACATTCCTGTGTTAATATTTTCTGATATTGCCTAAAGTTTAGTTGAACAATTTCTCAGGTACAAGCAATTGGAAAATAAAGAGGTGATAGTAGAGAAACAGAACCAAACTACAATGTACAGACTAGGGCTATCTAAGTCAAAACTTCTTCAGGTAAAACATTTGTTTTTCCATGAGCTCTTTTGGAAGCTATCCGTCACTGAAGGCAGTGTTTGGTAGCCATAAGGGACTACATGGTTGAAACACCAGAACACTGACTTGTTGGCCTTTTTGGCCGTATTTAAGCCTGAGAAGTGTTGCACTGCTACTACTACTACCCACTAGCATTGAAGATGATAACTTAACCTTAAAAAGGTTAAGTTAATAGTCATATCAGAATCAGTTCAAGGACAGTCAGTTATCAAAAATATGTATGTGTATTCATCTTCTTCTGTAGACTTTTGCCACATGTGGTTAAATGTGTTCAACAATGATGGCATTAGCATGACAAGCCACCCACACACCCAACACTGCTAGTGCTACTAGCAATATGCTCGCATTTCCTCTGAAAGGTTGCACCTTTAAGAATGATAAAGAATTCTGAAAAGAGTTAATAGAGTAGAATATAGTTATATTTTTTTAATATAAACATATGTATACATATAAAGTAGTTTTGCCCCTTGGGCAGAAATCTCACTCAAGTATTTTTCGTTACTCAAAGCTAGCAAATTATGTGATTATGCAGATTAAAAATAGGTCTATTATTTGCCTAAATCCAATCGGCTCGAACATGATGTCAGCTTAGACACTGCCTGTCAAGAGTGGTTTTCGTGCATTCAGCTAGGCATTCACTAATAGCATATGACAATCTCAATGAGTTTCCCAACTTGAGATTCCAAACGAAATAGCAGCACCTCGGCTCAGCGTCTGCTAATTTAAAAACCTGAAATCAATTTACAGCACACAGTTGATGGCTTTGGATAGTCTCAGTATCTCTCGCCCCTCTCATTCAGCTGGGACCTTTTGGAGAGGAAAGCGTAATTCAACTAGCACTCTATAAATTCTATTACATGGTGCTGGGTATGGCTGTGAAAGTGCTGTGTCTAATGAAGAGCTCGTAGTACCTGACACCCTGCTTCAAGTTTCTGCTGCAGCACACCAATCAGAGCAAAAAAGTGGTCTTCTCAGGAGAAAAAGCAAAAGGCAGGATGCATGAGTGTGCTGGAGATAGATATAGACAATGTGTAAGAGACAAATTGTATGTTTGTTTTTGGACAACTCACTCTTTGATGAACTTAAATGAAGGTATGTACTCTATAAACAAATAGTGCACTTGCTTCGTTTATTTAATACATTTTTATTGCTTCCGTTTTTTAATCCCATGTTACAGTTATGTTTTATTAATGCCGTGAGTCTTCACGTTGAACTCCAAGGAGTTTTTTCTTGACGGAAAACAGATGACCATAAATATTGACACTAATGCTTCTGTAAGGCTTGCAGTATTTCATTATAAAGAACACAGTATGGTCTAATAATGGCATTAAATGCCAAAAAAATAAATAAAGGTGGATGAAAAAACTGCAGTTCATCCAGAAATGTTGCTACAAAATGATGCTAGCTCGTGACAAAACATCCGATATTACGTATCTGTATCGTTCGATACTGACGTAAATTACTGGATCGGATATCGGAGAGAAATAAAAAAATGTAATCCGATCCATTAAATATCAAAAAAGCACCTCACAAAACTTGCGACACGGCGTAACTCGGCTCATAACCGTAGCACGTCGGAGCAATATGCATCACGTGATAGAGCGGCTGTGTGTATTTGTAGCCTCCGAGGAAGTTATCCCAGAGAGAAGTAAAACAAGTGTGTAAGTTTATCTCTGAATGTTTGTAAAGCATTCCCACGTTAAGCTTAACAACCAGATATATGGAGCGAGTGCCTCTTCCTGCTGCTACTTCAATCGTGAAACTGATCAATGATCAGCTGATCCGCTCTTCTGTCCCGAGTTCGTCTCTCTTGTTTGTTTTTGGCCCACTTCGCGCCAGAAAGAGGAAACCAGCGGCTGAACAACAGCAGCACATTTAACCTTGATAATCTGTTGTTAGAATTTATTTAATATTACTTTCTACACCAGGATCCTTTTCTACGCAGCTGACGGCTGGTAACTGTCCAGGGGCGGATCTAGCAAAGTTTAGCCAGGGGGCATGAACAGGGAAAAGGGGGCACAAAGACATACTTTTCTTTCTTATTCTCATTTAAAATGTGTAGCTTTTAATAAATAATTATCCAAATCTTACACCCAAAGTTTTAATCTAATGTAAAATGTGTAGAAGTCCATTACTGTATATAGTAACTATTAAGTGTAATATACCCTAGTAACCTATACTACTTTTTCCTTTGGGAAGATACCATCTGTGCAGTCTGCAATTCTGTTGAAGAAAGATGTTGAATCTATTTAATTATTCTTGAAAAATAATTGATTTCTGTGCATTTTTTCCACACTGCATCAAATTAAAATTGATTATGTCAATTAAGCATCATGAGGTGGGGGGTGGGTGGTTCCCTATTTTATTTTTTATTTTTTTGCTGGGAGTTTGCAACCCTATTAGTTAGGTTGCTTAATATTTCCGCTAAGTACTCTTTAAAATACCAGAATAGGAAGGATGGTGTAGGTTTAAGTTTATGAGATTGATTAGTATTGCTGAACTTTGAAATATTTTGGGTGCAGTGTATTTTTTACATACAAGTATAACAGAATAGCTTTAGTGTTGTTGTTTATTTAAACTTGAGTATGAACTTATACAAAAATGCAGCAAGATAAAAAAAAAGTTTTATTGATTAAAAAACACTATATCGGATTCATATTGGTATCGGCAGATATCCAAATTTATGATATCGGTATCGGACATAAAAAAAGTGGCATCGTGCCATCTCTAATATGTATATATATATATATATATATATATATAAAAGGCAGCACGGTGGCACGGTGGTTAGCACTGTTGCCGCACAGCAAGAAGATCCTGAGTTCAATTCCACCATCAGGCCGGGGTCTTTCTGTGTGGAGTTTGCATGTTCTCCCCGTGTTTGCGTGGGTTCCCTCCGGGTACTCCAGCTTCCTCCCACCGTCCAAAAACATGCAGTTAGTGGGGATAGGTTAATTGGAAAATCCAAATTGCCATTAGGTGTGAATGTGCGAATGGTTGTCTGTCCCTGTGTGTTGGCCCTGCGACAGACTGGCGACCTGTCCAGGGTGTACCCCGCCTCTCGCCCTATGACAGCTGGGATAGGCTCCAGCAACATAACACCCATTCTCACGTTCCTGCCATTCTTACTCTTCTACAAACTACTCATTTTGCCCAGCACAGCATCGAATGTTTTACATACCACCAAGGCTGAAACCATCTCTGCATTCTCCCATTGATAAGCAAAATACTTTTAAAATATGTTTATTATAAATCATATTTGATAATAAATATAAATAAAACAGGTTTATCTTTGAGCGACAACAGACATGTATCCACAAGCTATTGAACAAAACTAATATTTTCTGCAGAGTCCAGGGGAGATGGTTGCTTTCACAAAGCTGCTAAATATAACTTGGCACAGCAAAAAAGGAATAAAGAAAACAACAAAGAAGATATTCATTTCTGTGCCATTTCATGTGGTTTAACACTAGCTGAGCTTTTTGCAGATTTATATGGCCTCTATTGTGTGGCATTTGTCCATCTATGATATATTCTTTTCCAACTTTCACACTAAGAATAAGTAACTGGCAGATGTGTGCAATATATTCTTTTCTAATATCGGTGCATACAATACCAACTGCTGTAGCAAGTTTTCAAGGAGGACACATTTTTGATAATCCTGTGAAAATAAAGAATACACCACAAACTGCTAGTTTAACTATTGCATTTGATCTTTGGGTACAGCTCAGTACCTTCTTTCCTCCTCTGATGTATTAGAAAAAGAATCTGCAGTGCATAGTTCTGTTCCAAAAAAGCTGATAATTAATGTCTAATTTCAAATATAATTTTTGGCCCACTGTGCAAAATCCACTATGCTAGACCATTTTACAGATTACCACTAAAAAGGAATAATGCATGATCTAATTTAAGAGTGAATGGACCCACGCCTCAATACATCTCTATGGGGCTGATCATTTCAGTTCATGAGTAAGTGGTAAAAGTAAGTTGTTAAGCTAATGTCCTTTATAGTGTGTTCATTTTTATACATCTTTTTATTGAACAAGAGTCCAACCAAGTATCGTTTGTTATTACATATTTCTCATAAAGGAACACGCTTATACTGACTTTGATCAATTTCAGTGAATCCTCACAGTAGTTGGGAATGCCAGGGGAAGTGACTAACACTGCCTTCCATCAACAACTCCAGTTGAGATGCCCTTGGGCAAAGCTCTCAATCCTCAATTACTCCGCTGGAGCTACTCAGTGAGCAACAGTAGAGGACTACTGTTTGTATCAGGTAGCTTTCAGCTGTATGTGACTGAATTTGAAATAGCATGCAGCTGAACAAGCAGGCTTTAGAACCTTCATGTGTCTAGATAGAGCATATACACTAAACAGTATTCACCTTCTTTTTATCAAGATTTAACCCAATACAGTTTAAGCTGACAGGCCAATCAGTTATCCCACACATTGCGTTTTTAACATAAAACTGTATTTTGGATGAACACAGCCCTGGTGATTATGTTCATCTTCAAGTGTACAGTTTTATACAGTGTCATCCACTGTTTTCTAAACTCCTGAAAGTCCAAATTTTAGTTACTATGTTGGTTAATCTGCAGACTAATATCACCATAATTGAATGAGAGGGAGGACTGCTAATGAAAGCAAGTTTGATTAGACAGTATGAGTGCAATGGACATAAACAGATATTGGCAAATTAGTTTGAAGTTCATTCCAAGTATGTAGAGTCTGTATTCAGTGCACTATGTATCTCTATATTTTTATTAGAAATGTTGCTGACTCACCATTGCATTCTTTTTGATTTTTGTTTTATAGGTGAAACTATACATGTGATAAGTAAATTTCCAGTTTACCTCTGTGCACTTCTCTGCCCCAGTACCAATAGTTATGAGTTCTGAAAGTAAAAAATTAATAAACTGGTTGGACCACATACAATCCACTTTGATCTCAAGTATGGCCGCACCAAAGAAGTCTAAGGAAGTTTACACAAATTTATCTTGTATCTAGTGAAAATAAACAGGAGATTTACTGTAATCTAATTGTTTATCACTTCATTACTTTGATGTACTATGAACAGCCATGGAAGTCCTTCATCAGTATGAAAGGTTGTAAAACCTATAAACATAGAGTTAAAAGTTTAAAAGTCCTTCACATTTCCCAATATCATCCAGTGGGCCTGCTGAGACTCTTTGGGGGGCCAGTTTTCGCCCGCAGGCCTTGTGTTTGACACCTCCGGCTAAGAAGAATGCTGGCAAACAGTCAGTATCTTTTAAAGTGCTTGTGGCCTCAATTGTGCATAACTGAAACAGCAACGTGATGTAATCAAAACTGAAAGAGACAAGTTAAAAAACAGAATACTCTGTACAGTTGTCATGAATAGTGACATAACCTCTCGAAACTATATCGTTTCTTTTTTTTGGTGTGCAATTGGGTAATAATATTACACCAGGGTACAGGGTAATGGTGAAGTCAACATATGTAAATAAAAAACAAACAAACAGCAGATTGTTTAGCTTGTTACTGTTGCTGAGTAACTAAGTATACTGTAAGCAAGGATTTAGTCAATCAAAGTTTAGAAGCTCACATCCTAAAGAACATATACATTGTTGTTGTTGCCTATATTAATTTTTGTCAGTCCAAGTAAATGGTATCAGCATCAAATGTATTTTTTAACGGAGAATACACAATTTTATTCATGGTGACAGCAAAGAAAAATACTTGTAATTGAGAAAATATTATGGTTGTACGAAATTATGAAAAGTGACACTTGCTGAGACTGCAAACAACAAGCTGATTTCAAGACACCAGTGTGGTTTATTGTCCAGACATTTTCTGTGACCGTTGACAGCTGAAATGAAAATGGACATTTCAATTCAGCTCTTAATGCCAACAGCGTGCAATGCTCAGTGCTAACGCCTCTAGTGACCGAGAGTTCATGCAAATTTTACACGCTTCCTCATCCAAAAGAAAGAGTGAGAATGACGCATCAGGCCTTTCTGCCAAAGCTATGTAGCAGTAAACAAAGATACATACGCATGCACATACACAACACTTGCTGATGTAAGTTTGCGCTTCAGGATTTAATTTTTTTTTTTTTAGTTCATATTCATGCATAAGTCAAAATGAGCAAAATCTGTGACTTCATTTGTTTCTAAATGAATAATCCAAGGTAATTTTACTTATTCTCTTTCTTATATGTTTCTGCTTTGTTGAATTGAGTAAGTTCACTCACGTATTAGAAATGCATAATTATGCAGGCAAAGGGGGGGAAAAGACAAAACAAGCAGATAAAAACACACATAAGCATGTGAGCCTGACACAGCTAGTTTTAACTGCCCTAAACACCCAAGAGGATGGGGTCATGTTGGGCCACGTCATTAACCCCTCCACCCCTGTGTGTTTCTAGATCAGCTGCTTTGGCAGTCTCTATGGGAAAATCAATCATGAGCAGGTGTCCAAAGTAATTTGTGTGTGTTTTTTATGTGTAAGACAATTAGAGACTCATTGCTTACATGGCTGTAAAAGAATCAGTCCTTCAACAGAAACGGCACAAAGCATGAGTCTTTTCTTTTGTACCCTAGGTCATGTGGACATCTATTGTACTATGTAGCGCTCACAGTGACTTTTTATTTAACAACTAAGGCAGTTTTAATTCAAATCTTGCATTTTATTTAAAAAAAGGTTGTTTTGTTTTTAATTTAACCTTTTAAATAATTGATGGAATAGTTGTTTTGCTTTGATTAGCCATGATTATGCTTAGTGCCCTCCAACCAATGTCGCCATTCCTCCAAAGCTAGCGGCTGGTGGTTCCTAAGGTCATAATTCCACTCAATGGTAGGATGAAATCAGGAAAAGAATGCACATGGGTGTTGCTTACCTTCTGGGCACTTGTGACAGCACTGCTCCCACCCTAGAGTCAAAGGCATCAACCTCTACATTTAATTGCATGTTGGGGTGGGGAGGGGGGGGGGGGGGGGGTAATACTTGGCTGTAGCTCTGGATGAAGCAAATGAAGCAAAAAAAACCAAAAAAAACCAAAACAGAGACTGAAACCCATGACCAGCCCATGACAGTAAGCTGATTGCGTGTCTGCCAACTCCATCTGAGGGATAGTCATTGAGGCCCGATGGTAATGACTTCTTTGTGACAAGAATCAGGCAGGATGTGTCCTATAGTACTGTTATTTTATCTTCTAGAATATCTTTCCTGATCCTACTCTTCTTCTTTTTTGGAATATAGAAGAAGAAGAGCAAGAAGGATACTCCACATTGCTTTTACATGAAGAAAATACAGATGGAAACCTTCACTGACCTTACTAGATTTGAAAAGTCTGTGCTATGCCTTCGATCTTCTTCTCAAACTCTCATGTTTAAACTATTTGCATGCTGTTAAGTTCGCTGGAATTTGCATTTCAAATATTTGGTTGCAAGGTTGTGCTTCACCGGATGAAGTGCACAGCCTTTTGGGTTGAGAGTGGTTAATCTCCTCAGTTTTGATTAATGCCGAGCCATACAGAATCTATTTATAGTGTTTTCCATCTAATCCAAACCATGTCATATCTGTGACACCATTGTTCCCAGCAGGGCCAGACTCTCTAGTCACAAAATCACCCTAAAGGTCTGGCCAGTGAGCGGTTTCACCCTTCTGTCTCTGCCTGTGTGTACCAGCTTATGAAAAGAGGGACCTTGGTGTGTACTGCAGTGGCTTACACAAATAAAAAATGTGAAATACTTATTATTTACAAAGTACGATTGATTAGTTCCCAAGCAATGCACTCTCGTTTGTGAGCAAGGCTAAATTTCAGTCATATTTAATATTGACTTGTAAAGCGATCATTTCCTCAGAGGTGGTATTCCATTTCAAATGGCACACGTCTTCTAATGAAACTTCCCCAACACAGATTGATGTTTTATTTCATGCATTGAGTTCATAACCCACAAATTTAGAGCTGAAGTGAGGCGATTTAAACTATAAAGATCCCACAATGGACAAACTAAGCATTTCAGCACACTGACTTTCTAAGTATCACCTCTGATACAAGGAGTGATCAGTGGCCCAGGAACACTGCGCTTCTAACAGGGAATCAAACATGGATTTTTCATCATGGGGGAAAGACACCTAATTTGAAGTTATTGCTTGAGTGGTTAGATTTGGGGTGGTGGTTTGGGGGGAATAGCTAATGAGTCTTAATACAAAGCCCTCTTGCTATGAGGTGATGGTGTTAACCTTTAGGCCATTATGCTGCCTTTCTTTAAAGTAAATTTTCTCCAAATACTTTCTAATAAGTCTTGTGGTTTGTTTGGATGCAACTTGGCAAACCTAAGTTGTTTTCCCATGTTCTTCTTAGAGAGAAGAGGCTTTCTCCTGGCAACCCTTCCAAATAAGGCATATTTGTTAAATCTTACTCCTAATTGTACTGTCATGAAATGTAATATTTAACATGCTAACTGAGGCCCAGAGAGTCTGAAATGTAGCTCTTGGGTTTTGTTTTTTTGTTTTTGTTTTTTGTTTTTTTTTTTTTTTTTGGGGGGGGGGGGGGGGGGGGGGTTGTTAGTTTGTTTTTTTTGGGGGGGGGGGGGGTTGTAAATTTTGTAAGCATAGCCTGACCTTGGGGTCAGTTTGCTGGGATGTCCTTTCCTGTGGTATTGTGTTGATATACACCTGAATGCTCCAGCAAACTGCCAGAATTCTCCTTTGATGGAGGTGGTGACACTTGCTGATGATCAGTTGATCAGGTACATTTGATTAGCATGACCTGGCTGCTACTTACCCTCTTAAATTTTATGGAAGCAGTAGTGGTATACTTTGTTTTTAAAAGGACTGCACAGAGTCCTGTTAAAATGTTCTCTTTCATATTTGTACATTTTGAGAAAGATAACACCTCTGTTTTACTTTTTTCAACAAAATTTCAGTCTACTTGTTAAGCATAAATAATAGTCTCATTGTCAGTAATTCTCTGGCAGAGATTAACACTGATATCATTTAATTAATATAGTGTGTCATCCTTTTCACGTTGAGTGCCTCTGCAACTCTAGATGTCATGTGTCCAGGGGAAAAGGGTCAGGTGGATATTGATCAGTTCTGCCTTTATAGAGTGATGTATTGATGTTATTTTATAAATTGCTTTTCTAACTCCTTTATTACAGTGGAAATGAGATGGACCAGAGTGAAGGCAAAAGGGCCAACAAGTGCTCAACATGTCTGGGAACTTCTTCAACACCGTTGGAAAACCATGTTAGGTGACTACCTCATGAAGCTCATCGAGAGAAAGCCAAGAGTGTGCAAAGCAGTAATTAAAGCAAAGGGTGGATATTTTGATTAGTTTACAACTTTGTATAGTAAAATAATACAAATTCCAGAATTTCATAATTTGAATTTTATAAATTTAAATACAATTCAACAGCAAAATTATATTTTAAAGAAGTCTGTAAACCTATGTGAATGATATCAGTAACTGTGTGTAAAGTATATTGATGCAAAACATGTAACATTTTTAGAATGTAATGATTTCAATCTTGTCATTAATCTGAGTTTTATGATAAATTTAATCATTGCATTGGTTTCACTGTGCTTTACAAGGATATAAAACAAATAAAATATGCATTTTAGATGAACAACTCTTTGAAAGAGAGTTGTTCATGCATATCCTGTACTTTCTCCTCTGATGGACAACTGGAGAAAGTACAGGATATGCATCAAATTCTCATTCTCATTCAGGATGCTTCTTTTCTGTCTGATGCTGCTGGTGTAGGAGAGACATGCACAAGATTGTTTCAGTGCACGGGCAATGCCATCCATGGCAGTGTGGCAGCCTGTTTTAAAGAGACACA
Organism: Copadichromis virginalis; assembly: GCF_057382275.1. Classification (NCBI taxonomy): domain Eukaryota; kingdom Metazoa; phylum Chordata; class Actinopteri; order Cichliformes; family Cichlidae; genus Copadichromis; species Copadichromis virginalis. The sequence continues at coordinate 42,116,073 of NC_140639.1, forward strand.
ATGGCTGCATTATGAGTTATTTTTATTTCAACTTTTATATCAGCTGTAGTCTTTGCTCTGATGGGTAGCCACTTTAATCACGCACCTCAATGTGATAAATACAATAGGGATTTACCTATGAAACCAGACGTTCACGATCAGCTACAAAGTCATGAGTGATTTTCTATATATTTTTTTTAGTTATAGGTTGTTGTTGTTGTAACTTCATTAGTTCATTTTGGTTGGGATATTTTTTTATTGCAACTTTGGCTGTTCTTGTACTGGCTCCCATTGAATATTAGAACAGATTTTAGGGCTTGCTGTTGACTTTTAAGGGTTTTTGTAGCCTCTGTGTAGTTGACCTCTTAGTTCCAATTTAGCCTGCATGAACCCCAAGTACCTGAGGCAGATGTTTTAGATCTGTTCCTGAGGTGCAGCCAAAAAGTAAAACTGACCGAGATTATTCTTTGAAAGCCCAAGGCTGTGGAGTGGACTGCCTGAAGAAATGAGATTAGCAAAGTCTGTGACCCCATCTTTAAGACATACTTTTGAAGGAGTGCATTTCTTGATGTTTTTTTTTTAAACTCTGTTATAGCGATCCCTTAGATTTAATTTGTTTTTAACACTTAGAAGCATTTAAATTGCAATGTTCTTTCTTTAATTTGATTTTGTGATCTGGCCTTTTTTACATTTACCTTGTGCTGTCATATCAACACAATGTATATATTATAAACTCTGTGCTTCGGCAGCTTCTTCAGATTTCAGAAAGATTAATATTTTTAAATGTTGTGTAAATAGGACACAATGACATATAGATATTTGTAATGGACCCTGAGCAAAACGGCATTCTGAGATTGGGTTAGAAATTTTGGTTAAAAGTATGTTTTCGAATATCCCTTTCCAAAATTGAGTAAAATATTCACCAGTTCTTTTTTTATGACTGTCCAGATGTTTTTTCAGTGGGCGCTGCTGTTCTTTTAACTATTGACATTTCTAAACAGGGCTTACCTTTTGCTAAGCAACAAATAAATTAGTTAATGAAAATGTGTTGTTAATGACTTAACATGTAAATGAAGATTATATCAACTCACTACACAACCTTGTGGTACAAAATGGTAATGCATGACAGAGCAGCCTGGGCCTAGTTCAACTTTAGCTGATCGCTGTTCAACACAGTTCATAGATACTTTGGTCCTAATGTCATGGCTGTTGATTCTTTACATTAATTTACATTAATTCGTTAGTTTCAGAAGGTTTAACAGTTTTTAAAAGCAGAATTGTTTATTAATACCTTCACTCATAACACCTAAATTGTCTAAAGACTGTACACTGTTCTCCATTGATTGGGGGCTTCTTTAAATGGGAGTCAATTAAAAATAAAGACATTTGGAAAAGAAAAAGAGGAAAAATGTACTGAACATTTGCACCAGTGCTAAGAAGTTTTCTGAAAAGGGAACTACTCAAGCTTACTTTTGGAACAAAAATTGCACTGCAACCCAGATTTAGTGCCGTCACTCCATTCTAGGGTGCTTCACACTGATTTTGACATGAGTGATGTCACGACATGCTGTGAAATTACCAGGAAAGGTGGGTAGGAATCCACTTGCGCTCAATGAAATTACCTCTTCACCAGCATGAGGCCACCATGCCTGATCTGCTGCAGCTCGAAAACAGCCTTTATTCTTTTCATAGTAACAAGTGCATTAGTTGATGCTGGGCTGGTTGTGCACTGTGGCATCACCCATGGAAGGTGACACTTACGCAGGAGGACTAATGTTGTCAAAGGACAATTAGAATGTGTATGATGTTAAAAACCAAGTGCTAATCAAGTAAGCGCACAAGGTCATGATCTCATAAAATCCTTGAGAGAGGAGAAAAGGGAATAGTCTGAGCTTTCTATGCTTCATAAAACTACCTGACTGACCTTAATACAAAGAAACTCAACCTTTATTAATAAAAATTTATAATCACCTAAAATGAGCAAGTTGTAAATGGAATTAATATGCTCGCACTGGAGCTCATTTGAAGTTAAAGGGACATCTGAGGCCTGTGCATATGCCCTGTATTCATTTTTAATTTGGATTCTAAAGTTGATTTCTCTCGCTTCCCTATCACTGTCTGCTGCATGCCCTTCAGACAAAGCAGAAATGGTTTAATATATCATTTAAAATGAAAGCGTATAGGGCCAGTTATCTGGCAACCATAACTCAATTTTTCAACATACAGCAATCAGCGCAGAGGAAAGTTGGTTACGTAGCTTAATGCCGTACTTGCATAAACAGTCCCGACTCATACTGAGTTGAGAAAAGATTCATTTTGCTTTCATTCCCAAGAAATGATCTTTTTGCTCTCATCAAAAATTGATCATTGGCAAATAGAAACAATGTACCTCTCCTGTCCACAACGGTTTTCCTTGACAGAAATGAATGTGTTTGCTGATTTCCCCTAGCATTGAGGTTCAATACTTTGTCTCGAAGATGGATGTGGCTTTTACAATTGTCAAATGTCCCCAGGCATGCAGGATGGGCAGATTTTATTTATTTATTTGTTTGTTTGTTCATCAGGATCAGGGATATCTAAAAACATACAAACTAAGAATAAATCAGCATACTCGCAGACTACATCCCGCCCTTTCTGAATTACTAAAGTCTTGAAGGCAGAGATGAGGACAATCATTGTTTTCACAATATCTGTGTTTTGAAGACATTCAGGTATCCAACATTACCATGCACTCTGCGGGAAGCGACCCCCTCAGTCTCAACTCAGAATCATTTTCAATTGACATCTTCTGATAATAAAAGGGTGATTTCCCAGCATGTGCTTGGAACACATTGTTGTAATAAAAAAAAGCAGAACCTTTGAGTGTTTTAAGTAGATTAAAAATAAATCATTGAATTTTGGTGACTGGAGAAAGGATCTTTTATAAGTAATGTGCCATCTACATAAGGCTATATAGTCCTTCTGCAGTGCAAGTCATACAGACGAGCTACAGACACATATATCAAGGGATGGCATTAATAGACTTGTGCACAGCTCATTCCTACTTTTACTGATCAAGAATGGAGCCTGACACATCGGAATGCATTTTTCCAAGTATTTTATGAGTCGGCGCCAAAGGTGGATGAAGGTGGCAGATAAGCTAATGCTGCAATCATATACCGATCATCCGAGCCCACCTTGGTGTAAGCGCGGTGCCTAATTTCTATTGCTCTTCTGAGGCCATTATGGCTGCTAACCCAGTAACGTAATTGACTCTACGTTGGCCTGCTGAGCTTCTGGGAGTGGAGCTAGCTACTAGCAATTTCCTAGATAGAGACGTTGTTGACGGTGGTTGGGGGCTTGTGGTTATGTGTGTATGCAACTGGCTGAGTGAAATACCAGCACTGTCAACTTCAATTGAACCAGGCCCTTGAAACAGATTGTGTTCTCACAGCATTGCTTTTTTGCAGACCTCATATTGTTGCTGATGGCATTTTTGGCATGCAGTTGTACAGTCTTTTAGAGGTTGTTTTCATTTCCCCTTAAATTCATCACACTCCTCTGAGTTTTGGATGTTGGCTTTTTTTAGAGTTACTTCTGCTGGTTCCCATTACAATGGGAGATAATGACCTTGGAAACTAATGCTTTTAACATGCTGTCTACAGCCATTTGAATGCCTCACAATGCCTTTTTTTATTATTTGGATTTTGATGTATTTTACCCTTAGTGAAATTTGTTCTGCAAACTGAGAGATGTTGATGGGTGAAAAAAGTCTTTTTTTTTTTGTTGTTGATTTTAACCTCAGATGTAAACAAAACACGATTGAACCCATCATAGGATTTCACCATCCCATGGGAGTAACTGTCACTTAATTGGAAAGTATTGATTTTTCAAAAGCTATTTGCCACTTGCCAGCCACCAGTCAGAGGAGAGGTCCTACATCCTGTTGGGGATTACCCTTCATAAATCTTGATTAACCATTTCCGATTAATTGTTGTGACAGCAGTGAAACATTAGGGGGCAAATGAGTGACATGTCACAGAAAATAATGCATTTGATTCTTGGGATGGTTGAATAGTGGTTTGTTTGTTTTTCTCGAAGAATTCAAACCACTTTCTTAATTTAGTCCTGTAAACAGAGGACAGAAAAAATAGAGGCAGAAAACAAACACATAAATGCACTGTAAAAAAAATGTAATATAAAAGTATTTTACAGTTTTGTACTGTTCTTCTAGAATAACATTAAATAGGCTGTGATTTTACATTTCAAATGTAAATTAACATAAAATCACTGTAAATGTAATAAAACATAATTTTCTTGTTTGTTAAATGTATTTGTCTGTACATATGCATATTTAGATTGTTAAAATACATTCACAAATGTCTCATAATTTCACAAATATTTGTCCGTTATTTGAAAGATCGAACTGTTAAATTCAAATGTAATGTTATGGACAAATATATAAAATGATTCTTATAAACTTTTTTTGCATCAAATAATTATTATTATTATCGTTATTTAGGGCAACCGTGGCTCAAGAGTTGGCAGTTCGCCTTGTAATCAGAAGGTAGCCGGTCCGAGCCCCCGCTCGGACACTCTCGGTTGTTGTGTCCTTGGGCAAGACACTTCACCTACTGGTGGTGGCCAGAAGGGAATTATAAAGTGGAATTGTAAAGCGCTTTGAGGGTCTCAAAGGCTACGTTCACACTGCAGGTCTTAATGCTCAATTCCGATTTTTTGATCAAATCCGATTTTTTTGTCTGCTTGTTCACACTACAAATAAAATGCGACAGCAAACGCGCTCTAGTGTGAACGCTCAAAGCGGCCCGCATGCGCAAAAGCAGACCTCACACACAACGCGCTCTGTTTAGACCCAGAGCAAACAGTATTGTGTGACTGATGGCCCTTAATATAAAGACTTCGGACTTTACGTTTCCCAATTTTTGCTTTAAGTTATTTTGTTATTTACATAATAATGTAAATAACCTAATAATTATCCTTATTGCTGTTTAAGAGAGGAGCGGTGCTTCAAAGAATAGTTGCAGATTTCTGTCAGAATCTGCAGATTATACAGTACAAATAAAATGTTAATGTTTCTCCAACGTTGTCTTCCCAACAGTTTCACTGACATCTACACGGGATGGCCAGGAAGCGTTCACGATGTCTTCTCGGGCGCTTCTCTGGCGCTGACAATTGGCGTCTGTCTTGTGTCAGTGACGTAAAAGACGGATTTAATGCGACTTGACCATTCACACAGCAGTCGCTTTCTGAAACATCGGATATGTAAATGGTAAATGGCCTGTATTTGTATAGCGCTTTACTAGTCCCTAAGGACCCCAAAGCGCTTTACATATCCAGTCATCCACCCATTCACACACACATTCACACACTGTGAATGTATCGGATTCAGTACCACATACGAAAGTGACCCAGATCGGATTTGAAAATATCGGATTTGTGCTGTTCACACTGTCATACCATGATCGGATATGGGTCGCATAGGGTCAAAAAAATCGGATTTGATGCGCTTTCGCCTGCAGTGTGAATGTAGCCTAAGAGCGCTATATGAATGCAATCCATTATTATTTAAACCAACCGTTAACTGTATATTTCTGTACATTTAACTATTATTATTCATTCATATTCATATTGCCACATTCATTGACCTTGTTTATAGGTAATTTCATTGTTTAATCACATTAAAATGTTCCTAATTTAATGTTTAAAAGCACTTGAAAAAGGCAAAATCCCATGTAAAATTAGGGCAACAAACTGGATTGTCATTACTGAAAATAACTGTTTTTTCATGAGAAAGTTATATCCTATTATTTTATGGTATTATTTTGACGCCCCAGCTGCCGGAATATTAGTGTTTTTTTGGATTTTTTTTTTTTTTGTGTGTCAACCATTTCCATGAGTCAGCACTAAGATTTAATCTGTTTTTCCATTGATTACCAGCCATGAGAGCTTATTGTTTTCACCTTGTGAGTCTCAGGGGTTAACTTTGATTTGTGAGGAGGGCAAGACCTTGTTAAGAGAGGTCCTGGTAAAAGACTGTACTGCAGACTGTAGGAATAGATGTGTGCTGATAGTGTTAGTGCAGCTGTCCCTTTAATAGCTCTGATACGTGGTGACATCACAGGAAGCAGGAGGTAGTAACCCATATGGAAAAGATATATATAAATCTTATAAAGTTTGTATCTGTCTTGTGTGAAACTTGTATGAAAAGCATATAAGAGTGAAAACAGATATAAGATCCCTTGAAAAATTATATAATGAAACTTGTATGTTTTGGATACTTACTAAAACAATGTATGAAAGTCATGAGAAAGTGGCCACTTTCATATAAGTTTTTACTATTTCTTTTCCATATGGGAAGGTTTAGTGAAGTTTGCACATGGCCAAGGAGACTGCCATGAATCCACATGCATCTGCCCTCAATACTTCATCTTTTCTTCATCTTCATCATCTGTATGTATATTGTTTATTTGATACTTATCTGTAGTTCTGTGGTTGTATTTTGTGACATGAGGGAAGTTTAATGTGTAACTTTGATACGTTGTTGAAGCCACATGTTTAGAGCATGGCTATGCTTATTCTTGCAGCTAAAGTGCTACGCTATGTTGATTTAGATTATTGTAGACTTGTAGGTACAGTGTATATGTAAGATTTAAAGAATATACTGTAATTGTAATTGTCTTATGTTTGTTTCAGTTTCACACTTTCTACATCATTAAACCTGTGGACAAAGAGTAATGGTCTTCAGAGTCTTGATGGAAGAAAAGTGTTGAACCTTGCTGCCGGTTCCTCTTCTGTGCAGTGTGAAGAGGGAAAGACAGTACAAGGTGTTATTGTTTCAGTAAAAAGTAGTGTCAGGAAATTGTTAAAGAAAATGAATATGGTCAAATGCATGTCAAATGAATAAAGTAGATAATGTCAGTTTAAAAAATATAGAGAAAGATTTGTTTTGGAATACTGTCATAAAACTGAAATGATATACTGTATTTCAATGAGGAGCATTTCAGTCACAGAAAAATTCATATTTCCATGTGCAATTAATTAACTCTCTTCTGTGGCCTCCCCTGCCCTTCACCATACATACTTAAAAAGCCTAAGGCGAAAAGAGCACACTTCCTGACTCTTCGATGAAGTTACATGGGAAGCCTCAGGCAAGGAGAGCAGCAGCAAGCTAAGCCTCCCTCTCGGGTACAAACCAGAGCAGGCATCAATGACAACAAACATTATATCACACGAAGTCAAACACATTGTGAGCAAGCAAAGCAAAGCAGGAGCTGACTGGAGGTGGGTTGCAAAGTGGCTTAAAGAAGCAGAAGGACAGATGCGCTAAACACCACCAATGAGCTTAGAGTTGACTTTGTATTCCATCTTAATCTTACACTTAATTTCAGTCAGTACCGCTTTAACCCACTTTGTTGGACTAGTAATTTTCCTTGACCAAGGTATATTTGGTTATATGGGTCTATTATATGCGACCTTTCAGTAGCTTTCTCATCATATGAGACCTATAGCAGACTGGAAAATCTCCTGATTTTGTGGAGAAATCTTGTTTTGTATAAACCGACATCAGTGGTTTGAGTAATGATTAGCACTATAAGGGGCTGATGGATAGTCTATGGGTGTATGTATGGTTTCTAATATATTTTTGCTAGAATATGGCCTCTGTTGTCATTTGAAATATAAATAAAATTTTAATCACAACAAAAGCAACTGTGATTATATGTGTTGCTCTTAATGTGTTCCACTTGTGCTAGTCAGAAAGTAGGTCATGTGAGTGACTAGCACCAAGACAGCCAAGGTCATCACATCTGTTTGCTCTGATAGAGATGACCTGGGGCTCAAAACTACAATGGTGGGTCTTTTGTATGAAGTATTTTCTTTGTTGATATTGGCATTGTTTCAGCAAAAATGCATTTAATAACTGAATCCTAGATCACCCATTTCTCTAGACACTTGACATTAGAATTAATTTCACAACTTAAATAAGCAAATGAAAAACAAAAGATAACACACCTCTCAACCATGAATTTCAATCTGGAAAGTTGACTCGTTAGGTGATCTTCAGCACTGCCAGCCCCACCGCAAAATATCATGAACCTTTCAAAGGCATCCTGGTAACTTTTCTAGTTGAAATGCAGATAGGAGAACCGAGTTCCTTTTCCCCAAGGAAGGTTCCTGCTTCCTGCTTTGAATGTTATTAGCCCATTAAACAGCTGTTATCAGTTGTTATCAGTCACATGATAAAGCTAAAGGGGTCTCCTTCAACTCCCAGTTAGCTTACCACGTCATTAACACCCTATTAAAGGTGGCTGTGTCAGAGACCAGCGGTGGGGAGCTAATGTTTGCTGGAAATGTGAAACAAATTTGCAGATAATAATGTTTTTTAGTCATTTGCTAGAGTTTCTCCCAGCAGTAAGGAGTTTGTGTCCAGTGTGGGTATGTTATTATTTATTTTTTATTTAACAACTGCTTTTGTGGATTTTTTTTTTTTTAGTCATTGTTGGTAAAATAAAAATCTTGCTGGTTAAATATGTCAGACAAAGCCTAGGTGAGGGAACATTTACATGGTATTTTAGTCAACTAATGGGTCTACTAAATTATTTGTTGTGATATTGGGTAGATACCAATTAAGATTTCGCATACACTCATTCACAAAAACCAAGAGGTTGCAGGTTTAATCTAACTTGAATGGATGAATGAATAGATGACTTGCACCTGCTGGTCTACTAATAAATGCAGTTTGCCCAGTCTAAATCTGATAACATTCAAAGAGGACTTCCTGCATATGTAGTGCTACATTTCATCCATTTTTCTTTGCTGGAATTGTGACAATAGGTCCAAAAGCTTTTAAATCCAAAGTGCTGGAGATCTTCTGCCATTCCCACTAACCTCACCAACTGTACAAAGGGAATGAGAGTTTCAACCCCATATGAGCATGATGGGCTTTAACTGATTCCCCCATAAAGACAACATCTGCTGACCTCACCAGTACCCTTGATAATGAGTTTTGATACCTCAATATATATGGTTTGACTAAGTGTTACTATCAGGGCTTTTCCAAGGATAGATGCATAGGCACAGACCACGCTCACTAACTTCTGATGCAAACCCAGTCATTTTGTTCTATAAGTAGGCCTGAAATATAACAGAAACCACTCAGTTCAGAAATAAGCTTCAAATGTTGCTCCTAGTGGGCTTTCAAGGGGTAAAGCATTAAACACTGAAAAGGTCCCTCTCAGCCTTAGTGTTTGGTTGTGGTTTGTTCGTTTGGTATAAATGATCTAGATTCAAGAGCTCCAAGAACATCTGGAAGAGGCTCACAAGAACAGACCTGAGTTTAACACAGAGGAGAACTTCACCCTTCAGCTGAGTGAGGCTCCTGTTGAAGACAGCAATACAATTACCACTGCTGCAGAGCTGAGTGCATGTGTGGAGGCTTCAACACAAACCACAGAGGCTCCACACAGAAACTCTGCAGAATGGAAAACAACAAGAGAAGCTGAGTTGGAGATCCAACTCAGTTCGATCTCCTCATCCTGTTGAGGAGGATGAGGAGATCAAACGGCTCTGCGAGCAACTCCTTAAAACTGTAAAACATCTGGAAGAAGATTTTGCAAACTGCAGAGAACAAGAAAAGAGATTTCGCTGTGAGATTGTAGAGGTCAAAGCCAAACCTTGCACCTGTGAGAACCTCCATCCATCCATCCATCTTCATCCGCTTTACCCGAGGCCAGGTCGCGGGGGCAGCAGCCTAAACAAAGAGGCCCGGACCTCCCTCTCCCCAGCCACCTCCTCCAGTTTATCCGGGGGAACACCAAGGCGTTCCCAGGCCAGCCGAGAGATATAATCTCTCCAGCGTGTCCTGGGTCTGCCCTGGGGCCTCCTCCCGGTGGGTCATGCCCGGAACACCTCCCCCAGGAGGCGCCCAGGGGGCATCCTTGTCAGATGCCCGAACCACCTCAGCTGGCTCCTTTCGATGTGGAGCAGCAGCGGCTCTACTCTGAGCCCCTCCCGGATGGCCGAACTTCTCACCCTATCTCTAAGGGAGAGGCCAGCCACCCTTCGGAGGAAGCTCATTTCTGCCGCTTGTATCCGCAATCTCGTTCTTTCTGTCACTACCCACAGCTCGTGGCCATAGGTGAGGGTAGGGACGTAGATCGACCGGTAAATTGAGAGCTTCGCTTTTACACTCAGCTCCCTTTTCACCACGACGGACCGGTGCAGTGTCCGCATTACTGAAGCTGCAGCCCCAATCCGTCTGTTGATCTCCGGCTCCCTTCTCCCATCACTCGCGAACAAGACTCTGAGATACTTGAACTCCTCCACTTGGGGCAGGAACTCATCCCCGACCCGGAGTGGGCACTCCACCCTTTTCCGGCTGAGAACCATGGCCTCAGATTTGGAGGTGCTGATCCTCATTCCCGCTGCTTCACACTCAGCTGCGAACCGTTCCAGTGCGAGCTGGAGGCCCTCACCCGATGAAGCCAACAGAACCACATCATCCGCAAAAGAGATGAGATTCTGAGGCCACCAAAGCGAAAGCCATCCGCCACTTGGCTGCGCATAGAAATCCTGTCCATAAAAATTATAAACAGAACCGGAGACAAAGGGCAGCCCTGGCGGAGCCCATCACCCACCGGGAACGAGTCCGACTTATTGCCGGCAATGTGAACCAAGCTCTTGCAACGGTTGTATAGGGATTGAATGGCCCGTAGCAATGGGCCAGACACCCCATACTCCCGCAACACCTCCCACAGGACACCCCGAGGGACACGGTAGAATGCCTTCTCCAAGTCCACAAAACACATGTAGAATGGTTGGGCAAACTCCCATACACCCTCAAGTATCCTCGAGAGGATAAAGAGCTGGTCCAGTGTTCCGCGACCAGGATGAAAACCGCATTGTTCCTCCTGTATCCGAGGTTCGACTAGCGGACGAACTCTCCTTTACAGCACCCTGGCATAGACTTTCCCAGGGAGGCTGAGGAGTGTGATCCCCCTGTAGTTGGAACACACCCTCCGGTCCCCCTTCTTATAGATGGGGACCACCACCCCGGTCTGCCAGTCCACGGGTACTGCCCCTGATCTCCACGCAACACTGCAGAGGCGTGTCAACCAGGACAGCCCTACATCGTCCAGAGCCTTCAGGAACTCGGGGCGGACCTCATCAACACCAGGGGTTCTGCCACCAAGGAGTTGTTTAACTGCCTCAGTGACCTCGCCCCCGGAAATTGGCGGGTCATTCCCCTCATCCCCAGACTCTGCTTCCTCCTCGGAAGACGTGTCAGTGGGATTAAGGAGGTCCTCGAAGTATTCCTTCCACCGCCTGACAATTTTCTCAGTCGACGTCAGCAGCGCTCCGCCAGCACTATACACAGTGCAGGTAGAGCACCGCTTCCCCCTCCTGAGACGCCTGACGGTTTGCCAGAATCTCTTCGAGGCAGTCCGAAAGTCTTTTTCCATGGCCTCTCCGCTTGGCCTGTCGATACCTGTCGGCTGCCTCCGGAGTCCCACCGGCTAACCAAGCCCGATAGGACTTCTTCTTCAGCCTGGTGGCTCCCTTCACCTCTGGTGTCCACCATTTGGTTCGGGGATTACCACCACGGCAGGCACCAACCACCTTGCGGCCGCAGCTCAATGCAGCAGCTTCGGCAATGGAGACCCTGAACATGGTCCATTCGGACTCAATGTCCCCAGTCTCCCTCAGAATGCTGTTCAAGCTCTGCCGGAGGTGTGCGTTGAAGATCTCGCGGACTGGGGTCTCTGCTAGACGTTCCCAGCACACCCTCACTACGCGTTTAGGTGCACCAGGTCTGTCCAGCGTCCTCCCCCGCCACCTGATCCAACTCACCACCAGGTGGTGATCAGTTGACAGCTCAGCCCCTCTCTTTACCCAAGTGTCCAGAACATATGGTCGCAGGTCTGGTGATACGATTACAAAATCGATCCTTCGATCTATGGCCTAGAGCGTCCTGGTGCCACATGCACTTATGGACACTCTTACGTTCAAACAAGGTGTTCATTATGGCCAAACTGTGATTAGCACAGAAGTCCAATAACAAAGCACCGCTCGGGTTCAGATCAGGGAGGCCGTTCCTCCCAATCACGCCCCTCCAGGTCTCGCTGTCGTTACCCACGTGAGCATTGAAGTCTCCCAGCAGGACAACAGAGTCTCCAGGTGGAGCACCCTCCAGCACCCCCCCCAGGGACTCCAAGAAGGCTGGGTACTCCGAACTGCCACTCGGCGCATAAGCGCAGATGACAGTCAGGACCCGTTCCCCGACCCTAAGGCGCAGGGAACAAATCCTCTCATCCACCGGGAAAAACCCCAGCGTACCGGCAGCAAGCCGAGGGGATATTAGAATACCCACCCCAGCCTGCCGCCTCTCACCAGGGGCAACTCCAGACTGAGACAGAGTCCAGCCCCTCTCCAGGAGACTGGTTCCAGAGCCCAAGCCATGCGTAGAGGTGAGCGAGTCCGACTATATCTAGCCGGTACCTCTCAACCTCACGCACTAACTCAGGCTCCTTCCCCACCAGAGGTGACATTCCATGTCCCCGGCTGCCAGTCTTGGCAGCCGGGGGTCAGTCCGCCAGGGCCTCTGCTCCTGGCCGCCACCCGACACACAATGCACCCGACCCCTATGGCGCCTCCTGCGGGTGGTGGGCCTGCGGAAGGATGGGCCATGTCTCCTCTTCGGGCTGTGCCCGGCCGGGCCCCATGGACTAAGGCCCAGCCACCAGACACTTGGGCACCCTCCCCGGGCCTGGCTCCAGGGCGGGGCCCCGGTAACCCTATCCCGGGCAGGGTAAACTGTTCCCTCGATGTTCTTTTCATAAGGGTCTTCTGAATCGCTCTTTGTCTGGTCCCTCACCCAGGACCAATTTGCCATGGGAGGCCCTACCAGGGAGCAAAAGCCCCCAGAAAACATAGCCCCTGGGATCCCTGGGACACACAAACCCCTCCACCACGATAAGGTAGCGATTCAAGGAGAACCTTTGCGAAAAAAAAAAAAGATTTGAAGGCACAGAACTTAAAAAGAGCTTCCAAAGCTTCCTACCAACATCAATGGATGCAAATATCACAAACAAACTCCAAGAAACAGAAGCAGACAAGATGAGATCTGATGCAAAATTAGCAGAGAGAAAAAAAAACAAACAAGAAAAAGAGGCCAGCGTCAATGAACTAGAAAATCCCAGGCCCACAACAAGAAGGCACACATGACAATTTAAGAAAAAGAGGCCTGTGTTACAGAATTAAAAAAGTTCTGAGGCCCAAAATGAGACAGCACACAGCTCAATTCGAGAAAACAGAGGCCAGTATCGCAAAACAAGAGGATCTCAAGGGCCAGCGTCAGAACATGTCAGAGGAAAAGACAAATAAGCATATATTATATTAGTTGTATATAAATTTGTCCTCTGCTCCATTCTCTCCGGCACTAACCGGTCACCGCAGATGGTCGTCCTTCCCTGAGCCTGATTCTGCTGGAGGTTTCTTCCTTTTAAAGGGAGTTTTTCCTTCCCACTATCACCAAGTGATTGCCCACAGGGGAACATCGAATTAATGCAGTTCACTTCAGTTCATTTGTATGTAAATAGTGTTGAAATGATTTGAACTGAATTAAAGATGACCATCAAACAACAAAAAAAAATTTGGTGTAAAAAAAAATTCTGAGTTGTGAATACCTCATTTTGTTTTCATTTAAAAGTATTTAAAATGTCAAATTACAATAGCTTAACATCAGAAATAAACATGCCTACAGGCTAGTTAAACATAGATTTATAAAATATTATGCCCTGCTCAGTGGTTCATGGAACTGTTAACAGTTAACCTTTTATTGTTTTTTATCTGTACTAGCAAACCCCTGTACTACACACTGAATGACAGGGAACAAAAAAGCTTAAATTTGGCTATGTCTGTGAAGGTCGCGTGCAATGTGAGAAAACATGAAAACATGGTCATGGCATTACCTTGGCCTGTGTTCTAGCTTCAACTAAAAAGCTGAACCTCACATTTTCTTATATAATGAAAATAATTTTCTCAAAAAGAAAAAAAAAGATCGATTCTGATTTTTCGTTTTTTCACAAACTCAGGCCTTTGAATGACCTCTGAAAAACAAGTTAGACAGCTGCCAGCTTTAATTATCAGCTTTCAATCCTGCCTCAACCCTCCAGGGTGAGAGGTGAGAGTTGTCTCTCAGCTCTACAACAGCAGTTGCAAATTTGGCTTGACATATACAAACAGCTTTTACAGGCACATGTACCTGTCTGCTATCCTGTAGTTAAAGATTGAAACTAATGGGGCAATATGGGGACTGAATGACTCCTGAGTTTGGAAAAAATAAGAGGATAAAGGCTAAACTCCCTTAACCAAAAATGACAAAAATGGGAAAACCTGTCACATAAAATCGAGCAACATTCCAAAAAACATTTCTTGATAAGTGAGGGCAACAGTCATAGGGGGAGTCAGCTTATTTGGCATGTTAAACACACTCCATTCAAGAAGTCACTACCGGGATGCTAAAATGAATTGAAAAAGCCTTAAAAAACAATTCTCAGTATTCTGAAGGGACCTTGTTAAAGTGATGACAGCATGTCAGAAATGCAGACAGATGAGCTTTGTGGATTCTTTCTTTATAGTTCTAGCTATGAAGCAGTTTGGGTGCAAGCAAGTTCAATGTTGCTGACATTAGTGAAGTAAGGGAATGTAATCTCTCTCTCTCTCTCTCTCTGTGTGTGTGTGTGTGTGTGTGTGTGTGTGTGTGTGTGTGTGTGTGTGTGTGTGTGTGTGTGTGAGGGAAAGGGGAGGAGGGCGGCTGTACTCCAAAGGCAGCGGGACTCTCTTGTGATGCCCAATGTGTGTAACTTCACACTGATAATTAAGCAATTCAGCTGTTAAATAACCTGTGGATCAAATGTCTTTCCTCTTTCAATTTGGTGAGGTGTTGCAACTGTGCAGAATTAAAAAGAGTCCTTTCTTATTCAAGCAGCAGGAGGAAAAAAATGAAGTGAAAAGAAATGCAGTTCCTCTAATGGCCATTCGAGGCTCAGTCCTCATAGACTCCTATATTTAAATGCTTAATTTTGCAAGACTAAAACAAATAGTTCTCCTTCATAAAAAGCTCTACAGGGGTTTAACTAACCTGCTTGGCTTTAGTTAAGGCTTTACATCTCCCTGTGTTAGCACACCTGTCTTTTAGTTAACTGTCCAATAGGGCTGTCCTTTGGTAATTTCAGTCACTGATGCATTTTTTGAGGATTTATATTTGTGTCTAATGTTCTGACAGTGTGTCCAAGACGTTTGTGTTTCATTTTTTAGCAAAATGCTGGTATTTTATTAACATGTCTCCTAGACTTGTTACCAGCTAGGTGTGGCACTGCACCAGAGTTGTTCTACTTTTGTATATCGTAATTAGCTTTTAGTTTTATGTCACTTTGACTCCATTTTGACTTAAGTGCCTCATCCAACTCAGTATCACAGCAAAATGTGCAGTAAGCTGTAGTATCAGCAGAGGGACATTTATATTTGCATATAAATACATATTAGCCACCTAGCTTAATTGTTTCTGGTGATTAAGGACCCTAAAATGTACTTCACACCTTTTTTTCTCACTACTTTTTGCTTTAAATATATTATCTGCCCCTTGGTTAATGCCACATCTGTATGTGTGTTTACTTCCTACTTTGTTAGTTTGGTTAAAAAAAATATCTTAAAACCTCTTCAGATTATAAAACTAAGGATATTTCATCTATTTCAAAGTGCTTTAATTCAGCAGCCGTTCACCAGTAACTGTCAAAATGTAGTGTTAGAAAGCATGGATTTGTGAGTTGGACTATTACATGGACATATCCCGACATATATCTCTATTTTATTTTTGTTCACAAAATCTTTTTTTTAAGTCTAGTTATTACATTTATTTTAGCAAATTATTATTTTTTAATTACTTTTAGTCGTTAATTTAGTTTTAGTTAACTATAAAAACCTTCTATTATACCCAAACAGCTTAAGGAGCAGCTAGCACTAGTGAGGTACCCTCTCATCCACATCATTTCTGGTTTCATAAATGGAACATGGCAGCAGCCAAAATGCTTAACTTAATTCTTCATTTGTTGCAGATGCATCTTTTATATACAGTCTGTTTTTAGCTACATTAAATATCATGCATTGTATACACGTGATGTTGCCTTCTATAACATGCTAAACCTAAAGCACATACAGTATTTTTTTTGGGGGGGGGGAAACTGAATTTTATAAACGTGTAAATTCTAGCCAAATTTATATATTTTTTTTTAATAAAAAATAGTGCACTGACTTGGCAACTTATCTGTGTCTTAATTGGCCCAATTCTTCAGGGGTTTTTTCCCATTAAAAGTGAGGTTTTTTAACCCACAGTCCTCAAACTGGCACAATGAAAATAAAATTGAATCTTTTTAATCGCTTTTTATGAAAGACTACTAATGTAAGCTCTGTAACTTTCCAGTACTGTATTGCAGCATTGATGGTGCATTGGAGAGTAGCAGACTGAGCTTAACAGTGAAGACAATGGCCAACGTGTGTGTGGGTGTTTGTCTTTGAAGTGATGGCAGCTGCCCTTGAAGTGAAGCGCCTTAAGCCTCACACCGACTTGGTGTTGGCATCCAACGTAATGTTGATTAGATCCCCACTGCGTCTGTCATCTAATAAATCAAGCACATGCCTCTCCTCCACCTCAACTTTTCTTGCGCTTACCTGGTGCCTTTAGTCTTGAAAGAAAGACAGTTATCATAATGGTCAAACTATGTTTCTTTAAAAAAAAAGTCTCCTCATTGGCTTTCTTCTATTTGTGTGAATAGCATAGAGGCAACTCTATAAACTTTAACCTGCATTTTAAATGAGTGGTGGAAAGGACATCTCTCTTCTTTCTTCCTCGAGAGACCAATAGCTATGGTGGCTGATGGAGCAATGGAGGAATAGAGGGATGGATGGAAGGAGAGAGGGTGCGTGCAAGCGTTTTGCAGAGAGTGATTGTGAGAGGACAGCGGTGGCAGAAGATGTCCTCTACACAGTGATTAATTCCAGACCCAATGTGATTTATGGCCCCACCACGGCTGTTTTGTAGGTCACTTTGGTGCCACATCACTCAAGCTGTGCAAACAACAAGTCTGATATCAGTGTTGGTTAACCGTAAAGGAGGACACACATGCGTGGCCACAGTGAAAATGAAAATGTTTTGCTTTGAATTTACTCTTTGCCTCTCACGCCATCAGACCAAGTGAATTGTGAAAATATGAAGAGGGAGTTTTGAAAATGTATGACTCATAGAGATGGATGTGATAGAAATAACATGCAGGCATACAGGGACTGATGCACAGAGAGAAGTAAATGAAAACAGTGATGGCTTTTAAGGGTTATCTTAACCTTGTATCCAGCAAAAGATATTTATAATTATATTACCCTCAGCAATAATGTACCTCACTCAATGTCTGAATTACTTGCAAACATAAATATAATTCTGCCATGTTTATATTTTTGTAGCAAAATCTGACATTAAATGCATGTAAGGGAGGAGTGCTAATTTATTAGCTAAAATTAACAAGCTAGGTTAGCAAGTTGCTTCATAAACTTGGCAGGTACAAGGTTCATGCATACATATTTGGATAGTTAGTGCTTAAGTAACTAGTAAAATACTATAGTTAAACCTACAAGTGAAAGATGTATAGACAACTTTAAAGCAGTAAGTGGGTGTGAAGGCTAAACCTGTGATGAACACATTGTATGTATCTTGAATTTTATGTATATTGTAATGACATACAAAAACAAACCAAAAAAATGTTGACAGCAATAAAATCTTTAATACTTTAGCTCTATTGGTAGCACACATATTTAGCTAACTTTTGTTATTGTTTTAATACTTGTTGTATTGTCTGTGAAGGTTCTCAGTCATCCAGGTCATAGTAGTCTAAGGAGCTTGGAAAGAAAAGTGTCTGGACTTCTTTAAGTTTCCTTGAATATGTTTCACCTCTCATCCGAGAAGCTTCTTCAGTTCTAAGAGCAATTGGTGGAGAGTCCCAGATTTGTGGACTCTGGGATTCATTTGGGACTTCAAGGAAACTTAAAGAAGTCCAGCCGCTTTTCTTTCCAACCTCCTTAGACTTGTTCTATTCATTTATTTTTGTTTGTTTGTTTGTTTTATTGGTTCTGGCAGGTCCATTTAGACCAGAGTAATGTAATACTAATCTTCCATTTTATGTTAGTCTTTTGAGTCATTTGAGTCTTGTGATTGAGTTTGGCATTTAGGAATTATTATTATTATTATCATTTTTGTTATTATTCCCCAGAAACGTAAGTATGTAGTAAAAAATTGGAGTTTCTATATGTTCCAGGAGGAGTGCATTTAGTTGGATTGTGCTCTTGAATGCCCGCTTGAGCTCTTCACAGGGAAAAACCTGGATTTTTTGGCAAAGAGAAAAGTTGATTCTGAAAACCTAGCCTTTCAGCACCAGTGGGTGACTGAATACATGTTTATTAATGGAGCTAATGTGGCTGTAATTAAGGGATTTAATTTAAGATGGCACTATGAGACAAAACATCAGGATAAGCTGAAAAACCTAAATGCAGAGCAGAAACTACAGAAAGTAGAATAGCTAAAGGAGAATCTAACCTTTCAGCAGACGTTTTTCACCAGAGCAAAATCACAAAGTGAAGCTGTTGTGAAAGCAAGTTTTATTGTAGCAGAGGAGATAACCAAATCAGCCCGGCTATTTACCACTCTGAAGAAATTCATGATGAAGGTGTGCGACATTTTGTGTCCAGACAAAACGCAGATTTTGTCAAATGTGAGCCTGAGGAGAAATACGATTGTTGATCGGGTTTGTGAGATGTCCACTGATTTAAGAACACAGTTGTCTGAAAGAAGCAAAAACTTTGTTGCATACTCTCTTGCTGTGGATGAAAGTACAGACATGATGGACATTGCACAGATGGCTATCTTCATCCATGAGAGGAAATATTGGACATTAATCGATGCACGGGACGACAGGAAACGACATTTTTGAAAACGAATGTCAAAGTGCAACTGACATGACTAGGTATCCCCGACAGAATTTGTTTCCTCTGTGTCGGGAGCATGCACTGGCCTTTTGAAATCATGGACAAACAGTATCGCACACTCGTGATTTTTAGTTCATAAACACTTCTTATAATGACTAACTACTCCAGAAATTTTGAAGATGTTAGCTCTTTATACAGTAAAGTTTTCACGGAAAAGAGAGACCCAGGCGCGGTTCTTCTCCACAGAGACACAGTGCGTTTATTTACAGTGAAACAGACAAGTCCAACAATTCACTCAAAAGTGCAATTTTCCAATCGTGCTCGTCCCTTGCTCCCAGTGCGTTCCGTGTTGTAACTCCCTTAGTGTGTGTGCTCCCCAACTCGCTTCTCCACTCACCCCTCCTGGAGAAAGAAGGAAAATCCAGCGTTAGCCACACGCTAGCCAAATAACACGCTCACACTGCTCGCACAGACTATACCAGTTCGGAGTAATAATCCCACGTCAACTGTCGCCGCGAGTCCAGGTTAAATACCCCTTTCTAGCCTGGAGGAATGATTACCAACACACATTACCAACCGCTGGTCAGGTAATCAGCTGCAGGTGAAGAGGGACTCCCAATGACGACAGTCGCCAGGACACGCCTCCCCCACGGCGCGCACTTCCGTAAACAGCCCCGAGGACCAGGGAGGGACACACACACACACACACACACACACACACACACACACACACACACACACACACACACACACACGGTCGTCCGGGAAGAGCCGTCCGACTGTGACAAAAGTTACAGTGGGATACAAATAATATCAGGCTGATCCTGCCACATTTTGTTCCCCCTGTCAAATTGTTTAGTGTGTTCAATAAATGTTTATCTTGTATGGTCCGCGACCCAAAGTGTGCCTTGAGTTTTGCCCACCTGTGCAATTGAGTTTGACACCCCTGAAAACGAACTGCGTCCTGCAGGCTGCTCCTACTTGAGCGCCCCCCATTTAGGTCGCCGTGGTGGAGAACTTGCTGTCGTCTTTAAGGACAGTTACACTTGCAGAGGTATGCAAACTGAAAACTATTCTTCTTTTGAGTCGCAAACAATTAAGGTGGGGTCTACGAACATCTTTTATTGTGTTTTAGTCTAGCACCCTCCTGGCCCTGCTACTGAGTTCTTAAAGGATTTTATGGACTTCTTATCTTCTATTATCAAGCTGGAGAAAGTTTTAATTCTTGGGGATTTTAACATTCATATTGATGACGCCTCAACTAACTCTGCAGCTGAACTTTTATCTATATCTGATTCTTTTAACTTTGTCCAACGTGTTTCTGGTCCAACACATTTAAAAGGCCATACCTTGGACCTTGTCTTTTCCTTGGGCCTCAACATTGGCAATGTGTTTGTTGAGGATGTACATTTGAATGATCATAATTGTGTCTTTGTTCAACTCAATTTTAGCTCTAAACAAACACCTGTGAGGTTAAAAACTCATAGATGCATAATAACAGACTACTGCTGAGGGGTTCTCCATTATGTTTGACAGTTCTCTATGATGTAAATACTCTTATTCAGTCCTTTAATAGGGAATACACATCCATTTAGGACCAAGTGGCACCTATTAAAACAAGCTCTGCCTTACAAAAGAAGACATGCCCTTGGATAAATGAGTCTCTTAAACTTAAGGAGAATATGCCGGAAAACGGAACGACTACACAAGTACACAGGCTCCATCTTCGAGATCTCATGCTCTCCTTAAATGATACGGTGAAAAACTGTTAGATCAGAATATTTTTCTAGATTCATATCAAAAAACACGAGAAATCCTAAGTTTCTTTTTGACAAAATCACTGCTATTGTATGCCCAGATGTGGTACTTTTAGATGTACACTCTAAAGTAGATAGTAATAAACTCCTCCGATTATTTGTTGATAAGATTAAAGAAATCCATGCTAAAATCTCCCCAAAATGTTATTGTTCTCCGAGTGAGGCACTCCCTTTGCACTCCTGGTCAACTTTTACAACTGTAACATATGATGAAATAGCAGCCCTGGTGGACAAAATGAAGCCATCCTCAAGCCCCTGAGATATTATCCCCACTAAGCTTTTCATCAATGCTTTTGACACCATTGGTCCTTGGGTTGTGAACCTTTTTAATGTTTCTCTTCAGTCTGGGGTGTTCCCCAGCTTTTTTAAACATGCCATTGTGGAACCAAGGCTCAAAAAACCTAACCTGGATCCAACATTACTCCAACATTTAAGACCTATCTCCAAACTCCCATTTATGTCAAAACTCTTTGAGAAGGCAGTTGCTGTCCACCTTACAGCATACTTGGAGAAATACAATATCTATGACCGTTTTCAATCTGGGTTCCGTAAATTGCATTCCACTGAGACAGCACTACTGAGTCACTAATGATATTATGATGTCAGCGGAGAATACAGTCCTAGTCTTGTTAGACCTCACCTCAGCCTTTGATACAGTCAATCATACCATCCTGATAAACAGACAGAGAGACCTGGTTGGGATGTCTGGCTCTGTTCTAGACTGGTTTACATCTTATATATCTAAAAGCAGTTTCCTGAAGTATCTTATCATCTTTTTGCTGACAATATTCAGCTATACTCTTCATTGTGCACCACTGAACGACACAGGAAATCTTTCCTGCCTGTGGCCATCTCCCTGTACAACGCATCCACTTAACACACTGGTTACTGCTACAACTACACATGTTTCTTTTCCAGCTATTTATTAATGACACACACACACACACACACACACACACACACACACACGTACATACATACGTATTGTCTGTCTTGTTAATGTTGGTTTATAATGGAGCACTGTAACAAAAAAATAATTTCCCCCAGGGATCAATAAAGGATTCTGATTCTGATTTAAGCCTGCTGAAGCTCATAAGCTCTCCAATCTGATTGACTGTTTAACCAACATTAAACAATGGTTGAAAAATAATTGTTTACAGCTAAACCCAGACTTAGGTTCCTAGCAGAAACACCTTAGAAACCTGGGTGTTATTTTTGATGAACTTTTTTCTTTGGAGGGACATTTCAAAACTTAGATCCATCGTGTCAACAAGTGAACTCGAGATGATAATACATGCTGAAGTCTACAAGACTCAACTACTTTAACAGCCTGTTAACTTGTCTAAACAAGAAAGGGCTAGCTCGTCTACAGGTTGTTCAAAACTCTGCAGCGGGGCTACTGATCCACTCGAACAAGGGGGCTCATATGACACCTGTGTTAAAGTTGCTGCACTGGGTACCAATCAGATTTAGGATCCATTTTAAAATTCTAGTTTTAACTTTTAGGGCATTACAGGAACAGGGCTTATCTTGCTGTAAATATATGGCGCAAAGTGATGGTTGCATCAAAGTATTGTAGTTGAACAGAGCATGTGGGTGCTGTCTATTGTTTCTCCATGAACTTGCACATTTGGAGAGAATGCTGCGCAGATACAAGTCATTACATGCTTTCACATTAAAAAGACATTGGTTATCTACATCTTTATCCTGCTGCCTTCTGCTGTGATATTGTGAAGCAATTACAAAAGCTGATGAGAATCTGTCAGCCCAAAGTGGGGAAATTAGGCACAGGTTAATGATGATGATAATAATTACATTTATGATTTAATAACTGTGATGCTAACATATACAAAAGACATAATTTAGAACAATTGGTATACAAGGAATGCAGTTGGCCCATATGCATCAGTTAATAGTATGAATCTTTCATACGCCACTTAAAGAGTTTCATCAATTGTACATTACCCCTGACTCATAAAAATGTTATTCCAACAAGGTGGGAAGACAAAATTGTGCCTTCCGTGCATATGATTGTGGAGTGACTTAATTGACTGAAATTAAAACTAACATTAGAAACTCAAATGAAAGGGGTTGCTAAGCAACATCAATCCCAAAATCCATTTCTTCAATTATTCTGCTGACGTTAATCCTTTTCTTCATTGTGGCTCTGGGATTATTGATGCAAATTTCAAATGAGAATGTTTAAAAAGAGAGTGAAGTCATTTGAAGGAATAAGTTTGTGCAGAGATGATGTCCCAATTACTTTCTACAATTTCTGGATCAGCAGGTTTCATGTTTTTATGAAACAGCAGAATCAATCAGTGTCAAAACTGCGCAGATTCATGGCATCTGGACTAGATATTCTGAATCCTTAATCAGTGAGTTTTCACTATCTGTTCTGATTCTGTCCTGCTCTTTATCTTTTAATTCCCCTCGATATAAAGGGAAAAAAACTGTGGGGGATGACAGCAGAGTTGCTGCAGAAACCTTGATCTGGTTTAAGTTATTTCTCATATTGAGGCACTTTTGAGAAAACCATCAGTGGACTCAAATCAATACCAAGCAAGGTTGATCTTTAGCTTTGACGGTGACCTTCTTCACAAGTTCCTTCCACCAGTGAGGCTGGCACGATGCTAAAATAGAGCCAAACCTTAAGAATGCAATGAGTGGGGTGAAAAAAGAAGCCTGCTTTAGTCAACATGCACAATTTTGCTTTCCCCACTGAGAAAACTCAAATACAAGGTTATTTGTTTTGGCAATATTTAAAAGCACCGCATGTTGTCAAGCTATAAGCCAACCAAGGTCAGCCACTCTGGGGTGAGATGAGAAAGAAGTGTCTCAAAGTGAAAGGGAATAGGATTACCATGAGTTACAGCTCACTTGTCTTTACTCAGCATCTTTATGACAAGCAGAAATCGCATTGCTTTTTAGTAGAAGTGAAGATATGGATAATTCTTGGTGTTTGCCTAGTTTTCCCCAAAACCCATTTGAGAGAGAAAATGCATGAAACTTAATGGAAACTGATAGAAGTAAAAAGGTAGTCATGTTTATTTTACAGATGGCAAAGAACTCTTTCCAAAACTTTACTTTGTCTTTTAAAGTAAAGTTTAATGTTAAATACCGTATAAATATTTGGACTGTAGCATTATGTAACATTTACTTCTGTTGACTAAATATTAACTCTGCCTTCTGTCATCACCAGAGACGTCTTATTTATAATAAGGCATTACTGGCTAAATGTAACCTTTTTCTTTTCAACTACAAAATGACATCACAAATGTAGTGATAAACAACCTTCTTATAATAATAATTGTCTGTCTGTCTATTTGTTGGATAGCTAAGATATGATTTTCAAATTTTGTGTGTTGGTAGATACCAATAACAGCTTGAGCTGATTTAATTTAGGTGAAACTCAGGTCAAGGTCATGCCCTTCGGGGAGAGTTGTGCTGTCTAAGTGCTTTTGTATATCATGTTTTTTCCTATGTTTGAAAAAGAGCACAAAAAAATACTTATAACTGAAAACACCAATGGAGTCTTTTTGACCCCTGTTAAAATCAATGTAAACTGTAACAGTGTAGGTTTGTTATCTGAAGGCAGCTATAAAATGAGCCAGAGCTATTGAGATGTGATTGATAGATAAATAATGAGGTTTGTCACGTAATATCGCACACATATTGCTCGAGATATGTTCGCCATAATTAATGTGATACAATCACGGGTTGATTTCCATCAGTTGGCTGTAGTTTTTCATATTTCTCTGCAAGCTATAAAAAATAGTCGGCAAGTGGTGGTAAAACTTGTAAAAGTGCACTGCAAATCTCACTGAAACCTGAAAAGCCTGTATTTAATTCTGTTGTTCTGTTTTTGTTTTTTGTTTGTTTATTTTTTTATTTTTTTGCAAAGTACCTGTAACCACAGCAATATGCTAATGACCAAGGCTTGTATAACTAGGGAAATTCCAGCAACCAGTCAAGGAAGATTCCCTGTTCTCTCAGGTTGCAAGATGATCGCAGACTGGTCTCTAGGCTTGTGTTACTATATCCTTAATGACTTTGTCCTGCATTGTATTGGATACGTCTGAATACGTGGAGAACGGGGGAGGTTGCTAGTTGTGCAGAGCAGCAGAACTTTCTGAGCAGACAGATGGTGTGGATTCCCGATCCAAAAGAGTCTGATAAAGATGCGGATTGAAGAATTTTCGCTGTTCCACATTTACAATAATTAATTTGCTAAAAATTTATTCAAATGTGTGAGGTCAGTTTTAAAATGTAAGCAATGACCTCTTTAGTCTGTTTCAGAGTGAGTACTCTGGTTTTTTACCTTAGCATAATTAATAACATCTGTTATCCAAAATTCAAAATTTTTACTCTTCCTTAATGCTCTTCTAGCATATTTAAATGTTTCACATGTGTTAGCTATTGTGTTATTTGTTTTATAGTAGACTCTAAAATATAATTAACATGTACTATCTGTAATCAAATATAAAATTTAACTTGGAAAATTAATGAAATATAAGTATTTAAGACATAATGTTAAATACTTATATTGCCAAATCTTACTGATAATTAGAGTAAGTCAATGAAAATGAATTTTGAACTTCAAGACCTCTAACCCCTTAACCAGGTTGTACAAATCAAAAACTAAAACCAGGGGTGATTCTAGGATCAGAGCTTTGGGGGTGCTGAGCACCCAGAGAGCTGCCCAGCCAGGCAAGATAAACCTGTCTCTGTCAGTCCCTGCATCCTTAAATGTTGTCCCGAGTTCTCTCTGACTGTCACTTTGGTGCATTTAAACCCCTGTTCCTCCCTGTCTTCATCATCTGTTGTCTTCGTCTCCGTTATCAGTCATCATAATTTTACCATCTCTGTGCAAGTCTGCAAATTTCTTTATTAAATCATAAGATTCTTAAATTCATCAAGTCTCTCTGTGCCTGGGTCCTCGTCACAAAACATGACATCACTGTTTTGCACATTTTAACACAATTTAATCCCCATATTTGTGAAAGAAAAGCAAAACACTTTGTTACCTGGTGTAATGCTTTTCAGCTAAAAAGAAACATGGTCGGACTCCTACCTAACTATATAAAGAGTAACTGAAGGTTAAATGCAGCTAATATGTCCTGTTTTAAGCCAGGCACTTACACCTCCGCTCCGCTGCGTCTCAGCCACCATGCTCTGGCAGCAAGAGCGCTAGAGCCAGAACAGGGGAGAGGCGAGCTGGAACAAACCATTTTGGGAGGGGGGGTATCCATACTTTTGTTGTTAAAATGTTATGTCTCAAACAAGTACAGTACTGTATGCTTTTTATATTTTTAGCAGTGTTTCACACAAACAGCAAATATTGTCAAAAAAAAGTAAGAAATCTTTGGGGGTGCTTTGATTCATTTTTGGGGGTGCTGAAGCAGAAGCACCCCCAAAAATGGGCTAAGATCGCCCCTGACTAAAACAATAAGTATTTAAATATTGCGCCTGCTAATTTGAACTGCAAATGGAGAACTCTAATGCTGCAGCTTTAAGATGAAATACGATTCTGTCTCAATATGGCAGTAGTCTGACTATGGATGACTCATTTTAATCACAAATATTGGCATTACCTTTATGGCAGTAGGAATTAAAAGTCCAACCAAGTTGGAAGATACAACAAACGAAAAAGAAGAAAGAAAAGGCATGCTGATCCATAGTATATAATTAGGTTGTTCTGTATGTTGTTGCATCATGTGCTATTAAGTAAATGGGATCATTTAGGTTAGAAAGAATAACATGTACCCTACAGGCACTGTGGAGTTCCCTCGCTTTAATCCATTTCTCAAACCCATTAATAATCTAAACTGATAACCACTCTGGATACAAGACTGATTGCATTTTGTGAGTCAGATGCATTCAGAAAGAAGGACAGCAGAACAAGCAGTCAGGCCTGAAACCCAAAAAGCCTTCATTTAATCCTTTGGTTCTCCTGTTTTCCCTTTTAGCTGACTAGCAGATGTTTGTTTGCCCAAGCGGGAGACACATGCTGGAATGCAGTTGGCTTCATTAACATTGTCCACAAACCGCGATTTGATTGCATAATGTATACTGAGTCGAAATAAGGTCAGGCATGCAAGGTGCTCTTTATTCCAGCTTGGGAGTTGAGATGCAGAATCATAAAACCTTCAGCAGTGTGCTTCTAGTCAGCCATTTGGAAATGTAATATGGATTATTTAAATCACTGTGGGAATATTAAAAGTCAGATGACTTAACAGAGTTAAAATCCTAACTAAGAAAGCTTTAGAAACTTGGAGCCAGTTTGATACAAGGCTATATTGCCACAATTTGGAAAGAATCATGCAATTTAATGGACACCTAAAACATTTAATCTGTAATTAAAGAATTTCAGCTATCTCCAGCAATATAATACCTTCATTGAAATTCAAGGATCTGAGGTCTGTTGAGTGAATTTCAGAGAAAATGCCTGCCAGATTTTAGAGAGACAGCCAAAGGAAGGCTTATGATCATGATCCATTCACAATTCAATGAAAGTCAATGAATTTCTAGACTGACTGACATACTTTTTTGTTCTGTTCATCCATTTTTTATTACCAAAGTTAAGGAAATGTCTGATTTAAGTGTAGTTGAAGTTTTAATAAGAGGATTGTTGTTTTGTTTGGCTGTGGACCTCTTTTTTTTTTTTTTTTTTTTAAACTTTGAGAGACCTTTTTGTGCATTGGTTGTCACTGTAGTGGTCTTCATTTGAACATGACTTAAAAAAATGTATGTTTAAATAAATAATTAATATTCAAATGAAAATTTAGTCAGTGTTATAAAAATAAATAAATACATAAATGCTCAGAGCTAAGCCTATATTCCATTGGCACTGTGAACTATGGAAAGTGTTTTGTCCAGCTGGATTTAAAGTCAACGTTCTTCAGCATTTACACACTTACTCAGTATGGAAATCTTCACCTTGTATGAGTATACTAAATGCACAGTTCTACATCACACAATGTTTTCCTAATAGGATTGATTTAGGCAAACGGATTTGAAACAAAGTGATTAACCTGTGTATTGTACTCTTCTCCCTGCACTATGTGTTGGGTTGGCAAATCCTCTGCCAATCAATCATCATTTAAAACTGCTTTGAAAACCTTTGTCACTGTTACTTAATACTTATTAATATTACATCAGAAATACCACACTTGGTGCTGGGGTTGGTGGACAGGATCACTAAATTGGAGACTCGGCTTTGCACCCTTGCAAAATCTGTAGCTAGCCAGACCCCTGTAGCCGGTGCAGCCAAGGGTAGCGTAGGCACCACTAGCTGCCCCCCTAGCAGACTGTCCCGAGGAGCCGGGGAAACAGGATGGCTGCGTGACGTTGAGGAGGCAGCATAGTCTTAAACAGAAACCTAGTCCAAAAATCTCTCAATCACACCACCACACAGTACTGACCCACACATATGGTTCTTACACACACACTGGACATTCTGGACATTGGTTTTGCACAACACTGGTCACTATATTCTTCATTTCCGGTTAATACTTGTACAGCTGCTGTTATTGTGTATATATTTATTTATATTTAGATTTCTTCATACATTCTTATATAGTTCTATATTGTGTATTGTGTATTTTGTTGTACAGTTATTTTATTTTCAACTTTCATTTATATATTTATCTTTATCTTATTCTTCCCAGTTAAATTTACCCTTCATTCTAATTTGTGTTGTACAGTTATTTCATTTTTAACCTTAATTTATATTTTATTCCTTCCTAGTTAAATTTACCCTTTTTAATTTTTCATATTTATTTCCTATCTTATTCATAGCCTTTTCCTTTTTTGTTTTCTTTAGGTCACGAGCAGTTGTCCAAGCATTTCACTACATATCGTACTGTGTATGACTGTGTACGTGACAAATAAAATTTGAATTTGAATTTGAATTTGAAAAACAGTCCAAAGCAAAACAGTTCAGGAGGCCAGCCACATGGTAAGCAGCAGCACAAACACAGTTCAGGGGACATCCACATGGAAATTGGGGCTGACAGAACAGGTCTGAAAGCTGGCCGCTTAGGAAGCATCGACGGAGAAGCTCAGTGTCTAATGGCCAGGAAGGTGGCTGGTGATGGTGTGGTGTGGTCAATGAACGTGGACGTGCAGGCCGTGCTGGACGTGGACATGGGCATAAAGGCCATGCTGTATGTGGAGGCGCAGGATCAGATGAGGCAGGACTAGAGCTGTGCGATATGACCAAAATCTCATATCCCGATATATTGAAACTATAGATGTTTTCATTTCATCATCCGATATATTTCATCATATCGCACAGCCCTAGGAAGGGCCAGATGGCGCACTGACCTCTGGCAGAGATGCAGCTGAACCAGACAGCAGCATGGTAGTTGCTGAAAGTTCAGCTTGTGGCGGCATAGCAGCCTTGGACGGTTGGGCTGGTGGTTGAACTGGTGGTTTCCGGATTGACTCACCAGAGCCCCCAGAGGAGACATGCGGCGACGTGAACACTGTGGATGGCTGGAGTGGCTCTCCTGAGCCCCCAGCAGACACAGATGGCGGTGTAGAAACCGCGGACAGCTGGAGGGGTTCTCCAGAGCTCCCAGCGGAAACAGGCGGTTGGAGTGACTCTCCTGAGCCTCCAGCAGAAACAGGCGCAGGGCCAGCAGGTGCAGGGACCTCTGCCTGAGACGAAGCATTGCCAGCAGTTGCGGAGACGTCTGGCTGAGGTGGATGCCTCTCGGGCTGCAGCAAAACATAGTCCATCAAAGGCTGGGATCAGCGGAGTCTGCTGCAGACAGCTGAGACAGTTCACCCAAGCTCCCAAGCACAGGCTACTGTGGACCACTGAGATGGCTCGCCTGAGCTCACTGCTGACGGCGGAAATGGCTAAACAGGCTATAATTGCTCCATAGTCAGCTCACTAAACTCAGTGTCCATTAATCCAGGAACACAAACAAACTCAGGAGGTGCAGAAACTCAATACTCTATGCCAGGATGGGCTGACTTGGCAGCATGAACAACAGTCTCTGCATTTACAGTATTATAAATTGCTGTTATGGTTATGAGTTATGGTTATGGTTATGAGTCTGTGACTCAGTGTTTTGTGTTTGTTTAAGATATATTCCTTGATTATTTGTTATTCATGGCTTTGTTTTTCTTGGTGGTTTTTTTGTTCATTCTTTAGTATTTGTACATTTTGTATTTGTAGTTCTAGCTGCTATTTTCAGTCATTGTGCCTTCCCTGTGTCCCATGTTGCATATCCAGTCAGTCATATCTCAGTGTCAAGTCCGTGTCTCCACATCTGCATCTTTGCGAATGTCTCGTACTCCTGTTTTACTTTGATAGTCCTTGTCTTATGTCACTATATTCTGCTTTGCTTCCTTTTTCTCGTTATGTCTAATATGTGTTAAGTGGCGGCTGTGTGCAGACAGGAATAGGACGCAAGGTGCAGACTCCACAGACAAACGTAAACTGAAATAGCTTTAATGCTGAACTCAAACATAACATAACTGGAAAAAATCAAAATAAACTTAAACCAGAGGACTGACAGAACACACAGCTAAATAAACAGTAGCTCGCGACACAGACACAGAGAAGCACAGGGCTTAAATACACAGAGGAAGCAATCAGGGAATGGGTAACAGGAGGGAAACACAGCTGGGGCAAATCAGGCCTAACGAGACAAGGGGAAGCAAAACCAGACACATTAACATCAGACATGGACTTTCAAAGTAAAACAGGAAACCCATAACACAGACTGAACAAAAGACACAGACTCACATGCAGGCACTACAACAGAGGGAACAGAGACGTGGGACCAGGGCAGACACAGACACTGACTGGACATGGGGATATAGCAACTAAGGATACACAGAGACGTGAACTAGACAAGGGGATACAGCTGACAGGGGAGACAGAGCAACTAGAGAAGACAGAGACATAAACCATAAGACAGAACTCAAAGAAACCAAAGACTAGAAATTATAAATAATATAATAAACTCAAAAACCCTGGGTCAACGACCCAGGCATCCTAACAATATGTCCCAGCTGTGTTCCCACCTGTTCCCAATCCTCTCGTCGTCCTGCCTGTATATTTAAGCCCTGTGTTTTTCTCTGTTTAAATCAAATCAAATCAAATCAAATCACTTTTTATTGTCACATCACATGTGCAGGCACACTGGCACAGCACATGCGAGTGAAATTCTTGTGTGCGAGCCCCACAAGCAACAGAGATGTGCAAACACAACAACACAAACGAGCAAAATACAAGAATGGCCAACCTGAAACTAATAAATATATGTACAATATATAATAGTGTATGCATTTCTGGATGTGTATACTAAATATTTTCCTACGTGTGTGTGTGTGTGTGTGTGTATACACATTTTTACAAATTAAATAGTAAAAAAATAAAATAAAATAATAATAATAATAATAATAATAATAAAATATATAAAATATACAGAGTTGAATATGTGCAAAACAAGTGGCATTTATATACAGTGTGGAGTGCAGTAGTGAAGCTGAGGTGTCTATGACGTGTTCAGCAGTCTGATGGCCTGGTGGAAGAAGCTGTCTCTCAGTCTGCTGGTACGGGACCGGATGCTGCAGAACCTCCTTCCTGATGGAAGCAGTCTGAACAGTTTATGGCTGGGGTGACTGGAGTCCTTGATGATCCTCCCCGCTTTCCTCAGGCACCGCTTCCTGTAGATGTCTTGGAGGGAGGGAAGCTCACCTCCAATTATCCATTCAGAGCACCGCACTACTCGCTGGAGAGCTTTGCAGTTGTAGGCGGTGCTGTTGCCATACCAGGTGGTGATGCATCCAGTGAGGATGCTCTCAATGGCACAGCGATAGAAGGTCCTGAGGATGCGGGGGCTCATGCCGAATCTTTTCAGTCTCCTGAGAAAGAAGAGGCGCTGCTGCGCCTTCTTCACTGTTTTGTTTGTGTGTACTGACCACGTAAGATCCTCAGCCAGGTGTACGCCAAGGAACCGGAAGCTGCTCACTCTCTCCACAGCAGCGCCGTTGATGGTGATGGGGGTGTGTACTTCTCTCCACCTTTATTGCTGGTTCATCTCCCTGTATCTTGTCTCTGTTTCTGCTGTTGTTCCTTCTGCGTTTCATGGTTTCAGGTTTATTAGCTTTCCCAATTTAGGTGTTTTTTTAGTTTATGTCCCTGCCTATCTGTCACGGCTGCCGGCGTGAGCCGTGTGGTGTAGGAGGAAAAGGACCCAAAATGCAGGCAGTTGACTGGTGATGAGAATGAAGTTTTATTTACAGAAGTGGAGCGACTGAACAGGTAGTGAGACAAGACGAATGACTGAAAAAACCTAGACTGGGAAAACTAAATAACAAACCTAAGCATGAAACGGGGAGCGGAGAATGCAGAGAGACGTAGTTACACCGAGAAACACAGACGATCCGACGATGAACAGAAGCCAACACACACTATAAATACACACTAGGTAATGAGGAGATGACATGCAGGGGTGGACACAGCTGACACTAATGGACATGATGAGAGGCAGACCTACAAAGTAAAACCAGAAACACCCAGACTGTTTTGCAACAAAAACACAGGGACCTGAACGGAGCACAGAGGGGAGACACAGGTAGGGATAATAAACACGACAACCAACCCAAAGAATTAATACAGAATCAGAATAAACACCAAACACAAGATGAACCCAAAAAGAAACACAAAACGCTGGGTCAACGACCCAGGATCACGACAGTACCCCCCCCCTCAAGGCCGGGCCCCAGACTGCCCAACAGAAGCACAAAAAACGGCCAAAAACAGAAAACAACCCAACCAGGGCGGTCGGCGGGGGACCAGGAAGGAGGGACAGAGCCCAGAAAGACCCAGAAGGTCAAGTTCAGGGGGCCGACCCGGAGGCCGACAGCGCAGGAGGCCAAAACAGTTCGGTTCTGGGGGCCGACCGTGTGGACGGCAACTGCGGCGACGGGCAAACAGTTCTGGGGGCCGGCCACGCGGAAGGCAGTGGCGGCGACAGAGCAGATCCGGGGGCCGGCCACGCGGAAGGCAGTGGCGGCGTTCAGGAGGGTGCTCAGGAGGGCGTCCACGGTGGCGGAGATGCCCAACAAGCGGCCTGGCAGATGACCGACGATGTGGAGGCGGTAGTAGGGGACCTGAAGGCTGCGTGGCCCCTGCAGCCCCAGGCGAAGCGGAGGCTGGACCAGACGAGGCGGAAGCGGAGGCTGGACCAGACGAAGCTGATGAGGATGATGACGACGCTGAAGTTGGACCAGGCGACGCTGATGAGGATGCGGAGGCTGGACCAGGCGACGCTGATGAGGATGATGAGGATGCGGAGGCTGGACCAGGCGAGGCTGAAGCAGAAGCAGAAGCTGGACCAGGCGAGGCTGAAGCAGAAGCAGAGGCTGGACCAGGCGAGGCTGAAGCAGAAGCTGAGGCTGGACCAGGCGAGGCAGCGGCTGATGAGGAGGCTGAGGCTGGACCAGGCGAGGCAGCAGCTGATGAGGAGGCTGAGGCTGGACCAGGCGAGGCAGCAGCTGATGAGGAGGCTGAAGCTGGACCAGGCGAGGCAGCAGCTGATGAGGATACTGAAGCAGAGGCCGGACCAGGCGAAGCTGAAGCAGAAGCCGGACCAGGCGATGCTGATGAGGGTGCTGGAGCCGGACCAGGCAATGCTGAAGACACGGAGGCTGGACCAGACGAGGATGAAGCAGTGGCTGGACCAGACGAGGATGAAGCAGTGGCTGGACCAGGCGAAGCGGATGAAGCCAAAGCAGACGCTGGACCAGGCGAGGAGGATGCTGAAGCAGATGCCGGACCAGGCGAAGCTGATGACACTGATGAGGAGGCCGGACCAGGCGGAGCTGATGAAGCTGAAGCTGGACCAGGCGACGGCGAAGCTGATGAAGCTGGACCAGGCGACGATGTGGGTGAAGACAGGGAGGCTGGACCAGGCGACGGTGTGGGTGAAGACAGGGAGGCTGGACCAGGCGACGGTGTGGGTGAAGACAGGAAGGCTGCAGCTGGCGAGGATGATGAGGCTGCAGCAGGCGACGGCGTGGAAGCCGGAGACTGTAGCGCTGCAGGCGTGGAAGAAGCTGCTGCTGCTGCCCGCGGCGTGGATGAAGCTGCAGCTGGCGAGGATGATGAGGCTGCAGCTGGCGGCTGGACGGGCTCCTCGGGCCCTCCAGCTGACGAGGCAGGACGCTGGACGGGCCCCTCGGGCCCCCCAGCTGACGAGTCTTGGGGCTGGACGGGCTCCTCGGGCCCCCCAGCTGACGAGTCTTGGGGCTGGACGGGCTCCTCGGGCCCTCCAGCTGACGAGTCTTGGGGCTGGATGGGCCCGAGGAGCCCTCCAGCTGATGAGGCAGGACGCTGGACGGGCTCCTCGGGCCCCCCAGCTGACGAGGCAGGATGCTGGACGGGCTCCTCGGGCCCCCCAGAAAAAACAGTCTCAGAACCAGTGGGCACTGGAGCCCCTGGCACACACAGAACAGAACCAGCAGGTGCGGAGACCTCTGGCAGAGACGCAACAGAACCAGCAGGCCCACGGGCCTCTGGCAGGAACGCAACAGAACCAGCAGGCACACGGGCCTCTGGCAGGAACGCAACAGAACCAGCAGGCACACGGGCCTCTGGCAAACATAAAGCAGACTGCAGCTGCACTGAGCAGTGACTCAGCTCAGGCAGCGACAGTCCGGTGCAGTCCTCAGCTGGCTTCTTAACCTCCAGGGGTCCAGAGTCAGCTGGGGGCCAAAACCCAGCCTCTGGGGAGGCCCTGGAGTGTGTCTCAGTCTCAGAACTGGCCAGCTCTTGAGGAATGTTTCCATTGTTATTGGGTTTGTCTCTCTGCTTAGAGTAAGAAGTTGTTGAACTGTCCGTTATGGGTTGGCTTGCATGTACAGGAGGAGTAGGTGAAGGTGATGGCTGAACAGGTGGTGGAACTAATAGCTGACCTGCAACCTGAGCTGGTAACTGAGCTAAGGGCAAGTGAGCAGCTGATGCTGGAGACTGAGCTAACGGCTGTGCTAACAGTGGGAAAGGCGACTGCTCCTGAACGACCTGCCCTGGCTCCTTAACCTCCAGGGGTCCAGAATCAGCTGAGGAAGGTGGCTCAGCTTCTGGGGAGGCCCCGGAGGGGGTCGCAGTCCCTTGAAAAACAGGGCTAGCATCTCCAATCCTGGAGTCAGTATTAACCGTACCCTTTAAAGCATCCCTGGATTCAGAGGGTGCATGAAGAGAGCCCCTTAAATCCCTGGGACTGGAAAAAATGGTCTCCGAAACCACAGTCTTTAATTTTGCCGCTTCAGCATTAACTGAGACAGTGATATCTGATCCTGAGCCCATAGAAACTTTGGATTCAGTCTCTGGGGTAACACTTTGCAGTTCGGAGAAAGCAGAAAGACAGTCTTTACCACTCACCACAGCTGGCTGTGTCATAATCTCAGAGTCCAGCTGAGGAGAGGAGCGCTGGCGGCGCATACACCGTTTCTTGCGGGAGGAGGAGGCGGAGAAGACGACAGAGGAGGCTAGTGGTGATGGGGAAAAGGAAGCTGGCTCCTCATCGTCTGACCACATAGCCGCGAGGAAAGAGGCAGGTGTGTAGTGATCAGAGCGGGACGCGGAGGCTGAAGAATTCCTTGGCACCGGCACGGAAACAGCTCTCCGCGGTAAAGTCTGCTGCTGCGTTGCAGAGATCTCCATCGGCTGCGACTGCAGCGAGGCCTTCCGGGAATCGACGCGCTCTGACCGCTCCCGAGCCCGCCACGCCTCCTGGCCTCGGCTTAATTCTCCCATGAAATCTCCATAGCAGGAAAGCTCACGAAGGAAAGGATTTCCTTCGACGATCGCCTTAATAGCGTTTAGTCCAACAGAAATTTTCCGTGGGTCCGTGGAGCGGGTTATTCAGCTCATCAGACACTGTACGCGGAGAATATCTTCCTCACGGGCGGAGCCTGCGGAAGCTGCTCACTCTCTCCACAGCAGCGCCGTTGATGGTGATGGGGGTGTGTACTTCTCTCCACCTTTATTGCTGGTTCATCTCCCTGTATCTTGTCTCTGTTTCTGCTGTTGTTCCTTCTGCGTTTCATGGTTTCAGGTTTATTAGCTTTCCCAATTTAGGTGTTTTTTTAGTTTATGTCCCTGCCTATCTGTC
The DNA here is from genome assembly GCF_057382275.1 of Copadichromis virginalis. Classification (NCBI taxonomy): domain Eukaryota; kingdom Metazoa; phylum Chordata; class Actinopteri; order Cichliformes; family Cichlidae; genus Copadichromis; species Copadichromis virginalis. The sequence goes on from NC_140639.1 coordinate 42,152,035, forward strand.
ACGGCTGCCGGCGTGAGCCGTGTGGTGTAGGAGGAAAAGGACCCAAAATGCAGGCAGTTGACTGGTGATGAGAATGAAGTTTTATTTGCAGAAGTGGAGCGACTGAACAGGTAGTGAGACAAGACGAATGACTGAAAAAACCTAGACTGGGAAAACTAAATAACAAACCTAAGCATGAAACGGGGAGCGGAGAATGCAGAGAGACGTAGTTACACCGAGAAACACAGACGATCCGACGATGAACAGAAGCCAACACACACTATAAATACACACTAGGTAATGAGGAGATGACATGCAGGGGTGGACACAGCTGACACTAATGGACATGATGAGAGGCAGACCTACAAAGTAAAACCGGAAACACCCAGACTGTTTTGCAACAAAAACACAGGGACCTGAACGGAGCACAGAGGGGAGACACAGGTAGGGATAATAAACACGACAACCAACCCAAAGAATTAATACAGAATCAGAATAAACACCAAACACAAGATGAACCCAAAAAGAAACACAAAACGCTGGGTCAACGACCCAGGATCACGACACTATCTCTGTTTCTGTTTGTATCTCACCTCCCACTTTAAAAAATAAATAAATAAATAAAAAAGCTAACTTGCGGTAAAGTCAGTGCCTGCACTTGGGTCTTTCTCATCACTCCACGGAATCTGCCCTGTCAGACATGACAATGGCCCGCTTCGTGGAAACTGTCTACTCCAGCTCAGAGGGTGTTAGGACTGTCCCAATACTGATAAATAGCATGGAAGGAGGAGGATGAACGCAGTTCCTTTCATTTACAAAGTTGGAATGAAAATCCTCCGAATGAACAGTCTCGGGTGGGCTGAGCTGCGCTGAGGAGGTGGGCAGCTTGTGCAGCTCCAAAGGGGGATGCCCCCAAAACAGGGCAAAGGCCTGAAGTTGCATCCTTCTTCTTCTATCGGGAGCCCCATCGTGAGAGAAGAAGGTGAGCTGGAGATCAGAAGAGTAATTACTGGCAACAGGAAGAACCCTTCCATTCTGATCACTGGAGACTTACTGTAGGTGAGGAACATGCAGTTGAGGCACAGGCTTGGAGGTTACGAGGTCCCCCTAGGGCCAAACACGTCCCAGTTTTGTTTTGGGTTTTTTTTTGTCCCGTTTGGATCTTTAGCCATCAGAATTGTTGTCTTAAGGCCAAGAAAGATGCCAAGCAGATTTATTTTACCAAGTGGATCATCATGGCTTTGCCATATTGGTCCATTTGATTGACCTTTATTATAATTATGTATTTATTTTATTTTCGGTTGCTACAAACGGGACAGACATGACTGGGGGATAGGACAGGGAGAAAGAATGAAAGAAAGAGAGGGAGAGAAAGAAAACCAGAGGGGAGAAGAGACGGTGAGAAAGGGGGGAAGAAAGAAAGAAAAACAAACAAAACACCTGGAGCAAACAAAAAAAGAGCAACATAATAAATACAGCACCATCACAATAAACTAGCTAGCAGTAGATAACAGTAGATACTAAATATTAAACGATATTGTGCAGCACGCAAGATAGACAGCGCACAATGTGCTTTGAGGCAGCAGCCAAGAAAGGTGTAGTCTGCGTCTGTGAACACCCGTGTGCACACCTGTGTGCATACCTGTATGGATTAGTATGCTTGTATTCCAAAGGTTTCTCCATGTAACGATCTGCTAGGGAGTGTGGGGAGCCATAGCCCCGTCCCCCAGGGCATGAAGCAGGTATGGAGGAGATCCAGGCCCCAGACATCCAGAGGCTCCAGAGTACGAGGACCCAAGGAGGACCACCAAAAGGGGGGGAACCGTGCCACCCTCCTGGGAAGAGCTGAGTAGAGCCCCAAACGAGAGGTCACCCTGCAGCTACGGAGCAGAGGCCAGAGGGGGTTGCAGTGGCGCGCCCGCGGGCTCTGCCGGCAGCCAGCTGTGCCAGAGAGGACCGAGCTCCAGGCCCAGAGGCCAGAGGCTTGAGGGCACCCCACCCCCCAGAAGGGACCCAGCTGGGCCACAGGCGCCAGGCCTTGCCAATCGGCCACCAGGAGTGAGCCGGTACATACATGAGCGCCCAGCCCCAGTCGACAAGGACCACCAACACACCAACGTCTGAGGGCATTAGCCACCGGCAGGGAGTGTGGTGAGGGGAGATAGGCCTCCGTACTTTGGAGGGCCTGAGATGTACCCTCAGGGCGTGGCTGTAGCTCAGGTGGCAGAGCAGGTCAGCCACTAATCAGAAGGTTGGTGGTTCGATCCCAGGCTGCCTCCTGGCTGCATGCCAAATATCCTTGGGCAAGATACCAACCCCATGTTTGCCTACTGGTGGTGGTCAGAGGGCCAGGTGGCGCCAGTGTCCGGCAGCCTCGCCTCTGTCAGTGCGCCCCAGGGCAGCTGTGGCTACAACGTAGCACCTCCTCCCAGCCCCCCAGCCCTGACGGCTAACAGAACCGGGGTGAGTGAAGACCCCAAACCTCCCTACGCCCGCTCATATGTAGTGTTGCTGTGTGCTGTTCTAAAGTGCATTTAAAACACAGGAGAGCATGGTACTAGCTTCCTCTCAGAGAGCAGCACGGCTTCTCCCGAAAACTCTTAGTGTCTATATGCATTTAAAATTGAGGGTAGGGCACCAGCGCCAGAGGTGGGTTGGAATACACCGACCATCCTCTGGATGCTGTAGAACGTGCCCACCCCCAAGGCCCTATATGTATGTGTTATGTGAGAGTGTGAGTAATGTGGATGTCTAGGTTGCAGAATAAAATTGAGGCACAGGCGGCCAGAAGGGGACAGAGGGGGAGTGCCTCCCCTGCACCCTGGTGACATACCTGCACCCCAAGCCCTGCGTGTGTGGGTGGGTGTGGTAGAGCGGGAATAGGGAAGCAGCTGAGGATGGGGAGGGAAGAAAGGGAGGGGCAAGGGGCCCCTCCCTGGGGCCAGCTCCCCCGCTGACCCCAGTAGGCACTCCCACACTCTGGAACCCACCAGGGCAAGGGAGCCCAGGCCCATCCGGCGCGGGGCCCGCAGCAGCAGCACCGCCCAGCCCCACAGAGTCCGGGGCAGCCCGCCCGACTCCACCCCAGAGAAAACTGCACCAACCCCATCATCCAATCATCTCCCAAACTACACAAGACAATAGACACCCAGGTTGAGTTCATTCTCCACCTCTCCTATATCTCTCCCCCACCTGCAGAGTGAGCTCCTGTAGAGAGGAGACCACCTGCAAAGATATAACAACCTCCCCACCAGTTAGAGAGGTCCCTAGTAGGGCCGACGCACCAGAGGTCCCCTGCACTGGGGCTGAACCCCCCTGCACCCACCCGCCCACAGCTCTGGCGACACAACAACCAGGACCCAAGCCCCCAAGGCCCAGCCAGAACCCCAGACCCCGGGGCGGAGCACCACCAGACCCCCAAGCCTCCACGCTCGTCCCGGACCCGTGGGCTGTGTTTATTTCTGCAGTGACCTCATCCAAGTTGCCCAGCAAGCATACTAAAGGGGAGGCTGGAATGTTACATTTCAGACACTTTGATAAGTCTTCACATATCTCTTGCCAAAACTTCTGAACTGGTGGACAGAACCAAAGAGCGTGGATGTAATTGCTGTGCAGTGTGAGCAGTTGTTGGAAGGCGTATAGCCCATCTTGAACATCCTATGACCAGTATAGTGCACTCTGTGTAATATTTTGTATTGTATTAATTGCAAACTGGGATTTCTGATCAATTGAAAGGTTTTTAAGCATATCTGAGACCAAAGGTTTGGGTCTAAGCTGATCGATAAATCTGCTTCCCATTTTGCAATAGGAAGGGATATTGATTCATCTATTTTAGAAAGTGTTCTGTATATTTTAGACAATGATTTGGGGGGTTTTAGACTAAAAAATTGTACCACACTTGGTGGTGTTTGTAATTCAGCTTCACTTGTTGATATTCCAAAAATCGTTTCTTGTTGATCCCATATTGTGTAACTAGCCTGTCAAACGAAATAAAGTCTGTTCCTTCCAATATTTGTTCCAAGTATTTAATTCCTTTGCAACTCCAATCTGGAAAGTTGATCATATTATTGTTTTGTAATATGTCCGGATTGTTCCAGATAGGTGTACGTTTGCATGGGATTAATGAAGACTCTGTCATTTTTAGAAACTCCCACCATGCTGTCAGAGAAGAGCTGATATTGATGCTTTTAAAGCATTCATGTCGTTTGATGTTTGAGCTGATAAATGGTAGGTCTGAAATTTCTAGGTTATTACATAGTGCCTGTTCTACATCTATCCAAGGTTCATCTAAGAGGGTGTGTTTAAACCATCTAGAGATGAAGCCTGTTGGCTAAAAAATAGTGATTAAAGTTAGGCAGATCTAATCCTCCTTTATCCTTGGTCTTTTGCAGTGTTTTTAAGCTGATACGTGGGGGTTTATCTTTCCAAAGGAATTTAGAAATATATGAGTAGAGATCTGAACCAGTCTTGTGATGGCTTATTTGGGATCATTGAAAATAAATAGTTTATTTTTGGCAAGACCATCATTTTTATAGCGGCGACCCTTCCCATGAGTGATATGGGTAAAGATTTCCATCTAGCCAGATCGCCTTCTACTGTCTTTAAAAGTGGGATGTGGTTTAATTTAGTTAATTCTGAAAGTTTAGGAGAGACATTAATACCTAAATATTTTATATTTCCAGATTGCAGTGGGGAAGGAGAAGAATTATGGAAGGAGCAATTAATCGGAAGAACTGTTGATTTTGACCAGATAATTGAATAATCTGAGACACTTGAGAAAGAATTTATCAATGCAATTACCCCAGAGATATTGGTTTGTGAATTTTGGAGAAAAAGTAACACATCATCCGCATAAAGGCTGATTTTATGTTCTACATTCTTACATTTTATGCTCTTAATTCTTATAGCCTGTCTAATTGCTGCTGCTAGTGGCTCAATGAAAATTGCAAACAGTGAAGGGGAGAGTGGGCATCCCTGTCTGGTGCCCCTCAGGAGAGAGAAGCTGGAGGATGTCTGGTCATTTGTTCTGACACAAGCTGTTGGGGAATTATATAATATTTTAAACCGGTTTATGAAAGAGGGTCCAAAACCAAATTTGTGTAAAGTTGCAAATAGAAATTTCCAGTTAACTCTGTCAAATGCTTTTTCCGCATCTAAAGAAAATATTATGGTTTCAATGTTTTTACTGCATGAGTAGTCTATTAAATTAAGTAATCTACGTGTATTTGTTTATTAGTGCCTACCTTTTATGAAACCAGGGGCCCGTTCTTCGTACGTCGCTTACTACATCCAAGATCAAATGACACATCCAAGACCAAATCATCGCGCTAACCGTGAGCTCGCTAATCCGGTTCTCCGAACACACCTGCTGTTGACGATTAGTACAGCTGGATGAAGTAATGTGAGATCACTGGGTGTCGTAAAAGGGGCTACGCATCGATAGTAGAAACATTGATCGGCAACCCTCTGATTGGTCGGCGAAAATGTCGAAGGAGCGCGCTCGGTATTTTTCGGCAGCAGAGCAAGAACTCTTGAGTGAGGGGTTTCACCATAAATAAATAATCAGAGTTTAATCAGAACGCAAGGGAACACTGCAAAGGCTGCAAAAGCAAGGAGAGAGGGCTGGCAGAAAGTTGCTGACAAATTAAACTCGTAAGTAATCTAATAATAACAATAATAATGGAGTGGATTGATATAGCGCTTTTCAAGGCACCCAAAGCGCTTTACAATGCCACTATTCAGTCACTCTCACATTCACACACTGGTGGAGGCAGCTACGGTTGTAGCCACAGCTGCCCTGGGGCAGACTGACAGAAGCTGGGCTGCCATATCGTGCCATCGGCCCCTCTGGCCAACACCAGTAGGCGGTAGGGTAGATGTATTATATTACACTATATTATCCAATATTATATTACATTACATTATATTATGTTACATTATATCCTCTTTCACATTAGAGCCACAACAGGACCCACTAGAACATGGGAACAAGTAAAAGTGAAATATAAGAATATTCTACAGAATGGTAATATTTATCACTTATATTGCTTTTAGTCTCTTGAAAAGAGACCCTGAAATAATCTGTTTGTTTGTTCATAACAGCAACCAAGAAAAGGGCAGAGCAAAAAAACGACAGGTGGTGGTCCTGCACCCCCTCGTCAACAAGTTGGTTAAGTAAATAATACCCTCACGGGAATATCGATATCTCTCAATGAGCACACTGTCGCGCTGAGCTAAAGGATCCTGTCTATCCCGCAATATACGCTGGATTCTGAAAACTCTCCTTATCAATCTTGCACCTTCCGCAATGGGTGGCTCGCGTATACGGACAGGACATGGCTGCGACAGACTTCCCAGATCCACCTTCGCTTTTATAGCCGTGGTCTCTCATCTTGATTACACGAAGTAATTTACAATTACTACTCTGAAATATGAATTACATCTGTAATAATCACATACATGTAATAGAATGTTAATAGTACATTTCCCTTTTTTAGGAAATGACCTGTATGTATCTGTGTGACATCAATAAAAGGACCAAGTGCTGCATTATCTTTAGTTACATTGATGTTATTTATTTATGGTGAAACAGTGGTGGAATATCGCTGTTGCTTTCGTATAAATGAAGCGGACATACCTGCGTGGCCGCGATCTAATCCTGTTTACATAAAGTAAACCTGCTCCCGAGCAGGTTTACGCTTACGGCTCTGTTGCTATGACAGCAAGTCCCGGATGAGCTTCGGGGAACCGAACGATCCAAGATCACGCGAAATCGTCAACAATCTAATCCAGCTAACTTACTTAGCGAGGTACGAAGAACGGGCCCCAGTTTGGTCAGGATGAATTAAAAGGGAGGAGTCAGTTTTATTTTGGTTGTAAAAAAATGAACTGTGCTGGAGCCCCACCACACGCCCAGGGTGGGGCTTGTGTTGTTTTTTTTTTTCTTTGTCTGCAAAAGTTACAGGCATCTGGAATCTGCCCCTTGAGGTCATTTCATGTTATGATGAAAATATGCTTAGTTTTTGTGTTGCTATTATTAGTTAGGATTTAGTTGAGTTTCATTCTAGTTTTGTTTCTTCTGTAATTCCTGATTTATGTCATTCTTGTCTTCTGTGTCAACATGTCGTGTGTTTCTTGTCTGCCTCTTTCATGTTGTCAAGCTTGTGTGTCATGTCTACATCTGAGGAGACATAGGGAACATAGTGACAAGGGTAGACTAGACATGAAACGTGGGACACAGGAAAAGCATAGAACACACATGGGAACAGAGGCTTATCACAAGATAAATACTAAGGGAGGAAGAACTGCAATCACTAAGAACTAAAGAAAACCAAAACCATGAAAAACAATAATCAAATAATATAATTACAAAGTCTGAAACACAAATTCTGGATCGCAGACCCAGTATTGTGAAAGGGCTGTAGATTTCATCACAGTAGATGGCTTTCTGACAGTGCTGTAACTAAGTTTAAGAATATAATTCACTTACTCTTATCATCTTCAATGCCAACACAACACAGCTACCTGAATGCTGCTCCAACAGAGGTCAATTATGTTGTTAAAAAATTGTACCTCCTCACCACGTATAACTGGATACTGTAGCCCCTGTGAGAAAGAGAGCCTCAAATCAGAAGTACATAACTCTCAACCACATACAGTAAAGCAGAAAACTCATAAGCTGGAGAGGAAATGGCGTATCAAGATCAACATTTAGCCTGGAGAAATCGTTTGCTGCTGTATAAGAAAGCCCACCGTAAAGCTAGAACATCTTACTATTCATCATTGATTTAAGAAAATAAGAACAACCCTAGGCTTCTCTTCAGCACTTTAGCCAGGCTGACAAAAAGTCAGACCACTGTTGAGTCAACTGTTACTTTTATATTAATTAGTAATGGCTTAATGAACTTCTTCACAAATAAAATTTTAACCATTAGAGAAAAATATACTCGTAATCATCTCACAGATTTAATATTATCTACAGCTACTTTCAGTACCATTGATATTCATTTAGAGTCTTTTTCTCCAATTGATCTTTCGGAGTTAACTTCAATAATTACTTCCTTCAAACTATCATGTGTTTTTTAGACCCCATTCCTACAAGACTGCTCAAAAGAAGTCCTGCCATTAATCAGTGCTTCAATCTTAAATATGATCAACTTATCTCTATTAATCAGCTATGTACCAGACCTTCAAGCCTGCAGTAGTTAAACCGTTACTTAAAAAGCCATCTCTTGAACCAGTGGTCTTAGCAACCTTTCTTTCATCTCAAAAATTGTTGAGAGAGTAATGGTCAAACAGCTAACAGATCATCTGCTGAGAAACAGTTTTAGTAAAGGTTACAAATGATCTTCTTATGGCCTCTGACAGTGGACTTGTCTTGCTAGACCTCAGTGCAGCATTTGATACTGTTGACCACAATGTCTACAATGTGTAAATGTTTATATTCGGTGAAACAACAGCAATGGTGCAAATAATACACAGAGCGTGCTCTCGTCGTGTGCCCGTTCCCAGCTCCCGTGGAGTGACTTCCCCCTGTGGTCCGTGCTGAATATTTCGCTCCCTTTGGTGTCTGTGTACATTAGTATTCAGCTCCCTCCACACATTTCCGCAATACTCCCAGAAACAAAAGATGCTGCAGTAAGTACAATCCAAAACAACCGGCCAACAGAACCACTTTCACCTAATGAGCTGGAGAACTGACTGTGTTTCTCAACAATCCAGTGTCGACTGGAGTAATCACACTCACCTGTTGAGATCACCATCATCAAGAAATCACTACTTAACACAGGTGTGGTTGGCTCCAAAGCGGGAAAACTCGACATGCCTGGTGTTGCAGCTAAATGCAAACACCGCCGCACACTCACATACACACCAATGTGTACAGAGGGAAAAGAGGGACTGGGAATAGATAACACCAAACAGCAACACAGACATGGCAGGTAGACCAGCATATAGTGACGGCTGGATCAGGATCAATCCTCCCTTGGTTATGCTGCAATAGGTGTAGGCTGCTGGGGGATTCCCATGATGCACTGAGAATTTCTTCTTTAGTCACCTTTCTCACTCACTATGTGCTAATAGACCTCTCTGCATCGAATCATACTTGTCACTAATCTCTGGCTCTTTTCCAGAGCATGTTCTGTCTTCCTTCTCTTACCCCAACCCATCATGACTGATGATTCCCCCTCCTTGTGCCCAGTTCTGCCAGAGGTTTCTTCCTGTTAAAAGGGAGTTTTTCCTTCCTACTGTCTCCAAAGTGCTTGCCCAATAATCTCTGTATGTATTATTGTAGGGTCCACCTTACAAAATAAAGCGTCTTGAGGTGACTGTTATTGTGATTTGGCGCTGTATAAATAAAATCAAATCGAATTGCTGTTCCCCAGATGCTGGGGCTTCAGTATTTGGTTAGGATTATTATTACCCGAAACCAGTGTTGTCAAGTTTAGGCACTAAAATTATGCAATAAGTTTACTAAAAAAAATACATAAAAAAAACTGCTAACAACTATATTCCTTTACAGTGTTATGCAACCTGGTTCTCATACAGTTACAATTTCTTCATCTCATCAAAATGAGATAAAGTTTAACTTTTTGGTTCCTTTTGTTTTATATTTTTATGATAAATAATACCCCAGTAGAGAAGACAGTGCGAGGTCAGAAACTGTATCAGATAGTAGCAGATGCTCAAGTAGGCCTCGTTGCGCTTTGCTTTAGGCAAGCTATATAATTGGATCTATATTACAAGTCTGCCTTTGTGCTGCACACAGAAACCAACTCATACACACACACACACAAGACAAATCCCACAAAACAAAACCTCAGACAGATATCTGCCACTGGAAGTTTCTAACTCCCAGCTTGTCTTCTGTCTCTAATAAGTATTAGCAGACTTTCTGGTCCAAACGCTTTAAGCAGTGTAAATCCTTTAAGAACTGACAAGATATCAATCAAGTTTGAAATAAAACAAAATTCTTCACTTGTCAGTTTTCTGACCAATAAAGTCTTTGTTACTGTTATTTTGAAGCAAGAGTGCTTTGGAAGTCTGACGTGTTGCTTTTGGACATCCATTAGTAAATGAGCTCTTCTGGAGATTCAAAACATTAAGAATAGCTACCCAGAAGATTTTTGAGCATTTCACAGAACATTTGGAGCCTGTCAAAATTGGCAGTGATCTTGAAGGTCTCTGTCATATTTTAATGCCAAGATCATGCTACATAATACCAACGCAGTTTTACATAGGTCAAGAACAAAAGTGGGCGTCTTTCTTTTTGCCCTGTCCTGTCCTGACACACGAGTGTTTTACAACACCTAAGGGGTCTTCCTTCGGTTGCGATCACTTTAGTGGGTCTGATCATTATGATCACATAACATCCCACCTTGCTGGGTTGTTTCTCTACTGCTCAGCCGTGTACAGTTATATGCATGGTAAAGCAAACAAGATGTTGCCAGTGAAGTTAGGTGGAACTGTGAAAGAGAGTAGAAAGCCAGTATGATACATATCACTTTGGTTGCCCTTATCTGTTTATTCCCTGGATTTTTCTGCTGGCATGTTTTGATTTGATGACATCACACATGTCTTGAAAGACTGCAAAAAACCTTCCTCTGATTTAAATTTCACAAATCTCCCACTTTTCAGGAAACTAAGTTGGAAAAAAATCCTTATTGAAGGTCTTAATGGGGCTCAAAATGGACAGTCATGGACAATTATGGATAAATGCAATAAAACTGAATATCATTTGGAGCTACGGGAGGTTTAAAAAGTACAAGAAAAAGATTGCAACCAATTTCATGTGAGTCACAGAGAAATGGAGCAGGAGCTAAAATGACCATAGCAAAAGGGATTCTGTAACTTTAGCACTGGATCACGTGAATACTCTGTCTTACGGACAGAAGGCCGAGGGGTATTGGAGTGGTGAGTTATGAGCCTGCCATCTCAGGACAAACCTGCCTCCTCGTTTGCAATCCTCTAATTAAATCACAGAGGCACACTTTGGATTTTGAGCCCCAACTCCAAATGCTTCCCTAATAGGAGAAAGTCTAGCTTTGAACATCCAGAGTAAGTGCAATATTTGTCATATCATAGGCACACACATTTAATGTCACAGTTAACTTAAGGCAAAGATAATGTTTAAAGCCAAGAGAAGTTTTAAGACAAGAAGGAACAAAAAAAAAATACATTGAACATTACAAATGTCTGACGTGTTCTGCTGTGCTGCCTCTCAGTGTGAGTCATAACCCTCTTTTGTCTTGTGTTTTTGATCTAGTCTCTGCACTTATTTCACAAGCTCTGACTTAGACAGTGTTTGCAAAAAAGGAAAGAGAAAAAACCCTCTCTGCCTGCTATCAAAAAGATCACAATTTAACAACGTCCACTCACACAGGAAGAGAAATCAAGAAGAAGGACTTTACAAACAGTTGTGAAATTAGTTTTAAGCTTCAGACATCCTTTAGAAAATTATTACCTTCCAGAGATTTTGATGCTCTCATGCTCGCAGGGATTTACTGGGAATATTATTACATGCAGTCGCTTGTTCTTTATATTTTTATTTATTAATTCGTTTTTTGTTTCTCCCATTCAAGTTATTGCTTTTGCCCTTGACGAGATGGGACGCCAAGCAATGTATTAAGGACAGAGATGCAAGAGAATAAATTGGTACAGTAAGATGACTGTTTTTTTTTTTATTAATGCCACATTTCTAGACAGTAATAACAATTAGTCTTGTTTTTTTTCTGAATTATTAAACAATTCTGCAGTTATATGTACTGATTGATTATCAGTTTGTAAACCATCTGCTATCTAGGTCAGCGGTCCCCAACCTTTTTTGCGCCACGGACCGGTTTATGCCTGACAATATTTTCACGATGTCGTGGATAAATACAACAAACTACAACTAGTACCGGTACCGAAAAAAAGAAGATTTATTCATAACACATGTGAAAAGACCCAGGAAAACCGAGTTAACGATAAAAACGATAACAAAATAATGCTGAAAACCAATAAAAACCCTGAAAACTATACAATTCACACCTGAGCCTCAACTCTCGCAGCTCGGTACCAAACGACTCATGGACCGGTACCGGTCCGAGGCCCGGGTGTTGGGGACCGCTGATCTAGGTGGTTATGGTGATGTTACAAATGACAAAGTAAGCTACCCTGAGAATGACCTTTTTACCTTCTTTGTTGGAAGTAAAGTCCCCTTACTTTGTAGTAGGTTCCATTATATTAACTGAAACGTATACTTTCTGATGTTGATGTCAGTCGCGAGGTCAGTCTAGCATGCCCTGTTCACATTTTTGTTCAGAGACTGACTGGCAGAATGACACAGGAGCAATTACATTTAAGCTTATTAGTAATGATGGCAGCATTGAGTTTTACATTGTGAAAGCAGAAGTGCTGGAAAGAAGAGTATAGCAGCTGAACACTCAGTAAAGAACACAGATGAGTGGTTGCAGATCTTCGTCACTGAACTTACACATAAGCTTAATATATAAAACACACAAAAACAACAACCTATTGTATCCCAAACAGTACAGCTCAGCAAAGTGCAGGATTAATGATGTGAATACATATGTTTTATACAAAACATTTTTTTTCTTAAACCTAACCATGTAATTTTGGGGCTTTTAAGCTGTATAATTATCAGTTTACTATTTATTAATTATGGATTTTATGCAGCATTGCCCTAGAATCATGTTTTTCATCATAACAGGCAATAAAGGATACCTGACAATCCTATTGTCAAAAATTAGGGTGCAGCCTGAGAGAAAAGCAGTGGCAGCACAAAGTGTGCTGCTAAATCCAAATGGAGCCTTTCTGCCCCTGCGGAAGTAACTGGATTCACACCCATCACTACTAATCCTATTCCCCAGGCTGAAGGTATCATTACAGAGCCAAAATAGCAAGTGGACATGGCTGAAAGTGACATACAGTGCAGCTCTCTGTCTCCAGTTTGCAGGAACGAAATAGTGTTTAGCAGCATTTGGTTAAAACATTTATTTTACAAAGTTGAAAAAAATAAAAATCCTCCTTTAAAATTTTTTTAAAGTGTAGATTCAAGCAAAAGCCAGGTAGAATATATGCATATATATTCTACCTGGCTTTATATATATAAAAAAAACCCCACCCAGCTCGCCCCTGCGGGCGGTTTATCCTTCAAGCTCAGGTCCTCTACCAGAGGCCTGGGAGCTTGAGGGTCCTGCCCAGTATCTTGGCTGTTCCCAGGACTGCGCTCTTCTGGACATATATATATTAGGGGTGCAACGATACTCGTATTGATATTGAACCGTTCGATACAGTGCTTTCGGTTCGGTACGCATATGTATCGAACAATACAAAATTTTTAATTTATTTTATCAACTTTCCTTCTGACGATGCTGTCTGTGTTGAGCGCTCGACAGTGCAGCCTAGGCGGAGTAGTCGAACGCAGATTCACTGAGGGCAGGGCAAGCTAGCGAGACAGAAGTTAAGCTCTCCTTGCAAGATGGCAAATTTAACCTCCCCCACCCTCATTCAGATCTGGCGTTTGGAACTATTTTGGTTTTCATGTGACGTATGACCCTGAAGGTAAGCGCGTCATGGACTAAAGTAAAACAGTATGTTGGATGTGCCACGCAATGCTCAATTACATTGGTGGGAACTAGTGTGTTAGTGCAGTTTGCTCGTTAACGTGTTGGCCGTCCAGCCCCACGCACGGGGCGATCCGCGGTAGCTCGTTAACGGACATTTGTGGTGTTGTGGAGTTAACGTCATTTCAACGAGATTAACGCTGACAGCACTAGTGGGAAAACAACGAATATGACTGCACATTTACGCTGACATCATCCTAGTGCAAAGACAAGTGGAAGCAGACAAAAACAACAAGCACGCATGCTACAAACTTTACAGGAGTCATTTAGACAGCCGTTAGCACATGATTCTCCTTATGGGGACCTGATATGTTTAATATGCTGCTGAGAATATAGCCCAGAAGAAGCGTATAGTATAGCTTTTATTTTGGAAAGAGACATTTCTCTGTAATAAACTCTCTTTTCCAAAGATGAGTGATTTCTCAATCAGATATATTTATTTTTTTATTACTTTTTTGTTTCAGCAACATTAAATTTAAAAACTGTACTTTTGAGTTAAAATATATATTTATAATTTTAACCCTTTAAGACCTACCATAGAACCAAGTCCGCCAGAGCTTATATTATATTTTTACATGCTGTGGAGCCATTTTTGGGAGCATTTCAAGTTGCTATACATCAATACAACCATTATAGCCCAGATTTTAATAATATGTATTCATTAAGTGCATAGTAATTACATAAATTGTAAAAAAGTGCAATAAACTACAAAAAAATTGAAAATCGTTTTTGCTTTTTTAACATATATTTGTAGTGTAGAAATTTAAGAGGCTTATCCCTCAAAACTGTAAATACAAAAAAGTTGCACAAAATAGTTTCCCACCACAGGAAATTTATTTTGAGTGTCTTCATAGTTTTATTTTTGAAATACACCAATTTTTATACACTGCAGGAAAAATGAAAATAAATATTATACTGCAAATTTGCAAAAAAGCAGCATATGCATCAAAATAAACTATTTCCAGCAGTGCAATATGAGTCCTAAGCATCCCAGAAATGACACAGAAAGTCATAAAGTCAAAGATAACTTTTAAAAAGACCAGTATAGGCCCTGAGGCCCTGATGGTAAAAAAAGACTACATTTCCGCAAAAATGACGTCACTTCCGGTTTCGGGCAGGTAATGGCGGAAATGCAAAAGTTTTTGTTTTTTTGTGAATTCTGAGATGGCTGGCAAATTTCTACATACGATATTTTAACATATTTGAATAATATCAACACTTACAAACTCCAGATTGAAAAATTGAAATCTGTCAATTGAATATTTAAGATATATGTAAATGCCGTAGGACAGTACAGCCTAACGTTAGTTAGCCTAACGTTGGCTAGCTTAAAACCAGCTTCTGTTGTTATTATAGTCAGCTCATTTTCAGCTGTCTGGAGACATGCAATGTACAGTAATAAATATTTACTAAGATACACAAAGGAAAAGAGTCGGTATTTTTGTGATTGACATGGTGACATCCTACAGGATAATTCGATGTGCCCATGGCTAGCTTTCATGCCCATTTTCGTGTGGTCAGTTTTTGGAAACATTAACTTTTTTAAAAAACAAGTTTTGGTGAGTTTGTTGAGCGGCGTGCTACATTTGATGTCTTTTGCAGCTGTAATGGAGAGTGGAGTTGCATAAGCAAATTAATAGACAAAATACTAGCAGAGGAAGTTGAATTAAAAAGGCCGACCAACGTAATCGTGTGAGAGTAAGAACAAAACTGGGTTTGGCACTTGCAGGGAGCCACCATGCCCACTCCCATTTCACTTTACAATTCACCAAGCCCTGCACTCACATTTCATCTACAGACAAACTGTTTGGGCTCCAAAATGCTTTTGGAGAGATTACATATCTTTCCTTTCATAAAGACGCCATTAGTGTCTGGGGAGTAATGGGAGCCACTAATTTGATAGTCTGACCTTAAGCTATTCATCAGCTCAGAGGGAAGAGAAGAATAGATGATGCGGGAGATCACATTATAATTTGGCTACAGGATCCAATAGTCTAATGACAGCATTAACTCAAGCAGCTGCAAAGAAAACGTTTGGAAATGTAAGGAACAAAAGGCTGACATACTAAAGCTGAACAGAGCTGCCGAATCACTCTGATAGTCCTACTTCTCAGCAGGGAGCAAATATAATATTCACACAATTCCGTAAACAGGGAGACGTCCTTGTCATTGTTTCTTCTTGGCCCTCAAGCATCTCTTAAAAGTCACAGTAAAAAACTGATAATTGTTTCTCCAGAGGATGGTCTGAGAGTAAAAAACTTTTTTTTTCTTTTTCTGTATACACCAAGGTTGTTCCCTTTAAATTAAACACAACAGAAATCACGGGTTCGAGTTTAAAAAGAGGGCTAATGTTAACACTTTTTGTAACACTAATTGTCGGCACAGGTGTTTTTGCAGAGAGGTCAGGCTGATGAAGTGGTTACAAATCTAAACACGTATCTCAGCAAATAAATGAATAATTGAGGGCAGTTATCCAATTCCCCCTTGTTTAGTTCCCCTGGACATTTTTGCAGCATTAAGGCCGAAACAAAGCCAAACATGCAGATGAGATGAGTGTGGCAGTGGGTGGTAAATGTGAGGCAATGTTAGGGCCTTAGACAAAGGCAAGTCAAGCTTCAGTTTTAAGAGCATTATCTGATTTTCAGGAGCACTCACCCAAAGCATTCTGGTGTTTATTCTGGTGTCTGGCATACTTCAAATCAAATCAAATCAAATCAAATCAAATCAAATCAAATCACTTTTATTGTCACATTTTAGGAAGCTCCAACCCGGAGGGCGGTGCACTGTTGGACGGACCAATCGGAGTCTGCGCTGCGGGACTGTTTTGATCACGCGGACTGGGAAATGTTTCACGTGGCCGCCAGAGACACTGATGAATACACAGACTCAGTCTGTGGATTTATCAGGAAATGCGTGGAAGATGTCGTCCCATCCAGAACAGTCAAATCCTTCCCAAATCAAAAACCCTGGATTAACGGAGATGTTCGCGCGGCACGGAACACCGCCTTTGCCTCCGCGAACACATCGGACTACAAACACGCACATTACCAACTCCGGAAGACGATCAAAGCAGCCAAACGTGAGTACAGGGACAGGGTGGAGCAACAGTTTGACAACCCTCGGAGTATGTGGCAGGGACTAAACACGATCACAGACTTTAGAGGGAAAACCAGCACACCGCAGACCACGGCCTCTCTATGTGAGGATCTAAACGTATTCTACGCTAGATTCGACACAGCGAACACCATGAGACCGGACAGTGTGCGCACCGCGGATGACGTCAGTGCGCACACTGTGTCTGAGGAGGATGTGCGGAAGTGCTTCAGGAAGGTGAACGCATGCAAAGCTACTGGTCCGGACGGGATTCCCGGCCGCGTCCTCAGGTCATGCGCGGCTCAGCTGGCTGGAATGTTCACACACATCTTCAACCTTTCCCTCTCTCTGTCTGTAGTCCCAGCCTGCTTCAAAATGGCCACCATCGTCCCTGTACCCAAATCCTCCACCATCTCCTCATTGAACGACTGGCGACCTGTAGCCCTGACCCCCATCGTAAGCAAATGCTTCGAGAAGCTGGTCAGGGACTTCATCTGCTCTGCACTACCGGACTCACTGGACCCTCTACAGTTCGCATACCGCCACAACAGGTCCACTGATGATGCCATAGCCCTGACACTACACACTGCCCTGTCACACCTGGAGAAGAGAGACACGTATGTGAGAATGCTGTTTGTAGATTACAGCTCAGCATTCAATACCATCGTTCCCTCGAAACTGGACAGGAAACTGCAGGATCTAGGACTGAGCAGCTCCCTCTGCAGCTGGATCCTTAGCTTCCTGTCTGACAGACGCCAGGTGGTCAGACTAGGCAGCATCACCTCATCCCCCATCACACTGAACACTGGTGCTCCACAGGGGTGTGTACTGAGCCCTCTCCTGTACTCACTCTACACCTACGACTGCACAGCCACTAACAGCTCCAACATCATTGTGAAGTTTGCGGACGACACTACAGTGGTGGGTCTTATCACCAACGGTGATGAGATGGCTTACAGGGAGGAGGTCAGCGCCCTGACCCACTGGTGTCAAGACAACCATCTCACCCTCAACGTCGCAAAGACAAAGGAGTTGATAGTGGACTTCCGGAGGTGCAGAGAAGTACACACCCCCATCACCATCAACGGCGCTGCTGTGGAGAGAGTGAGCAGCTTCCGGTTCCTTGGAGTACATCTGGCTGAGGATCTTACGTGGTCAGTACACACAAACAAAACAGTGAAGAAGGCGCAGCAGCGCCTCTTCTTTCTCAGGAGACTGAAAAGATTCGGCATGAGCCCCCGCATCCTCAGGACCTTCTATCACTGTGCCATTGAGAGCATCCTCACTGGATGCATCACCACCTGGTATAGCAACAGCACCGCCTACAACTGCAAAGCTCTCCAGCGAGTAGTGCGGTGCTCTGAACGGATAATTGGAGGGGAGCTTCCCTCCCTCCAAGACATCTACAGGAAGCGCTGCCTGAGGAAAGCGGGGAGGATCATCAAGGACTCCAGTCACCCCAGCCATAAACTGTTCAGACTGCTTCCATCAGGAAGGAGGTTCTGCAGCATCCGGTCCCGTACCAGCAGACTGAGAGACAGCTTTTTCCATCAGGCCATCAGACTGCTGAACACGTCATAGACACCTCAGCTTCACTACTGGAACTTCAACATTATGCACTCCACACTGTATATAAATGCCACTTGTTTTGCACATATTCAACTCTGTATATTTTATATATTTTATTATTATTATTATTATTATTATTATTATTATTATTATTATTATTTTATTTTATTTTTTTTACTATTTAATTTGTAAAAATGTGTATACACACACACACACACACACACACACACGTAGGAAAATATTTAGTATACACATCCAGAAATGCATACACTATTATATATTGTACATATATTTATTAGTTTCAGGTTGGCCATTCTTGTATTTTGCTCGTTTGTGTTATTGTGTTTGCACATCTCTGTTGCTTGTGGGGCTCGCACACAAGAATACTTCTGATATCTTACAATCACCCACAGCAACCCAAAATAAGGCCAACAACATGAGCCCAATAAGTAGGGCACATTATCTAATGGCATCCACTGATGGTTAGTGATTAAACTAGTACTTAAAAGAGACTCCAACCATGCCCAATGTAATGCACTGCTGTCGTACCCTCCCACACCCTGACATCTTCTTTGTCGCGGGATACACAATTCCAGCAGCAATGCAGATCTTGGATTCTCTCATTTTAGAGCACAGCACCCAAAAGATTTCCATATAATAAGTTACTGCAAAATGGAAAACTTAAACCCATAACGTCCAAGTCTTCATCAGCAAGTACCCTAACGCTAAGTACTAATTCTACTACTAAACTTGTTATTTACCGGGTTATTTGTGAACTTGGATGGTGAATTGGATCTCATCTCTATTCAAAGGTCTCAGGTTAATTGTGTCCACCACTGTATATTTTGTCCTTCTCCTTTCTTGTTTAATAATGAGAAGGTTCTCACAAGCCACATCCATAGATATGGCTCTCCAAAAAACAGGGAAACTTAATATTCCTATTCAGCAACTCCTCTTACCTAAACTAATTTTTAAATATTATGTCTCACAGATGATTTTTGGTTTTTAAAAAAGTTATTCTCTGAAAAAAAAATCAAAATAAACTATTTACTATCTCATTATTTTAACAAGGCTCCACTAACTTTAGGACTATCTTGTCCTTGATATCAAAACCCAGAAACTGAAGATTAAGGGAACTGTTTAGTTAGATGAAAGTATTTATATATAAGCATTTGATGCATCTGATAGTATCAGTGTACTGTAGTTCATTCCTTTCTTACCTGATTTATTCTTAAAAATAGTAAATAAGAGTCAGAGATGCGTACTGCCTGTAGCTGATGCTATAACTGATAATTCCAGAAAACAGTGCCAGTAGTGACTGGTTAGTTTGGTTGATAACCAAACCACAAAACCACTGCTGATTTCTTCTTTGCTTTTGTCCAATTACAACTATAGATTATGTGTCATGCAATGCACAGAGCACAGCAGTCTCAGAGGGCTCTGAGATGCTCGTACGATCATCTATCATTACAGATAGCTTCCATCGAGGCCTTGTCTCCCTGCCTGCTACCACCCCCGAATGATGAATCTCCACCCATTCAAAGTGCCATTCGAACGCTGCCGACTGCGCCTCACATTCTCTTGACCCTGTCATGTCGAGACCCCAGTTCAGTCAGAGTCCTCTTCCGTCTTCGCTCATCTGATCTTCAGAGGCCTGCAGCAACAAGGCGAAAGGGGACTGATAGATGTGCCGCACGGAGGGAGTAATGTATTGTGGTCCTTGCAGGCAACAGAGATGAGGTTTAAATGATCTAGTACGCGGGGGTTTGTAATCTCACTGATCAAATTTGGTGGTGATCCTCTACCCATTGCCATCTATATATGGAGAAGTAATGGAGTCTACCACAAGTGAGCACAAGAGCTGCACTCCATCACAAGCCCTGTGACTTAGTGCAGCGTGTCTTAGAAAGCTGAACTTCAAATGATACACTAACACAGAGAGAAGGATAGACAACTTGTGAACACTCCAGACAACAACTCTGCCCTTGTGTTTGTGGTTCACTCTAAACTACAGATGTGTGGTGGATCACCTTATACATATATTATATATATTGCATGTTTTAACTGGTAATTGACTGGTAATTGCATTACACATTTCTGAATCCTCAAAAAAAAAAAAAAATGCAGATGGAAAGTAATGCTTTACAATGGAAATGTACACTAAACACTTTTTGGTCTCTTCCTGTAGCCCCATTGTTTTGCTTTTATTTATATATTAGAGTGCAGAGCATATAGTCCTTGAAAACAAATACAAACCAATTTAAATGCAATGCTCGTACACCACAAAAGTATTACAGGTCCATCCTTAGTACTTGCAGAGAGGCAGTCCCTTCCCACTTCACCATGAAAGGCGGAGGGCGTAATCTACAGTCTTTGTTCTATGAAAACATAATGAGAGGCTTCTAGTGGCTGGATTAACCAAATCCAATTGGTATCTACAGACTTTAAAGTGTTGGATTAACATCTATTAATAAACCTCATCAGTAAGAAAACATTGCAAGTGAAAACTGGTGTTTTCACAAACGGTGAGTGAAAAATTCAAGGCTATTCTTTATATTTAAGATCTTAATCTGAATTGAAAAAAAAATAACATCCCTATTGTTATTTCCTGAAGGTAGCACCTACTGTTAACTCCAAGGCAACATCTTAGCCTTGCAGTTAATTGGCACGACCGCCTTGTTTCTTTAAAAATTTTGACTCTTTGATCGGTCATTCTCTTTGTTGTAATAAACCTATCTCTCATGTTCTTTCACAGTCTAGATGAATCTCTTTCTACAAACTTACAAGCATTTGACTCAGTGTTTTTACACTGTGTGTACCAAGGAATTTCAAAGAAGATGTCGGTAAACAACCCAGTATCACAGCAAGGCATGTAACAGACTCGTTATTCCATTGTGTGGATGTCACGCTTTGCCCAGTGTTAATCTTTCCTGGCATAGAAAGAGCCAGGAATTTACTTGTTACCTTTATTGCTGAGTAACTACTCCTTGGCTTTAAATAAATTATCGCCATCTGCTGATAGAGCAACTTAAAGTGAACATGAAACTATGTGTATACAGGCTAACTTACAAGGCTGGGGTGCTGATTTATCTGCTAATGCTAGCTAGCTAGTTAGCAAGCTGCATACATAAACTTTGCAGGTGCAATGCTCAGACACACATACTGATTAATTAGTGGTTAAGTAACTGTTAAAGGGGACATGAAAAGTAACAAATGTAAATGCTAATTTACACCAGTGAGCCCTGCAGTCAAAAACATCATAAATTCAATACTTTCTGTGTAGTTGGATTTAAAAAATAAGTGCTTAAAGTTTTTAGAACATGTTAAGCGCCATCTTGCGTCAGTACAGAACAGGACGTCAAGCATGCATGTCCATTTCATGCCTGTGAGAGGCAAACCGTGACATCCACATGATGGACCGGCAGGTATGTTACATGGTTTCTATCATGATAAATCGGCCACACTCACTCGCTAAATATGAACTAATTTAACTACATTCAATTTTCAATTTTTTCCAATTTTATTTTATTTATATAGCGCAAAATCGCAACAAAAGTCGCCTCATGGTGCTTTATATTGCACAGTAGATCGTACAATAATAGACACAGAGAAAAACCCAACAATCATATGGCCCCCTATGAGCAAGCATTTTGGCGACAGTGGGAAGGAAAAACTCCCTTTTAACAGGAAGAAACCTCTGGCAGAACCAGGTTCAGGGAGGGGCGGCCTCCCTGAGAATAAAAATATATGTTCAATAAGATTTTTTTTCAGTCAATAACTCAATTTTTTTTCTCCTTTTTTGTTTTTTTTACTTTAAAAGTTACCACACAGTTGTTGTGAAGACCCTTTGATCATTCGACAGGTAGGTGTGTCTCGACTCAACACCTCTGCCCGGCTGATAAACACATCCATTGATTGCTCAGATGTGTCTTTGAATTCTCTTCCACAACTATACAAACACAGTAATTTTGAATGCAACTTTTATTTCTCAGCAAAAGCTAAAGTGATAACCCTTCTTGTCAACCTGCAGAAAAAGCACTAACTGGCGCACTTATTATCCAGCCTGCCTTTGGCTTGGCACAAAAACTAATCAACCTCTATTAATTCTAAGTTCAAACTTACAACTGACTTCTCTTTTCCAGATCACTTCTAAATTTTACAACCATATCTAAATTCTGCTTAATGTGCTGACTTTTCCTGAGATTATTTGGTTTGAGAGTGATTTAGTTTGAGAGGATTTAGCAATTATGAGAAATTGTTCTCCTGCAGCTAATGAAGATTAAAAATGTGCAGCAGACATAAAATGAAAAAAATGTATCTTAAGGTTATATGTCATTTATCATTGGATGTTATTTTTAGCATTTTCATTCCCAGTCAGTTCGGTAAACTTGGAAATGAGGACTGATCTGTCCTTGCAATAACAGCACTGCTTTACTGCAGTAAATGGAATGGTGTTACCAGTACTTGTAACTGCAATACTTTTTCATTGTTCTTTGTGGCATTTGTAAGCCCTTGCTTCAGCCTCCCCTGTGATGCAAGCTAATAAAATAATGTACATCCAAACACTGTATGTATATTGTCAAACATTTACCCCACTGTTCATTGGCAATTATTCTAATTACATACTTTGCAACTGTGTAATTCTCTGGAGAGGCTGTTATGGTGACAAGTGAAGAGCTGTATTCACAGGCATTGCTTCCATTCTATCCTGAGCATTCTCTAAAGCCCTTGGAGGAGTTTGCTTGCTTTGTATAGCAAACAAGACTTCAGCGGATTATGCTATAAAGCTATTCTGTGGTTAGAGGTCCTCAGACACAGGGCACGTTCACTAAATCCTGAAACATTGCAGCTGACATTTTATAAGCCTAATAGCAAACAATGTGGAAATCAGTTAATGTGATGTACAATATGTGGAGGACTACCAAACAACTGTCAGCTAAACAAAGCTCACTGTCTATTTGTTCCTGCAGAAGTATTCATATGAAAACAGTCTGTCTGTAAGGGAGTGTGTGAAAATCATCCAGATGGCAAGGGAGGCTGGCTTTTACAGGTCTTTTTTTCTTTCATAAAATTTACCATTACCAATATTAGTACAATATAGTAAAATAATACACATGTATGGAAATATAGTACATGCTATTATTCCACTCATTCCACCCATTATCTTGAATCAGTTTTTTACACTATAGTTTTCAGTGTCCAGCAGAAAGGCTTGCTAGTCGACTAGCGATTGTTTAATTAAATTAAAAACAAAATGTGATCCCATTATCAAGTCCCTGGCATAGTATAGAGGAAAATCTGGTCAAAATGGGGTATGCCCCCAAAGGTGGCTGAGAGTAAGACCCTGTTGGACTTCCAGATACAACCGGACATTGTAGTAGTGGACAAGCAGAGGAAGACGTCTGTAGTGATAGGCAAGGCAAGGCAAGGCAAGGCAAGGCAAATTTATTTGTATAGCACAATTCAACAACAAGGTGATTCAAAGTGCTTTACAGAGACATTAGAAACAAAAACAAATAAAAAGCATGGTTTAAAATTGATTAAAACAAGCAAACAAACTAACTAAACACACACATTTCACACCTGTTCGCGCGATCTGAACCCTTATCGTAAGGGGAGCTACCAGTCCTTCTGTGGACGAGCTACTTTCTATTTTAAATTCCCTGAATTTAAAATACTCTCTAGACCCAGTCTAGACCCAGTTGGGGAGCTACCCAGAGCTTTAGTCCCACACCTGTTCGCGCGATCTGAACCCTTATCGTAAGGGGAGCTACCAGTCCTTCTGTGGACGAGCTACTTTCTATTTTAAATTCCCTGAATTTAAAATACTCTCTAGACCCAGTCTAGACCCAGCTGGGGAGCTACCCAGAGCTCTAAACCCACTTAACAAACAAACAAACAAACAAACAAAACAGTATATAAAATCAAACAGATAAAATCAGAACAGTAGATAAAATCAGTTTTGAAATTTAAGCTTAACAAACAAACAAAACAGTATATAAAATCAAAACAGATAAAATCAGAAATAGATAAGATCAGTAGTTAGTGTAAGTTTTGAAATTTAAGCTTAAAAGTGTGGATTTGGTGCTTTATTCAAATGCAGCTGAGAATAGGTGAGTCTTCAACCTGGATTTAAATAAACTGAGTGTTTCAGCTGATCTGAGGCTTTCTGGGAATTTGTTCCAGATATAAGGAGCATAAAAGCTGAATGCAGCTTCTCCATGTCTGGTTCTGACTCTGGGAACTGATAAAAGACTGGATCCAGATGACCTGAGGGATCTGGAAGGTTCATACTGGGTCAGGAGGTCACTGATGTATTTTGGTCCTAAACCATTCAGAGCTTTATAGGCCAGCATCAGAACTTTAAAGTCTATCCTCTGACGGACAGGCAGCCAGTGTAAAGACCTCAGAGCTGGACTGATGTGGTCCACTTTTTTGGTCTTAGTGAGGACTCGAGCAGCAGAGTTCTGAATGAGCTGTAGTTGTCTGACTGATTTTTTAGGTAGACCTGTAAAGATGCTGTTACAGTAATCAAGCCTACTAAAAACTAGTTTTTCCAGGTCCTGTTGAGACATCAGATCTTTTATCCTTGAAATATTCTTGAGGTGATAGTAAGCTGATTTTGTTATTGTCTTAAATCATGCTTTTTATTTGTTCTTGTTTCTAATGTCTCTGTAAAGCACTTTGAATCACCTTGTTGTTGAATTGTGCTATACAAATAAACTTGCCTTGCCTTGCCTTGCCTTGCCTAATGTGTTTTTCTAGGTTTAGGTCTGCATCCATCACTACACCCAAATTTCTCGCCTGGTTTGTGGTTTTTAGGTGTATAGATTGAAGTTCTCTGGTGACCTGTAATCGTTTTTCTTTGGCGCCAAAGACTATTACTTCAGTTTTGTTTTTGTTTAGTTGGAGAAAATTGTGGCACAACCAGTCATTAATTTCCTCAATGCATTTACCAAGAGCCTGTACAGGGCCTCGGTCTCCTGGTGACATTGTGATATATATTTGTGTGTCATCTGCATAGCTGTGGTAGTTTATTTTGTTGTTCTTTATAATCTGTGCCAGTGGGAGCATGTAAATGTTAAACAGAGGGGGTCCCAAGATGGAACCTTGGGGAACTCCACATGTGATACTTGTCTGCTCGGATGTGAAGTTACCTATTGATACAAAGTATTTCCTGTTTTCTACGTATGTTTTGAACCAGTTTAGTACAGTTCCTGAAAGACCTGCCCAGTTCTCCAGTTGTTTGAGTAATATGTTGTGGTCAACTGTATCAAATGCTGCACTGAGATCCAGTAAAACTAGGACTGACATTTTTCCACTGTCTGTGTTCAGACATATAAGGACTATAAATACCTTGGAGTACACATTGACAATAAACTGGACTGGGCTAAAAACACCACAGCACTTTACAGGAAGGGCCAGAGTCGTCTCTATTTTTTGAGGCGACTGAGGTCCTTCAACATCTGCCAGAAAATGCTGAGGATTTTCTATGAGTCTGTTGTGGCCAGTGCGATCCTCTATGCTGTTGCATGCTGGGGGAGCAGGCTGAGGGTTGCAGATGCCAACAGACTTAATAAACTAATCCGTAAGGCCAGCAATGTTGTGGGGATGGAGCTGGACTCCCTCAAGGTGGTGTCGGAGAGGCGGATGCTGTCCAAGATAAAGACAATGTTGGATAACACCTCCCACCCACTCCATGACATGCTGGTCAGTCACAGGAGCACGTTCAGTGAGAGACTGAGATTACCGAAAAGCACCACTGAACGACACAGGAAATCATTCCTGCCTGTGGCCATCTCCCTGTACAACGCATCCACTTAACACACTGGTTACTGCTACAACTACACATGTTTCTTTTCCAACTATTTATTTATGAGTGACTTATGTATGTATGTATGTATATATATGTATATATTGTACTATTCTTAGTTAGTGTATTGTCTGTCTTGTCTTAATGTTGGTTTAAAATGGAGCACTGTAACAAAAAATAATTTCCCCCAGGGATCAATAAAGTATTCTGATTCTGATTCTGATTCTGATATGTCATTAAACACTTTTGTCAGAGCGGTTTCAGTGCTGTGGTTCTGTCTAAAACCTGACTGGAAGGCATCGTAGCAGTTATTCAGTTTTAAGAAGTAATTGAGCTGTTGAGAAACTGCTTTTTCAATGATCTTACTTAAAAATGGGAGATTTGAGATCGGCCTGTAGTTTTTCATTTGTGTCTTGTCAAGATTGTCCTTTTTCAGTATAGGTTTGATTACAGCAGTTTTTAGTGGTTCTGGAAACACACCTGACATTAAGGAAAAGTTGACGATCTGTAACAGGTCTGACTCTAAAGTCTTTGAGACCTTTTTGAAAAAACTTGTTTGCAGGACATCTAAACAGCAAGAGGAGGAGTTCAGTTGACCTAAGATGTCCTCCAGGTCTTTGCTGTTAATCGGGTGAAACTGTTTGATGGTGTTTAAACAGCTTTTCGGTGGACACAGTACATATCCTGGATCTGCTGTTGATGTACCAACTGCTTGTCTAATCTTTTGGATTTTGTCTGTGAAGAATTTGGCAAAGTCATTGCAGGCCATGGTTGAATGAAGTTCAGCTGCCACTGGCACAGGAGGGTTTGTTAGCCTGTCAACTGTAGAAAATAAGACCCGAGCATTATGGCTGTTTTTAGTGATGATGTCAGAGAAGTAGGACCTTCTTGCACTCCTCAGTTGTAAATTATAATTGTGAAGTTTCTCTTTATAGATGTCATAATGAACCTGGAGGTTTGTTTTTCTCCATCTGCGCTCAGCTTTCCTACACTCTCTTTTTTCATTTTTCACTAGTGTGGAGTTTCTCCATGGAGACTTTTTCCTTCCAGAGATAACCTTCACCTTAATGGGAGCAATAGTGTCCATTACATTTAACATTTTTGCATTAAAGCTATTGACGAGCTCATTGACTGAACCTTTCCACAGGTCAGGTGTTAATGGGAAGACCTGGTTAAAGATCTCACTACTGTCTTCAGTTATACACCGTTTTGTGATCACTGCTGTTGATATATTTGTGTGGGCTGAGATTTTACTTTCAAAGAAAACACAGTAATGATCAGATAAGCCCACGTCAGACACAGTAATGTTTGAAATGCTCAGGCTCTTGGAGATCAGTAGGTCGAGAGTGTGTCCTCTATTATGTGTGGCCTCTGTTACATGCTGAGTCAGCCCAAAGTTGCCCAGAGTGTTACTCAGGTCTTTAGTCCCTTTGTCCTGAGGGTTGTCCACATGAATGTTAAAATCCCCAACAATAATTACACAGTCGAAATCAACACAGATCACAGACAGCAGTTCACTGAGGTCATTAAAAAAGTCTGTGCAGTATTTGGGAGGCCTGTAAACATTAAGAAACACAACTTTGGATGGGGCCTTCAGCTGTAAAGCCACATATTCAAAAGACTGAAAACTTCCAGGAGATAGATAGATGAAGCTATACCAACTGACAGCAACATTGTATGAAGAACGAACACGAGAAGCCTGAGGAATACAAAGGGGTGAAAGAAGAGCTAGAGAACATGTGAAGGGTGAGGCCAACAGTGGTCCTCATGGTAATCAGAGCACTCAGGGCTCCTAAACTGGGCGAGTGGCTCCAGCAGATCCCAGGAAGAACATCCAAGATTTCTGTCCACAAGAGTGTAGTCCTAGGAAAAGCAATGATACTGTGCAGGACCTTCAGGCTCCCTGGCATCTGGTGGAGGGCCAGTGGGTCAGGAATTTTTCCATCCATCCATTCGCTTCCGCTTCTCCTTTTCAGGGTCGTGGGGGGCGCTGGAGCCTATCCCAGCTGTCATAGGGCGAGAGGCGGGGTACACCCTGGACAGGTCGCCAGTCTGTCGCAGGGCCAACACACAGGGACAGACAACCATTCGCGCTCACATTCACATCTAATGGCAATTTGGATTTTCCAATTAACCTATCCCCACAAGCTGCATTTCTTTGGACAGTGGGAGGAAGCCAGAGTACCCGGAGGGAACCCACACAAACACGGGGAGAACATGCAAACTCCACACAGAAAGACCCCGGCCTGATGTTGGAATTGAACTCAAGACCTTCTTGCTGTGCGGCAACAGTGCTAACCACCGTGCCACCGTGCTGCCTGGAATTTTTCTCTCTCTTTTTTAAATATAGGACAGGGACAGTTGAAGGCCCTACAGCAGAGTATTCTTTCCTGTTATACTTCTTTGAAGTCCACTTCAAGACTGCTGCTTGGGCGCATGCATACTTGGTGTATTTGTAATATCAATTCTCCATGAACTAGTCCAAGTAGTCACAAAGAAAACACAGGCAGACATCTAAAAGGACCCCCGCACAGATGCTGGCCTAAAACTAGCCAAAACAACAGTGAGTTGGAGCTTTAAAAACACAGGCAAAACAACATCACTGTATGGAAAGACGGTGAAGAGTATTGTTTTAAAAATAAATGCGGTACAATATTTTATACTGGGTACTTGTACTATTTCCATAATAGTTGACAGCATTGGGTTTTTTAAAATTAAAATGTAATTAACCATAAGACATATTTTGAGGCCTTTATCATTTAAAAGCGATCAGACAAGTTAAAACTCAATAACCTTTTTTTGGCGTTGATTTTTTTTCGGTGTTGAGGATTATATTGGAAATAATAGGAGTAAGAATTTGTCCATATAGTCAAGTATTTCCTGAGTCCTTAATTGAGGGTGATTTTGAACAATAAACACAAGCCGAGAGGATTATACTTTTTAGACTTTTACACAGTTGGAGGTCGAGAAGAAAAGGGGCCACGTTGGACAAATCCCGGCACTTTGCTGCTGACATTTGATTAAGCCAAATGGAAAACAATATGGACATCATAAAATCTGACGTCTGCAGTTTAATTCTGGGGAGCTTGTTTATCATCTGCCTGTCTTTTCTCATTTTTAATCACAATCGGATTGGACTCTGTATTCCCCCGCAGATGCCGTGTGACAGAGTTTAATCATGATGTCACACAGTTTGTTTTTCTTTTCATCCAGCAGAATCGGGGAGGAGGAGAGCGTGAGCAAGGAGCACTATGGCTAAAAAGAGAGAGAAAAGTAAAAGTTAAGAATAAAAGAATACACTGAGAAAAATTTGATGCAACCAGAACAATAAAATAGCAGCTCCGTAGTGTGTCCTCTTCTCTGCTGCTGAGATAAGACTAATAATAATGGATGCATACTAGCAATATGCTCCCATAAAGTAAAATAGTTCTGGGTAACATCTAAATATTACCACTTCTCTTCTGTTCCAAAGACTTCTCAACTTCGTCACACTTATCCTGTGACCCTAAAAGCCAGGCTCAGATTTTGAAGCACTGCAAATGGCACAATTCATTCCTAATGACCATATTCAATAGTCCATTGAACATTTTCTGTTGAACTTGTGCCACTGTCTGCTGCTTTCTTTTGAATTTTTTTGCTGGTGTGGTTTGATATAGTGCATTTTCTATTTCCATGGGGCAGATTCTGCTATCTTGGACAGAACAGTGGTTCCCACTCTTGCATTACAGCAAGGAGGGTTTGAATCCATCAGCTGACTGGACACTTTCTGTGTGGTGTTTATTTGGCTTCTTCCTAGTCCAACATCATGCATATTACATTACTTGGTAATTCTATTAAAAGCAGATATAAATGCAACTGGGGATGTGACTGTGTAACAACCGTTATTATGGCATAGCTCCGCTAGGAGGTGTCGTCCTGTTATTGTAGTAGTTTGAGAGTCTCCTAGTGTGAGTGCAGCAGCAGCCATTACAATCCAGCATGCTGCTCTGCATCTGTTTAGAGAGACCGTACCATTGTAACGGGCTGGCACCGGCGATTACCTAACCCCGGCACATGTATGTACGAATAGGGTAGAGGTGTGGAGACCTGGCTTGTATAGAGTCTTGTTCTGTTAATGCCAAATAAAGGTCTGACTAATTGACTGACCTGATTGTCCGGGTAACTTCCTCGCCTCATCCCCGTTGGACCTGCTAGCTGCTCCTTCATCGCCAGACCGCTGTTACAACTGCCCTGTAACAATATGGCAGCCCCCTTCAAGGACAACACTCTGCTATGAGGTAATGAATCTAATAAAATGTCTAGCTTAGAAGTTCAAATATCTTTATACTATTGAGTGGCAGCGGTTAATAAGTCTCATGTGTCATTTTGAGTTTTTCGTTGCCAAGTAAAAGAATTAAGAAATTGTGGGCAGTCAACCAATAAACTGTTTTTTTTTTTTTTAAATAGAGTTCTACCTTCATAAGTAGCACAAGAATGGCTACT
Organism: Copadichromis virginalis; assembly: GCF_057382275.1. Taxonomy (NCBI): domain Eukaryota; kingdom Metazoa; phylum Chordata; class Actinopteri; order Cichliformes; family Cichlidae; genus Copadichromis; species Copadichromis virginalis. Next base: position 42,182,596 of record NC_140639.1, read on the forward strand.
GCTAATAATACTATGGGGTGTTGTTGGGGTTTTCTGTTTGTTTGACCATGGAGGCCATAAAAGGACACTGAAGAAAACCAATATGAGATAATTTGCGCTTTATTAAATGGCATGTTATCCTGTTGTAAGCAGCCATGAGAAGATGGGTATACTATGGATTTAAAGTGACACAGTGAGCAAAAATGCTCCTGTAGGATGTGGTGTTCAAAGTTCAATGTACTGTGTATTCAGAGATGCTCTTCTCCACACCTTGGTCTTGACAACTGTTTATTGGAGTTACTACTGCCTTCCAGTGAGTCAGAAACATACTGTCCATTCTCCTCTAAATTCTGGCATTATGTCCAGCAAACTGCTGCTCATGGCAGATTTTCTGTTTTTTCAGACAGTTCTCTGTAAACCCTATTGATGCCTTTTTGCGGAAATCCAAGTAGATCAGCAGTTTCTGCAGTTTTTCAGTTTGACCTTCAGCAGGTCATCTTGACTAGTTGCTGCCATCTGACCAGCCAAACAAATGCTTTGTGCAATTTTTTAATAAGCAGTTGAACATATGTGCCTATACAGTGGGGCAAAAAAGTATTTAGTCAGCCACCGATTGTGCAAGTTCCCCCACTTAAAATGATGACAGAGGTCAGTAATTTGCACCAGAGGTACACTTCAACTGTGAGAGACAGAATGTGAAAAAAAAATCCATGAATCCACATGGTAGGATTTGTAAAGAATTTTTTCGTAAATCAGGGTGGAAAATAAGTATTTGGTCAATAACAAAAATACAACTCAATACTTTGTAACATAACCTTTGTTGGCAATAACAGAGGTCAAACGTTTACTATAGGTCTTTACCAGGTTTGCACACACAGTAGCTGGTATTTTGGCCCATTCCTCCATGCAGATCTTCTCGAGAGCAGTGATGTTTTGGGGCTGTCGCCGAGCAACACGGACTTTCAACTCCCGCCACAGATTTTCTATGGGGTTGAGGTCTGGAGACTGGCTAGGCCACTCCAGGACTTTCAAATGCTTCTTACGGAGCCACGCCTTTGTTGCCCGGGCGGTGTGTTTTGGATCATTGTCATGTTGGAAGACCCAGCCTCGTTTCATCTTCAAAGTTCTCACTGATGGAAGGAGGTTTTGGCTCAAAATCTCACGATACATGGCCCCATTCATTCTGTCCTTAACACGGATCAGTCGTCCTGTCCCCTTGGCAGAAAAACAGCCCCATAGCATGATGTTTCCACCCCCATGCTTCACAGTAGGTATGGTGTTCTTGGGATGCAACTCAGTATTCTTCTTCCTCCAAACACGACGAGTTGAGTTTATACCAAAAAGTTCTACTTTGGTTTCATCTGACCACATGACATTCTCCCAATCCTCTGCTGTATCATCCATGTGCTCTGTGGCAAACTTCAGACGGGCCTGGACATGCACTGGCTTCAGCAGCGGAACACGTCTGGCACTGCGGGATTTGATTCCCTGCCGTTGTAGTGTGTTACTGATGGTGACCTTTGTTACTTTGGTCCCAGCTCTCTGCAGGTCATTCACCAGGTCCCCCCGTGTGGTTCTGGGATCTTTGCTCACCGTTCTCATGATCATTTTGACCCCACGGGATGAGATCTTGTGTGGAGCCCCAGATCGAGGGAGATTATCAGTGGTCTTGTATGTCTTCCATTTTCTGATGATTGCTCCCACAGTTGATTTTTTCACACCAAGCTGCTTGCCTATTGTAGATTCACTCTTCCCAGTCTGGTGCAGGTCTACAATACTTTTCCTGGTGTCCTTCGAAAGCTCTTTGGTCTTGGCCATGGCGGAGTTTGGAGTCTAACTGTTTGAGGCTGTGGACAGGTGTCTTTTATACAGATGATGAGTTCAAACAGGTGCCATTCATACAGGTAACGAGTGGGGGACAGAAAAACTTCTTACAGAAGACGTTACAGGTCTGTGAGAGCCAGAGATTTTCCTTGTTTGAGGTGACCAAATACTTATTTTCCACCCTGATTTACGAATAAATTCTTTACAAATCCTACCATGTGGATTCATGGATTTTTCTTTCACATTCTGTCTCTCACAGTTGAAGTGTACCTCTGGTGCAAATTACTGACCTCTGTCATCATTTTAAGTGGGGGAACTTGCACAATCGGTGGCTGACTAAATACTTTTTTGCCCCACTGTATATAACCTCACTTTTTTACTACAGCTTTTGATATAGACTTTATTGTATGTAAGCATGTGGACAGATGAGCTTGTGATACATCCAGTAGTATCCCGTTTAGAAAAAACAAAGTCTATTAAATTTAATAACACTTTTTTTCTGTTTTTTTTACATAATCTTGTTTTATATATGCTAATCCAGAAGGCAAGCACTGTAATAAGATCAATAAGATGATAAAGGCACTTGCTTTTGGCACTGTGTGTGTATGTGGTGGCAGCTCCAGACAAATCGTGTCCTTCACCTTGGCTCTGCATATCAGCTGCAAAACCAACACAATTTCCCGTCTTTTATGAGGTTGCTGCAAACAATTTGAGACCCCTTCAACCTGTGTGGTCTAATTTACTCCTTACCCATGCTGAATAAAATCAGCCTTCGCATATGCATCCCTGGACTTCATGCAAACTCACTTCATTTCCCTTCTTAAACAATACATTACTGTCAGACACCAAAGTGATACGCAAATTCCAGTTCCCCAATTTTGTTCAGTGAAATTTTGATTTGAAAGTGTACCATCAAACCCCAAAAGTCCCTCCCGGCACAATCCTTGTCTTTTTGTTTCTAACTCCTGACACAGGGTTTCTGATCTGATATATTTTTCTGCTTCATTCCCAAAAGCACTTAAACATGATAAATAAATGATCAAAACTTGAACAATGCTAACTCGATGTAAATCACCTCTTGGATTGAGTTCAATGGTGGGGTTAGAGCTTTAATCAAGAAGCGTAGTTTCATCCAAACACAAACAGAGAGCTCGTTGATAAAACCCCAGGGGATAAAGACATCCATGAAAATGATTGCTTTTGAACAAGTGTCATGTAGTAACATATCCAGGCCATTGGCTTTTGAAGGCAAACGTTGCATATAAACAAAAGCAGCATAAGCTTTAAGGATAAGCAAGCAAGCTGGTGACCAGAATATCACCAGCCTGTCTGGATGGAGTGACAAAAAAGCTTTTCTCAGTATGCCTTAAATAAGAACCACCAGCTGAGAGGAGTAGCTCAGTAGCCCCATATCCAGTGAAGGAAAAAAAAAGATTTTCTGAAAGCCGTTTTGACAAAACCTTTATCACAAATACAAGGAAAGGAAGAAAAACTAAGACAACAAATAAAATGCACATTTTGGCTTTTGAAGACAGAGATTTTTGCATGGGTGACTATATTAATAGTGCCCGAGCTCCGTTGCACTTTCTTGTTTGACCATGTAGCTGTTAGAGTTTATCACTGCTGCCAAACACTAGATTTAATGCTTAGTGAGCATAATGTGTGTTTCCAGAAAAAAAAAAAAAAAAAGCAACATCTCTCATTCAAGCACATAAAAACACGTTGTGACTTGCTGTACAGATAGTTAAAAAATAAATAAATAAAATAAACATAAATCCTTCACTGAGGGATCAACTTTATATCCAATTTATCTTGTTCTTGGATATCATGAATAACATCAAATGGCATTATCAGCTGATATAGCATCATCATTATGTAGTGATTTTTACATATTTATTCTTTGCTCATCCATCATCACAAAACAGGGCTTGATGTCACGCTGGGTGATTTTATTGCAGATTTTAATCCTGGTTAGATAGTCTAATCTTACAATCATGCAGAGAGACAAAAGTGAAACTGGAAGTGCTGGCAATGTATTGAGTCATTCCAATGCAATAACATTTTCCTTAAGAACCCTTTGGCTAGTCTGCTGACTCAATCTCTCAAGGCAATGGCCAGCTGGGATATCCAGATAGCAGACAGTTTAGTTGTATAGCACCAAATCACAACAATAGTCGCTTAATGCATTTTATATTTTAGGTTCAGGTTCCTAAAATAGTTCAGATTTTTGGTAAACTTCACGTACCAAAAATTGTTGTTGTTGTTGTTTTTTTTTTACTTTCCCCTTCTTTGATCATTATCATGTCAATAATTTGGAGGATTAAATCTTGTTGTATTAGTTTACTCCCTGTTGATGATCACTGTTTAGATTTTATGGAGTTTCTGGTACCACTTGTGCTAAAATCTCTTTTTTTGTTCACATATATGTCTCCTGTTTTCATGGTTAAAATGAATCTCCTTGTCTCAGTGTTTAGTTGTCCTGAGACAAAGTCACTTCCTGTTTTACTTTGAAAGTTGATTTTATTTTGTGTCCTGAATTAATTTGACATCCTGTATCTGACTTCCTGAATGTTCTCGCTTATGTTGCTTGCATGTGATCAGCTGTTCCTCATTCTCCACCCGTTTCCAGATGTCCATCAGCCCTCAGTGTGCATATGTAGCCTTGTCTTTGTTTTAAGGTCAAAGGGTCTTCTGTTGCTCCTTGAGGTCCTGCCCTCTATGATCTCTTGTACAGTTGGATTTCTATTGGTTTCAAATTTTGCACTTTGTTAAGGGTCTGTTTGCTTTGAGCCAGATTAAAAAACTTGGTTGTTTGTAGTTTAAGTCTACCTCCAAAATCCTGCATCTGGGTTCTCACTTCCACACTTCATACTTTACTTCCATGTGCAGATTGCCATGCCTTTTCTTTCACTGTGCTTCATAGTTCATCTGATCCATAAGCACATTTAGTGTGTTAGTCCAGTCCAGTCAAACTGCACTGCTATTTAAATGCAGATACTACAGAAGGGAGAGATGAGGTGAGGCTTTACGTGTTTCAATTAGTGTTCATTACTCATTGTAAATGGTAGATCTCCGACAGTATCCAGCTGCTGGTTCTGAGCACAGCTGTGGCTGCTTTTCCTGCTGTGAGTGGTGAAGTTGTGCCTGAATATGTAGTTATTGTTCTGACTTCCCCTGCTGCTCTGGCTCAATGTACAGCGCAATGGATATATCCAGGTATACAAGCCTTACTATTTGTAATGAAGCTATTTGGTGGTTACAGAAATGTCACAGAAGCACCACATGTTCAAAATTGATACACCCATTAAAAACCATCACATCATGTCAACATTTGTAACTACCAGAGGAATGCTGTGCCGGCAATCATTGACAGATGTATCGTCCAAATTCTTTAATAAAAATCTGAGATGTCCATGTAGGTTCTCAGTCATGCGGGTAATGGTAATCTAAGGTGCTTGGAAAGAAAAGTGACTGGACTTCTTTAAGTTTCTTAAAGACATTTCACATCTCAACCGAGAGGCTATTACAGTTTTAAGACCAAATGGTGGAGAGTCCCAGGTATTTAAACCCTAGTGGGAGTTGTGCCTTAAGAGGGTGGTTAACCTACTATTGACATGAGCCAAGGTGTGAAAAATGGTGTGGGTCATTATCAGCAGAGGTTTTGGGTGAAACCATTGAGACGTTGCCTCACCCTATCATGTGACCTATTGAGATCGACTGACAAAAGCTGTGAGTGGTTGTTAAGTGAGTGATTGGGCAGATGTACTGCTGTCTTGTTCTGTTGATGTGGTGTCTGTGTCTCAGTCTTTAGTATTTGATCCCCTACAACCAAGCCAGAATTTTATAAACTAATTTCACTTAGTGTTATACAAATTAATTAAAACCTTCATATGTAATGTTTTTTTCTGGATTTTTGATTGATATTTTGTCTCTCTCCGTCAAATTGAAACTACCATGAAAATTAGACACTGCTCATTTCATTTTCTAGTTAACTGACAGGAATGTGTTCACAGTGGAAAGTAGATATGCCTCAGTTCTCCTGAGGCATATCTACTTTTATTATCTCCTAAACCAGTTGCTGGGAGGAGGAAATCCCAGCAACTGGTTTAGGAGATAATTGTTCAGCTGTTGATAATCAGCTCTATCAGTTATGCATTTCTGGATATGGCAAACATTGATGCGCTGTACATGTTTTTCATTGCATCCAAATCAACTGAAACATAGTCGATTAAAATTGCATGATGTGCGTCTTTTCATCTTACTCTTGTTTTCTGGAAAAACTGAGACACAAGCCATTTTAGGTCATTTCCACTACCTCCCCAGCCCAAACATGCTAAGCAGAAAGACATTCAAAAGCCTCACAAGTAAACAAACCAGCGTGTACAGAAGAACATGTTGGTAAATTGAGTCACTTGGCAAGTATCCTAGATGGAGGTCTGTGCCAGGTGGCTAATTGCTGTGTTTACTTACGGTCACCTACCGGTCGCTGGCAGAAACAAGCACTTGTGCGGCTGCAGTGTCATCGTGAGTGGCAATTGTCCATTAACATTTTTTTTCCCTTTAAAATGTAGACACCTCCACATCTAACAGAATAATACAAAGTCCTTGCATGACAACCAAGAAAATATTCATTTAACATCACAAGTACTTAATAGTCCAACCGCATAAATATAAAAATGTCTCACATCAGCACTTTCAACTGGTTTGCTTTGCTCAGCATGTCTCTACATGATATATACATCTATATTATTATAAATAAGACATCCTCAGTGCATCCGCATGTGAATAGATGGACTCCAGGGAATTGACTTCAGTATTATAGCAACATAGGAAATATATTTTGATACCCTAAAATGCTGCCATTGGACAGTTTCATATAACTCCAGTTATAGCAGAAATAATAATAATAAGAACTACAAACCAGTAACCACAAACCTTGTATGGGGAGTGACTTTTATTGTTTGTTGTTTAAATCACCTTTTATTATGAAAATGTGTGTTGCTTTAAGTGTCTCTGGAATTTTTGCTTCCACCTGTTCCCAGCCATTCCTGTATGCTTGTACAGGTAGTCCTTCTCTCTTTGTCAGTTGTTTGTGTTATCCACTTCCTGTTGCTTTGTTTCCTGGAGTCCTGTGTCTGTTTGTCCCCTGGATACTCCATGGATATTCATGTCGAAATATCTTACCACCCATTTACAGCTCCTTTTTTGTGTGTGTATAATATGTTATATGTATTTACCTCAGCATCTGCCTCTGTGGTACCTTACATTTGGGTCATTTAACAACACCAGTGAGCTTGCTGATACTGCACATTCAAAACCCCTGCAGGGTTTCAGGCTTTTTGATGTGCAGTCACTGCTTTCTGTTCATTTTTCAATGTAAAAGAAAAAGGAAAAAAAACAAAAAAACAAAACAAGCAACACACTGTACTCATTCAGATATAAATTTTTTTGGTTTGAAATTGCTCTCACATAGTAATGCAGCTGAGTCTGAATTGTTTGGGGAACTCAAACATACATTTCCGAAGACCACAGTGAAATACAAATATAAAGGCTGACAGGTTCACTGTGATGGATTACCTAATGTAGGGTTTAGCTTGCTTGTTGAAGCTGAAATAGCGCCATTTAGTTCAGATACAGCAGAGGTAGCGTCATACAGATGATGTAAAGGATTTTCTTATACAAGAATGTTACAACAAGTACCCAATGAGTAAAAAGTATGTAAGGAATTATTCCACCAAAAGGGGAAAATGCAGTTAAAACAAGGCTATAGTTATATGAAATAGTCTCAATGTGATCACATCAATCCACACTTTTTTATTTATTCATTTTAATTTTTTTCACTGTCTGATGATATTTGCCAGTCACTGAACAAAATGTCAGAACAGTCCACCTGGAGGGTGCCAGGCAGATGGACAAGAGTCTCTGATGGAACTCAAACCTCTTGATAGCAAGAGAGTTCAGGAGGCTTCCAAAAAAATGCCTTAAGAGAATTGAGCGGAAGCAACAAACCTCCACACAAAACCAAGGTATCTACTGTAAAATGCAGTTATGAGGAAGGGGAACATGCAGGTCAGAGTTCGGAAGACAGCTGAGTACATTTAGTTTTTTTCTCTCTTCCTTGATTACCACACGCAGAAGGTCAGCAAACAAAGACAGAAAAGACGTGGCTTGCTAAGGCAAAACTCTTACCTGCTTGCCATGTTGGTTTGTTTGGATGAAAAGAAAACAAACAAACAATAAAACAAAGTTGGGTTTTTCCACAGTTTGAAATAGAAAAATATAGATCATGGAAGATTCACCATGGATTTTAAATACAGTCATGTGTAGCTGAAAACGCTGGACATATGGGAATTTCTTTTTTTTATTTGCAAATGTAATACAGTATACATGATCAAGAGATGCAGACTTTTTTTGTTTGTTTGTTTGTTTGTTTTACCTCTTCTATGCTGCTTATGATCCGTTTAGAAATACATCGATATCTTAACCCAAAACATATTAGAGATGCACAAGAATCCAACAGAATAGAAGTAAAATTATTATTACAACACTACTGAATTTGAATTTTATTAATGGTCTCATGGATCCTTGTGCTTGCCATAATGGAAAAGTTCCATAATCCGAAAAATAAAAATTCAAAATAATTAAATGACCCACGTTTGCACAAATGTACTCCTCAAAAGCAAAACTCGGCATGAATAAACTATAATAAAAAATGGAATTGCTAAAACTAAGCAAAGACATTAGCTGTGTTTACACTGACCGGGAAATGTATTATTTACACCCTGCTAGTACTCATTTGCACCCAATTCTGCCTTCAGAATTACCTGTATTCTTCATGGCATAGATTCAAAAAAGGTGCTGAAAACATTCCTCTGAGATTCTGGTCTGTATTAACATGATAGCATCACACAATTGCTGCCATCTTCTGACGGCTGCTTCGATCAGGATAACACACTGTGGTTCATAATAGGATGGACACTGGTCAGACAAAATTACTCAGGAAGAGTGTGGTAATGAAACAGTGCTGTCTTGGTTCTACAGGGCACAGGTAGTGCCAAGAAAATATTCCACATACCATTAAATCACCACCAGTAGCTGGAACCGTTGATACGAGACACAATGGATCCATGCTTTCTTGTTGTTTACACCAAATTCCAACCATACCACCAGAAATTGAGAACTAGGCAATGTTTTTTCCAGTCTTCTATTGTCCAATTTTGAGCCCATTAAAATTGTAGCCTCTTTTTCCTGTTCTTACCTGTAAGGAGTGCCACCTGGTGTCATATTCTGCTGTGGCAGCCCATCAGTCTCAAATGTGTTGTGCATAGAGATGCTCTTCTGCATACCTCAGTTATAATGAGTAGTTATTTGAGTTACTGTTGTCTTCCTATCAGCTTGAAGCAGTCTGACCATCCTCCTCTGACATCAACAAGTCATTTTCACCCGGAGAACTGCAGCTCACTAAATGTCTGTGTTTCTGATCATTCTCTGTAAACCCTAGAGATGGAAAATCCCGACAGATATGATAAGCAGTTTCTAAAATACTCAACCAGCCTTTCTGCACCAATAATGATGCCATGCTCAAAGTCAGTTAAATCACCTTTCATTCCCTTTTTGATGCTCAAACTTCATCAGGTTGTCTTGACCGTGTCTACAGAAGTTAATTTATTGAGCTGCTTCCAAGTGATTGGCTGATAAGATATAGCATTTAGACCAGTGAGTGTAGCTCTAAATGGGAAATATCGGACAGTCCTCTGGGATAACAGCAACAAAAAGTATTCTTTCTTTCTTTTATCGTTATGTTGGTTTGCTTTCAGTAGCACTTGGAGTTAAAAAATATTGATATAAAATGTGGCAGAAGATTGGTATTGTTTGTTTATAATTGTTTTGTGCCTCAGCCAATAGTCTCTTTATAATAATGGATAAAGTCTCCTGCTGGGGCCTGTTGCAATATTCCTTTTCATAAGTGGCCCAAGACTCCATCTCTAATGAAAACAGGGATCACCTACCTAAGATCTGCTTAACATGTTAACAATCAATCATCCCCTGTGTAAGGCTATTTCTGTTCTTGTTGTTCTGGAATTTACTGCTCTCTTTTGGGGTGCTGGCAGGTGTTGTTGTGGGTGCTTTCTCCCCAATTACAGTACGTACTATGGAGGAATCAGAGGCTCAGGTCAAGTTTGTTAGGTTTCTAGCCCTTAAGGGCTTGTTATAGATCTCAAACTCATCTCTGTGAGCTGTCTTAACTCCTGCGGTCAACAGACTTTTGACCTTTCTATCGAAGAGTACTGTTATGGAGTCTAATGGGTACAGAAGGACGGGGTTTTACTCCTATTTATTTTTTCCACAGCACTGCATTTATGTTGACAGTTAATTTAAGCGGATCAAGGTGTCCAGTTGCCTTGTCTAAAGCAAAGGCTTAGTATGACAAATAGCAGGGAAGTACACCCCAAAGTCTATCTCTTCAGCTGCTCTGCCCACACTCTGTCTGTGAAGATTAACCTTTCCGGCTCTGGTGACACAGTTTCGATTATTTCCATAGTTGGCCTCAAAGCAACGCAGGCAGAGAGCACAGCCTAGATTCACAGGATCATGACAAACAGCCCCAATTCAATATATATAAAAAAAATAAAATAAAGAAGAAGTAAGACCGAGGCTTAAACAGCAGAATGTCATTCAGAGAGAAAACGTGAAGATATCAGCTGCCGTGTCCAGCAGCAGTTCAACGTATCATTCAAGACTGCTTCGTCTGACAGCTTTATGTATTCTTTTCTAACAGAAGAGGGTGTGACTTGATCTGACATTTCTAACACTGTGCAGTGTAACCATGACAGATGCTGGTTTGAACTTTATAACATTTAATGGGTAGATATGACCTTTGCTTTCTGTAACTTATGTAACTGTAACATATAAAAGGGACCAAGATTAAAAACAGTATTGAGAAAATATTAAGGGAATAGAAGAAACTCTCCATATGTAGTGTAACTTCTATTTTTCATTGAAATATAAACATTTTAAAAACTTCCATCATAACTAGGCAGTAGGTGGTACAGAAATTGTCGTCAACTGCATATTAGGCATCGCCGGAGCCAACAAATGCCATCCAATGGCTTCTAGACTTTGGATGAGCATGCAAAGTTAGGAGCAGCAAGCTACATCGATAAAAAGGACTGGTGCTGATAGGAAAATTTGGGCTTTGAACAAAACACCCTTCACAAAACCTGCTCTGCTTAGAGTGTTTAAATGAACCTTTAATAGCATCTGATTCATGAGACTGCAATGTTGTCATATTTAAAGGAAAGCAGAACCCCACAAAAGGTTTGATGCCATGGAATAGTTTGGTCCTGATTAGGATTTCTCATGGACACCTCCTAGGCAGGGTGTTTACGGCCTGTGCTACCAAGAGGAGACCATTATATCTTTCAGGTGGTTTGGTAACAACTCAGTGCCCCGGTTTAAGAGATGAAAGAGGTGGCTGGTGTGAAGGAAGTTTAGGCTTTTCTGCTTAGACTGCTGCCCCTGCGATCCGGACCCAGATAAGCAGCAGAAAACTGATAAATGGATTGATGTCAACAAACATTATTTGTTGTTTACAAAGTGTTTCCTTTGTAATTAACAGCTGCTAGAAGGTTCCAAAAACCAGTTCTGGTGGACAGTGGGGAGGCAAGGGAGCTTTCCAGGTGAGTTGGAGATGAGTGAGGACCGCCTTGTGAGTCTCTCAAGTGGCTTGGGTCCTGTCAGGGCACACACCAGGAAGGAACTAGGGATGAATATGTGAGAATAAAGTCTGGTAGCTAGAAATATGAGCAAAAACAACTCGACCACAATGGTGATAACAATCTGGCAAAGAGTGAAGGGCTCAGCTGGCCTTTATCCACAGGAGATCATAAACAAATAGAAACAGGTGTGTTGGCTGGATTGAGGGCAGGAACATCTCGCCCCAGGGCAGGACCAAGCACCAAAGCCTGCCCGTGCTTCGCATGAGAGCAGTAGCTAAACCAAGAGAAAAGAGATATAAATTAAGCGACAAATGGCTTCATTCTTGCGTAGCCCTTTGGTGGTGCCCGCGCACGGCTGGTCATAACATTTTGGTGAACAGTTTACACAACTCAGTGGACATTTCAGGCCCAACTCTAAGATGAGTTGAATCATATTCTAGGTACTGGAGAAGAACTGAATCTGTTGGAAGCTTTGCCTTAAATTCTATCCCCTTTGTCCTGTGGTGTCCCACAAAGCTTGGTTCTCACTCAGGTCAAGCAATCTAAAACTGTTGTTTATTCGGCGAATCAATCTAAGGACACTGGGTCTTTGAGGCCATGGTTCCTGACCTGTGGAATGCTCTGCACGTTCACTTGAGGTTTGCTGATTGTGTGGAATCTTTTAAGAGATATCTAAAGGAGTTTCTATTTAAGTATTTTGGTAACATGTTTTGAGACAATTTTACCTTTGCTCAGTGTCTCCTACTTCTTTGAGATGGACAGTTTTTAGCATATTTTTACAATCTTTTCAAATTTAGTTCTTCCTTTTTGTGTCATTTGCCTGCTTTTCAATATTGTGTTATCTTATTTTCTGTAAAGGATATTGTTATTTAATCTGTTTTTTTTTTCTTCCACAACTCTTGCAGGCTAAGTCCATCTTTCAAATCACAATCAAAACAAATTAGTAACAAAATAAGCACAATAGCCATGATGAGACAAGTGTAAGGAAAAAGAAAGGTAGATAAGTAAAGAGGATGTTGTCAAGAGCTTAGAGAGGTGCACTCACACCTAAGCAGTTTGTGTATAGCACAAAAGATGCACAACAACGGAGTTAATTCCAGGTTTGAGTCATTAGGAGGAATATGCTAAAAACTTCTGTTACCTCCTGTTCACGTAGAATGGCACAAACCTGCCAAACTGGATTCCAGGCTTGGCTAAATGTTAATTTTGAAAATGCTGTGGGTGGACCCCCAAGCTATGCTTCACTTAGTCAAAAACACCAGAAGGGTGTTGCACTTCTCATTGTGAATGCCTAATTTTGAGAAGAGCAGTGAGATGGAAGGAGAATGGATCGGCTGGTTTTACACTGAAAATTAATAAATAGATGTTGTGGACAAAAAAAACGGACGACTCATATGGGTAAGGTCCAATATAGATCCCAAAGAGAATGAACAGGTGCTTTATTTCATAGGTCTGTAATGTCATATGACATTGCATAATGGCTGCACCCACAAACACTTGCAATTTTAGCTGTCCGCATTCTCACTGAGAGCAACATATTTAAACATCTACAAAATCAACCCTGAGATCCAGCAGATCTCAGCCGTAGCCTTGGGTTTTATGGGAGACAAAAGTGCTTACACTTTTGTGGCCTTCTCATTTCCACTGTTTTAAACATGGTGCCTGCGTAATGACTTTGCAGTCCAGTACAAGTAATGGTAATTATAAGGAATGCAGCAGGGGCTGTATTATGCAGTTGTGATGGCTCCTTGCTGAGCTTAGAGGGGACTAACCACCGAATCAGCATGCTATAGCTAATATATAATGCCATAATACACCAGTATAATAGGTATGCTGTTAAAAATAAATTATTTCTTTGTGAGCATTGACAAAAGCATTAAGTCTGCAACAGCCATACACAACATCATCTGACACAGGGGGCAGTTATTTTGTCAGCTGTGAAACATGCAGTCAACATTTCAAAAATGTTAACTTTATAATTAATGGAAAATAAAATTGCATGGTTCTTGCAGCCATGTTGCTTACTTCCCAGATATTTTTTTTCAGATATTATCACTGTACTTTTGAGCACTTCTAAAACATATTTGACTGTAAAAGTCAAATATTAAAAAAAACCCAACAGATTAAATATGATGTAATGTATTATTATGTGTGCATTATATATACAATGTTCATATTTGATTTTCAAATATCACAGTTATTGCTAATACCCGTACATTGAGTAACTGTTTTGTTGTATGATGCATCAGTAGGAGTTTCAGTCTATTTTTCTATTATAAAATATTGGATTTGGAATTATTGTAGAAATGCTGATAAGCACCTCATTAATTCTGAGGTTCCTGATTTATTCTACACATGTTCTTTAGCAATTAGAGAGATTTTTGTGTACCCTGTTGCAAATTATTTACCAATTTGTGATAGTTCCGAAGTTTTACAGAAAAATAAATACTGCACTTATATTACAAAAATACATTTTTTCCTTAATGGTATTACAGTTTTTTTACAGACGCTAGGACACATTTCTCAATACTTAGGTCACGTTTGCAAAACTCCTCACACAGTGAGCACAACAGAAGTCTATGTGGGCTAAACTGAGGACCAGTTATCATTGTTTTGGCACAAAATGCATTCAATGACTACATCTCTCAAATTTCATGAATTATCTTCTCACTCAGACACAACAACTGTCAAAAAGCTTTGTACGGACAGGACATTTTGCATGTGCTTACATACTGTTTTCAAAACTGTTAAACTTATGGCCAAAACAATAACACAATGCAAAACTGAATAAGACAGCAAAATCCAACAGCAATATTTTAGTGAAACATATTTTAAATCTAAAAATGCAGTTTAACCAGCCACAGCTTATTCTCATTGTAGATGAACATCTACACAGGTGTTACTCCTTCAATTTTTCAACTCCTTCAATTCTGGCATGCCAGAAGATTCTTTCCTAGGTGTATCGCCCTAGATGACATAAGATGTGATGTGGATGAGAACCTGTGGCCAAATGGAGAAGACCGAGTAGATTAGCATTACTATTGTATGTGTATCAGTGGATGGTGTGTATACAAATTCTTGTATTTTGGGATTACTTAGTGCAAAAAAATAAAAATACATAAACAAATATTAACGAATTCTGCATGATGTCTGATTCATTCCAGTAACATATATTGAAATTATAAACAGAGATGTGTCCTTGTTTTACACAAGAAAACACTGTGTAATGCTACATGTTGTTAGTGTTTTTTAGGTCATTGTTTTGTGGGTGACAAAGTGTGTTTGTCGGCTGTCAACCTTTGCTGGTGTTCTGGAAGAATGAGTTTATTTGAGACCTGAATGAAGTGTTTTGGTAGTTGTAGTGCATTTTGAATGTGAAATGAACTGCTTTGCCAAGCTGACAGTCAGTTAGGAGGATTGTGTGAAGTGTTTTGCAAAAGTGACCTAAGTATTGGGAAATGTGTCCTAGCGTCTGTAAAAAACTGTAACAGCATGAAAATTATATCTACCATTTTAACATAAAATATATTTTGATGGGATGTTCAAATGGCTTTATAATAGCCTTTATTCCAGAAACTTCCTCATCTCAGATCAAGTCCTTTGCAACTTGTTCTCTAATGTGTGCCTTTCTCTTGTTTTTGTATATATTCCTCTTGATTGTACATATTTCTCCTGTTTGTTATGTATTTCTGCTGTCGACTATTTATATTTTATTCCAGTACAGCTGGTGTGGAGAACCCTCAATTTCATTGTACATGTACAATGACAAAAAAAAGGGCTATTCTTTACAATCTGCAGTTGAGTTCCATTGCATTTACTGCTTCTGTTAGGATGCCTGGGTCGTTGACCCAGGGTTTTTGAGTTTACGATATTATTTATACTGTCTAGTTTTTGGTTTCTTTGAGTTCTGTCTTATGGCTTATGTCTCTGTCTTCTTTAGTTGCTCTGTCTCCCCTATCACCTGCATCCCCTTGTCTAGTTCGCGTCTATGTGTATCTTAAGTTCCTATATCCCCGTGTTCAGTCAGTGTTTGTGTCTGCCCTGTTCCCACGTCTCTGTTCCCTCTGTAGTGCCTGCATGTGAGTCTGTGTCTTTGTTCAGTCTGTGTTATGTGTTTCCTGTTTTACTTTGAAGGTCTCCGTCTTTTCTCAGTGTGTTCAGATTACGCTTCTTTGGTCTCGTCAGTTCTGATTTGCCCCAGCTGTGTTTCCCTCCTGTTACTCATTTCCTGATTGCTCCCTCTGTGTATTTAAGCCCTGTGTTTCTTAGTGTCTGTGTCGCGACCTACCGTTTTCTTAGCTGTGTGTTCTGTCATTTCTCTAGTTTAAGTTTGTTTTGAGTTTTTTTTTTTTAAGTTTTGTTATATTTTGAGTATTAAATTAAAGCCTTTTTTGAGTTCACGTCTGTCTCCGGAGTCTGCACCTTGAGTCCTATTCCTGCCTGCACACAGCCACACCTAACAGCTTCTTTGACAAAAGAAAATGTGAAATTGAAACTTTTCAAATGTTGAAACTGTATTCATGAGTTTGTATGTATTTAATTGCTTATGTGTTGTCAGTTTACTATGTGTGGTTTCATGATTGCACATTCAAACAATGATGTTTTCTCTTCATGATGTGCATAGTTGCCGGCAGCAGCAATGCTGTTAATGCAGCATAAGTGTGTGTGTGTTCCTGTCTAGCTATCTTTGTGAGGACCGAGATCTACATTCTACTATACTTGTGAGAACCAACAGTCACTTGTGAGGACACACTCACCCAGTTTGAAGGCCTTTTTGAGGCTCAAAATGTGGTTTTAGTGTCAGGGTTACAATTAGGTTATGGTTAGGTATTAGGAGATTAAGTCTTAGTTGTCTCCATTTGGAGCTAGGTTGCGCGGTCCTAGCGGCTGACTGGACCCTTTTTCTCCTTGTGATCTTATAGCATGATTTATGTGCTTTACCTCAGTTTCATTTATTTTTTCCTTTTTTTTTTTTTTTCCTTTGTGTGAGTCTTGGTGGCATCCCTCATGATGGCATATGGCGAGGATGCCAATATATAGTCCCTGTTTGGTTGCATTTATCAAGGGAATGGCTAAGAGTGCTCAGGTCTTAATAAAAAAAGTTAAAAAAAAAAAAAAGTTAAAAAAAAAAAAAAAAAAAAAAAATATATATATATATATATATATATATATATATATATATATATATATATATATATATATATTTATATATATATATATATATATATATATATATATATATATATATATATATATATATATATATATATATATATATATTTATATATATATATATTATATATAAAAAAAAAACTCAACTAAAAACCAACATGCGAACAGACCCTCCCACACCTCCATAGGGGAAATCTCACCCATTTTTATAAGAAAATTAATTTTAGTTTTTGGAGTTAGTAAATATAAGAAGTCATGCAGCTGTTATGGAACACAGCAAACACAATTATTTTTCAACACTTTTATTTACACATCCATGTTAGTACATTGTTGGAGGTTCAGGAAGATCTGCTGACATATCGGTAATCTTGTTAGTCCCCTTACTTGGGTTGGACTTACTTATAAAAACTTAAAAAAAAACAACCTTAAAACACAAGCCTATTCCACCTCACGATGTTAAAAAATGCATTAATAAGCTAAAACCCATTTTCACAGGGAATTATAATAAAACCAAGACCATTCCACTGACCGCCAGGCTGTCCAAAGTGGATTTAAAAGACCAGCTCAATGAAGCTACCCAATACTAAAACCCACAGGATGATATTTATGTTAAAATTCTCTTCATCCTGGGTGGTCCTAAGGTCAGTTTATCTAATTTTTCATCTTTAAAAGAATCCAGCCCGCTCCCCAGTGCATCCATTTTATCTAATCTATACCTCCACATGATTATGTGATATGATTTTTTTCATTGGCAGCAGTGTTATTTTAAACTACGCCGCCTCAAATCAAGCCTCACTTTTTACTGATATATTAAAATGAATGGGGATCTGTGCAGTCACATGAAGTATTTACTCCTATGTAGACCGCATTGGCCCAATTTGGGACATTTCTCATCATCTCCCCAATGTACTGCCTGTTTCGGCTGTAGCTATATATCCTGTCATGTGGAGTGGATGTCCCTGTCGAGCCAGGCCAGATAAAAAGAAAGAAGTTAAAAGAGACCAATAAGACCAATAAAAATCACTTCAATAAAGCAATCTATTTAAAACATAATCCACCTAATCCCACCCTCGTTATTTTCCTTCCCTCCCTCCTCCCCAAACCATAAAAATTAAAACAACACCTGACCATATTCATACTATGTGTTATATGTTAGCAGCCTACTTGGTTTAAAATTCCTATTAGAACGTCAAAACATATGTCCCTGTCTCCCCCAGGCCTCACCTCCCCTCCCAGACCAGCCTTTGAGCCTCCTCCTAAAACCCTCATCATTCTGGATTCCAAGATTAAAAAGTCTTACCGGGGAACTCACCTGTCCTCACGTCTGCGGTTAGGCTTCCACTGGATCTTGTTAGAATAGTCTTTATTTGCTGTTCCAGGGCCTGTGAGCAGGGTGCTGTACTTTTTAAGTGTCTCTGAACCAAGTCTCTTCTTGCTGTTGCTCCTTCACACAGTATCGTTTTTGTGGAGGTCGTGGTTGACTATGGTTCATTCACACGCTGCAAACTCTTTATGCCATACAGGATATATTACAGGTAAAAAAACATTGGAGTTCCCCTCTTAAAATCCAGAAAATTAAAAGGGTTAAAAGAATAAAAATCTCCTCCTCTCCCCCAGAGGTTAATCTTAAAACCCGGAGGGCTAATTCTGCTTAATCCCACTAAAAAACCTTTAAAAATATGAGTTGGGAGGGCTGGATTTGCTTATTCCCAACTCTATATTAAAACTCTCAGTCGGGAGGGCTGATTTGCTTATTCCCGCTGATTTGCGTTTAAAAAGGTTAAAATAAAAGTGGGAAGCGTAAGTTCCTCACTCCCTGGTTCAATTATCCAATTTAGCCCTCAATGGGAGAACAAGGTGCGTTTCACTCCCACTAAAAACTAGGGCTAAAAAAGGCTATAAAAATCTCAATCACCTTGTTCTGGGGGAGGTAAAAATCCTTGCTCACGCCGGTCTGAGAGGCATCCCTTACGTTTCGCGATTACTCTCGCTTCTTCAGAGGGAACAGCGCAAGCGAGGCCAGGAGAGACAAGACAGCAGTTTAAATGATTCTCTGAGGGACGCCCACCTGTGTGGGCCCTCCTCAGGATAGGTCGCACCGGGTCACATGATCGTGTTCCTCCCATGGTGCATTCACAATCACTTTTTAAATTATGTACGTTCCATTATCCACAGGCTATAAAACACATTTCAAAACACATAAGAAAAGGACAGATGTAGATTCTAAAAAATAAAAGCCATTTAAAACAATACATCCTCAAATAAAACCTTTATTAAGATCAAGTTAAAAGAAGAAGGAGGGAAGGAACTCCACCCTCTTCTGAGGACCTGCCTGGCAGCCAGTGAGAAGCTTACATGATTGTACATGACATTTAAGCATAGCCCATCTTAAGGTTAAGGTTAGGGCTCCCACCCTCACGGGTTATGTTTAGGGCAACTGATCCTGGGTCAGGGTTCATATCTCGGCCCTCTCAAGGTTAAGGTCATGGCCTTATGTCCAGGTCAGGTTATCAAAATCTAATTTCCACACATCAAGGGTTTACATTGTAGCTCATATCATTTCAAT
Organism: Copadichromis virginalis; assembly: GCF_057382275.1. Classification (NCBI taxonomy): domain Eukaryota; kingdom Metazoa; phylum Chordata; class Actinopteri; order Cichliformes; family Cichlidae; genus Copadichromis; species Copadichromis virginalis. The sequence goes on from NC_140639.1 coordinate 42,201,856, forward strand.
CATGTCATTATATAGGATAGCCTGTATCCATCAAGGTCCAAGGTCCACAAAGCACTTTCTTAATTTAAGTTCATTTCACACTTTGTTTCAGATCACAGTCCGGAGGGGTCCAGCATAACAAACCACTGGCACAGGCTGGTTAGGTATTAGGAGATTAAGTCTTAGTTGTCTCCATTTGGAGCTAGGTTGCGCGGTCCTAGCGGCTGACTGGACCCTTTTTCTCCTTGTGATCTTATAGCATGATTTATGTGCTTTACCTCAGTTTCATTTTTTTTTTTTTTTTTTTTTTTTTTTTTCTTTGTGTGAGTCTTGGTGGCATCCCTCATGATGGCATATGGCGAGGATGCCAATATATAGTCCCTGTTTGGTTGCATTTATCAAGGGAATGGCTAAGAGTGCTCAGGTCTTAATAAAAAAAGTTTTAAAAAATATATATATAAAAACTCAACTAAAAACCAACATGCGAACAGACCCTCCCACACCTCCATAGGGGAAATCTCACCCATTTTTATAAGAAAATTAATTTTAGTTTTTGGAGTTAGTAAATATAAGAAGTCATGCAGCTGTTATGGAACACAGCAAACACAATTATTTTTCAACACTTTTATTTACACATCCATGTTAGTACATTGTTGGAGGTTCAGGAAGATCTGCTGACTTATCGGTAATCTTGTTAGTCCCCTTACTTGGGTTGGACTTACTTATAAAAACTTAAAAAAAAACAACCTTAAAACACAAGCCTATTCCACCTCACGATGTTAAAAAATGCATTAATAAGCTAAAACCCATTTTCACAGGGAATTATAATAAAACCAAGACCATTCCACTGACCGCCAGGCTGTCCAAAGTGGATTTAAAAGACCAGCTCAATGAAGCTACCCAATACTAAAACCCACAGGATGATATTTATGTTAAAATTCTCTTCATCCTGGGTGGTCCTAAGGTCAGTTTATCTAATTTTTCATCTTTAAAAGAATCCAGCCCGCTCCCCAGTGCATCCATTTTATCTAATCTATACCTCCACATGATTATGTGATATGATTTTTTTCATTGGCAGCAGTGTTATTTTAAACTACGCCGCCTCAAATCAAGCCTCACTTTTTACTGATATATTAAAATGAATGGGGATCTGTGCAGTCACATGAAGTATTTACTCCTATGTAGACCGCATTTAGGGTAATGGTTAGGGTAAGGGGCTAGGGAAACCATTATGTCAATGAATGTCCTCACTAAGATAGCTGAACGGGCTTGTGTGTGGATTGGTGTTTGTCTTTCACTTCTTTGTAAAAACACAGTATGCACTGCCTCAAATGAACCGATCAACTGTCTAATCCTTCACTGAAATGGTTGCACTTTGAAGATTTAGGCTCCTAAGCGGTCCATTCTCAGTCAGTAATACATGCTGTCAATGAAAAACGTTGTGCTTCCCTCCTGGTCTCTGACCCCTGAGTATCTTGGTAATATCTCTCTTTTATTGGTTTGACCCTTTTAATCATTTGATGTAGAGAATTGGTGCCTTGACTTAACCACCTTTTTTGCTAAAGCTCTATGTTTTTTCTTTTCTGCTTGGCTGCCTTTCCCCTTCTCTGTGCTACAGAAGACATCTTTGCTCTGTCACACACTCCTCTATTCTCCATGTCCTAACAGTGCAAACTAAACTGTTCTTTCCCACCATCCTTTCTTCCTCAGACACACAGGTCTGAATTTTTGCTTGACTACTTGACATACTGAGTTGGATGTCTGCCCACAGCTTTAAGCTTATCACCAGTGACAACAACATAGTGAATTCTGCCGGTGAAGCATCTCACTGTGATCCCTGCCAGGAAGCTCTCATATGAGGCCCTCGGTGCAGCCACAAAACCTTGCTGATATTTTGCTCTTAAAACACTGGTCGTATTCGAATATTCACTCAACAAGGACACATATTACCTTGTCTGATCTCTCATCATATCCTGTCTCCAACTCCTACCCAGAGGGACTTAGAAGCATAGTAGCGGAAGAAAATACTCTGGACTTCTAAAGCTAGCTGTGGTCTTCAAAGCCCCACTATTTTAGTACTTCTTCTAAACAGCTTTGCCCTCCTGTATCACATTCAAGCTGGTGTGAGCTTATGAGGCTTTGAAGGGAATGCCACCATACATTCAGACCAATGCTGAACCCGCTTCCCTACTGTTTCTAGTAATACCAAGTGCTTAGATCTGCCTACAATATAAAAACCTGGCAACTGTCCCACTAAGCCTTGGCTTTCCTCTCCTGTTTTACAAATAACTTGGAACAGGCTATAGCACAACAGTTTGTAGTTTATGCAGTCGACATGACTGACCTCTTGAACCTCTTTATATCCACCAGTTTACAGAAGGTAAATCTAAGTTAAGGCCTATTTTATGAAACCTAGTTCACTCATTAATATTTACCTGAGCTTGATACCTTTTTTTTATTTGGATGTTCCAAGTTAAAAATAAAACAAAACAACAACAAAAAACCCCAGTTGGGTGATTATTGACCTGGTGGATGTTAAGAAGTTAAGAATCAGTCTTTTATGTGCTTTTTTTTTTTGGGCTTTATTGTAATTTAGACTGCTGGTAGAAAGCACTCAATGGACTGCGGAGAGTGCAGTAGGCGTTTTACTAACAACACTCTAATTTGTGAACACAAAACCAACCAACCTGAAACCAATGATCAACAAACTAAACCAACAAAATATATCAACAGTGACACAACTTAGCAGGTCACAAACAAGCAGACTTCTTATATACTGGCATTTTTACTCTTTAGATTTGAAAAATATCTGTCAAAAAATATGCAGGCCAAACAGTGACGATAATACCCTAACTATATTGAATTGTGGCCAATCAAAAACCTAGACACAATAACACAGTGCATAATTTGATGTCAAAGAAGAAGATAAAGGTGAGTATTTTTTTGTGACATGACAAAATCTTTGGTTTCCGAGTTCAATTGTAAGAGCACAACCTGACTTTTTGAAAATCTTCATCCTGGAGGGAGTTTTTCAAAAGTTGGGTTTTCGGTCTGATGACAGCCTAAATTCATAGAAAAAGCCATGGTTAATACAGTACCCAAGTACATTTGGACAGGGCTTTAGTGTCTTGCATGTTTTGACTCTCCAGAAACAGCTTGAAATTTAGACTAAGGTTTTTGATGTAAGACCAAAATCTTTTTAGAACTGAAATGTAGGGCGTGGGATGGGTTCCTTGAACTTCTCTTGAATGATGTATTCTGCGATCAGACAGTGCAGATTCATCCAAGGGGGGCTCCTTTATTACCAACATCCACTGATCCAACCATTTTTGTATCCAGGTATTTTACCATTTATATCTGGAATTTGTGTGTAAATCTGACTAGTCAGAATTATATACAAAAAAGTATATATTATTCACCATCACAACCAGAGTGAGCTGGTGTTAATTATGTTACTGTTGCTGTGTCGGAAAATGGCAAAACAGCACACACACAAAGGCTGAGCATTTAGCTCACTGTGAAATGTAATTTTGCTTTGTATAGTAAAATGCATGCTGGGCATTGATGTATGGCGGTGGGGTAACTATTCTAAACATTTGAGGTGAGACTCAAATGGCAGGATAAATTCCTTTTTTATCTGCATTACATTTTGGCCCACAGTTTTACACAAAAATGAATTGTGGCTGTTTGAATGAATTTTAAAAGTATTTTATGGGAAAAAAACAGTATGGAGGTTCATGTAATCCATTCATGTAAGTCAGATATACACTAAGGGACAGATTTACTGAGGGTTTCCTTCAGTGACTTCCCATTTATTTTAATTATCGTGCGAAGCAAACCTGAGGTTGTCGTCCACCTGAAGAATCTATTAAATAAACTGCTGGGTTACTGAAGGAATGGTGGAAGTGGAGCTGATGAAAACAGATTTGTCTCTTCATTCATAGGGAATGTGGAATAACTAGCTCTGTCCAAATGGCTATGACCTAGGCCATTTGGACTTGGTTAACCTTCAGCACTGGACTCTGTGGGGAATTTTCCCTGTAAGTCAATTGAAAAACAAGAGGAAGAGAAGATGGTAAGGGGCCTTGCCATTTTTATTCTTTCTTGATGAGATAATTCAGCAGATGCTCTATATTCAACCATGTTGCTGGGTATGGGAACTTACATAAGCCAGATATTACATAATCCACTCCCTCATTTGAAATGCCCTTTGATTTTTAGCATAGCTCCCAATTCCAATTTCGCCATTAGCTTTACCCACTATAGAAACTGTACATCACTTAAGTAGCTATATGCCAGTATTAAGGGTGCATAAAGCTCCACTGATTAGCCCCTCAACAGATCAGACCACAACCTTATCCATCATTTTTTAAATATGTGCCAACTGTCAAGCAGCTGCACGTTTCCCTCAAAAGACTGTTTTGAGTAGCCTATAGGGGCTAAGGAGTACAGGACTAGCTCTACTTGATTAATGATTACATTATATGTTTGACTGGAGCCTGGAAATGCAACAAATATAGTGCCTAGTAGCAAGCAATCGATGTCTATGGAAATTAACAAGAAGAAAATTTAAAGCACTTCCAGTTCTCAGCTCTATGCTTGTACTCACCAACCTAAATAGGACACTAAGTACATCGACTCAAAGCCCAACATTTTCAGAAAATAAATTACCTAATGTGCATTTACAGAGTTCTATACCAGTGTTTGTAGAAAGAAATCTTGAATGGCAGATGATAGTAAAATATAAGACTATAAATTTTGTTTTTTATTTTATAATTTCTTTTTGTAGTTGGTTTGGTTTCTAGGGTCGAGTGAATGTACACTCACTGACATTAGCTTAAATGTCCCTCTTTGCTTAAACGTTGTACCTCAACTAGCGGCTTTTAGTAGCCATCAACAAGCTTTTGGAATTATTTTGACTGAACATTTGACCACTGAATTGATAGAGGTCATTTAAATTGGTTGGTTTTCGGCATAATACACACATTTTCAATAGGGCTGGGGCTTTTGGAAGGCAATTCCAGAAGTTTAATGTTAGTCTGTTTTATCTATTCTGTCTATTCTATTTTGATGTGCATTTGATCTCATGGTCGTCGTGCTGCTGAGTTTAGGTGATGTTATGGTCGCAATACATTGTCAGATGATGCTACCAAAACTATCATGTTTGACAGCTTGTACAGTGTTCTTTGAAGGCCTTGCCTTTGTCCCTTTAAATGTATCTCTTATCTTATTATTGTGGCTAAGGGTATAAAACTTGCTTCATCGTGGAAAGTGATGTTGTTGTTCCAGCAGTTTTCAGGTGATTGCAGGCTTTAGCGTTAGTGGGCCCTGGGTTCTTCCAGAACATCTTAACCAAATTCCCCTCATCTGGCTCTAAGAGACCTTCCCAACTCTCTTTTTTTAGTTCATCACAGAGTTCCTTGGACTTACCTATGGATGGTCAGTCCTGTGAGTGTTGTCTACCAAATCATTTTTATTGCTGATAAAGAGAAACTACCAGCTGTAGTCACTCATAATCACTAACATGAAGTCAATAAGCCTCAGTCTTGTCAAATTATAATACATTATAGATCCTTCATGACTTATTTAAAGATTTAAATATTTGCCTGTATTTATACTTTTCACCTTGTATGGATTAGAGAAAATCCAAAATAAAGTCAAACGTGCACCTAATTACTGTTTTGCGGAGCCATTAAAGATATGTGCTATATAATCATTCCTGGACAAAGAACCGCTTAAAGAAATCATCGTCAAGCCCAAAATTACAAAGACATTCATGCCCATGATGAGTTTATGTTAACTTTTGATCATACCTGTAAATACTTTTTGCTGTACTTTTTTGCCCTTTGGAAAGTTACACATACTTAACCACAGGGAATATAATCATGACAATATTAATTGTCTAATATGCATTTTTTAATCTCTACTACAATCATTTGCTCAATTTAGTATTTTTTTAAATGCTCTGCCATAAATATCACTTGAAATTTAACTGACAAAATGTCAAAGCACATTGAGACCGATTCACAGAAGGACCATGGTTTGTTTCTACTCTGAAGTTGCTATTGAAAGACTAAAGTGCTCAGTACATTTTATTGAATTTTGTAGTCAAAGTACTGCTCGGTATCAGCCTGACCAGGAAAACAATCATGACCACAAATAATGTGAACTAGTTAGAGTTGATCTCAGATACATGCATGCTAGCTAGTTGGAAAAAGACAAATTTTTTGTATATAAGGAGCCATTAAGGAATAATTTGTGAAACACTATCACACACACTACTTAAACACTCTTACACCAAAATGATTGCACACACTACTGAAAGCCAAGAAGTAAACAAACAGCGCATTTTAATAAACAGCTAACACCACGCTGTTCTGTACTGTTAGCAGGATAAGTCGAATTTTTTTTTTGACCTTGGCAGTGACCATCCAACCACTGTTTTAGGGTAGCAACGTATTATTGCAACAAGTTTAGACATCCTGAACTTGATTTTTTGCTTTTGCCCTGCAATGTATTGAGTCTTGGCAAAACAAAAATTCTGGCAATTTCAAACCAGAGAAGCATGAGTGCTAGCTGATCATACATGAGCTATCAGAATTTCTTGCTTCCGGTACCTGATATCCAGGTGCCGAAGCATTGCTGAGCTTTATAACGTGGTGCAGGTGGACATTCTCTCCTGACTGTGGATGCCATGGGCATGGGCAATTTGCTATGCTGACGTCTGGGAAAGAGAGATTTTAAGGGACGTACTTGCAAAAGGTTCCATGGCCTTCGCATTTGACAGATTTCTGATGGTCTCTTTGAGGCTAATATATTTCAGTAAGGATACTAGCAGGCTGTTGAGCAGGCCTTAGTGTAGTGTTATCAATATTTTGAAGTATGCTAGTTTTTCTTTGGTCACTGTCCTGTTCACCCAAAATGCCAATTAGACATTACCAGTCAGAAAGAATCCATAAACAAACTGAAGGTGACTGCAGTAAAAGGAAGGAACACAGCATTTGGTGATATCCATGAGTTCTTAAAATCATAGAAAAGAATCCTTAGTTTGTTTAATTGTTTTAGTTTTTTGACTTAAAATAAGGAACTGTAAAAAAAAATGACTGTGATTCCTAAACTGTTAATGCAACAGTTTTGGTAAAACCCCTTGAAGTAAAGCTGAAAGTCTCTACTTCACATCTTGAATGTCTGATTTAAAATCCACTGTGGTGATGTACAGAGGCAAAATTACAAAAATTGCATCTTTGTCCAGCAACTTATAGACCTAACAATAGTAGAAGCCTCAGTCCTGAATTTCATGCCTTCATCCAAGAACTACTGTAAATCAAGCCCTTTCAGTTCACTGAGTTTGACCTCGTCCTTTGGTGAATCACCAGTTTCCTGACTGGGAAGACACAATAAATGAAGCTTGAAATGTTGAATCTGTGCATTTTTAGCAGTAGCCCACTGAAAGTATGTTTTTTTTTCTGTACTGCTCTCATTCTGCCTCAGTGGCTGCACCTCCAAAGACCTCCATGTAAAGCTCCTAGTTTGCTGACAGCACAACTGTTCGGATGCTCACATTTCTTTATTTATGATGGTGATAAGGGAGCGTGCAGACATGAGGCAAAACAGCTGGCTGTCTGGTTTCAGCTGACACAACCTGGGGCTAAATGCAGGGAAAACTCTAAAGTTAAGAATAGGCTTCCAGAGGAACCAGCAGCCTCGCCACACTGTTTTCCATCATCATTTACTTGTTTTTTCTTTAAAGGATTGAGATTTTATGTGCTCCATCCAGACAGAAATTCAGACACTACAATTACCGTGTCAATCTGAGCCCTCCAACCAGTGGGATAAAACCAGGAGTGATCACATCATATAAACCAGTTGTTGGGTAGAAGCAACTTTCACTTGAAGCAACTTTCTTTCTCCCTAGAACCTCTGCAGTACTAGGATTAGGAAGCATTTGTCCCCAACCAGGAAAGTGCTTATAGATGTGTCAATACCAAGACCACAAGATATAAAAAACTTCTTCCTCAAAACTGTCTCCCTAATAAACAAAGATCTGCCCACTCTCTTACAGCCTTGCGCATGACTTTGCAGTAACGCAGTGTATAAAATATATATCGGAATAAAATCTTTAAACTACATTTCCCAGAAATCTTATTTAAACTAACACAAAACTAAACTCAACTTTGGCAGTCCAGTTATGTTGACAGACTGTTTTAACCTCTTAAGTTTTGACAACCTGTATGAGTGTAAATACATTACACAACAAAATAATTCAATTTCACCTTAAAAAAAAAGGTGTTATTAAGCAGATATTGCAAGCTAATCCCCATTTTTTCATACTTGCACAAACCATTTTATATAGGTTTTAAAAATGGTATCTATACAAAACTTACATTTTTAAGACAACCAGTGATTAGGTCAAGCTGGAACTTTTTACACCAGGGTAAAACAAGATAAATAGGGCTGGATCCAAATCCCACTTTGTCCACTTGAATTTGTCATATTGTTTGTTTGTTTTTTTAAATAATGTATATAATGTTTTTTATTCCTGTTTTACGGTATGTATGTTGAATGAAAGACTGACATAATGCCTGCCATATCCATCTTTGTATGCCATCCTTTTTTAACCTGCAATATAAAGTGCCTTCAGGCAACTGTTGCGCTGTATAAGTAAAACTGAATCGAACTTAATTAATGGTAAACAGATGCAGCCATTATTGCTTCTCTAATAGAGAAGAAAACAGTTGTTGCATTGAAAACAGGACAGTTTTCATTTTATCATGATTCATATAATACTGATGACGGATTTTTAGGCTAATAGTTAGGCTAACACACTCATCTTTTCTTTCCTCACAAAGCCGATAGACCCTCCACTTCTTTTAAGTGTCTCCCAGCGCAATTCTTAGCATATTTTGGTTCCTACAACTGGTCCGTTGGGTTATTGTCTCCCCAGAAACACTTCCCTTGTGCTTTTGGAAATCTGTTTTTTCCTATTTTTATTTTCTTTTTTCCTATTTCTGTTTTGTTTTTTCCTATTTCCGTTGTGTTTTGTGTGCTTTTGTAGTGTTTATCCTATTGCTGGTGTTATCTTAAGTTGCAGTCCGTTTGGCCTCTCAGGGCCACCGTACGAAACTGACAAAAGAAAGTAAAGATAAAAAGCCTAAGTAAACTTTAAAGCAATGGCCACAATGAGTCTATGTCACCACTGCCTTTGAAGTTCAGGGTCCGGCTCCTGGCATACACTTACCTTCATCATCACTCTGGGCTACATCATTTTAACTCTAATGTAGTTGCTGGATTTATTTAATGTAGTAACATGTTAAATTACTGCATTGAAAAACGTAATGTAATTACATTAACATGTTAGTTTATGTGTTACACCCGACACTGTTAGCAACACTAACTAATCACCCTACTTGGTGTGTACTGTGGTTTCATGCTGTAAAAGTTACTTATTACTCTAGTGGGTACCTTACTTTCTCCAAATCTAGACCTATACCACACACAGGTTAATCTTGAAGGCAAAGCCTTTTTCTGTAATGAATGACAGCTTAACAAGAAATAAATGTCCCTCCAAGTCAGACTTCAATATCACTCATAAGTTAATCACAAGCATATTACATGTAACATGTAGATATATTTAATCTCGACTTCAAGAATCTGATTAGATATTTTGAAGCACTAACTTTCTGGGGGTGGGCCCAAAGATGAGTAATGACTTTAAACTGTACATACTTCACAATTTGTAAAACCAAGAACTTAATGAAGGTCATTCTATGTTCATTTTTTATGATTTGCTTGAGCTTGAGGCCCATGGCATCCATTTTAAAACTCAAAGTACAAATCATGCATAACTGTGTTTTTCAGAAGCTCTTTCTCTTCTCAGCTTTTGATACACATTTCTAAAAAAACAAAAAAACAAAAAGAAAGTATTGTGCAAAAGACTTTCATCTATAATACAATAGACAGCCATTATGGGGTCAGTCATTTATGCATGCTAGCAAGAAATAATAAGCCTTTATCTTGACTAACTGACCTATAAAAACAAAACAGATTCCAACAACAAACATTCCGAAGCTAAATAGAAATCTGAGTGCTTTGTTTTTTTGGTATTTTACCAATTTGTGTTCAGCATATTTAACATGAACTATGTGTTGAATAGCCTTTACAAAAGTCATGCCCCCATTTTGATTCTACTCACAATCAACATCCACTTTGACAATATACTCTTCAGTGACTAATGGAATGCAATGGCTCAGCATTCATTTTTAGCTCTTTGGTATCTTCCCCCATTCACCCTGGGCCCTGGAAGAGACAAGAGACACTGGAAGCTATTAACATGAGAATGATTAATGTGCCTAGCTGAACCCTGTACTGTAAATCATTGTTTAAAAAAAACTGATGTACACGATGCTGTGTAATTACATGATCACAAATGACCCTGACAAAATAGTCATGGTTGTGCAACAGAAATGATATTTAATGCTGATTTATGATATTTTGTTAAGCTTGCTGATCTAAATCCAGAATGATGGCTTGTCTCACTTGCTCTCCAAACACCAAAGTAAATAGTAAAAAAGTGAAAACAGCCGTCTTAAAGGCAAAAACATGGGGAAAAACCCCCAACAAAAACATTTCAGCATACCAGTTAAGCCAGTAAAGGTACAAATAAGTTAAAATGGTATTAAGTCATAAAAATAACCAGGTTCTGTATTCCTGTTATAACTGCTCAGATGCTACATCCATCCATTGGAAGGGTAAATTACTATTCATTATACATGAAAATTGTAAATTAATTTGGTGCTCTACTGTAACATTTGAATGGTAGAATAAGAATTTGGCATAAACAAGATCACAGCATGTATGCATCCTGCAATGTGTCAATGGTTTAGGCTGGCGTTGATGTAATGTTGCGTGGGAATATGGCAGACTTCAGGCCATTTAGTACAAACTGAGCATAACACAACCTGCCTTAGTATTGTTGCTCACTACATCCATCCCTTTATGCTACAGTGTACCCATATTCTGATGTTTGCTTACAGAGGTAAAATATCACATATCTCAAAGCTCAAATCATCTCAAACCAGTGTCTTGAACAACACATTACTCAAAAGGCCTCCAGAGTCACCAATAGTTCACATTTGAAAGAATTAGCATGATGGATGTGCAGTTGACAAATCTGAAGCAAAACCTTTAAGGATGTTTCCAGCACCTTGTTCAATCTGTGGCATGAAGGATTAAGGGCTTTCTACCTGAAACATTCATTTTCAACTCTTTCATTTAGTACTATACCGCACTACACATCAATGCACTTTGTACTCCACTAGCAACAGAACTAGCAACATGAAGTAGAAAATAAAAAGAAAATATGGGGTTGACAGTTTACTTGATCACATATGCATATAATCTAAAGACTGGGGAGGTCATGTAACAAATTGCCAGCAATGCCTACATCCAGCTCCTCGCATGGCAGCTACCAACCAACTTACCAACTTTCCCAGAAGAAACAATCTTTCACCATATTCTAGTGATATAAAGAATGAGCTTGCTGTTGAAAATTTGTTAGATGAAAATCTATTAACCCTAAAACATGACAACATAACTTTGTTAATTACTTTCCAGCTAATTTTTCTGTCATTAGCTGGAACGAATAGATTTTTCTAATTTATGTAAAATGTGTGAGGGATTTTTTCAAATGTTTCAATGTTGCAAACTGTTTATTGCTAGAAAGAGCAAAAAGCCTACTTATGACAACCCAACAGAGTAAATAATTATAATATTGACTTGACACCCATGTATCTCAGTTCTTGTACTCAATACATTGAAGGACAAGGCCCACAGGTGTAGGCTTCTCGTAAGTACTGACAAAATATAGCGTGATAGACTAAAAGTAATGATGCATTCTAGTGGCCCTCACCTATCCATGAGGTCAAATATGTTAGAGTTTATGATCAGGTTCCAGTGGGAAACATCATTGACTGATAAAGTTCCTCATAACTTCCATTCCTTGTAAAGCCATGTGATTAACAACATATCAAGACTGCTAACAAGAACAAAACGGTGGATTTTATTGCTTCCATTATTTACACCTCACAGTGGCTTTTTCATTGGTCTGCTTCAAGAGATATAAAGCTAGTGATCAATGACCACCTGAGCACAAATGCCAGGTAAATGGAACATGTTCATTTGATATTTTCCCGAACTTTACAAGTTGAGGAGGATTGCCTGACTGCATCATTAATTAACTGGCCAGGGCTCATTGCATTAAAAATGCTGCAAAGGGTTTACTAGATATGTGCTGCAAATTTGGTAAAGGAGACTGCAATTCTGTGTGTACGAATAGGGATAGTGGCTTGATGTTGAAGTTTAAACGTCTAGACCTTAGGAAAGGGAACTTGCCTAAATCTCAAACTTTGGTTCCTTAAGGGACAAAAATCTGTATGCATGCAAACCTGCTTGTGGTTAGACTTGAATTTATTCTCTCTCTCTCTCTCTCTCTCTCTCTCTCTCTCTCTCTCTCTCTCTCTCTCTCTCTCTTTTATCTCCATAGCAGACTTATTGACTGTCTGACAGGCAGACATAGTGACAAAAAAAACTCAAAGAAATGAAGACAGAAAAATCAAAGCAATTTACTGACAGAGAGCTGGACAAACTGAAATGACTGACAGGTAGTGAAAGGGGGGAGCAAACTTCAACTGGTCTTTGGAAGGTGTTTAATAGAATTGAACTGATAGGATACAGGTTCTCTGGGTATGGAAACTCAGATAACCAGCTGGTCCTCAAAAGACATAAGGGAAAAGGGAAAAAGGAAGTGTTCTGCCAGTTCTTATTTAACTCTGAATTGAACTTGTAATCACAGGAAAGTGGAAAAATCAGTTGGAAGACTAACAGAAGAATGAGAAAATGACTTAAAGAGAAAATGAGAGGTTGAAGAAACAAGTGCCATTGTCATATGTCAAGCTTGCCTGGGTCACTTTGCCTTTATTTATTTATTTATTTATCTATTTATTTTTGAAAATGCGAACTGACTTAAGCACTGTACCAAAAACTGGAATTTCTGACAGGTACATAAAGCTACTTAAGGCCTTTATCATAAAGTTCCCTCACACTGAGGTCATATTGAGTACATTGCTAAAAAATGGCCTTTGCAGTGTAGCTGCACTTATTCTGAGTGCTGATTAAACACTTCCTTATCTTCTGCAGGTGTAAATCAAGTAGACGTAATGAAGGTTCCATATTTGGTGGCATATAAAAGCTTCATGATGTGCAGAGATACCTGCAAATTAAGAAAGTAATAAAAAGCACATGTATCCCCTACTAAATCTTTTCAAAATTAAACTATACAAATACCACAAATAGTTAAACTAACTCCAGAATAATGAATAACACTGGAGATTTACAGGGCTGAAAATCAAGCAAGGGCCGATGTTTCAGAATCGTAAAGGGGTAGTTACATTCTTGCTTATTTTTTTAAACTGTCATGAAGCAAGAATACGAAGTCTTTTTTCATTCAGACTACATAGACAAAGTATTGTGTCACACTTTGAATTCTCCATGTAAAAACCCAAATCGTCTGCTTTTATAAACATTTGTGAAAGAATTGGTTGTTCAAAGAATGATACTAAATTTGAGTTGAATTGTAATAGGATGTCACCATTGCAGCAACTCAGTTTAGTAAATTTCTTGGTAGCAGAGCATGCAAATATACAGAATGGGGTTACCGACATAGCCCCATAATATGCAAAAGTCACCAGTGCTTGCTAACTCAATAACTGCAGAGTTCCTAACCTCTTCTGCCATTAACATCAGAATAAAACTGTGCTCCAGAAGCTTTATGCAATGAGTCAATATAAGGCCAATCAGTAGCTGGCCCAGCATTTGTTTCCATACAGTAGATCTACACATTAGAAGTATTCCATTCTTAGTTGACTAAACAAGGGAAAAAAAATTGGTTAACCAAGTAGCCTAAAATTGAGAAACACTCAGTTTTTAAGTAAAATTTGAGAATCCTTTAATGGACAATATCAAAAATTCTTAAACAATGGCATTTGAAACCATTAATCACATTTTTCAATAAGGAATCATGCCACTTAGCAGGACCAGGACTCCACAAACACACTCTGGAACAACATTATAGACTAGATGTCTCAGGCTCAGGTACGTACTTGGAAAAGCCTTTTGTGTTTTTTTTTTCTTATACACATGGAAGGCTATCATCCCTTTGCTTCTAGTCAGCTGTAAAATAATTATCCAAAATATACTGCCCGATATAATAAAAAAAAATATTGTACCACAATCTCTGTCTCTCTTCCACAGCATGTCTTTTATGCTTCTCTCACCTCAATTGGTCGGGGCAGATGGCCGCCCCTCCCTGAGCCTGGTTCTGCTGGAGGTTTCTTCCTGTTAAAAGGGAGTTTTTTCTTCCCACTGTCGCCAAAGGGCTTGCTCATAGGGGGTCATATGATTGTTGGGTTTTTCTCTGTATGTATTATTGTATTGTCTACATTACAATATAAAGTGTCTTGAGGCAACTGTTGCTTTGATTTGGTGCTGTATAAATAAAATAAATTAAAAAATTGAATTCAAACAAAGAGAAAAAGGACCACCGTTAATACTTGTTAACTTATTTTAATACTATTGTCCTTTGGACTAATGTCACAGTAGTTTTTACGCTGCCTGTTGTGTTTGAGAACAATTGACAAACAAGCGTTTCAAAGTTTGAAAGAAAGCTGTGTTGGAAAGCCTACTCTTTATAGCTCAGAAAGTTGTGTTTGGACTTGAATACAGTTTTCTGACTGAGAGAAAAGGTGATTAGTCATGCATTTTTGTGCCATTTGGATCACACTTTCAAATTATTTTGAGGATTCAGATTTAGAAGCGATTGGATTGTGTTCTTGTCTTTTGGGCCACAGCCTTCATCCATCTGGTCCACAGCCTACTGTATTAACTTATGATTTTAGCATGCCATGGCCTACCACTAAAGTAGAAAACACAGGGGATACACTCCCTGAATAATTAGAACATGTGCAAACTGCCCACCCCAGTAGAAAGGCCAGAAGGGCTTTTATGTTAAAAAAAGCAGTCATAACTTTATGCTTGTCTGTAATAGGTGCAGTTCAGTTCTCTCCCTTTCCCCCCATTCCAGCATATAAATTATGTGCTTAAACAACCACTGAATCATTTGTGGCATATGAAATTATCTCCATCAAACGCGGTGTGGTGATCTCAGTCAGTAGCATATGCAAATCTTTGTATCATCCTTGAGTCTTGTGCAGGCAGGCAGGATAACCATGGAGGAGCCGCTCTGAAAAGCACATTCTGAGAAACAGATGATGATTTTTTTCATGATTAGAATTGTGGTTTCTTAGTTTTGCTATTTAATTATTAAGTTATTGTAGCTTTAGTAACATAGATGAACATAATTATTTAAAATCATTCAACAAACTACAGGGTGGGGGATTTATATTGATACACCGTAATAAAATGGAAATGGTTGGTGATATTAAAGTCCTGTTTGTGGCACTTTTGTTTTTTCAATAGGAAGAGGGCCATGTGACACATCAGACTTATTGGTAATGTCACAAGAAAAACAATGGTGTGCTTGGTTTCAATGTATCTTTGTTCACAGCCATTGACATGTCGAAGAGGTTAACACGTGAGGAGCGGATCGAAATTGTGTTGATATCTGGTGAACGCAGTAACCGGGTCATTGCAGCAGATTTCAATGCAAGACACCCTACGAGACCACCCATCTCCCATGCTACAGTTAGCAAACTGCTTGCTAAGTTCCGTGAAACTGGTTCAGTGTTGGATTTGCCAAAATGTGGACGCAAGAAAACTGTCACTAATGAAGAAACATCAGTGGCTGTCCTAGCTTCATTCAGCAAGAGCCCACAGCGTAGCACTCGCCGCATGTCACTGGAGAGTGGCATTAGTCGAACATCCCTTCGGCGGATATTAGCTACTCACAAATGGCACCCTTACAAACTCCATCTACTGCAGCATCTCAACGAGGATGACCCAGATCGGCGCACAGAATTTGCAGAATGGGCAAAACAAAAATTGGAACAGGACCCTCAGTTTACGCAGAAGATTTTCTTCAGTGATGAGGCAAACTTTTATGTGAATGGTGAAGTTAACAAACAAAACCACCGCTATTGGTCTGACACTAACCCACATTGGATGGATCCCTCCAAGACGGTTGGAACAACAAAAGTGATGGTTTGGTGTGGTATATGGGATACAACGATGGTGGGTCCATTCTTCCTCAATGGAAACCTCAACGCCACTGGATATTTGAAATTGCTACATGATGTGTTTCCCTCTTTATGAACTGAAGCTGGCACGTTCCCTGAGTTTTTCCAGCAAGATGGCGCACCACCACATTATGGGTGCCAGGTCCGAGCATTCCTAGATGAAAATTTTCCTGGAAAGTGGATTGGTCGTCGTGGGCCAGTTGAATGGCCCCCAAGGTCTCCCAATCTGACCCCCTTAGACTTTTATCTTTGGGGTCATCTGAAGGCAATTGTCTATGGTGTGAAGATACGAGATGTGCAGCACCTGAAACTACTGATACTGGATGCCTGTGCTGGCATTTCTCCTGCGGTGTTGCTATCAGTGTGTGAAGAGTGGGAGAAGAGGGTTGCATTGACAATCCAACACAATGGGCAGCACATTGAACACATTTTATAAGTGGTCAGAAACTTGTAAATAACTCATGAAAAAATGAAGTTACGCTGAAACCAAGCACACCATTGTTTTTCTTGTGACATTACCAATAAGTTTGATGTGTCACATGGCCCTCTTCCTATTGAAAAAACAAAAGTTGTATCCAAGATGGCCGACTTCTAAATGGCCACCATGGTCACCAACCATCTTGAGGAGTTTGCCCCCTCACATATACTAATGTCCCACAAACAGGACTTTAATATCACCAACCATTCCCATTTTATTACAGTGTATCCATATAAATGGCCCACCCTGTATATATAAACTATATATAGAAATAGGCAGGCTGATCTGACCCCGCCCTTTGTTTCTATGTTGTCTACCACGTCATTGCTGAGTTGTTTTCATTCCCATTCACTTCCACTTTGTTATAATAACACTAACAGTTAACTGTGGAACATTTCATAGCAATGAAATTTCACAGCTGCACTTGTTGCACATGTGGGATCTTATCACAGCGACTCATTCTTTCACAAATGTTTGTACAAGCAGAATGCCGTCTTAGGTGCTTGACTTTATACACCTGTGGCCATGGAAGTGATTGGAACACCTGAATTCAATGATATGGATGGGTAAACGAATACTTTTGGAAATATAGTGTATCAATACTAAGGAAAAAAATAGGTAGTGATTTCGGACTGTAGAGCTGTAGGAGTTGTAAAAGACTGGCAATAGCCCTGGGAAATGCTAAGTTTCTGTTATTTCTTTTGCATTCTGAAAATTGATTCTACTTATTTTACTTGCTTATTAAATTATTCTTGCACAGAAATTGTCCTTGCTTTAAGAGATGTTTAAAAAGCTTGCTTCACCCAGACAGAAGTACAAAGAAGTTGCCAATTGTGGAACAACACAATACAGTACTACTGTACTAAACATGATAACATGATAAAATAAAAATAACAGTTTCTTTTATTTTACTTTAACTTGCCCACTTGTTTTGCAGCATTTGTGATTTGTGACCTTATGTATTATTCAAGTGCATCAGCAGCTTTGTGAAAGAACACATGTTGTGACTCTCAAGTAAACAAGAAAGTTATCTGCCGAGTGAAGGTCATTGTAACAAGGTAATGCTTACCATGTTTGGTAGTCTGTGTTGTTTTAAAATGTATTGGACAGTTGAGCTGTGTATCTTTTTGACCCCTAGATGAAATGTTTAAAATACAAATATAGCCATCACACAAACTTCCCTTCCTCAGTGTTTACTTAAAATTCTGTGACTCAGGGCAAACCAGAGGACATCAAAGTGTCTTTAGGAGTCCACTCTTTTTGAAGCGCATCATGCTCGCAGCGTCTTCACATCCAGACACTTGCAAGATTGGTTGTCTGTCAACAAACTTGTACTGTAAAGCACTTGGTAACTTTCCCATTCTGCTATTTTACGATACAATTCAATACACAAATCTAGTACTAATGTGCACCAACAATGGGATCACCATCAGTTCTACCATAGAAACATGTAGGTTACAGGTAGGCTACATTACTACAAGTCTGACTGTTCATCACTGCCTTTGGCTTGTTGAAAATTAGGCTCTGGCTGCTGGACTGGGGTCAGCATACACTGACCCTTATCATCACTCTGGGATCTTCGCTAGCTTAGTGTTAGCATGCTATCTGTGCAGATGATTGCAAAAATTTGATGTTGCATTAGCATTATTATGAAGTTGTTTTTGTTCTTGATGCAGTTTGCATTTGACCACTACACCTTTGTCCTTTTGTGCAATTAAAAGAAAAGATAATATCTCCACTGCTGAAAAGTTAGAGCCCTATCTACCATTTTCCTCCCTGGATACAAATGGACACAATTGTACTGCAAGTGTGCAGGAGGAGAAAAATACATGTTTGATCTTTTTTTTTTTTTGCATGTAATTCAAGTATGACAAAACTATAACTATGAAATAATTACTGAATCTAGTGGACTAGTACTATATTTACTTTATTATTGAAAGATGTAATGTGATTACAGTAATTACTGCTCATCAGGGCCTTTGTTACTTGCCTATCTTTAACATCACAAAAGTTCTTATCTATTTTTGTGTTAGCATACTGTCTATGCAGTGGACTTCAAAGAGCCAATGTTGTGTTTGCAATAGGACAATTTCTTTCTGTCCTGGACACAGTTTGCACAGTTTGTGTAGGACAGATTATACAATAGTGGTTAAGTAAATTCACCAGAGAAGTCATGTTGATGAATACAACCCATTGTCATTTTCACTCTTTGTCTTTATCAAATGCAATCCAATGACTTTCTGGACAAACCTTAGATGGTTCCCATCCCAGAGAGATGCCAGAACTACCCCTGGATGTAGACAGTACTCCTTTTGCATCTACTTTGTTATGTAAATGGAAGCAGCACAATAAATTTAGAGCTGACTTAAACATGAATAAGTTGTAAAATTATTTTTCTTTGAACACGCGCATGCGCAAATATATAGTGTCACTCACTGCTGACATTTGTGAGTTGTGATTATTTTTTGCTAAGATATGTTTAAGAAATCAAGTTATTTGGAGCTTCAGAGCAGCTGCTTTGAAATGTCCGCGTGACCTCTGGTTAACAAGGAAGTTTTAATGGTCTGCATGTCAGTCACCGTTTCATACTTGTTTTGTTTTCTTAAAGCAAAATCATAAGAATTATGTAAATATGCTTTATTGAAAATTCATCTGCTTCTCCTTACTACTTTCTGTGTTCATACACATGAAATTAAGCAGACTCAATGTGTTGACAACTACTGACACTAAGCAGAATTTAAATATCATGGGATGAGGTCTTGGATACGCTGCTTAACACCTGATGTCATTCGAGCTGACTTTCTACTTTCCACTGAAGGTGGCAACAGTTTTGCAACATGAGAGTAGAGTCAATATTCAAGCAGAGAATTAATGTCTTATATTTTATTTTCAGTTTTATTAAAAGTAATTAAAATTTCCCACATGTGGCTTGTACTTAGTACTGAACAATTAGCGCTCTTTAGTGACGAAAATACCAAGATTTCAATACTAGAATACTGTAGGCTGCAATTTCTGGACACTAACCTTTAGGATAATTTTGTTTAATCCATATAATCTCTTTCAACATATCTTTATTAAAATATAAGCTTGCAGATTTGTGAAACTTCAAAGAAGAGAGCTGTTTTTGGATGCTAGGAAAACTCAACAACTTGGCTTTTGAACTTCCCCATTTCCAAAAAGAGCAAATTATCTTAGCTGGGTCGAACGCTCCTGTGATGACATCAAAAAGTGCCTTTGGCTCATTTGAAGTAAATATGAGAGTGCATTTATTGCCTACACTTTGTTTCTCTGTATCCATTTTGTGTCTACTTCACCACACTAATGCGTCGGTACATCTCAGAAACACAGTCCTTTCTCTCTGTTGACATCGAGCGTGACTTTCAGCACAGTGTTCACCTCAACTAAATGGCGTTTCTTGATGGTAGTGCATCCCTGTTGCCTTTTGACTCTTGCTGAGGGGTGCGAGCCAATAACTGGCCGACATTGGGGGTGTCTAGTCAATTTAAGCTGTTGGGAATGTTGCATCTAGCTGTGTGAGTCATGAGTGCTTTGATAAGTCCTTGAGTGACCTATGAACACTTGCTCGTTCAGTGAATAGATGGCAGTTGCCGAGGGGTGGATTCACTTTTTGTTTTTCATGAACTTAATGAGTGTGTCATTCATGACAGTCTATTTCAAGCCCTTTCAGATGAATGTCTTCATAATGTTTTATTCTGAATGCACTGTATGTTTTGATTAACATTAAACCAATTCTCTGCCACTACATGATTATTTGCGGAATATTCAGCGTTCGCCCGTGCTGATAAACACAAATTTTGAAAATAAAGCTCACTGCTGCGGAGGCAAAAACAATGTAAATCTGATGAAATGAATCTATACAAGTTAAATTTGGATCAGACAAGCTCATTTCCATAATTAGCCGATTGTGTTTAGAGAGGGAGTCATTTAAATGTGCTCACTGTTGAAATGTTCATGTCTTGAGTCATATAAAGCAAGGAATTTAGCATCTCTAATCCACTTGCATGCTGTGGTTATTGAAACATCTTTTTGTTGAATAGCGTATGGAAGTCTGATTAGTGAATTTAGCTAGCATATAACCAAGGAACAATGTCATAGAATTTTATAATAGATAAAGATCTTCCTTCTTCATCATTATGTATGTGTATTTTTGTTATGTTTCTTTTGGCAATGACACTAAAAGATGTTAATTATCATCCAAAATAGAATGGACAGTGTAGAAACCAGCACGTTACTTGTGTGCATTACTTATTGAACATAGCAAGCTGGTAAACTAAACCTTCAGTGTCTCTTGCTGTTAAGAGAGTTTTGGTTTTGGTTACACTGAATCAACCGTGGTGTGACTTACACATGTGTATCTTCTGAACATGTTTAATGCTGACTGGAATATCTCAAATACAGCAACCTCCAGAGCTGAAAAAGGATTTCAGTGTATGAGTGCAAAAACTATAGTTCTTGGAGCGGCCTTGTGAGGGTAAACCCAGAGGTGAGTCAGTTTTGATCTCCAGTAGCCTTCACTAATTCAAGTCACTGAATTGGACCCCTTAACCATGTGATGTTTGTGCTTTTGTGGAGCATTGTTAATGAAATTATTTGACAACAATAATATGTGCTGTGTAGTATTGACTATTCAAAATGTTTTTGATGAATAAAGGGCTAAATTTTATATTTTCTGCTACTCAGGCCTAGTTACCACGTGTCTGTGCAAATCGTAGTCTCAGTTTACTGATCTTAGCTCACAATAGGCACCCAGTGTGGTCTTCTGCTGTTGCTGATGTCCATCTGCTTCAGGGTTTGACATACTGTATATTCAGAGATGCTCTTCTGCATAGCTTGGTTGTTGTGAGTAGTTATTTGAGTAACTGAACCCTCCTATTAGCTTCAAGCAGACTGGCCATTTCCTCTGACCTCTTGTGCAGGAAAATCCCAAGAGAACAGCAGTTTAAAAAGACCATCTAGTCTGACACCAACAACCATACCATGTTCAAAGGCACATAAATCACTTTTCTTCTCCATTCTGATGCTCAGTTTGAACGTCAGCAGGTCGTGTTGATCATTTCTACATCTCTAAATACATTGAGGAGCTGCCATGTGGCAGTGATTTAGGACCCTTATCCTTTCTATAATTTGGATTGTGCAAGTGATCAAAGAGTGGAGATAACTTCTCTTTGTCTCATTTCATGGTACTTGGCTTGTGTTTTCCTTGTGTGATCACGTGACTAGATCAGATAACAGAGTTCATAAGGCAGCTTTGACTCACCATGACATCAACCACTAAGATTCAGGTAAGGCAGGCACTGGCACTGCAGGAGTAGCTGTTAATGCAATGTTTGGCATTTGATAAACATTAAAAAAAAAACCCTACTGCTCAAACATCTTTATGTCAGACTGCACATCTTTCCAGCATCTTTAGAGTTGCATTCTTATGGTTTGGGAGCAGGTCTTTTCTTACTGTCAAAATTCAGTGAACAAGTATCTGGCACATGTAAACACAGGTATTATAACATCAAGGCTTGTAGCTTTACACACTACTATATATCTCTGCCAATTTTTAGATATATATACTGATGGAGGTATATACCTGGTTATTCACCAAATAAACCACTGCACCTTCATTATCTCATTTGTCATGTCATGTTTTCAAATATTCACACTGGCCTACTGGAGTCTCGGTATTGCTGGTGTTACAGCACTGAATTATTTTTATTTTTAGAGTTACCTCATTTAGCATGAGGAAAACATTTTTAAGCTTGAATACCCAATCAAACGTTAAAGTAATGCATCACTGAATGTAGCCAATAATGTTGGAGTTATCAGTTATCAATAACCATCAGCCATAATTACTTTTAATGTAATTCCAATTAACTCCATGGGTGTTTTGCTAAACTACTTGAAATCCTTTCTTATCTTACTGCCCACTTTTTTTTTTTTTTTTTTTTTTTTTTAGAAAACTGTTGCTGATAAGATGATAAACGTCTTGTATTTATCATCACCCTACCTCCAAAACATTGTAAACTCATGACCAAAGATTACTTAATAACGCTGCGTGTATCCATCAGGTTATTAGAATCAAATGTAATTTACAGAAGTCTAAGACAGAAAAAGCTGCCAGCATTGCATGAATATGCCTTAGGGTGCATCATTCCAGGCATGTCTGCAGTAGTTATTTAAATTGTGGAATACCTCCTTTCATTTGCTCCACTTGGTTAAACAAAGGCATCCAAATTCGGGTGCACACCAAAAAAAAAGCCAGAGGGAAAGTGCTTATAAGTCTTTGTTCTTTTTCAGGCAAACTGAGGTGCAGTTCATTAGAGTAAAATCTAAACCAAACATGGGAAACAAATGAAAAAAGGAAAATGCAAAAGACTTATTACTTTGTGATGTGTAATGACCTGTGTTTACAGCCTTTGCTTAAATTTAAAAAAAAAATCAGCAACAAAAAGCAAAAAAGCTATAACTAGTGTTTATCTCAAGCAATTAACCTATGTTTTCAAAGCGAATCACCATAAAAAATATAACAAAGGAAAATTAAATACAAAGACATTTTTTAAAACCCTTTTGCACTTCTGCCAAGTGGTGTAGTTCGGTGAGGCCACAGAGAAAAAACTTGTTGGTGCTTTACTCACATGGTGTATAGTGCAGGTGGGGTACTGCATACTTCAACGGAGGACATACTCAAGCAGTGGAAAAAATACTTCAAGGGGCTTCTTAATCCCACTGACATGTTTTCTAGGCACGAGTGAGATGACTAGCACATCACTGAGGGCGAGATCACTGAAGTAGTTAAACAACTCCTTGATGACAAGGCCCCCAGGTGGAAGAGATCCACCCCAAGTTCAATAAGGCCCTGTATGTTGTAGAGATGTCTTAGTTGACATGTCTCTAAAACATCACATGAAGCTCTGGGACAATGCCTCTGGACTGGCAGACTGGGCTGATGGTTCCCGTCCTTATGAATGATATGTCCAACTATGGAGGACTCACACTTTTCAGCGTTCCTGGGATGGTCTATGCCAGGGTACTGGAAAGAAGCAGGTGCAGGAGGAACAATGTAATTTTCATCCTGGTTGTTGAAAACTGGACCAGCTTTTTATCCTCTTGAGGATATTTCATTATGGGAGCTTTTCCAACCAGGGCACTTGGAAAAAGCATTCAACCACGTTCCATGGGCTATTGTGTGAGCTGTGCTTCGGGATTAGGGGTGTTTGGCCTGTTGGTAGGAGCCCTGGCCCTGTACAATCATTGCAAGAGCTTTGTTCACATTACCGGAAACAAGTCAAACTCATTTACAGTGGAAGTTCGACTCAATCAGGGCTGGTCTTTGTTCATAATTTTCATTGACAGAATTTCTAGGCAGAGCCCTTCACTTTGGAGGTCTCAAGAATGGCATCTCTCTTGTTGCAGATGATGTGGTTCAGCTTATACTGAATCAGTTTGCAGCACAGTGTAAAACACTGGAAAAAAGTATTAGCATTTACAAATCTGAGGCCATGTTCCTCAGCCAGAAAAGGGCAGAATGCTCACTGCTGGTCAGAGATGAGTTGGTGCACCCAAGGACAGGAATTAAGTATCGGGGTCTTGTGAAGCCAAAATTAAGAAAGGTTTTTTTTTATTGATGCTTGATAACGAGTTCAAAAGGAAACTGAAGCTAACTAAATGCTGAATTATGCGGAACTTGTGGAAAACATGCTGAAAGCATATCCACTAATGAGTGCCAGAATGGTGTTGAAAATGCACTTTTTACATTCTCATTTCAACTTTTTTCCACCACATCTGCAGCATAATCTGTGACTACTCTTGGTTGTTACAAAGAGAGACAAATATGCAGAATGACTGCAAAAGCAAGTGCCTCAAGGATTATTGAGCATGTTGACCTTGTATTGTTTCTTGGTTTGTTTGTAACCACATTAAAACTTTTTTTTTGTGTGTGTGTAATAGTTAAAATTCCAGACATTTTAATGATATGTTAGGATTTAAAGTGTCAAAAAACACTGATGTGTATCTCGAAAACTTGAGGCACAAGCTTAAATCCGATTTCATATCTCAAACCAGTGTAACAAATTGGATAAACCAAATTGGATGATCTTTTTGTATTATTTTGTAGACCTATGAAATGATTTAATATTGCATTGCTATAGCAACACACAAATCACATATCATTTATTTTCTGTACTTCAAGGTCATGGACCAAATCCATTAGGCTTTGGAACATACTCATGACTTCAAAAAATTATTGATGTTTCTATACCACTGGGATCAGTGTCAGTGTCCGCCCAGACGACCCCCCTCAGTATTAGCAATCTGCAGTGTGTAAGCAGGCCAGCACTCAATCCCATGTATGCATCTTCCTCCCTGTGGGCCAGCTAATGCGCTATACTTTGATCTTCGCGGCCATTTCTCATGTCTAAAAGGAGCGAAAAATGAACCAGAAGGATGGACTCTCCCCCTTTCATTTGAGAGAAGGAAAAGCAGACGTGTCGTTTTTTTGCTGCGCAGTGGGTGAGGGCGATTCATCTTTGCCTGTGTCTTGTTTCCTAATCAGCTCACGGGGTTGCAGTGCACTGCTCTATTTGTGAATGGTGCTGACAACAGAGGCTACTTGGCTGATAATCCACTCCATCTGCTGTGATCGACACCGCCAGATTGGAGACGCTTCCTGGGTCTTTTCCACATGTCGATGCTCTCTCTAGGTGATTGGGTCCGCACCAAATTACTTGTCGCTTTGATATAACTGCAAACATTAGTCTCCTGCTATATTTTAAAATAATCAGCTTAAGTTGTTTGAATATTACCATTGTCTAAGGATGCATTTAGGATTATGTTTTTTCATCATACACCATATACTGCATGTGATTAGGTCCATATTTCCTCAGCTTTTTAATCACACTTAAGTCCCAGCACAAGCAGGTATTACATAACAGCTCGGAGTGTGATTTATAACACAGTGCCTTGCTGCAAGAAAAGCCCCTACAATAATGTTATTGTGTTTTAATGGTGCTATCTGCAAGCTTTAAAGTTCTCATTGAAAGTAGTTCCAGCTATTGTTTACATCAAATTGCATAGTAAGTGGCTTTCAGGACTTGTGTAGTGAACATAATAAAATCAAAGTTTAGTGTGCGCTTCAATGTTGAAGTTAGAAATTAAGGAGGATGAACACTAAGGTATTTTTTCTCTGCACTGGTAAGATAGCTTTGAAATTCAGGGCTGTCCTTGATCTTCACATATTTTTAAAAACGTGGATGGCAGCAGTGAGACATTGGTTTTAGGCACCATCGTGCAGAGCTTGCGTCAGAAGCAATCCCTTTACAGGCTGGGAGTCAAAAAATACAAAGTTAAGATTGTCACGCTGTCCTAGCAGTGAATATAACAGAACTGGAATGGCTAGAAAATGTAAAAAAAAAAAGAAAAAAAAAGAGAAAGAAGTTACTATAATACAGGTAAATTATGAAATAGATTGACAAATTCCTTTTTGAAAGGTGGGCCTTTGTACTTCTTTTTAACCGTTTTGGTATTAAGATCAAGCTCTGTCCCAACACTTTGAATTTATACTTTCAACATAGCATAAAAAGATTTGCCAACAACCCCGGAGGTGACTTCCTTCCAAGGTCAGGTTTGTTTTTCTCTGAAGAAAAACTTTTTTACCAACTGTGCGGCTTATTTCTTTGTTGCCGATCAATAAAGAACTGACAAAGATCATGTACACATTAATGCTCTCTGGTAGAATTACCCCTTCATCTACAAAAGGAAACTGCGCCAACACTTTTTTGTTGTTATTATTACATAATATTAAACAAGCTTCAGGGTCTGATGCTCTGAGAGGTGCTCCCAAAGTCTCAGAGGTGTTATCACAGGTTGGGTATGAGCCTTGAAGCTATATTACACACAGGATGTGTAGAATCTGACAGATGTGGACACACAGGAAGGTTTGATAAGCTTCTGCCAAGAAATGTAGAAACTGTTATGTGCAGATCTCATTTCAGAAAAAAACACCAGTGAATTATATTCTTGTATTTAGAATTGTGATGTATATGATTAGAGGCTATAACAAACTGCTAAGGCAAACTACAGAGACATGACATTTTGACATTAATGTGAAATCAGCATGTGATGTAATGACAGCCTTTCAGCTGGACAGTTTTAATCCAACAAAACAAAAGTGCTTAAATGCGGGACTAGCTAGATGTCAGCTAAAGAAACAATGTAACTGCATTAGTGTTATTTAACAGTGTAACCATCTGGTTACTTTTCTGAATCCACAACAGTTATGCCCTGATGTTACTTAGCAATTGGCTTTACTTTATAGGCCCAAATGCTACAGCTCTCTTTTCTAAACAGTTTGTGCTGGAGATGACACCGAGACAAGCTCATGTTTGTCCAACTGATGTAATTACCATAATAAAGAATTACTGAAGTGGAAGCACAGCCACAATAAAATAAAATGAATTATGGAGCCTACAGTACTTATTTCCCAATGGTGCCCATCTGCCTTGGGCATCACAAGGCTAACGCATTCCAATCGTAGCTCCAAACCATAGAGAGGACAAGGGAGGCCTTTTGTTTTATTGTTTTTACTCTACCCTGGCTCATTAACAGGAAACTTTTACTCTTTAAATCAACTCTGCTGTGATGATGGGGAGGAACATATAGATCAACACTGGCAAAAGCAGGTTGTTTCTTCTTTTATTTTAGGGCAGCAAACACATAATAAACCTTCAGTCTAACATCTATTCTTTGTCTTGTTTAGACACATTATTAGCAGTAACAACTTGGTTACCCATTTTGGCATGCACTGAAAATATTAGTTCTTCTACACAACTGTCACCCACCTACCCTAACACGGAACCTTTGTCACTACCCCCGAAATGTCACCCCATATGCCCCTTACCCAATTTTTTACTTTAAAAAAAATAAATAAATAAGTGTAACAAATTTAATTTTAGATGTGCCACTTCTCACAGTAAGAACTGCAAGCAAGCATTGGTGAAAACTGGCAATGAGTGGTTCACATCACTGTGGAGGAATTTTGATCCACTTTTCTTTGCTAAATTGCTTTAATTCAACCACACAAGAGGATTTGAAGCATGAATCAATTAAGATCATATCAAATTATCCCATTCTGATTAAGGTCCGGACTACTAATAGAGCACTCCACACCTTAAATTAGTCTTTATTCTACTACTTTATTGCCATTCAGAGGTGCACTAGCTGTTGTCTTAGTTTTATCCCAGTTACGGGACTCAAAACTTCAAAAAAGTTTTTTGCCCTCATTGGACCATGGGATATTTTCCCCAAAACCTTGAGGATCATCAAGATGTTTTGGGGTAAATGTGAGATGAGCCTTTGTGTTCTTTTTGGTCAGCTTTGGTTTTTGCCTTTGAACTCTCACATGAATGCAATTCTGGCCCATTCTCTTTTTTGTTTTTGAATCGTGGACACTGACCTTAACTGAGGCAAGTGAGGCCTGCAATTTTTTAGATGTTCTTTTGGGTTTTTTATGACCTCCTGGGTGAGTTGTTGACCTGCTCTCATGCCTGGAAAGGTTCAAGACTGTTTTAAGTTTTCTTCTTTCATGGATAATGGCTCTTACCATGGTTCAAGTCAAAAAGATCTTTTAGCCTACTTCACTTTGTCAGACACATTCTATTTCTTTTAAGTGAATTCTTGGTTCAACAGATCTGGCAGGAATCAAGCCTGGTTATAGTTGGTAAAACTGAACTCAGCTTTATGGTTAATCACATTTCAGTCATGATTTAACGAGGAGGACAACTGCTTTCTCACACAGGGTCAGATAGGTTTGGATAACCTTTTTCCTGTTATAAATGAAATCATCATTTTAAAAACTGCTTTCTGAAATATTTAAGTATCACAAATATGCAAAAAACTACCAAATCAGGAAAACTTTTTCATGGCACTGTATATGCAACCCTGGCCTGTTTCTTTTTAAACAGTCTGTTTATATGTATTCAAATTATTGTAAAAGGGAATTATTATTTGATAATACATTATATTGCAAAAGAAAATTTGTATGTTTGAAGCATTGGCATGAAAAGCCAAATTCCATTCAAATTCTGATTTGCAGTGTTATGCAGGGCTCATGGGAGGCTGCCCTACGTTTTAACAAACCACCAACCAACAGCTGTGCAGTGGGAGTCAAGTACTGCTGCAGTAGCCAGCAAAAATTAAATATGTGAGCAGCATCCATCAAGTATTTAACCATATGACCTTTATCAAAAGTAATTTGCAGCAGGGAGTTTTATCATACTCCACACGGACTACATGCATAATACACCATTGGATAACTGGGTACTGTTAGTGATTTCTCAGCATTTTATTTCTCAGACATGTACTCCATCTTGGCACTAGAATCTGATCCAGCTCCATATAACATAAAAAGTCAAGAGAGGAAAACCTGATGTTTTTGTTGATGAGCGCCAGGCAGCATCAAAACCCATCAGCCAGCCATCCGCTGTTATTACTTTTCCTCATTTTACATCTTTGGTGATCAACGGTCTATGCCAATCCAGTGTGGTAATTGCCCGTACATCTTCACTAGTGAAAAGGTTAATTAGTATCCTATTATGCGAGGTGATTGAAAGCTATGATAAATAATGTAATGGGTTTTACTCAAGCTTTGTTTTGCTGCAGTATGCTGTAACCAGCAATGTCCCCATTCTGTTGAATGCAAATATCAGGATCTCCTTGAGGATATGTATGCAAAATACAGCACACAGTTGTACTCCAAGGATGAACTGATTAGATTTTTGTGCTCAAAGGTCAAGGTCACAGTGACCACAGTGACTTCAAATCTGGCATAAATGCTCAGTTAGACTCAAAAATGTTCTAATTATAGTTTGACAATCCAAGCTTAGACTAAGAGGGTTCATCTTAAAAGAAAAATTTAAAAAAAGACCCATTTTTGGATGAAACTCAACACTCCACAAGGTAATTATGAGAAAGTTTCAGAGGAGTGCATAAAAGGATAAAGAGATGAAATGATTTAAATCCAAAAGGTCACTTACATCAGATTGTTCTTCAAATTTGCCATTATTCACCATCATAATGTAATGTGCTATTCTAACTATAGATGAATGAAAAGTGAGACACACAACACGTTAGGTTTCCTGTACCAACCCTACAGCATAGTTGTTTGCTTATAGCTATTTCTAATTACTTGCTTCACTTACCTGTTTTGAGCTGAAAAGGTGCTTTTTAATTGCTGTTTCCATATTTCTCCATATTGCTTGCTCCACCCTTGTTAGAGTCACTTTGTTCAATTAGTCCTGTCCTTTCTTGCCGTCAGTTTGTCTAGTTGTTCACATTTTGTTCTGCTGCCTTTTATTTCCTTGCAGATGCTCTGTGTTTTTTGTTTTTCTCTCATTTAATCTTATTTACTCGTTGGACCTTCTGTTGACCTTATTTAGGATTCACCTAGCTCACCTCAGCAATGGCTTTTGTTGTCTTTATCCTCAGTAAGTGATTAAAGCTAATTTTTATTTCTCCGCCTGCCTGTCCAGTATTTCGGTCCATTTCATTAACTTTTCCCCAAGAAACATTATCTTTCAGATAATGATATTGCCCTACTTTACAAAAGTATGTGCAAACGGAATGTTCAACATTTTATTAAGTCTACTAAATTATAAACTAGAAAATCTTTGTTGCTTAAACATATGGTGTTGCACTACTGAATATTCACACATTTTTTGAAAACATGAGCCGTTTGGATTTGATACCTAAACACAGGGGCAGGCTGTAAAAACAGACATGTGCATTAACATTTTTGGGATGTTTCTGGATGAAATAACAGCACCATCTCACTGACGCTACATCTGACAGGATAGAAAACACACATAATCCATTAGTATCCAGGCTGTGTGGAGCTCCCAGTGTCTTCTCATGAACATAATGGAACAAAATGGACACATTCCTCCACTCACCACATGAGTCATTTGCACGTATAACGCAACAAAGAAGATGAAGTTGACGCTGCATCTGTCATGGTCCTGGGTCATTTTGGCCCAGCGTTTTGTGTTTCCTTGAAGTTCATTTTTGTGCTTTGTGTTTATTCTGATTTTGTATTGGTTTAGGGTTGAACCTGTAGTTTGGTGTGTGTATTCAGCCCTACCTGTGTCTGTCCTTGGTGTTCTGTTCATGTCCCCGTGTTGTGTTGTAAATCAGTCTGTGTGTTCCTGCTTTACTTTGAAGGCTCATGTTCTGGATTTCCTATTCTATTTTGAAGGTCTGTGTCTGTTGTCATTGTGTTCAGCTTGTGTCCTCCGGTCCTCATGTGTATTAGGTTCAGCTGTTCTTCCCTCCTGTGTGTGATTACCTGATTACCTTGTGTGTGTATATTTAGTGGGTGTCGGTCTGTGTTCATTGTCGGCTCGTCTGCGTTCTATGGTGTTCCTGTCTCTGCGTCTCTCTGCCCCGCACCCCTTTTGTATGGTCTCAGGTTTGTCATTTAGTTCTCCCAGTTTAGGTTTCTTCAGTCGTTTTGTCATGCCTCACTGCCTGTTTCTGCCATTGTCACTTTGTAAATAAACATCACTCGTATCATCAGTCACTGCTGCATTTTGGGTCCTCCCTTTCCTCCACACCACACGGCTCATTCCGCCAGCCGTGACAGTACGAGCCGACCAAACATGGACCCAGCAGCTTTGTCTGGAGAGAGCGACCTCGCACGCATCCGACGCCTTATGGACTGGGTAACCCACACCACCAACGCAAGGGCACAAGTGGTGGGGTTAAAAGCCATCGAAGCAATCCTGGAAGAAAATCCCTACCTCTGCCAGCTTAAGGGAGTTTCAGGCTTAATTTGCAACCTGCATAAAGCCCGGGGGTGGTGCGAGCTCGGGAATCCACAGACTTTGTCCAGCAGCAGCGGATTACGGCCGCCCCGGAACAGCCACGTCAGCTTCTCCCGCCGGAGGTTTTGCCCGGCCCGCCGGAGGTTTTGCCCGGCCCGCCGGAGGTTTTGCCCGGCCCGCCGGAGGCTTTGCCCGGGAGGAAGCGTCAGCGCGTCACCCCACAGCCGAATATTGGAACTTCAGAACTGCCGGCCGTGGTGAGTGAGAAGGACCCTTTTTCTGTCTTGGACTGTGGAACAGTTTATCCAGGGACTTTGTTTGGTGCAGCAGACGACAAGGAGAACTGTGTGTTGCTTGCTCATTCTCCTGCTGAGCTGTCTTTACCTCGTTTAGCTGCACAGCCGCAAGCAACTCGGACTCTGGTATCTCCGCTAGCCCAGTCATTCATGCCGTCTCCGTCTTCACAGACTCCCTCTGTACGGGAGGCTGCGTCCGTGCCTCCCATTTTTGACTCTTTTTCTAGTACGTATTATTTGCAGAGAGACAAACACGTTAAAAATGCAATCGTTCCTCAACAGCTGGCTAGTTTAGAGACTGTTACTTGCTCCAGGGCCTCCCCAAAGGCTGGGTTCCAGCCCCCAGCCGACTCTGGACCCCTGGAGGTTAAGAAGCCAGCTGAGGACTGCACCGGACTGTCGCTGCCTGAGCTGAGTCACTGCTCAGTGCAGCTGCAGTCTGCTTTGTGTTTGCCAGAGGCCCGTGTGCCTGCTGGTTCTGTTGCGTCCCTGCCAGAGGCCCGTGTGCCTGCTGGTTCCGACCTGTTCCTGCCAGAGGCCCGTGTGCCTACTGGTTCTGATCCGTCCCTGCCAGAGGCCCGTGAGCCTGCTGGTTCTGTTCTGTCCCTGCCAGAGGCCCGTGAGCCTGCTGGTTCTGTTCTGTCCCTGCCAGAGGCCCGTGTGCCTGCTGGTTCTGTTCTGTCCCTGCCAGAGGCCCGTGTGCCTGCTGGTTCTGATCCGTCCCTGCCAGAGGCCCGTGAGCCTGCTGGTTCTGTTCTGTCCCTGCCAGAGGCCCGTGAGCCTGCTGGTTCTGATCCGTCCCTGCCAGAGGCCCGTGTGCCTACTGGTTCTGATCCGTCCCTGCCAGAGGCCCGTGAGCCTGCTGGTTCTGATCAGTCCCTGCCAGAGGCCCGCGAGCCTGCTGGTTCTGTTGCGTTCCTGCCAGAGGCCCGCGTGCCTGCTGGTTCTGTTGCGTTCCTGCCAGAGGCCCGCGTGCCTGCTGGTTCTGTTGCGTTCCTGCCAGAGGCCCGCGTGTCTGGAGTCAGCCCTTGGAAGGGGGGTACTGTCATGGTCCTGGGTCATTTTGGCCCAGCGTTTTGTGTTTCCTTGAAGTTCATTTTTGTGCTTTGTGTTTATTCTGATTTTGTATTGGTTTAGGGTTGAACCTGTAGTTTGGTGTGTGTGTATTCAGCCCTACCTGTGTCTGTCCTTGGTGTTCTGTTCATGTCCCCGTGTTGTGTTGTAAATCAGTCTGTGTGTTCCTGCTTTACTTTGAAGGCTCATGTTCTGGATTTCCTATTCTATTTTGAAGGTCTGTGTCTGTTGTCATTGTGTTCAGCTTGTGTCCTCCGGTCCTCATGTGTATTAGGTTCAGCTGTTCTTCCCTCCTGTGTGTGATTACCTGATTACCTTGTGTGTGTGTATATTTAGTGGGTGTCGGTCTGTGTTCATTGTCGGCTCGTCTGCGTTCTATGGTGTTCCTGTCTCTGCGTCTCTCTGCCCCGCACCCCTTTTGTATGGTCTCAGGTTTGTCATTTAGTTCTCCCAGTTTAGGGTTCTTCAGTCGTTTTGTCATGCCTCACTGCCTGTTTCTGCCATTGTCACTTTGTAAATAAACATCACTCGTATCATCAGTCACTGCTGCATTTTGGGTCCTCCCTTTCCTCCACACCACACGGCTCATTCCGCCAGCCGTGACAGCATCTGGCTTTAAGTGTAAAGATATGCCCTGACTGCAAAATAGACCTTGGTGAAATGCTTAACACACTTTTGCACACACACACACACACACGCAACCAAAGTTTATTTATATATAAAATACTATTGTATACTCAGTTCCGCATGAAATTTAACAACTAGCCTGCAAAACTAGAAAACAACCAGCAAACATAATGCAAAAACAGAGCATATATAGATTATATAACATATTAGTAGTTATGCGTTTTTCTGCTTTCCTGCCATTTACATATACAACTCTGGAGTTTATTTCCTGTTGTCACTGTGGTAGAAATGTAGTGTAATTAACTAAACTACATTCTTAAGTATTTGTTGTATTACATAGCAGTGGAATTCACAGTGTACTTTTTTTTAAAATATATTTTAACTGTTATAAGCTCTTAATACTTTGTGTAAATGAGCTGCGGAAAAATATTTTAACCTTTGTGAAAAAATATTTCACAGGTTGAAATGTGCAAAAAATCATGCTTTATAAAGAACTAAATAAAGGCAACTAGGCATCAGGAAAACATGCAGTAACCACATCCGATATATTTGATATTACCAACTTTGGTACATTTATAGATCGCTGTGCAAAAGTCTTGAGACACCCTTCCATTCTTTCCCACATGGAAAAGAAATAGAAGAAACTTATAAAAGACTTGCATCAGGTTTAGCTTACTTCATATAGTGAATCATATAAGGCTTATATGATTTACTCATCAAAGTGGCCACTTTCTCATTACTTTCATATATTGTTTTAGGAAGTATCCAAAGCATAGTTTCATTTATATAATTTTTCAAGGGACCTTATATCTGTTTTCACTCTTGTATGCTTTTCATACAAGTTTCACACAAGACAGATACAAACTTTATGAGGTTTATAAATATATTTTCCATATGGGTTATATTTTACTTCCAAGGAGCCACAACTTTGTACTCTTTAAGTTGGTCTTGAGCAATATTATTCCAGACTTTCTGAGGTCCTTAAAATTTTTCTGTGGCTGATTATTTACTTGTTTCCTTTCCAGTCCTTGTACAGTATCTTAGACCATTTTCCTAAGAAACATCAAAGAAATGGATCAAGTGGGGCACAAAAGAAGATGTGGCAGGTCTAAAAAGAGTGAACAACCAAATGAACAGTACCTCAAAAACATGCCCCCTCAGACAGTGGTTCCCAAACTTTTGTGGCTGGGCCCCCCTTTATTTTCAAGAAAATCTTTGTAAAACTTAGTTTTTGCGTTTACGAGGACGAGGAAAACGGAGGTCGTTCTGCAACGTCAAAGGTATGTGCCTTTTTTCACATCACGCTGTGCACCACGTTATTGTTTACATGAGATTAATTTCTACAATGACAGAGACAAAATACTGTTACTGTTAATCTTAAAATCTGAAGGTTTTACACCCTTACATATGCACACACAGTTACTGTCGCTCCATTTAGAAAGACGGAGGCGTCATGGTGTAATTATTTTACGTGTAGTTGTATTTTTTTCCTGTGTAATAATATTCAACATTGCTATAAATCCATTTTTCACAAAATGCCTCTCTGTGAAAAATGAGTCCCACTGTAACTTCACTGTATAAAGAGCTAACATCTCCAAAATGTCAGGAATCAAGAATGTTTGTCCGTGCTTCGGACATCCCAGCGTGTGCTCCCGACTAGGGATGGGTACCGGTATCCGGTGCCATTATGGCATTATGGTTCTGACATAAATGGTAGTAACCAGACCGAAAAGCAGCGCACATTTCGGTGCTTTATTTCAGTGCTTTTTTTTCCCTGAGATGTCATACACTTTGGATTCTAGCCAATCATTTTCCCTTTCCAAGGACAGTAGGCAGGCACAGGTACGTACGTTCTTTTAGAGCAGAGCTACAGATTAAAAATGCCCAAGGCGAAGCGGTCAAACATCTGGCTGTACTTCACAGCAAAAGATGCAAACTCAGCAGCCTGCAACAAGTGCTTTAAGTGATACTGTGCAAAGGAGGTAACACCTCGAATGTGGTGAAACACCTGAAGATGCATAGCGTTTTTTTTTAAAAGCCGAGAAATGCACCGTATTTGATAGCTTGCTGCAAGACCTCACACCGAGCACATCTACTGCGGGTGTGGTGCCTGTTATCGGACCCGGAGTTAGCAACATCCCCAAAGAACCTGAAGAGGAGAGTCCTGGCCCCTAGCCCTGCCAGTGTAGCAGAAATGATGACGGATGATGATGCAGCAGCAGCCGTTCTTCTCTGGGTGAGTAGCTTAATGTTGTTTGTGTGTAATTTTAGGTTAACCACGTTATTAAATTAATGCACGTAAGGTGAACTAGCAAACACTGTCGTAGTTACATGCGGGTGTCTTCTTGTTTGATGGCAGATATTCCCTTCACCCTGGCTAAAAAGGCTAAAATGACCAAAGAAAAAGTGGAAAACAGCTAAACATGAGAGGTTTTTGGACAAAGTTTGTGTTTTTTCCATTGTTTAAGCACTGCTTCCAGCCAAGAGTGATACCATAT
Organism: Copadichromis virginalis; assembly: GCF_057382275.1. Taxonomy (NCBI): domain Eukaryota; kingdom Metazoa; phylum Chordata; class Actinopteri; order Cichliformes; family Cichlidae; genus Copadichromis; species Copadichromis virginalis. Next base: position 42,237,877 of record NC_140639.1, read on the forward strand.
ATGCCCTATAGCTGCAGAAAAGGCTAACATTGTTATCTTTTTACCAAAAAACAGCTAAACATGAGAGGTTTTTGGACAAAGTTTGTGTTTTCCATTATTTAAGCACCGGTTTGAGCACCGTTTAAGCACTTGCACCGTTTCAAAAGTACCGGTTTGGCACCGGTATCGGATAGAACCTATTCTGTAGGGAAGATCTACCTTGGTGCTTGTGTAGGTGAAGCCAAAGGGAAGATATGCTTCACCATATTTTCTAGTATTTGACTTGGAAGGAAGTTGGTTCGGAAACATATTTGGCAATGCTTCATCTTTTGCTTTGCGTTTGTGTTTGTGTTTGCATTGTTTGTGGGAGCCCCGTCAGAAACCTGTCCATTATGCTAGCAGTATCCAAGCATTTTTTTTTTTATTCATACCGCGCCTCCCTTGCAATGGCTCTGCGCCCTCACCCACCCACTTTGGGAACCTCTGCCCTAAGAAATCATAAAAATCCACCCCCTGGAGAGACCTTGCACCTGGCACAGGTGAAAGGTACACAGTGAGTGTCTACAGCCATCTCTAAAACATGGTGGAGGAACTGTCATTGTTTGTGGTTACATGTCTTGTTGAAATTGTTAAAATTATGCATAAAGAAATACTGTCAGATTTTGATTCACCATGTAATAACATATGCCTCTGGTTGGCGAAGGCTTTATTTTTCAGCATGACAATGATCCCAAAAACATCATTGTTTTTCCAGTAACAGCATACCTGAATAGAAAAACACATAATGGAACATTATAGTTCATGGATGATCCTACCCAGAGCCGGGACCTAAACATCATTGAAGCAGTGTGGGATCATGTTGACAGAGAACAGAACAAAAGGCAGCCAACATCCAAAGAGGAGCACTGAATATCCTTCAAGAAGCCTGGAGAACTATTCCTGAAGACTACTTAAAGAAATTACCAGAAAGCTTGCCTATATGAGTTCAGGCTGTATTGGATAATCAAGGTGCTCTGTTTTATGTCTTCAGTACTGTATATCCATGTATTTATGTACATATTTCAATAAATCACTGCACATATTTCCCATTTGTCTCAAGACTGTAAATGCACAGAAATGTAGATATCAAGCTATTTTATGATATCATTCTGACTTCCTGTTAATATTCTATTTCTGGCTTTGATGGGAAATCCATATCTCTAACAAGGCTTTGTCTTTGAAGTATCTTATTATCCAGTTCATGTCACTTACATTGTACCATGAATAGAGATGAGAATATATTGCGAGAATAGAAATTGACACTTTTTAGCTATTCTGTTCTGGGTGCTTGGTAGACTTTCTTTTTCCATCTTCAAAAGTTCGGGCTCACTATACAAAAAGAGCATAAGGACTGAATGGCAACCAACTTTGACAGAAGGGCTCATCTCATTTTACAATTTATAACGGTGATTGCATTTCTGGAAATATCTGCAACTGCACATAAATGAAAGCACTGATGTACAGCTCTCTGTCATAGTTTATTTCTTTTATGAAGCAGTACAAGATCTGTTCTACTTCCGATAAGACATAAAGAAGAACCTCCCAAAGTCTGACAGGAAAGTGCAGGCCCATATGCTCCTAAATCACTGAGGTAGACATCTATCTCCATCATCCACTTATCCCTGGTCAGTGTCGTCCTCAGTCATGCTTGTTACTGTTATTTGCAGATGCATCAAGCTATTATTAGTTAGTTAGTTTCAGCTGATTGAAAATGACTTGTTACTGTGGGTGGTTAAGCGATGCCGCTTGGTAATGAAATAATTTAGTTACAGTATTGTGTGTTGTGTTGTTCTTTATTTCTTTATACTTTATATGGAAAATTGGAGATAGGTGTACTGATTTCTTTGAAACATGTGCAAGCTCCCATGGAAAAAACAATATATAAGCCAAAACCAATCACAGCTCGATCTGCATTTACCAATTTTATCCATTAACACAGCCTGAACTCTCTTAAGCAAGCTTTCTTGCCATTTCTTTCAGCAATACTCCATGCAACTTGATGGACATTCAAAGCTTGTCTTGGAAAGTTGGCTGCCTTGTGTTCCATTCTCTTACAACATGATGCAGCACAGCTTCAATAATGCTGAGGTCTGGGCTCTGGGGAGGCTAATCCACAATTAATAGTTGTACCTTTGTGTGTTTTTCTATCTGGGTATGCTTTTACTTCATTGTCAGTATGTTTGGGAAACTGTCATACCAAAAACAAAATGAGGCCATTGCCAGTAAGATGCTTTCCACATGGTACTCCTTGCTGGATGAAAATCTGTAATAGTATATTTTTGCATTCATAATTCCATCAATTTTGACAAGCTCCCCAACATTACTCAAAAATTGATCGCCCAAGCCATGACAGAGCCTCCACCATGATTTACAGATGGTTGTAGGCACTCACTAGTGTACCTCTGTACTGACCTATTGAGAATGACTTGAAAACCTAAACTTAAAAATTTAAGTTTAGATTAATCTATTCATCACTCTACAAAACCGATTGCTAGAGGGTTTTTTGCATATTGTTTTTACTATTTACTATTGACTTAACAACATAACTTTACTGTAACTTTACAGCTATTGTTCATCTGCTGTAAACAGATTTTATTTACTCTTATCCTATAACTTTTTTTTTTTAAGGAAACACAAACTATGAGATATTAGACCTTTAGATAGCCTGGAGAGCTACTATTCAAGACCACTTATTAGAGTGGATAAGAGATTAGAAGAAAGGCTGACTCCCGGGAAGCAAAATATAAAGAAATAAGTGGTGACTCGAGATTTTTACACAGTTCTGCACAGTAGTGTATACAAGTATTGCAAAAATTCAGCACAATGGGAACATCTTTTGGGGATGGGACTGGACCAAAGCCAGTCTGTAACACCAAAATTATTGTGCAACTGGATTTCAGATTGCACCATCAATAAATAAATAAATATATACACTGTTGCTTTAAAGAAATCACTAACATACACAAATAGTTCTTTGGTTTAATCAGCGGCAGTTGATTAATCACTGTGACAGACTAACCAATGACTCTATCCCCTCCATACTTGTGAGTAGATGTGGGTACCCTGCAGAAACAGGCCTTTATGCCATTCCGGCCTCCAAGCCTCAATTTTGTCAACAGGCCATAAAATATGCATAATTCTTTGAATCACAATTATGTACGCAGTTTGCAATCTCTACCAAAAGGGGACTGCTTAATCACACCAGAGAGGTGAGATATCACTGTCACTGTGTTTACTTTGTTGGTAATCTATAGCCTCGTTCCCAATCATGATAACTTTATAATCCACACATAGAGACAAAGGGGACACAAATGTTTTTCACGCTCCTCATACATTTCCTTGATTAAAATTTCCATAACATCCTGAGGGGGAATCTTTGTCATGTATTATTCATATCAAACAACCTTTAAGCATTTAATAGAATCTTGTAAGAATGCACACATATGCCCATGTTTTAGATTAGTATGCATGTATAAAAAAAATCAGATTTTTGTTTTTTTCATTAAACAATGTTAATGGCTGAAAAAAAAAAAACACAGACAAAAGAAATAAACTGGCCTGGACTTTGATGTAAGGTTTCCCCCCAACAAACAGTGCACTGATATGCAACAGCCTTTGGCAGAGCTGTCAAGATTACTCAAGGCTGCACTGACACAAGGTCATGATGCAAAATAGCATGAAAACAGCATCCTTGTATACACCACAATATAGCGCTGACCCTGCCCTTAAGGGTACCCTAAGGAGGATGTGTTAATGTGACCAACAACAAACAACTCTTTTTAAATCAGCTTCTACTTCTGAAAAGGAAAAAAAGTGCACAAAGAAGAAAAAAAAGTATAAATACATAGCCACGCAGTCATTTGTAACACAAAGTAATCAAAATTGTTGCCAGTTTCTTTAATAGTAGAACTAGGTCGGTATACTGATTGGCAGACATCCATGTTAACAATGAAAACCAAACGGTCGACAACATATTTAACACTAATAGTGATATTTTCCAAAACCTAACCAAGTAGTAAGCCAAACCACATAGGGACTGATAAAAGGTCCCTATGCAGTGAAACCTACCTCTTAGTATAGAGTTTTGTGGGCTTTTATACTTCCTTATCTCAAAATAGTTATTCTTGAGCATTACTCAGCACATTGCAAATTATGCTAACGACTACAGACCTGTCAGATAAAGCTTGCCAATGTGCTGCTGCTAGCCCATCTACTAGCATATATCATCACAACAATGATCAGGACGAGTAACTGAATATATCGAAATAGGTCAACAATGCTATCATATGGCAACTGCATTTCAAAAAGTACCAAAGAAGTCTGTGTTGACATTTGTGTCTCCCTCATAGTCTATAGACTATATAATTATATTATACAATGATTAGTCAGAAACACTGCAACATTGGAAGCCAATCATAAGTTCCACTGCTAGTTGGGAGAAGCACTTATAAGTAGGTTACATCTTTGTTTACATTGTTGGTCATGGCCAAGGCATTACATTTTAACACACTAGGTAGTGTTAATGCCATCAACACACGTATTTTGAACTTAGCCCTGAGCTACGATCTGCCACTTACCAGCTATCCTCATCCCTTCATATTTCTTCTTTCCCTTCTGGGTGACAAGTTATGTTTCTTTGGAGTCTTCAATGGCCTGAGAAACTACATTTAATTTTGGGGGAGGACTGCAGCTGGCAAGGGTGGGTAGTGGAACAAGGATTGTTGTGGAGTTCAAGATCATAGAGTCCACCTATGAGGCAAAAGATTCACCAAAAAGACTGTTACTCCATTATTTATATGTCACAAAGTACTTGGCAATTAAACTATTTGCAAAGATGCTCATTCTCGTGCATGCATACATAGGTGCACTGATTAAATGACCTTAAACTCTGTTTGCTATTGTAAAACATTATACTCAGCTAGTGTAAAGCAGATGAGAACCACATGTAATAATACTTCATATTTCCTAGGTCTGCCCAGACTTTGTGATCGTAGATTGGTGTCATCTGAGATAGACTCCAGCTCTCTTTTGCTTGCAAGATTGTAGCATTTGCTTTCCCACACATAAATTTGTGTTGACTACCTTGTATTTTGTGTTTTGTCATCTTCTTACCTTATCTAAATGTATGCTGTTCTTAGCAAGAAGAAAAAGGAACTGTTAATCTTCATATTGTCTTGAAACCAGCAACATTATTGATAATATAATTATGTATTTATGATATGGAAATGTAAAAGTGTAGCTTAAATTACTCCTTTAATAATAAATCTGATTTCAGAAATCTTTAAAAGTTCAGTGAAAGTTACATGTGGATTATACAGACGTACTACAAACCCACTGTGGGCTATAATTATGTAAATGAACAAGTTAAACAGAACATTTGGTGAGGGGCATTTTTTCCCCACTCTGTGTGGATACGACATGCATGTGAACGGTAGTTCAGCTGCCAACCTCATGCACAGGTAGAGGTAGGCAGTGTGCAGTTGACACAGAAGGGTCATCAGCTCATGCAGTTCTCCGGTGCCTTCAAGCTACAACAGCTGGGCCATGTGTCAGTTGTGTCTCTCTTTTCCATCCACCTGCGTACTCCGGTTTGTTTCAGGAAGTCCAGTCAACAACCAGCTTTCTCTGATGAGGCTTTAGAATGCTCTTCCTCCAAAATCTATTCTTCTCCCTTAGCCCGCAGTCCCTGCATCAGCAGTTTACCCATGACATATTTGTTCCGTTATCCCAATCGCTTTCCCTGCTTTATGTTTATACTCTCACACTACCTTGACAGTTATTTTGTAATTTCCACCACTGAAGCTGCTTAAGTGTAGCATTGTGAAAGCTCCATTAATTAAAAAAAAAAGGCGCGCGTGCACAAAAGGGTCCAGACGCAGACTCAAGCGCTAGCAGAAAATGACACTTTATTATAACAACAAAAGGCGACCCGGGAAAACCAGAGGAGCAAAAACGAGGAACTAAAAAACCCGAGGAAACAATGAGGCGAGGATGCCGGAATCGGGACCGTGGGAGGCTGCAACAGAAAGGGGAGAAGATCACTAGGGGGCCCGGAAGCAGGGGAAACACATCAAGACTGAGTTAGACTAGTTGGTTTACGATTAGAGCGGGACAGTGGGAGCTCAGAAGGGAAGTCCGTGAGAAGGGAATCTGTGGAGGTAGTGAATGGGCCAGATGATGCACTGTGTGATCCAATTGAGCAGGAGGACAGGCAGGTGGCAGACGCTGAACGCCAGATCGAAACCACAGAGAGGTGATTAACGGATTGGCGTGGAGCATCCGTCAGCGCCGGGTTTAGTAGCTCTTCAGGCAATCACCCCGATGGAGAGCAGGTGTGCCGGTGATGGCCCAGCCTGGGGGTGTGGCTACCCGAGCATCACACATTCCACATACACACACAGGACCACGGACCATGATAGTGCCGCCCCCCCTCAAGGGTCGCCCCCTGGCGACCGACCGGACTGCGGCCTGCGTAGAGAAGCATGGAAGTCAGCGACGAGGGATGGATCCAGAATGAAGGACCGTGGAACCCAGAGGCGGTCCTCAGGACCGTACCCCTCCCAGTCCACCAGGTACTGCCAGCCCCGCCTGCGCCGGCACACATCCACGATCCGCCGGACCGTATAGGCTGGGTGGCCATCGATAAGCCGGGCGGGAGGAGGGGGCTCAGACGGAGGGCACAATGAGCTGTGACGAACAGGTTTGATCTGGGAAACGTGGAACGTGGGATGTATGCGCCAGGAAACAGGGAGTTTAAGCCGAACTGCCGCCGGGTTAACAACCGCATCAACTTCATACGGGTTGATGAAGCGGGGGGCTGGTTTCCGGGATGACACACGCAGCGGAATGTTTTTGGCAGCCAGCCAGACCTTCTGGGCGGGGATGCGATGGCGGTTGTCATGGCGTGTGTGCTGTTCCTTTGTCCGCAGGAGAGCTTGGCGGACCCTGAGCCGGTCTGGCAGCGCCGGACATGATGCCGTGCGGAGGGGACTGCAAGATCGAGTTCATTCTCAGGGAAAAGTGGAGGCTGATAACTGAGGGAAGCTTCGAACGGGGACAAACCAGTGGCAGACGAGGTAAGTGAGTTATGTGCGTGTTCCACCCAGGGTAAATAGGTGACCCAGGAGGTGGGGTTTTGGGACGCTACGCATCGTAGCACAGCCTCAAGCTCCTGGTTAAGCCGCTCGGTCTGGCCATTAGATTGCGGATGGAAACCCGAGCTTAAACTAACTCTCGCGCCCAGAATGGAACAAAACTGCGGGCCTCGGTCTGAGACAATGTCAAGGGGAATACCATGGAGCCGGAAAACGTTCTCAATCAGGGCTTGGGCTGTGTCAGAGGCGGAGGGTAGTTTTGTTAGCGGAACGAAGTGAGCGGCTTTAGAGAATCGGTCGATGATGGTGAGGATGACGCTCTTTCCCGAGGAACGAAGAAGACCTGTAACGAAATCTAATGAAATATGAGACCAAGGCCAGTGAGGCGTGCTGAGCGGGTGGAGCAAGTCCGCTGGGTGCTTAGTGGATAATTTATTGCGGGCGCAAACAGCGCAGAGAGACACGTACTCCCTAACATCTTTTCTTAAAGTCTTCCACCAGAAATTTCGTTTGAGAAGATCAATGGTTCTACTCACGCCATGGTGACATGAAAAACGTGCGGTGTGGATCCAATGAATTACCGCTCCACGGGCAGCAGCGGGTACAAAACGCCGTCCGGGGCGGTCCGGTACCTGGGTCAGGGTCTCCTGGGAGGGCCTGGCGGATAACCTCCTCAACATCCCACGAGAGGGTGCCCACCACACAGGTGGGGGGGGAGAATGGTGGTTGGTGACGATGTTTCCGTGTCTGGGGAGTACTGACGGGAGAGCGCATCTGGCTTGACATTCCGTGAACCTGGGCGATACGAGAGAGTGTTAGTTAAAGCGGGTAAAAAACAGAGACCAGCGGGCTTGTCGGGAGTTTAAGGTAAATCAGATTCTTATGTTCCGTCCATATGAGAAAAGGCTGCTTGGCTCCTTCCAGCCAGTGGCGCCACTCCTCCAAAGCAAGTTTTATGGCCAAGAGCTCCCTATCGCCTGCGTCATAATTTCTTTCAGTAGGAGTGAGCTGGCTAGAGAAGTAGGCGCATGGCTGGAGCTTACCTTGAGGCCCAGACCGCTGAGAGAGAACAGCCCCGACTCCGGTGTCGGACGCGTCCGCCTCAACAATGAATTGTTTGGTGGTGTCGGGGTGGAGTAGAATGGGTGCCGCAGTAAACAGTTCTTTTAATTTAGTGAATGCTGTGTGGGCCTCCGGGGGCGAGGTGAAAGGTACCTTAGAAGAAGTGAGGCGAGTGAGAGGCGCGGTGACTTGACTGTAGTTTCGGATGAAACGTCGGTAGAAGTTTGCAAACCCGAGAAAGTGTTGAAGCTTCTTCTGCGAATCTGGGACTGGCCACTCCAGAACTGCCTTGATCTTAGCTGGGTCCGTCTTCACCTGCCCTCCTGCTAAGATATAGCTCAAAAAGGAAACTGATGAGGCGTGGAACTCACATTTCTCTGCTTTGACAAATAGTCTGTTCTCCAGTAACCGTTGCAGGATGCTCCGGACGTGAATGGGATGCTCCTCCATTATCCTGGAAAAAACAAGGATGTCATCCAAGTGTACAAAAACAAACACGTTCAGGAAGTCTCGAAGCACATCGTTCACTAGAGTTTGAAAAACTGCAGGGGCATTTGTTAAGCCGAATGGCATAACCAAATACTCAAAGTGGCCCAGTGGAGTGTTAAAAGCGGTCTTCCACTCATCCCCGTCTCTTATCCGGACCAGATGGTATGCGTTTCGCAGATCCAACTTCGTGAAAACGGTGGCTTCCTGGAGAGATTCAAAAACAGAGTTAATCAGCGGAAGAGGGTATTTGTTCTTTACAGTGATGTCATTTAAGCCCAGGTAATCTATGCATGGCCGCAACGAACCGTCTTTTTTCCCCACAAAGAAGAAGCCTGCAGCGACTGGGGAAGAAGAGGGCCAAATAATACCTGCCGCTAGTGATTCTTGGATGTAGTTTTCCATCGACTCCCTCTCATGGCGCTCCAGGTAACAGGTCAATGGCGCAGGGAGTGAGCCTTGTCCTTGTTAAACACTTACTGTAAATCATGGTACTTGGGCGGGATGGAGGAAAGATCAGGTGCTTGTGAAACAGGTGGGGACAGATTCGCTGGTGGAGCAGGAACTGCTGATCTCAAACAATTAGCTAGGCAGAATAAGCTCCAACTGGCGATCTTGCTCCCTGCCCAGTCAATGTGGGGATTATGTCTTTGTAGCCACGGGTAACCTAAAATGAGTGGGGTGTCGGGGGACGAGAAGGTAAAGAATGAAAGTGATTCATTATGATTCCCAGAAGTGACTAATTTTCCAGGCGCAGTCTGATGGGTGATGAAAGCAAACACTTGATTATTCAGAGCAGAAGCAGGAATGGAAGGTTCTAACGGAGTGAGTGGTAATTCTAGCTCTTTAGCCAGCTTCTCATCCATAAGATTCTGCTCCGCCCCTGAATCCACTAATGCGCTGCATGTAACAGTCCTTTTGTTAGTCACTATGGCAACGGACAAAACTAATTGGGGTCTGATAGAATTTAATGTGCTGCCCACCTGTATCCCCGAACCTACCGGTGAGCTGGTTCGTTTGGCTGAACCGGGCAGCTGGCGATGCGGTGTCCCGGCTTCCCACAGTATAAGCAGTCCCCGGCCCGAAAACGGCGTTCCCTCTCCTCCGGCAAGAGCCGAGAGCACCCGATTTGCATTGGCTCTGGCGGAGGAGGTGATGGTGAGCGAGTGCACACCGCTGGAGAACTAAATGAGGACAGGGACGGTGACATGCGAAACTCCGGGTGCAACACGGGTTTCGGCCTCTCTCTCCCGCAGACGCTTATCTATTCTACGGGCGAGTGACACCAGATCCTCGAATTATTTAGCTGCTTCATGAAATGCGAGCTGATCCTTCATTTGTTCATTCAGGGAGCGGAAAAAATTCCCCTTAGGGCCAAATTGGGCCAACAGCGGCTGCCACGGTGCTAAACTCCACCAAATATTCTGCAACACTATGCTGGCCTTGGCGGAGCGCCAATAGCTTTTGAGCGGCATTGTCCTCGGAAACCGGAGGAGAGAAAGTTACTTTGAATTCTTCGAGGAAGTAATCGAAGTCGCAATTATGTATCGGGTTGGAAGATAAATAGGCTTCAGCCCACGCCAACGCTCTTCCACTCAGCAGTCCCACAAAGTGGGAAATTTTGGCTGCGTCAGTGGGGAAGGTGAGTGGCGAGCGACTGAAGAAAAGGGTACACTGAAAAAGGAACCCCCCACACTGGTCCAATTCACCGTGGAAGGGTTCCGGCGGCGGAGACGTCACACAACGGTACGCCGGGTCGGGTTGTTTAGCGCGCATCTCTCCCTGTGTCTCGCTAAGCTCTTGATACTGATCCTGAAGTGATTAAAGTAACTGATCGTGTCGGCCGAGCATAGCACCCTGCTTATTAATAGCTGAGCATATTGAGTCTGCTGGATCCATTCTGGCCAGTCTGTACTGTCATGAGCCGCCGTGCATGTGCACAAAAGGGTCCAGACGCAGACTCAAGCGCTAGCAGAAAATGACACTTTATTATAACAACAAAAGGCGACCTGGGAAAACCAGAGGAGCAAAAACGAGGAACTAAAAAACCCGGGGAAACAATGATGTGAGGAAGCCGGAATCGGAACCGTGGGAGGCTGCAACAGAAAGGGGAGAAGATTACTAGCGATCCAGGAAGCGGGGGGAACACATCAAGACTGATTTAGACTAGTTGGCTTACGATTAGAGCGGGACCGTGGGAGTTCGGGAGGGAAGTCCGTGAGAAGGGAATCCGTGGAGGTAGTGAATGGGCCAGATGATGCACTGGGTGATCCAATTGAGCAGGAGGACAGGCAGGTGGCAGACGCTGAACGCCGGATCGAAACCACAGAGAGGTGATTAACAGACTGGCGTGGAGCATCTGTCAGCGTCAGCCTCTGTCAGCCTCGGACCGGTACCGGTCCGTGAGTCGTTTGGTACCAGGCCGCGAGAGTTGAGGCTCAGGTGTGAAATGTATGGTTTTCAGGGTTTTTATCGCTTTTCAGCGTTATTTTGTTATTGTTTTTATCGTTTACTCGGTTTCCCTGGGTATTTTCATGTGTGTTATGAATAAATCTTCTTTTTTTCGGTACCGGTACTAGTTTTATTTTGTTGTATTTATCCGCGACACTTTAAAGGCTGGTCCATGAAAATATTCTCGGGCATAAACGGTCCGTGGCGCAAAAAAGGTTGGGGACCGCTGATCTAAAATGCCCAGTCTATGCTTCACTGGTCATTTTTATCTGCCCAAGCTTTGCATTTATATAAAGTAATCTTTATTTAAATGGTGAACTAACTTTAACAGAAATCTTAAATTGCATATTGCATATGCTTTCCATGTTACATTGTGTAGCTTATTTGTCAAAAGTTGTATTTTTTCATAGGACAGATTTGTTTATTTATTTATTTTTTGTAAATACTGAGACAAAAGGCATCCATGTGTAAAGAAATCATTAAATTGACAGAAGGCAAATATTCTAAGTAGTTGGATCTCACCCACCTCCACACACACACTCAACCACAGGCTGAGTTCACAGGCTAAAATTTGTTACATCATTATGGATGCTTATCCTACACAAGTGGAAAATTCAATATCTATGTATACGTATAAATGAGTCAATACAGCACAAGGAAACCACTTAAATAGAACGATTTATTGGATAATTAAAGCTAAAAAACACATTACCTGTGATTTTTAAAGGGAAAATAGTAATATGTTGTGAAGGAGCCCCCCTCCCCCCCAAATGCTTAGCATGATAAATTCACGTTATTTTGCGTTTATAAAACTATAAATGTATAAAATTGACTTCATTTTCAAAACTTTAACTTGCTTTAACTGCAACTTTAAGTGTGAAAGGCTTATTATTGTTATACAATAGCTCTATTGTCACTGTATCAAGCAGTGAGTTAGTCTTTTAGATTGCTGATTTATTTCTTGTATTATCATGTGATGAACATGCACCACAAACACATGGCTTGGGGTCCAATGAAAGTTTCTAAAAACCGCATTCTCTTCAATTTCATGCCAAAACTACATATAATTACCACAAACTTATCTCGTCATCATCTTGCCACACATGCCTTCAAAGCCCTGTCAAAATGCATATATGCTTTTGATCCAATTTATCTACCCCTTTATCAAGTTGCAGCAGGATTATTGGGATCACTGTCTGTCGGAAGCAATCTGGGGCCCCAAGATAGAAGCATGACCAGCCAAACTCTGTTTTTCTGCTTGGTTAATCCGACAGCACCTTCTGAAGAGTTCCAATTAAATCTCTCCTTCAAAGAATATGTGACTGCTGGCGCATAGACAGGATGAGAAGGCTGGGCGGGAGGAAGAGAAGGATAGGGGAGGGGGGACGAGGTGTGCGATCTTCTGTTTTAATCATTCCAGATCAGTGTCACCCTATTTAACTAGGCCCATGCACACCAGAAGAATGAGTTTGCGAGAACAGTGGCGATTAAGCATATTCACTTTGTGCATGTGTGTGTACACAGACGTCGTGTGGATTGGATGCACGCGGTTTAGAGGGCTGAACTGATAAACACATCATATATCTGATGATTAAAGGTGATAAGATAAATAACATCTTAGATCAGATTTGTCAGCGCCTGTAATTACAGGGCTGAACATAAATTTCATTATGACATACTGTATTTGCCCCTTAAATTAAATTAAAATAATAATAATAATAATTTTATATATAAAATTATAATTATTTTGGGGACAAAATCTATAATAATCCTTACTTTTAATATTTCTAAAGTCATAATTCCAGTCTTGCACAGTGTTGGATGGTCGTTTTCCTTGGGCACATTTCTCAAATAAAGGAGAAGTAGAATATTCTGGTTTTATTAGTAATACAAAATAAATTATTTAGGTTAACGCCCTAACATTATAGCTTTTGTGTAAGTTCATGACTTACTTTTGTAATCATAAGGCCTTATTTTGCTCGTATGCCCTTCTTTTCATGTCCTGCCTTAACAGTTTTTCCATCTTGGTTAGTCTCTGAGTTCACTTGTAGCTTATTTGTCACGGTCTGGCTGGCAGACCGTGGGGATGTGGGGAAAGGAGGACCCAAAACGCAGACTCTGCGATGCAAACAGTGCTCTTTATTTACAGTGAAAAGGCTGTAAATACAATAACTCCCCGTTGCTCCCTCGAACCCCGTGTGCGTGCTTCCCTCCGATATCTGTGCTCGTGCTCCCCGCTGTAGTGTTTCCGCACCCCCGTGCGTGCTGCCTCTCCGGACCACTCCTCCTCCTGCAGGGAAACCAGAGACGCAGCCGTCAACACTAACCCTCCGCGGGCATATATGAACAGCACAGACTTAAGCTAACACACACTGACTTGGTAAGATCACTCAATGATCCCGCGCCGGTGGGAGCTCCAACTCTCTCCTAAGTAGCTCCCCCGACGAGCCCTGATCACCAACCGGTGTGGCATGAACTTCAGGTGTGGCCAGTCCTGAGCTCCATCCTCCAGCCACACCCGCAGACATACACACCCATACCCTGCCTATACATATGAGTGGGACACAGACTAACACAGCACAGTGCAGAAAAACACATACATCACCAAAATAATAATAATAATAATAATAATAATAATAATAACAACATCAACATCAACAGTCAAAACTGCTCACGGACCCCGAGTCCTCCAGAGCTGGGTCCGTGACAGTACCCCCCCTCTAAGGGTCGGCTCCCGACGACCCCAAAACAAAAAGGCAAAAAACAGGAACACCAACCCAGGGCGGGCGGCGGGGGGACCAGGACGGAGGGCCCAAACCCTCCCCGACAACACCACTAAAAAGCAAGAAAAAAAAAAAAAAAAAAAAAACGAAAAAACTCAGTTCAGTAGTCCAACCCCAGCCCTACTGGCAGCAAACATAGTTTTGGGTGCCGACCCGGTGGGCAGCAAAATGGGCGAGACCCGCCGTGGGCAGGCAGAGGCCGAAAACAGTTCAGGTGGCCTACCTCTAGCCCCTTGATGGAAACGCAGCAGCTCCGGCGGGCGGCCACAGGTCCGGCAGCAGCGGCGGAACAGTTCAGGTGGCCTGCCACAGGTCCGGTGGCGGCGCTGCTCCTCTGGCGGCCTGCCACAGGTCCAGTGGCGGCGCTGCTCCTCCGGCGGACGGCCACGGGTCCAGTGGCGGCGGCGTTGCAACAGCTCCGGCGGACGGCCACGGGTCCGGTGGCCTGCCACGGGTCCGGTGGCAACGGCGTTGCAACAGCTCCGGTGGACGGCCACGGGTCCGGTGGCGACGGCGTTGCAACAGCTCCGGCGGACGGCCATGGGTCCGGTGGCGACGGTGTTGCAACAGCTCCGGTGGCCTGCCACGGGTCCGGTGGCGACGGCGTTGCAACAGCTCCAGCGGGCGGCCACGGGTCCAGTGGCGGCCGTGTGACAGCTCCGGCGGTCTGCCCTGGGTCCGACGGCAACAGCGCGGCTCCGGTGAGCAACAGCGAGGAGCGGCACATGACCTATGAAGCGCCGGTCGCTGACGTAGACGGCGTGGAGATTCATCCTGCGCGCCGACCTCCGGCTCTGGTCGAGCGGGTCCCTCCGGCCCGCCGAGCCCCTCTCTCGATGGTGGCCGCTCCTCCGGCAGCGACGCTGGCTCCACCGGCTCGCTGAGCTCCTCCTCCCACTCTCCGGGCTCTTGCTCCGGCTCGCAGGGCTGCTCCGGCTCCGGCTCCACCGGCTCCTGCTCCGGCTCGCAGGGCTGGAGCCGTGCGGGCACCTCCCGCTCTCTGAGCTCCTGCTCCGCCTTGCTGAGCTGCTCCTCCCGCTCTCCGGGCTCCTGCTCCGGCTCACAGGGCTCCACGGCTGGCCGTGCGGGCACCTCCCGCTCTCTGAGCTCCTGCTCCGCCTCGCTGAGCTGCTCCTCCCACTCTCCGGGCTCCTGCTCCGGCTCGCAGGGCTCCACGGCTGGCCGTGCGGGCACCTCCCGCTCTCTGAGCTCCTGCTCCGCCTCGCTGAGCAGCTCCTCCCGCTCTCTGGGTTCCTGCTCCGGCTCGCCGGGCTCCACGGCTGGCCATGCGGGCATCTCCTGCTCTCTGAGCTCCTGCTCCGCCTCGCTCAGCAGCTCCTCCCGCTCTCCGGGCTCCTGCTCCGGCTCGCAGGGCTCCACAGCTGGCCGTGCGAGCACCTCCGGCTGCGCTTCAGCCACAGATGGATGATCCGGAGGCGAAGATGGTGATGCGGTGTCCACAGGTGGGGAAGGTGAAGGTAGAGTAGGTGATGCGGACAGCGAAGCCGAGAGTACACTGCAAAAACTCAAAATCTTACCAAGTATATTTGTCTTATTTCTAGTCAAAATTATCTCATTACACTTAAAATAAGACACAATCAGCTACAGGGCAACATTTCAGTAAGCTAAAGGAACTTGTTTCAAGACAGTGAATCTTGAAACTAGAGAAAAACTAGAGATTTTTCACTTGTTCCACTGGCAGATTTTTTCACTTATTTTAAGCTAAAATATCTTGTATTAAGTGAAAAAATCTGCCAGTGGAACAAGTGAAAAATCTCTAGTTTTTCTCTAGTTTCAAGATTCACTGTCTTGAAACAAGTTCCTTTAGCTTACTGAAATGTTGCCCTGTAGCTGATTGTGTCTTATTTTAAGTGTAATGAGATAATTTTGACTAGAAATAAGACAAATATACTTGGTAAGATTTTGAGTTTTTGCAGTGTACTGTGGTCGCTGCAGTCGGACGGAACTCAGGTAAAGAAGTGGCTGCAGAGGGCGGAGGCGACGATAGTGTGGCAGCCACTCCCGGTAGACTGGACAGCGATGCAGGGACAGATGGGTGAAATGATGGCAGAGGTGGTCCAGCCGGCATATCGACCTCCAACTGAGGATGAAGGTGAGAGGCTGACTGGACTGAAGACTGAGCTACCAGCTGGGCAGCAGGCTGAGGTGAGGGTGAGATGGCTATTATGAAGGGTGGAGAGGATGAAAATGTTACAGCTGGCTCAACAAATTCCAGGGGTCCAGAGGCAACTGAGACCTCCAGTTTGGCCTCTGGGGAAGCCCTGGGGAGAACCTCCGTCTCCATGCGGTCAGACTGAGCAAAAAAGTCATTTGGGTCTGTATGCTCGGAACTCCCTAGCTCCCAGCTTACAGCCTCAGAGGGAACATTTTCTGAGTCTTTGGAGGTACAGCAAACAGTTTCTATTTTCATGTTTACAGGAAGGGAATTTATAACACCGGCAGAGTCCATTTTACTCACTGTGGCGTCCAGAGCCGCTGGTCCTGAGTCTTCGACCAGCACAGGAGTGAGTGTGGATGTGGTTGAACGCTGCTTGCGAGGGCGCCTTCTCCTCCGTGAAGGCGGGGCCGTGTGCATGGAAATCCGCTGTTCATCTGTGTTTTGATTGTCAATGACAGGGTTTATTATTGAAACAATTGAGTCTGGTTTACTCACTGCGGTAATGAGCGCTGTCGGTCCGTTGCCAGCTGACCGGGCTGAAACCGCAGGAGTGGGTTGAGGCGTAATGGAATGGTGGTGGAGAGTGCGGCATGCCTTCTGTAATGGCAGATCAAACGATTGTGCCACGAGCATCGACGGGAAAGCCCTCCACCGACGCGTGAATAACCAAGCGGCTAGAGTCTCTAGGAGAGCAGCCGAACTGTCCGTGCTCGGGCCACCCAAGCCAAATAATTCAAAACTCGAGCTCTCCCTTAAACTAGTGACCAATTGCCTAAGCTTGTTAATGTCCAAAATGTTCATGGTGAGGGTAGTGGATGTGAGGTAATTGTCAAGGAACACTACCTGTAGGTGTCTCTTGTGTGGGTCTACAGCCTGGATTACGCTCCGGCAGTAATCCCATAGCTGCGCGAGCGATCTGTCCTCCGTGGCAACTCCTGAGTTTGCTGGGTCCATGGTTGTTGGCGGGATCATTCAGTCATGGTCTGGCTGGCAGACCGTGGGGATGTGAGGAAAGGAGGACCCAAAACGCAGACTCTGCGATGCAAACAGTGCTCTTTATTTACAGTGAAAAGGCTGTAAATACAATAACTCCCCGTTGCTTCCTCGAACCCCGTGTGCGTGCTTCCCTCCGATATCTGTGCTCGTGCTCCCCGCTGTAGTGTTTCCGCACCCCCGTGCGTGCTGCCTCTCCGGACCACTCCTCCTCCTGCAGGGAAACCAGAGACGCAGCCGTCAACACTAACCCTCCGCGGGCATATATGAACAGCACAGACTTAAGCTAACACACACTGACTTGGTAAGATCACTCAATGATCCCGCGCCGGTGGGAGCTCCAACTCTCTCCTAAGTAGCTCCCCCGACGAGCCCTGATCACCAACAGGTGTGGCATGAACTTCAGGTGTGGCCAGTCCTTCCGCAGGGCCACACCCCTCAGGCCTGCAGGTGGCTGAGCTCCATCCTCCAGCCACACCCGCAGACATACACACCCATACCCTGCCTATACATATGAGTGGGACACAGACTAACACAGCACAGTGCAGAAAAACACATACATCACCAAAATAATAATAATAATAATAATAATAATAATAACAACATCAACATCAACAGTCAAAACTGCTCACGGACCCCGAGTCCTCCAGAGCTGGGTCCGTGACATTATTATACTTCTCCTGTTCCTTATCTGGCTCGACTTAACCTAAATTCAACAATTAAACGAAGCAAATCCTCAAACAAAGGTGAGTAAAAACTCGATTTAGTACCAAATACCAGAGCTTCAAATGTGATTGCACAATGTCTATTAATAATTAAATAGATTGGTACATATATACACATTTCTACTTTATATAAATACTCAAGCTTTATCTTACAAGAAGCCTCATTCACCCATCCACACACACACATATCTTTGCCTATCTCTGCAAGCTTTTAATCTAACATTCATGCACTCACACTCTGGTGGTTTCAGCATCTTGCCCAAGGATGCAGACCACCAACCAACAACCCGTTCTACCTCCTGATCCACAGCCAGCCCTTTGTACACTGTAATTCAGATGACAGCTAAATGAAGCAAAATGGGCCAGAGACAGAGTATTGGCATTGGCCTTTGCATATTCCCCTTGATACCTATGAGAGAGCGTGACAAACAGAGTAAGAGAGAAGGGGTCGAGGATGGGGCACAGAAATGAGAAGAAACAGGTATGTAGGGCAGCAGGCATTTACAGACGTATGAGGTTTGGGACTGCTTGTGAGCTTATTTACAATAAGTCAGGTAAGGTTTTTCTAGCTATAGGTGCCTTTAAATGAAAGAGGTGGAGGGAGTGGCATGTAATATTACTGCATATTACTCATTAGTTCTCTTAAAAGTAATAAAGACAATGCAGTAATGTAACTGTAAAGTAATTACTGACTCCTAGTACTGTTACCCATTACATTAATGCATTGCTAAAAAAAAATGTAATGTTTAAGTTGTAATATAATGATTACAGTAAAGCGTTACAGAAGAAGTAAAGTGTTACACCCAACTAATGACAAGTCACCAACATGGACAGGACTACAGAGCAGCTGACAAAGGCACAAACCTCAATCTGTAATATTAATAACTGTAGTATTAAAAATATAAGTAGAACTTAGACATGTAATGCAGGCTGAAAGCAACACAGCTGCTGAAACCAAAGTAGCAGTGTGTGAGTGTGTTCAACAGGAAAAAGGCTGTGAAGTAGAAAAGTGTTAAAAAGCTCTGTGTGACAGTGTGTGTGTACTCTTCATGGTCTGGTCAGTATGACTAAAAAAGCACTGTAAAAGGACTGCGTAAGTAAGTTAAGTGTGAGTCATTTAATTCACAGCTCTGTAGGATAAATATAAAGAACTATTGGAAAAAAGTGTGCTTAGTCTACTTTATTATTACAACTTTAGTACACCAATTAATACTATTACATGTACTACCTTAGTACATCTCAAAATATTACAACATTGTGAAAAAAGGTATTTTTCATAATTTAAAAAAGGTGTAATATATTCTATATTATGGTATGTAATATTCTGTTACATATATATTATCTTAGTGTGCATCCTCAACAGTCTGTCACAGGCTTAACTCTCGACCTATAATTGTTGTAACGCACTCCAGCATCCCAACTATGACTTATAGTTTGAAAAGTGGAGAGGTTTTAAGACCAATCTAACACCGTTTGCAATATACAAATAACCAGCTTCATTAATGTGTGTTTATTTTAGTGGTCCTCAACTTCAATCTTCAATTTTTGTTGAGTGTTTCTCATCTTGAAAATATCCCAAATATTCTCTCTGGGGTTAAGGTCAGCCTTGGTCCACTGCTTGTCAAGCTTCCCAAAGTTCTTAAATTAATTTTTCTTGACATCCCTCTTAAGGCTGCAGTCATCCCTGTTGCTTGTGACACTTTTCCAGTCAACTTTCCATTACTATGCTTCAGTGTTGGGGAGTAACGGAATACATGTGCCGCCGTTACGTATTTAAAATACAAAATATGAGTAACTGTATTCCGTTACAGTTACCGTTTAAAACGGTGGTATTTAGAATACAGTTACTTTGTTGAAATAAATGGATTACACGGTGGTACTTTCCTGTTTCATATTGTTGCGGGTCGGGACTGTTTGGGTTTTGTTTGACAGTTATGTGCCGTTGTTCCAGGCGGGGCGGCGTTGTGGTTGCTATGGTTACAGGGTGACGCTCTCTCTCTGCATGTTTCCTGGGTGAGAGAGCGCCTTTTTGTTGTTGTTGTTGTTGTTGTTGTGCTAAGCTAATAGGCAGAATGCTACAGGCATAGCTCTAAAGAATGTAGCCTCGTGGGCAATGTAGTCCATGCTGCAAGGAGAATGGACTGCGACACGTTATGTGTCTGTGAGTGTGAGGAGGAAGAAAAAGGAGAGTGGAAAAGTACAAGCTGTCATCGAGCAGAAATGGGAGCTGGAAGCATGTAAATATAATAATAACCACTGCAGCCAAGAAGAGAGCCTGAGGAGCCCAGTTGTAAGTAAGCTATTAAGACTCGACTGTACGCTGTGTTCGTGTTTTCCTCCGAAAACAATAAGTTCCGTTGGAGCAGCCTTTCAACTCCTCTCTCTGTCTCTTGCTAGAAAAGTTGACCCAGACAACAAAGTAAAGCTAGTTTTCAGCTACGAGCCCAACTCGAACCGAGTATTAGCCAGAGGTCCCTTTACTACGGTTCGGAGCCGCGGACCTTCAGTAATAGTAATAAATCACACAGCAATAGTACATTCATGTAGTTGTAAAAAGCATGATAATATATTAAGTAATCCAAAGTATTCAGAATACATTACTCTCATTGAGTAACGTAATGGAATACGTTACAAAATACATTTTGGGGCATGTATTCTGTAATCTGTAGTGGAATACATTTTAAAAGTAACCTTCCCAACACTGGTATGCTTCGATGCATCACTGTGCAAAAGTCAGCCAGCCTTTGCAGCATTAAACTTCTTGGGTGTCAATGACCAAGGTCAGAACTCTCCAACTGAACTAGTATTTATAATGTTTGAATAGCAAGTTACATAAACTGAAAATGAAATATTATATTCTAAAAGATTTATTTATTTTTAGGCTTTTTAGGGCAGGGTATTGTTAGATTCAACTGAAATTGGAAGTATAAGGTGTAGAACTTGCTTTGATTATCTCTCTTGCCTGTGATCTTATTCTTCTAATCAACTTCCAAATTATACTTTGATTACACTTCAATACAGGTGCATGCTTCCATGTGAAAGGTGTAGATAATCATCACTAGGGATGGGTTTTTAAATTGTTTTTTTTTCCACAATATTCTTTTTTTTTTCTAAGACCCCAGTTAGTTTTAATTAGTGATGACTTTGGTGAGTTACTCAATAACTTAAACTTAATTCCCTATGTTTCCATTCTGCTTTCTTTTCTGAACTCTGTCTCCCTGCATCTCTCTATTTGGTTTAACAAAGCATGACACTGGCATATAAGGTCACCATGTTCAAGACTTAAGTGCACTATTTTAGGATCATATCACTATTTTAAGGCTGACAGGTGCAGCAAAGTTGCCATGGTGATGTACTCCAAAAGGAAGTGAACCACCTTGCTAACACTGAAAGCTCACGATTAAACCTGAAGTTACCTCACTAACCCCCAAATCCTGCTTTGTAGTACAGGCCTCAGGTGTGTGAGTTTCCTCTTGTTTTCTCCCCACTGGGTTCCATTGTTTATTCTTGGTTTTCCTTTCAGTTACTCCAATTGTTTTTGTTACCTTTGCTCTTTTTCCAAGCTCATTAATGTTGTGTATTTAGTCTGTCTGTTCCTTGATGTTGATTATTAATATCTATCATTTTAAATCTCTTTCTTTTTCATTTACCTCCCTGCCAGTCCATTGGTATTTTGTTATATTTTTGTTATATTTAATATATCAGTGTTGCGCAGTTTCTGCAGAAAAATTTGAAATGTAATCACATCTTTGCCTAATTACTTGTGGATGGTGTGTGAGGGAGGAAATCCTATTGCAATGCAAGACAAAGGAGATAACAATCTCCTTGTTAATACAGATGATATGAATTTTCTCTCTCTGCTATTGTTTTTTTTTTTCAAAACAAAGAAATGTAATGAACAAAAGAGAGCACTGAAAGTTAGTGTCAGTAAAGTATCTTCAGCTTGTTTCCTTTCCATCCTCCAGTCATCTCAAAGTCAACAGTGCGTGCCAGAGGCAGCCTCTGCCAGAGTGAGTGGCCAGTAATTATAGTACGCATGACAGGTATTTTTCTGCTAATTAACTTTAGGATAAGCAGGCAACAGTGCATGTTTTCCACTTTATTAAGCACTGATGTTAAAGTGGTGGCAGTTTAAAGTGTGTCTTACTGTCCTAAAACTGTCAGTATAGATAGCTGAATGGATGAAGGGTGAAGTCAGCTGACATTAGAGTCTACTGCAGGGTGAAGAGGAGTGGACATCAGGCTCGAATTTGCAGATGAAAGAGATAAATATGGATGAATGGCTAAGTATATACAGAGGACCCTGTGTTAAGCTGAACCCACTAAAGCTGAAATTCCACTACAAAGTATCAAGACTCTAAAGCACCAGAGGTGCTGACATCCTCTCTGTCCTCATCCACACATTTGTGCGGAAAAAAAAAGCCTCTTAGGGTTCAAAACCGATTTAATAGAAACTCCTCAAATTTTTTTGCAAGAGTGTACACAGACACTTTGCCACAGTTAAAGAGATCTAGAACACAAATGTAATGGTCTCCCATCACAGTGTGACAGCTGCTTCAACACCCCACCGTGACATCCCCGAGTGGATTGTTCACAGTAGAAGTGATCCCCCACGAAATCTTCAAATAACCTCTAATTGTCAGAGTGAAGAGTGTGCAACTGCCCCAGCTTTCTGTGGCATGCTGAACCCCTCTTATGGCAGCATTGTATTAATGATACACACACTTACTGTGTGTATCATTTTAGATTTTAGATGTCTAGATTGCTCACAATAAAAGCCTGAAATGCACATAGTACTCTATTTTTAGATGAGAACTGCTTATTTTGTTGTGGTCTTGTAGAGTTATAATTTTAGTTCTGTCTGTCTGAGTTGAATTGTATGAAACTTGGTGGAGTATGGACAAATGAAGAACCCATTAAATTTCTGTGGGCATCTGGAGAGCATTCTTAATGATAAAATTGTGATTGAGGGCTTTGGCCTTGACAGAGTGTGCACTCTCAAAGTGCCCTTGAAGTTTAGTTTTTGTGATTGTGTTATTTAGATATAATTTTAGAGTTATTATTTATACTTTATAAAGAATACTTGTTGTGTTCATTTCCACCTTCCCAGCTGGTAAGGTTGTAAATCATGGAAAGCTGCCTTATTAAATGTATATATTCTTAGTTATCAACTGCTGGGACTTGGTGCAGTTTCTCGGTTCATTGTCTAAGACAACCTGTTTTTGGTTTCATCCTTCTGTTTTACTGAATTGTACCTTTGTAAACAGAAGGATTGGATAGAAGTTCAATGAAACGTCTGTGCTCACATTTTTGTGCCTGAGACGACCATATTGACAATGTTCACTTCCAGTGATAACTTAAAGGGTAAAATATGGTTTATAGTTTATATATATTCTTATTATGGACATAAATTTTCTAATCATTTCTTTGAACTATTCTTTCTCCATTGTTACGACCCAGCTCTGCTAGGCAACAGGGGATGTAACATAAATGAGCCCAGAGACAGGAGGGTTAGATAAAAAGAAAAACAGAAGGTTTATTACAACAACTGAAAACTGTTAGTGAAACAACTCACTAGGCAATGAGGGGATTTAGGCAAACACAGCAAACAAGTCATATATTCAAATAACACTAGTGGAACACTAATCATCTAAACATCTCACAGGCGGCAACTCAAAAACAAAGGTTACAAAGGGCAGCAATACAAAGGAAAAGGTAAAGGCAGGAGGGACAGTCTACACATCCACGGATGAAGACTCCTCAGCCTTTTATACTCCCAGGTAAATGCAGGCAGCCGCGTCATTGGTCCATCGTATTCAAGGCTCCTGCAGCAGCCAATGATCTGTGTGTGGTCTGGCACACTCTGATCTGCATGAAGTTGGGCGGGCATAGGTCCCTGGCCAGCCAATCACCCGTGAGTCCTGGAACGCTTTGATTTCCATAGAGGAAGGCAGGGCGACATGAGGCCAGGGGCCGTAACACCATCGTGGAGTGATTGTATGTATTACTTCTTTTCTGACTTGAAAAAACAATAATTCAGGTCACAATTTTTGAAGGCACAACTGTATAAATACATGCCAACATTTTAACCATCTAGCTGTTTAGTTGAGGTAAAGTCGAAAAATTGGGAGAAAGTCCTCCTTCTCTATTATTCCATCCACTGTAACATTCTGCCACCACAATACTTGACAGCTGGTACTGTGATCTTAAGCTTGAAACACTCACCTTTACTTCTCTGAACATGCTTCTTGTCATTATGGCCAAATACCTCAATCTTTTTCTTGTCTGACCTTTTTTTCCAGAAGGCATGTGGCTTTTTCATGTGAGCAGTTGTGAATTACCGTGAATTCTAAAGGAGATGATTTTGGAGCAGGGCTTCTTTTTTAGACATAATCATCTTGGTCCATGGCATTGTAAAACTTATTTCACTGGAAACAGTTTTCCAGCAGGTTCCAGATCATGACAGGCTTGAGCTTTGGTGGTTCCTGGGTTGTTAGCTAGTTCTTTCAAAACCACTTAGCAGAAAAATAACATTTTTGCATGAACAGAGCTTCCATGAAGCTGTGTTATAATTGACATACTTTCAGTTAAAGAAATTGGAATAATTTGATACTGGCAAGTAACTGAAAATAAGCATGTGTTTATCTTTACGATCTTTGTGGGTTTTTTGCAAAGTTTTGGGTTAGATAACACTGCTTCATCCCTTGAGTTTGGTCACCTTTTATAATTGAATAGGTTAGTGTTACGTGTTTTACCCAGCCAAAAAACATTCCTTTTCCTGCTTCTTCACTCCCTTTGAATCGAGTTTATGTACCTGACCATTTTCACTGTTCAAAGAAAATCTTTTACAAACCTCACCAAGCCCAGAGAACTATTGCTCAAGATTACTTTATAAGAGAAAAGTCAAACTACTTTCAAGCAAAATTTAAAGAAATCCAGGGTAACTCAAGACTTTTGTTCTTACCTGTCTGAATTCAACTGATGTGGAACAGAACTCGCTGAAGCACTATGGTACGGTGCATTAATATCCTCATATGATATTACTCATAACAAGTTGTCATTTTTATAAATTGCCATCTCACATTGCACAGTTTATGTAAATGAAAGTAACTTCTCAATGACCAAATGCATCACAGGTATGCAACATTAATTGCTAATGGCCTGTCAGGTGAAATGAACCACAGAGCACACATGAAGCATGGTCAGGCTTTAAGTATGCTCAAGCAATTTTTTAAACTCCTACTTGCTAGCAAACATTTAAGGTGCAAACCAAAAAGGTAAACAGATAGGTCATTTCACAGATTTGGCTTAGTGGCTATATACTATTTATGTTAAACATCTGTGACTAAGACATACTTTACACATACTTTACAGCAACCATGCCCTGTAGCACTGTGCCACACATTAAATATTTTTTATTTGCAAACATAAACACAGTGTTGTTGCTGCATGAAAGAAAATCTTTGTTCCAAGACAGCACACAGTGATGCAATTTTTTTGCCGCTTCCCAACCCAGCAATCCTCGTCTCTGGGAGGCTCTCCCTCCTTGGCTACAAAATGATGGCACATATGCATGACAGAAAAAGAATCACCGGGTCTCTTTGATATGATTCTTCTCTCCATGCCTTCTCCTTAGTTCTTCTTGCAGGCCCGATTCGCTAGGGACAGATAATTGTTGGGAATCTTGCTCACTCTTCTTCCACCTTTCTCTGCTTGGAAGTAATGATGGTAAGCCTTTTGAGGTACAACAGGTCTAGGGAACCAATTACGAATTCCGAGTTTAGCTGGCATCAGAGGGAAGGCAGGAGGACCACACTGCTGAACTTTGTTAGGTAATAAGTCAGAAATAAGCCATTAACAGTGAATTTACTTTGTTTGAGATCTCACCCTGGATGAATTCAAAGGATTCTTTTGTGAACAAATTTGCCAGAGTCGATGGGACCTGCTAATGCTAATTGTTTAATTACAAAGACCACAAAACGAGGAGATGATAGGAAATGAGAGGATTTCTTGTCGTTGGAGGCAATAGATTCATTCCATTTTAAGCTAGATAATCCTTTAAATCAAGTCAAACATGTAGCCTGGACCTCTTTCTCAAAGGAAGAGAATCAATTACAGAAAACCATAATCAGGGTTTCTTAAAAAATCTCTAGAACAAATGGGTCAACATGTTGTGTTGCATGAATAATGGTGCACTCCTTGCACTTTCTGTATTCACTCCCCCTGCTTGCTTGCTCTCCTCGGCTACTCTTGCTATTCAGTTGCTCCCCACCGCCACCCCCCACACACTTGAATGAATGCCTCAGCTGCAAATTTCCATCAGACTTGTGAAATGAGTGCCAAAAACAAAGACTGCAGCTGTGTTTTTAACCAAGGGAAGCCTTTTGTCTTAGGCACAACTTGCAATGCTGTTGCCTCCCCCCTTCATTCCACACTGTTGTCTCATCTGAGTTAGCAGCCGGGTCCCTTTGCTGAAAGATTTGTCTCCTCATGAGACTTTGAGTTTGAATGTTCCATTCTGCCGTTTACATTTTCACCCAGACTTATTAGGTCTGCGATAAGATCCGTGGCTGCACACACAGGAAATATTGATTATCCCACAAGGCAGAGCAGCAGGGATATGAGAGCTATTGGTGGGGGGTTGACAAAAATCAGTTCAATTTCTCTTGAAACATCAGAACAGAGTAGCGTCAAGCACAATCAGTCTTTTTTCTTTAACTGCAGCGGAGTCAGGGCCCTGGCTGTGTGCTTTGTGAGTTAATGTGAAAAAACTCCCTTGATGATAAAACACTATCTGCCTGCAATAATCACAGAAAGTGCAGTGTTCTACTTCTTCAATCTGCAAACGTGTCTCACTCAAATTCTGTGATCGCGTGCCAGCAGGTGGGATGTGAGGTCAGAATCTTTGAGAAAAGACGCATGCCGACAATCGCGCTCCAAATACCCACAATCTCTTAGTAAATTTGCCAAGAAGGTTTTTACATTTAGATGCTCTGGAACTCTTTGAGGCAAAGCTTCCACTTTGGGAAGATAATAAAGCAAATGCCCCTGAAACCAATAAGAGGTAATAAATGTGAGTAGGCAAAATTTCTCAAAAAAGAAAATTGTTACAAATGTTTTAAATACTATTCCGAATCTCACAAAAGTCCTTAAAGCAATAATTCAATAAACTGTTTTAGATTCGATAGACTGCCAAGAAAGGCATTGCTACATTACAAACTTGGCTAGAGGTTTGGAATGGATCAATATAGCTACACATTGTGATATCAGAGTACAATTTCTGTAAAAAGCTGGTGACACCTTTTGATATAACCCAATTATGCCTGGCTTATGAATAGCATAACGAGAATAACAGTTTCAGTATTTAAAGAACTGCATTTGTTTCCCGTCCTTCAACCCATATTAAAAATAAATAGATAAAACTCTTTGCTCGTGAAGATTATCCAGAAAGGCACAATATCATTGTAAGAGAATGTTGCAAGGATCCAAAAATCAATAGCAGCAATCTTAAACATGACTTAACTCATCTACTGTTTTCTTCTGTGGGAGAATGAAAGGGAAGGATAGTGAACTAGTAGTGACAGATGAAGTTATACTGTACATGTGTTGCAAAGTTAAGCATGAAGTTTCATCAGAGGCAGCCGTGTAGACAGTATAAATAGATGACTGCAGCAATTGCAAAATCCTAACTTTAAAGCTAACTTTAAAGTTTGGCCCCTGGTGTACCAGTCACACTGGACAGGATTACGCATTTGATTATGTTCACCGTTATGGTGCAAACTGCTTGAATGCACTTTACCACACAGCAAACCATATTACTGTTACATATTTAAATTTAAAAAGTTTCAGAAGACATCAGCAGGAGAAAGATAATCCAAGTCAAGTTCACTGACTTGAATTAATGGAGGTGAGTCCTACCACCCAGGTTTTTGGCTTACCTGTCAATCATGGCTGCTATGTGCCCAATTTAAAAAAACAAAAAACAAATGAGTGACGCACAAATAAATTAATTAATTAAGAAAACATGACTTATAGGCATGAAGGATTAGGTTAACAAATAAAAAATCAAATAAGTTGCATTTTTAGAACATTATGTATTGGCTAGTGCAGTGGTTCCCAAACTTCTTTTGCTAGGCCCCCCTTTGTTTTACAAGAAAAATGTTTGCGCCCCCCGTGCACGCGCGCACGCACATGCACGAACACATCCTCCAACCACACACACCGATATTTTGCTCCATTGAGGTTTCTTTCACACCTCAAACATTTAGTTAACAATTAAGCAAATACAAGTAATCTGCAATAAACGACAGATAGTAATAAAGTAAACTACTAACTCTTTTAGGCTACCTTCAAACATATTTTTGAAAACGCAGCTGTTTCGTCCACACGTAAACAGCGGTTCCTATCACCGAAAACGGAGATTTTTTACAACTCATTTTTTTCCGTTTACGTGTGGACGAGGAATACAGATTTCGTCACGCAATATCAAAGGTATGTGCCTTTTGTCACGTCACGCTGTGCGCCACGCTTACATGAGATGAATTGCAGAATGGGAGCTAGAGACAAAATACTGTTACTGTTAATCTTACTATCTTCAGGTTTTACACGCTTACACACGCAGTTACTGTCCCTCATGTAGAAAGGCAGAGGCGTCATGGTGTGATTATTTTACTGTGGTTGGTTTTTTTTTCATGTGTAATAATATTCAACATTGCTATCAATGCATTTTTCAAAAAATGCTTCTCTGTGCAAAATGGGTTTGAAAACATAAACAACTCTGGGATACTGTTTGTCCGTGATTTGAAGAGCCGATCCCACATAGCAAGGAAACATTGAAACATCCATCCATCCATCCATCCATTCGCTACCGCTTATCCTTTTCAGGGTCACGGGGGGTGCTGGAGCCTATCCAAATCAAATTCAAATTCAAATTCAAATTTTATTTGTCACGTACACAGTCATACATAGTACGATATGTAGTGAAATGCTTGGACAACTGCTCGTGACCTAAAGAAAACAAAAAAGGAAAGGCTATGAATAAGATAGGAAATAAATATGAAAAATTTAAAAGGGTAAATGTAACTAGGAAGGAATAAAATATAAATTAAGGTTAAAAATGAAATAACTGTACAACACAAATTAGAATGAAGGGTAAATTTAACTGGGAAGAATAAGATAAAATATATAAATTAAAGTCTCAGTGAACACAGGAGCTAGCTGGTATGCGCAGTCTCTGAGGATACGACCTGGGATGCCGTCTGGTCCTGCTGCTTTCCTGGTGTTCACTCTCTTGAAGGCTCTCCTTACTTCATTCTCGGAGATGACGAGCACGTTTCCGGTGCTGGCAGTATCTTCCTGTCTGCAGCCGTTAGCGCCGCTAACACTAGCATTGTTGGAGACCTTAGCTGCAGCCTCGAAGCGAGCATAGAAAGTGTTCAGCTCGTCTGCCAGAGTCATGGCCGCGTTCGTCATACCGGTTGTTGGTGCTTTATAGTCCGTTATTGTCCTTAGTCCCTGCCACAGGCTCCTAGAGTCACTCTGTTGGAGTTGTGACTCTAGTTTCCTCCCGTAGCGCTGCTTCGCCTCTTTCACCGCCCTCCACACGTTATATGACGCGGCTTTGTACGGGTCCATGTCCCCCGTCGTGAGTCCCGTGTTGTAGGCAGCGGTGCGGGATCTCAGAGCGTCGCGGATGGTTTTATCCACCCACGGCTTCTGGTTGGGAAACGTAGTGATAGTCTTTGTCTCCACGGTATCATCCGCTAGTTTCCCGATGAATCCCACAACCGCTTCCGTAAACACGTTGACGTCATCGTCGGAGCTGTTTCTGAACATGCCCCAGTCTGCGTCATCGAGTGCGTCCTGTAACGCGGCCACCGATTGATCCGTCCAGCGCGCGACCTTCCTCTGAACCGGAACTTCCTGTTTCAGCCTTTGTTTGTATTTTGGCATGAGGAAGATGGCGGCGTGATCAGATTTGCCAAACGGGGGGCGGGATTGTGCCTTGTAGCCGTCCTTGACCGTAGTGTAGCAGTGGTCCAGTGTCCTTTCACCCCTGGTGGGGCAGGTGATGTGTTGATAAAAGTTCGGCACTGCGCGTTTGAGGTTGGCGCTATTAAAGTCCCCCGTCACAATAAGCGCAGCGTCCCGGTGTTGTGTCTGGTGCTGTGTGAATGCCTCATGCAGCTCGCATAAGGCGGAGACCGTGTCCGCTTGTGGTGGAATATAAACGGCACTTATAATGACCGATGTAAATTCCCGAGGTAGATAAAAAGGACGACACATGATGGACAGTAGTTCCAGATTTGGTGTGCAGGAGCGTGTGAGAGGAACAACGTTCGCACTGTTGCACCAGTTGTTGTTCACCATTAAACACACGCCGCCTCCCCTTGACTTCCCCGAGTCCCGTGTCCTGTCCATGCGGTGAACTGAGAAGAACTCGGCCAGCTGGATGGCGTGGTCCGGCACCGCTGGGTTCAGCCATGTCTCGGTGAAGCAGAGGAGATTGCAGTCCCGAATGTCTCTCTGGAACTTTATCCTGGCCCTGAGGTCGTCAAGCTTGTTCTCCAGTGACTGGACGTTGGCGAGCAGGATGCTAGGCAGAGGTGTGCGGTGTGCACGAGCTCTCAGCCTGTTCCTGACGCCGGCTCGCTTCCCTCTAGGCCGCCGCCGCTTCCCTTTGTTCTCCCTCAAGATCTCACTCGGCCAGCTCGGATCCGGAGTTAAAAACTTCGAATTGTGAGTACATTGTAAACCAATAGAAACAAGAGTGTCACTGTCATACCTAATGTACCCAATGGTGATGATTTTGCCGATTTAGAAACGCTGAAAACTAACTTAA
This sequence comes from Copadichromis virginalis, assembly GCF_057382275.1. Lineage (NCBI taxonomy): Eukaryota > Metazoa > Chordata > Actinopteri > Cichliformes > Cichlidae > Copadichromis > Copadichromis virginalis. Next base: position 42,268,509 of record NC_140639.1, read on the forward strand.
AAAACAAAGACAAAGAAAAAGTGGTCGGAGCAGTCGTGATGGCAGCCGACCTCACCGGCGCCATCTTATCATCAATCCCAGCTGTCCCAGCAATCCCAGCAATCCCAGCTGTCCCAGCAATCCCAGCAATCCCAGCTGTCATAGGGCGAGAGGCGGGGTACACCCTGTACAGGTCGCCAGTCTGTCGCAGGGCTAACACACAAGGACAAACAACCATTCATACTCACATTCACTCGCACATTCAAACCTAGTGGCAATTTGGATTATCCAATTAACCTATCCCCACAAACTGCATGTCTTTGGACGGTGGGAGGAAGCCGGAGTACCCGGAGGGAACCCACGCAGACACGGGGAGAACATGCAAACTCCACACAGAAAGACCCCGGCCTGATGGTGGAATTGAACTCAGGACCTTCTTGCTGTGCGGCATTGCTGTGCGGCATTGAAAAAATGTTTAGTCAATATCAGGCGATGTCATTGAATCAACGTCACATTGAGGTGTGACGTTGACCTAACGTCACTCTTGCACCCTTTTTTTATATTGAAACAATGTCGGGTTTTGATATTGAATCAATGTTGAAACCTGACATTGATTCGACGTTATATTTTCTAATACTGTTGACATTGAAACAAGATTCTGATATTGAAACACTGTTGAGCTATGGTGTTGATTTTCCACCTCTTTCGCAGTTGCTTTTTATTAAAACAAGAGTTAAATCATGACTGGAAATCTACCTTTCTTTATAGGTATTTTAACCAATACTAAACTACTGCATGTTTCCATCAATACTTAAACCACCTAAACACATAATTGTACTTATTCCTCAAATTGGACACCCTTTATAAAAAAAAAAAGTCTCACAATGTATCATGTCAATATTAATATCCTAAAATTTAGGAATTCATGGCACCGAGACAAAAATGTGGCGCACAGTGTGACGTCAAAATAGGCGCATACCTTTGACGCTGCGTTTTCTCCGTTTTCCTCGTGTGCATGAACTTTCTCCGGTCAATTCCGCTGAGAGTAAATCTAATGTCCCGCTCTACTGTACAAGACAATGGTTACCTGGAGGGATGTACCACTGTGAGAGGGGTGCTGCGGAATAGTCCAAGTGATCGCTGTTTTAATTTCCCAGTCAACTATAAATGGTAAATGGCCTGCATTTGTATAGCGCTTTACTCAGTCCCTAAGGACCCCAAAGCGCTTTACACTACATTCAGTCATTCACACACAGGTGATTGCAAGCTACATTGTAGCCACAGCTGCCCTGGGGCGCACTGACAGAGGCGAGGCTGCCGGACACTGGCGCCACCGGGCCCTCTGACCACCACCAGTAGGCAAACATGGGGTTAGTATCTTGCCCAAGGATATTTGGCATGCAGCCAGGAGGCAGCCTGGGATCGAACCACCGACCTTCTGATTAGCGGCTGACCTGCTCTGCCACCTGAGCTACAGCCACCCCTAAAAAACTATACATAAATTGCACGTCGACACGATTTTTTAAAGCTGGTGAACTAGATCAAAGTCATTGATAACAAAAGAACAATAAATCTACTTTCTCTGGTACTTTATACCCTCTCAGTTGCAATGCAATTTAACGCTCAACTACAAATCGATGGGTTTTTGATGGTGACCGGCGCCGAATGATGGTCAACTATAAATAGACATTTTCTCTACGTTGTTGTTGTCACCTGGTCGACTACAAAAAGCTCAAATATCAATGACAAAAAAACAACGGTAAATCAACATCATTACAACGCCCCTATAGTAAGACCGTCGGTTTACCACAGTATTTCAATATTGTTACAACATTGGCATTTCAACCCTGACCATAACGACGGATCGGATGAAAAATCAACATCAATTCAATGTTGTCTTGCCATCTGGGCGTGTGCTCCCGACACAGGGAAAACCAATTTTGCAGGGGAGACCTACCTTGGCACTTGTGCAGGTGAAACCAAAGGGAAGACATGCTTCACCATATGTCTTTGGCTTAGAATGAAGTTAATTTGGAAACATATTCAGCTATGCTTCATCTCCTGCTTTGCGTTTCTGTGGGTGCCCTGTGCTAGCAATGTCCAAGCGTTTTGTTCCCCCCCTCCCGCCCTTTTCATACCGTGCCCCCCCACCCCCTGCAATGGCTCTGCGCCCCCCCTAGGGGGCGGGCCCCACACTTTGGGAAGGTCTGGGTTAGTGAATTAAGCAACATGATTAAAGTGGCATTGGCAAATGCATAAAAGTATTATGATAGAGAGAACTTTTTTCAGCCATATAATAGAAATACTAATTGAATAAATACCCCACTTCACCGTAGCCTGATGTGGAACTCTTGGACGTTTTTTCAAGATTGGGAGGTCTTCACTCAGTTAATGAAACCCTCATTCATTAACTTTTAATGAAAATTGTTTCAGAGTTGGGCAATTTTAAATCCCTGATCCGCTTTATTTCAATTTGTTCAATTTGTTTCAAGGTAAGTTAGACACCAGGAATATCTTCAGGGGCATTTTATAATTACAGTCAAATGGGAGATCTCAATTTATTAAGGAATTCTCAAATAACATTGAACATTTAAATTTAATTTGATTAGAAATATTCTCTCTGAGACACCAACGATAAGCTGTTGTTTATATGCCAATGAGCAAAAACTTGGTTTATTGGTGAGGTTGTCAAGTTTCATGCATTATATCAATCACACTTAGAATCAATGTCAGTCCCCGCTGTTCTGTCTCCTAATCAACATACCGCAAAATGTGTGGCCTTGCTGTGGGGAAGGTGGCAGAGGGGACAGCAAGGCTTGGAGCACAGACAGAAAAGAAGTGAAAGATCTTCAAAGCATCTGCTTTACAAGTCTGATGCATTCTCACTAGCTGTGTTAAAATCCTTTGTGTCTCATTAGGCTGCGATTTTGGGACTGTGCCTTTGTGCAGTGGACAAATTCTGTTTGAAATGCAAGAGGGGAGAGCGATCTTTCTGCTTTCAGCAAACCCATGGGCTAAGGCTTTGTTAGTGAAAAGATGAAGATCACTTTTTTCAACAGTAACTAGATTATTCCTTCTTTTTTAGGAGGGGTAAGTGTTTATGAAAACATAGTTTTAAATATGATGAAAATGTGTGATTAAAATGAGCGACATCAGGGTCATTGGTTGATTTGGATAAGATTTAGAATTACTATCCAAAAAGGGCAAATTGCTGTACAATGATTATAGCACATCCAAGAACAAGCTCAAACAACCTCAAGAGTAAACGAATGTACTGTATAACCATCATGTCAAATGTGAAGAAAACAAAAACACCTATGGTAAAGGTAGCAGCAACAGTAGCAAAAATAAAACAGCCATACCAATAATGACTAACACCAAAAATAGAGTGATTAATTTCCATTACTCCAACAGAAATTGTGGATGTCTGTTAATCCAGCCCTCGAAATGGATCTTTGTATTAAGCCTTTCTGGTAGGTTTTTAATATCAAAGTTTCAGAATCAATATGAATAAAGTTTCCTTTTTCTCATCTGTACACACACAAAACTCCACCATGAAAAGAAAAATAACTGGCATCATAAATATGAAAGATTGTACTTTGTCGTTGCTTTGCATAAATGTATTAAGATTATTTAAACATTATTTAAACCCTTTGTTCAAACATTCACAACTCTGTGTTAGAAAGAACCAGAGATACCTATACTCTTTCACTTGAGAATCAGCACTTCTAAATCTGATGCTGCAAACATGTGGAGTGTCCACTCTGGGTCAAAGAGAAATTGTTGACCAATTTCCACCATTTTACACTTGGCTGTGAATCGCTCCAGTGCAAGCTTGAGGTCACCACCTGATAAAGCCAACAGAACCATCATCTACAAAAATCAGAGGTCTGATTCAGAGGCCATCAAATTGTAAGCCTCCCACCATTTGTCTAAGCCTGTAAATTCTGCCCATAAAAATGATGAGGGACACAGTAGAACACCTTCTTCAGGTTAACAAAACACATGTAGGCTGGTTGGACAAACTCCCACGTACACTTAAATATCTTTGAGATAATAAAGATTTTGCTCTCTTGACTCTTGGTGGCGCTGTCACTTGGTGTTTGCTCGCTCTGCGGTAGAGTATCACTTCCTGTTCCTGCTCAAACACAGTAGTGTTTCTGAGTAGCTTATCTACTTAGCAATTTAATTAACAACTTTTAAATACATTCTTTTTTCATAGTATAATCTTCACGTGCTTCATCCGAAGCACACTTTCTGTGTAGTCACTACCTAATTTATAGCCAAAGTATTCACTCACTGTGTCTGTACTGTTGCGCTAGCTTAGCTTAGCTCATAGCCGACTCATTAGCACCATGGTTACTTCAACTGTCCCTCCTGCACTTTCCTGCTCGTTGTGTCAGATGTTTAGTTAATCCTCAGCCTCCTTTAGGAGTAATGATACTTGTAACAAATGTAGCCTATTTGCAGCTCTGGAGGCCAGGATTACTGAATTGGGGACTTGGCTTCACACCCTTCATTCACCTATAGCTAGCCAGGCCCCTGTAGCTGGTGCAACCGAAAATAGCGTAGGCCCCGCTAGCTGTTCACCGGCAGACCCCAAGCAGCTGGGGAAAGAGGGCGGCTGGGTGACCACCAACCTGTTCATGTGTCAAACCATTTTTCCCCACTCGACGACACACCCGCCGGGGGTCAAACTCTGGTAATTGGTGATTCTGTTCTCAAACACGTGAAGCTAGAGACACCAGCAACCATAGCCAATTGTCTTACAGGGGCCAGAGCAGGCGGCATTGAGGGAAATTTAAAACTGCTGGCTAAGGGTAAATGTAAATACAGTAAAATCATAATTCACGTCGGCAGTAATGACACCCGGTTATGCCAATCGGAGGTCACTAAAATCAATATTGAATCGGTGTGCAACTTTGCCAAAACAATGTCGGACTCTGTAGTTTTCTCTGGTCCCCTCCCCAATCAGACCAGGAGTGACATGTTTAGCCACATGTTCTCCTTAAATTGCTGGCTGTCTGAGTGGTGTCCAAAAAAACATGTGGGCTTCATAGATAATTGGCAAACCTTCTGGAGGAAACCTGGTCTTGTTAGGAGAGACGGCATCCATCCCACTTTGGATGGAGCAGCTCTCATTTCTAGAAATATGGACAAACATATTAACCCCCCAAAATATGACTATCCAGAGTTGGGACCAGGAAGCAGAGTTTCAGTCATACACGCTAGTGTTAGTTTAAATGAGTCAACACCCCCGAGTCATTCTAACTACCAGAAATCTCGAAGCACAGGCCGAGGGGGCGGTGTGGCAGCAATTTTTCACACCAGCTTATTAATTAATGAAAGACCAATACAGACTTTTAAGTCATTTGAAAGCCTGATGCTTAACCTTGTCCACCAAAACTCAGAAACCAGTCTTATTTGTTATCATATATCGTCCACCTGGGCCTTAAACAGAGTTTCTGTCTGATTTCTCAGACTTTTTGTCTGATTTAGTTTTCAGCTCAGATAAAATAATTATTGTGGGTGATTTTAACATCCATGTAGATGCTAAAAATGACAGCCTCAACATGGCATTTAATCTGTTATTAGACTCAATTGGCTTCTCTCAAAATGTAAAAGAACCCACCCACCACTTTAATCACACTCTAGATCTTGTTTTAACATATGGCATAGAAACTGAACTTTTAACAGTGTTTCCTGAAAACCCTCTCCTGTCTGATCATTTCCTGATAACATTTACATTTACAATAATTGATTACACAGCAGTGGAGAGTAGACTTTATCACAGTAGATGTCTTTCTGAAAGCGCTGTAACTAAGTTTAAGAATATAATCCACCCACTGTTATCATCTTCAATGCTCATAGAGCAGAGCAGCTATCTGAACGCTACCCCAACAGAGGTCGATTATCTTGTTAATAATTTTACCGTCTCACTACGTACGACTCTGGATACTGTAGCTAAGGTCTCAAATCAGAAGTACCTGACTCCGTGGTATAATTCTCAAACACATAGCCTAAAGCAGAAAACACGTAGGCTGGAGAGGAAATGGTGTGTCACAAATTTAGAGGATTCAATTCAATTCAATTTTATTTATATAGCGCCAAATCACAACATAAGTCGCCTCAAGGCACTTCATAGATACAGAGAAAAACCCAACAATCATATGACCCCCTATGAGCAAGTACTTTGGCAACAGTGGGAAGGAAAAACTCCCTTTTAACAGGAAGAAACCTCCGGCAGAACCAGGCTCAGGGAGGGGCGGCCATCTGCTGCGACCGGTTGGGGTGAGAGAAGGAAGACAGGATAAAAGACATGCTGTGGAAGAGAGACAGAGGTTAATAACAGATATGATTCAATGCAGAGAGGTCTGTTAATACATAGTGAGCGAGAAAGGTGACTGGAAAGGAAAAACTCAATGCATCATGGGAATCCCCCGGCAGCCTATGTCTATTGCAGCATAACTAAGGGAGGATTCAGGGTCACCTGGTCCAGCCCTAACTATATGCTTTAGCAAAAAGGAAAGTTGAAGCCTAATCTTGAAAGTAGAGATAGTGTCTGTCTCCTGAATCCAAACTGGAAGCTGGTTCCACAGAAGAGGGGCCTGAAAACTGAAGGCTCTCCCTCCCATTTTACTTTTAAATACTCTAGGAACAACAAGTAGGCCTGCAGAGTGAGAGCGAAGTGCTCTAATAGGGTGATATGGTACTACAAGGTCATTAAGATAAGATGGGGCCTGATTATTTAAGACCTTGTATGTGAGGAGCAGGATTTTGAATTCAATTCTGGATTTAACAGGAAGCCAATGAAAGGAAGCCAAAACAGGAGAAATATGCTCTCTCTTTCTAGTCCCTGTCAGTACTCTTGCTGCAGCATTTTGGATTAGCTGAAGGCTTTTCAGTGAGTTTTTTGGACATCCTGATAATAATGAATTACAGTAGTCCAGCCTGGAAGTAATAAATGCATGAACTAGTTTTTCAGCGTCACTCTGAGACAGGATATTTCTAATTTTAGAGATGTTGCGCAAATGGAAGAACGCAGTCTTACATATTTGTTTAATATGTGTTTAATGTGTGATCATCATTTAGCCTAGGTTAGGTTTCTCTTCAGCACTGTAGCCAGGCTGACAAAAAGTCAGAGTTCTATTGAGCAGAATCAGAATCAAAATCAGAATCAGAATGGGTTTTATTGCCAAATGTTGAGCAGGTTTACAACATTAGGAAATTGCTGCGGTGCTTCAGTGCAAACATGCTGTCATAAATTGCGCTTAAATAGACATGAAAAAATAAAAGTAAGAATAAGAATTAAATGTGCTACGTAGAAAGATATATGCATGAGATATACATGAGAATAAGAATTAAAAGTGCTACGTAGAAAGATATATACATGAGTGCAGGTGGTGATCAGTGCCAAAACATGGAATCATGCAGTGAACACAGCGTAGGGTCATGAGTTAGTGGTGGGGACAGTCGTACGTTTATTGTTCATGTGTCCAACAGCAGAGGGGAAGAAACTGTTCTTATGGCGAGAGGTTCTGGTGCGAATGGACCGGAGCCTCCTGCCTGAGGGGAGCAGGTCAAACAGACTGTATCCAGGGTGAGAAGGGTCAGCTGAGATCCGAGCTGCACGCCGCAGTGTCCTGGAGGTGTACAGGTCCTGCAGAGATGGGAGTCTGCAGCCAATCACCTTCTCAGCAGAGCGCACAACACGCTGCAGTCTCTGTTTGTCCCTGATAGTGGCTCCAGCGTACCACACGGTGATGGAGAAGGTGAGGATGGACTCGATGATTGCGGTGTAGAATTGCATCATCGTCCGTGTTGGCAGGTTGAATTTCTTCAGCTGCCTCAGGAAGTACATCCTCTGCTGGGCTTTCTTAATGACGGAGGTGATGGTGGGCTCCCACTTCAGGTCCTGAGTGATGGTGGTACCCAGGAAGCGGAATGAGTCCACAGAGGTGATGGGGGTGTCAGTCAGGATGATGGGGGGGAGTGGGGCTGTGTGCTTCCTGAAGTCCACAATAATCTCCACTGTCTTCTGGGCATTCAGCACCAGGTTGTTGTGGCTGCACCAAGACACCAGACGTTCAACCTCCCTCCTGTAGGCAGACTCATCCCCGTCCGAGATGAGCCCAATAACAGTGGTGTCATCTGCAAACTTGATTAGCTTGACAGACTGGTGGGTGGAGGTGCAGCAGTTGGTGTACAGGGAGAAGAGCAGAGGAGAAAGAACACAGCCCTGAGGGGAGCCGGTGCTGATGGTCCGGGAGTCTGAGACATTCTTTCCCAGCCTCACATGCTGTTTCCTGTCCGTCAGGAAGTCAGTGATCCACCGGCAGATGGGATCAGGCACATTCATCTGGGAAAGCTTGCCTCGGAGATGGTCTGGAAGGATGGTGTTGAAGGCAGAGCTGAAGTCCACAAACAGGATCCTGGCGTAGGTTCCTGGGGAGTCCAGATGCTGCAGGATGAAGTGTAGGGCCATGTTGATGGCGTCATCTACAGACCTGTTGGCTCTGTATGCAAACTGCAGGGGGTCCAGGAGGGGGGCCGTGAGGGTCTTGAGATGGGAGAGAACTAGGCGCTCAAATGACTTCATGACCACAGATGTCAGAGCCACGGGTCTGTAGTCATTTAGTCCAGTGATCCTAGGTTTCTTGGGGACAGGGATTATGGTAGAGGACTTGAAGCAGGCAGGCACATGACATGCCTGCAGTGAGGAGTTGAAATGCCAGAAAACACTGGGGCCAGCTCGTTTGCACAGTGTCTGAGGGTGGCAGGAGACACACCGTCTGGGCCGGGAGCTTTTCGAGCATTCAGACTCTTAAACTGCTTCCTCACATCTGCTTCATGAATATGAAGAGTTGTGGTGGGAGGAGGTGGTGTGAAATCCTCTTTTGTGTGGGGTGAGGAGGGGGGTGTTGTAGGTGAACAGTTTGAAGGTGGTGATGGCTCTATGGAGGGGGGAGAGGTGGGGGAATTAGTGTCTAAAGTGCCTCTATTGTTGGGGCCGTTGGAGGTGTGAAGGCTGCCTGATGGCTCGTCAAAACGGCAGTAAAAGTCGTTAAGGGTGTTGGCCAAGAGCAAGTCGTCAGTGGAGTGGGGGGTTTTAGGCTTGTAGTTTGTGATATTCCTAAAACCTTTCCACACAGAGGCCGAGTCATTCTCTGAGATCTGCTGCTGCATCTTCTCAGAGTGCTGATGTTTAGCAATGTCCACTTCTTTAGTGAACCTGTACTTGGCCTCTCTGTAGCAGTCCCTGTCTCCGCTTCTGAACGCCTTTCTCTTTTCCAGCCACAGCTTTTTGAGTTTAGGAGTAAACCAGGGTTTGTCATTGTTATAACTCACCCTGGTGCGTGATGGCACAATGCTGTCCTCACAGAAGTGGATATAGGAGGTGACAGTGTCCGTAAACTCATCCAAGCTGTTAGAAGCAGCCTTCATTGTGTCCCAGTCTGTAGACTCCAAACACGTGCGAAGCTCCTCCACAGCCTCGTTGCTCCACAGTTTTTTTGTCCTCACGACAGGTTTGGAGAGCTTCAGCCTCTGTCTGTACGCGGGGATTAGGTGGATCATGACGTGGTCAGAAAGTCCGAGTGAAGCGCGGGGCACCGCGCGATAGGCCCCGCTGATCGTGCTGTAACAGAGGTCTAATGTCCTCTCCTCTCTGGTCGGGCATTTAATATACTGCTTATATTTTGGAAGCTCATGGCTCAGATTGGCTTTGTTAAAGTCCCCAAGAGCAATGATGAGAGAGTCCGGGTATGTCCGCTCCATGTGGAGTATCTGCTCCGCGAGTGCGCACTGAGCTGCCTGCGCATCCGCGTCTGGCGGGATGTAAACAGCGGCCAGGATGAATGAAGCAAACTCCCGCGGAGAATAAAACGGTTTGCAGTGAATAAAAAGGTATTCCAGAGAGGAAGAGCAGTGCTGAGCAATCACTGTTACATCTGTGCACCAGCCACTATTAATGTAGAAGCAGACACCTCCACCTTTGGTCTTACCAGAGAGAGAGGCCTGCCGGTCCGCGCGCAGCAGATGAAAGCCCTCCAGCTTGAGCGCGCAGTCCGGGATGTCCTCACTGAGCCACGACTCCGTAAAACAAAACAGAAGTAACGCACCGAAGCACTAGGGCATCCATACGCGGCGCCATCTTGGAAACCATCCCGTTAACATTAACTAGTACTAACTAACACGCACATCTTCAACCTTTCCCTCTCTCTGTCTGTAGTCCCAGCCTGCTTCAAAATGGCCACCATCGTCCCTGTACCCAAATCCTCCACCATCTCCTCATTGAACGACTGGCGACCTGTAGCCCTGACGCCCATCGTAAGCAAATGCTTCGAGAAGCTGGTCAGGGACTTCATCTGCTCTGCACTACCCGACTCACTGGACCCTCTACAGTTCGCATACCGCCACAACAGGTCCACTGATGATGCCATAGCCCTGACACTACATACTGCCCTGTCACACCTGGAGAAGAGAGACACGTATGTGAGAATGCTGTTTGTAGATTACAGCTCAGCATTCAATACCATCGTTCCCTCGAAACTGGACAGGAAACTGCAGGATCTAGGACTGAGCAGCTCCCTCTGCAGCTGGATCCTTAGCTTCCTGTCTGACAGATGCCAAGTGTTCAGACTGGGCAGCATCACCTCATCCCCCGTCACACTGAACACTGGTGCTCCACAGGGGTGTGTACTGAGCACTCTCCTGTACTCACTCTACACCTACGACTGCACGGCCACTAACAACTCCAACATCATTGTGAAGTTTGCGGACGACACTACAGTGGTGGGTCTTATCACCAACAGTGATGAGATGGCTTACAGGGAGGAGGTCAGCGCCCTGACCCACTGGTGTCAAGACAACCATCTCACCCTCAACGTCGCAAAGACAAAGGAGTTGATAGTGGACTTCCGGAGGTGCAGAGAAGTACACACCCCCATCACCATCAACGGCGCTGCTGTGGAGAGAGTGAGCAGCTTCCGGTTCCTTGGTGTACATCTGGCTGAGGATCTTACGTGGTCAGTACACACAAACAAAACAGTGAAGAAGGCGCAGCAGCACCTCTTCTTTCTCAGGAGACTGAAAAGATTTGGCATGAGCCCCCGCATCCTCAGGACCTTCTATCACTGTGCCATTGAGAGCATCCTCACTGGATGCATCACCACCTGGTATGGCAACAGCACTGCCTACAACTGCAAAGCTCTCCAGCGAGTAGTGCGGTGCTCTGAACGGATAATTGGAGGTGAGCTTCCCTCCCTCCAAGACATCTACAGGAAGCGGTGCCTGAGGAAAGCGGGGAGGATCATCAAGGACTCCAGTCACCCCAGCCATAAACTGTTCAGACTACTTCCATCAGGAAGGAGGTTCTGCAGCATCCGGTCCCGTACCAGCAGACTGAGAGACAGCTTTTTCCATCAGGACATCAGACTGCTGAACACGTCATAGACACCTCACCTTCACTACTGGAACTTTAACATTTTGCACTCCATACTGTACAGTAACGCCACTGTTTTGCACATGTCTCACTCTGTATATTTTATTTTATATATTTTATTTATTGTTTACTCTATTTAAATTGTAAAATATGTGTACACACACACACACACACACACACACACACACACACACGTAGAAAAATATTTAGTATACACATCCAGAAATGCATATACTATTATATATTGTACATATATTTATTAGTTTCAGATGTAGCCATTCTTGTATTTTGCTTGTTTACATTATTGTATTTTGCACAACTCTGTTGCTTGTGAAGCTCGCACACAAGAATTTCACTCACATGTGCTGTACCAATGTACCTGCACATGTGATGTGACAATAAAAGTGATTTGATTTTGATTTGATTTGATTAGTAATGACTTCATGAACTTCTTCACAAATAAAATTTTAATCATTAGAGAAACACTTACCAATAATCATCCCACAGATGTAATATTATCTACAGATACTCTTAGTACCATTGATGTTAAGTCAGACTCTTTTTCTCCAATTGATCTTTCTGAGTTAACTTCAATAATTACTTCCTCCATACCATCAACGTGTCTTTTAGGCTACGTTCACACTGCAGGCGAAAGCGCATCAAATCCGATTTTTTTGACCCTATGCGACCCATATCCGATCATGGTATGACAGTGTGAACGGCACAAATCCGATATTTTCAAATCCGATCTGGGTCACTTTTGTATGTGGTACTGAATCCGATACAATCCGATGTTTCAGAAAGTGACTGCTGTGTGAACGGTCAAGTCGCATTAAATCCGTCTTTTACGTCACTGACACAAGACAGACGCCAATTATCAGCGCCAGAGAAGCGCCCGATAAGACATCGCGAATGCTTCCTGGCCATCCGGTGAAACTGCTGGGAAGACAACGTTGGAGAAACGTTAACATTTTATTTGTACTGCATAATCTGCAGATTCTGACAGAAATCTGCAACTATCCTTTGAAGCACCGCTCCTCTCTAAAACAGCAATAAAGATAATTATTAGGTTATCTGCATTATTATGTAAATAACAAAATAACTTAAAGCAAAAATTGGGAAAAGTGAAGTCCGAGGTCTTTATAGTAAGGGCCATCTGTCAAAAAATATTGTTTGCTCTGGGTCTAAACAGAGCGCGTTGTGTGTGACATCTTCTTTTGCGCATGCGGGCCGCTTTGAGCATTCACACTAGAGCACGTTTGCTGTCGCATTTTGTTTGTAGTGTGAACGAGCAGACAAAAAAATCGGATTTGATCAAAAAATCGGAATTGAGCATTAAGACCTGCAGTGTGAACGTAGCCTTAGACCAGCGGTCTCCAACCTTTTTTGCGCCACGGACCGGTTTATGCCCGACAATATTTTCACGGACCGGCCTTTAAGGTGTCGCGGATAAATACAACAAAATAAAACTACCGGTACTGAAAAAAAGATTTATTCATAACACACGTGAAAAGACCCAGGAAAACAGAGTTAACGACAAAAACGATAACAAAATAACACTGAAAACCGATAAAAACCCTGAAAACCATACATTTCACACCTGAGCCTCAACTCTCGCGGCCCGGTAACAAACGACTCACGGACCGGTACCGGTCCGAGGCCCGGGGGTTGGGGACCGCTGTTTTAGACCCCATTCCTACAAAACTGCTCAAAGAAGTCCTGTCATTAATTAATGCTTCAATCTTAAATATGATCAACCTATCTCTAATAATCGGCTATGTACCACAGGCCTTCAAGTTGGCAGTAGTTAAACCGTTACTTAAAAAGCCATCCGTCCACCCAGCAGTCTTACCTAATTATAGGCCAATCTCCAACCTTCCTTTCATATCAAAAATCCTTGAAAGAGTAGTTGTCAAACAGCTAACAGATCAGAGGAATGGCTTATTTGAAGAGTTTCAGTCAGGTTTCAGAGCTCATCACAGCACAGAAACAGCTTTAGTGAAGGTTACAAATGATCTTCTTATGGCCTCTGACAGTGGACTCATCTCTGTGCTTGTCCTGCTAGACCTTAGTGCAGCGTTCAATACTGTTGACCATAATATCCTATTAGAGTGATTAGAACATGCTGTAGGTATTACAGGTACTGCACTGCAGTGGTTTGTATCATATCTATCTAATAGACTCCAATATGTACATGTAAATGGAGAGTCCTCTTCACACACTAAGGTCAATTATGGAGTTCCACAGGGTTCGATGCTAGGACCAATTCTGTTTACATTATACATGCTTCCCCTAGGCAGCATCATTAGAAGACATAGCATACATGAAAAACTAGTTCATGCATTTATTACTTTCAGGCTGGACTACTGCAATTCATTATTATCAGGATATCCAAAAAACTCGCTGAAAAGCCTTCAGCTAATCCAAAATGCTGCAGCAAGAGTACTGACAGGGACTAGAAAGAGAGAGCATATTTCTCCTGTTTTGGCTTCCTTTCATTGGCTTCCTGTTAAATCCAGAATTGAATTCAAAATCCTGCTCTTCACATACAAGGTCTTAAATAATCAGGCCCCATCTTATCTTAATGGCCTTGTAGTACCATATCACCCGATTAGAGCACTTCGCTCTCGCACTGCAGGCCTACTTGTTGTTCCTAGAGTATTTAAAAGTAGAATGGGAGGGAGAGACAGACACTATCTCTACTTTCAAGATTAGGCTTAAAACTTTCCTTTTTGGTAAAGCATATAGTTAGGGCTGGACCAGGTGACCCTGAATCCTCCCTTAGTTATGCTGCAATAGACGTAGGCTGTCGGGGATTCCCATGATGCATTGAGTTTCTCCTTTCCAGTCACCTTTCTCACTCACTATGTGTTAATAGACCTCTCTGCATTGAATCATATCTGCTATTAATCTCTGGCTCTCTTCCACAGCATGTTTTTATCCTGTTTTCCTTCTCTCACCCCAACCAGTCACAGCAGATGGCCGCCCCTCCCTGAGCCTGGTTCTGCTGGAGGTTTCTTCCTGTTAAAAGGGAGTTTTCCCTTCCCACTGTCGCCAAAGTGCTCACTCATAGGGGGTCGTATGATTGTTGGGTTTTTCTTTTTTTTTTTTCTTTTTTTTTTTTTCTCTTTTTTTTCTTCTTTACCTTCTATCAGGAACCTTGATGGTACTATTGACTCAGCTCTGACTTTGGACGCTCATGTTAAATCTCTGGTCTGCTCCTGTTTTTATCACTTGAGAAACATTGTTAAGCTGAGTCCCATTGTATCGCGCTCCGAATTAGAAATTGTCATTCGTGCATTTGTTTCATCTCGTCTGGGTTATTGTAATTCTTTGTTTACTTGTTTATGTAAAGCCTCTTTGAAGCATCTGCAAGTTGTTCAGAATGCTGCTGCAAAGCTTCTGACCAAGTCTTCCAAGTACTCCCATGTCACACCCCTCCTGATTGTTGGGTTTTTCTCTGTATCTACTGTACAATATAATGCGCCTTGATTCGACTTATGTTGTGATTTGGCGCTATATAAATAAAATTGAATTGAATTGCATTGAATTGAATAAAGAGCCAGACCAGTGTTCGGGCAACCAGAAAGAAAACCACATTGTTCATCCTTAATTTCAGGTTTGACTGACGGAGCGGTTTGAGCCCCCTGTAGTCGGAGCACAAACTCCACTCTCCCTTCTAGGGTGGTAGTTCCCATCTTTAAGATATCCACATGACGTTACAGAGTCATGCCATCGAAAGCAGCATCAACATCCAGAGCCTTTAGGAACTCAGGGCAAACCTTTTCCACCCCAGGGCACCGCCATTGAGAAGCTGTTTGACCTCACCTCTTCACTATATGTTTAGATTAGCTAGGTCTGTCCAGTAGCCTCCCCTGCCATCTGATCAAAGCTCAGGTCCTCTCTCTCTCTCAGAACATACGGTCGGAAATCCCATGATTCCTCTGAACTAAGGTTCCTGGTGCCATGTTCACTTATGGACATCATTTCATTTAAATATGGTGTTCTTTGTGGAAAAAAAAAGTCCAATAACAAAGCAACACTGAGATTGAGATCAGGTAGGCCATGCCTCCAACTAACGTTTCTCCGGGTTGCTTTTTACATTCAGCGTAAAAGCAAAGCTGTGGATAACGTTTATGTCCCTTACGTCCCTTTTGTCATCAATCGTCACAAGCTTTGAGTAGTGACCAAAAGAACAAGATATGGATACAAGTGGGAGAAATCAGCTGTCTCAAAAGGGTGGCTGGCCTCTCAGCTAGAGAGAGGAGCTCAGAATAGACGTATGACCCCTTGATATCGAAATTGCTAGTTCAGTCCTTGCATCTGACAAGGATGCCTCCTTGGTGAGGTGTTCCAGCTGTGTTTCTGACAATATTCAGACAACTCTAGGCAATATACAAAATCTCCAAATTGTCTTATTGTCCAAAAATCTTTGGATAAACTAAACAGCTTCTCTGTGATCTTTGTCTAGCGGGAACAGTGATGAATGACTCAATGTTTCCAACGAAGCGCAGCAGTAACAAATATGTATATCTATATCTATCTTTGGTAGCTGCCAATAAGGCTATCCCTGGATAAAACTCCAGAGGCTGTTTTGTTTTTCCATGAGTACTAGCATTGAGAAAAGTCATCCATTCCATCCAGCACTTATCTAGGTGTGCTTTTTAAGCTGATATTATAACTCTAAAAAAAAAAAAAACTGAATCCAAGTCTGAGACATAACAAAAATGGAAAACTGATAAACTTTCCTATGTTTTACATGTTCATAATAGGTTTTGTCCATTAAACTAAAAAAGAGTAGACAGTTTAGGAGAGATATAGTATTTTGTTTAAAATAGAAACGAACTGGGGCTCCAATTATGTTGTGAAGACACTGTGAACCTGCCCTTTACACGTCTTCGCTGTTCATTCGCTTCTTGTCTTCTCTAATTGCCCCAAGGCTGGCTGTTCATTTATTCACATTCAATAATAAGGGCTATAATTGAGCTCAAAAGGAGGACACAGTGAGGTTTATTCCCTAAAAGGATGTCTTCTCTGGTTTTCTGTAATCACCTAATGTAACCACAGCTCGAATGGATGTACTGATTTGTATTCGCTCTGAAGTTATTTGAGGTAGGAACAAGTTCTTCAGTAAACTATCACAGTGTAAAATCTCACTCATCTTTGTGAGCAGTTTTGGCTGTGTTTGGTGAAAAGAGCAAATCTGTCTATTCAAAAGTTTCTTTAAACTGCAGCAGCCAGTTTATTTTTGTGAGTCATTCGCTGTGATATTCTTTGTACTTGGCCTGTGCAACAAATGATTATGTCTGAGATGAGAGCTGAATCATCAACATCACCATCCCTCCAAATTAAACAGCTGAAAACATTTAAAGTAAGTATATGCCAGTTTGAGGATATTTAATCTCAGTGGGAGCTGCTCATTTAATGGTATAGAATTAAGGAAACCTGGACAGAAATCAGTATTCCAATACCAAAAACATATGGATGCCAGCTTGTAAGTTAATCTTTTTTAATATGACATCCATATATTACCATAAGACAAGGCCTTAGCAAAAAAAAAAAAAAAATCCATGACATTTCCCTTTTCTTACACCTTTTTTCAGTATATATCAGGTTCAAGGTTCTTTATTTGTCACATGCATAGTTATACAAGTATAACACACAGTGAAATGTAGCCTGACACGCTCCTCGACATGTGCAAAAATGGGGGGGGGGTATGGGTGAATGTGCAGTAGTAGCAGCAAGCAGGTGAATTCTGTACATTAATATGAATAGACATCTGACATCATCTATGAGCTAACACTGCACATAAGTTCCAGTGTCATTTTTCTGCTTTTGCAGACGGTCTGCAGTTCTTTGAGTAATGATTTCATCCTGTTTCACCTCCTTGACTCTTTTTAATGAGCTCTCTTCAGTTGCTTTAACTTTGAGCTTTTCACCTTAGCTCTGTCACATATTCCAAATCATTACTGCACATCTATGTACAGTATATACAGTACTGACAATTATTCACTTTAATGACTTACCCTTTTTTATATATAAAAGCAGTGCACTGAAATCCAAGTTGAAATAAAAAAAATCCAGGGCATTTTTTTTGGAAAATTGCTCTAAATGCCAGCCAAATCATGCAACATGGACAAATATTTTAACTAATACATGCGTGAACCAGCAAGGGGGAATGTATCTGAAATATTGATGAACAGAAAAGGGTGCACAAAATGAAATTTAAATGAGGTTATGAATCAAAGATCTGTAGAGGTTTCGAGAAGGCAGTGAGAGTGACCCCCCCCCCCATCCTGACCTTGCTAACACACACATATGGAGGCATTTTTACGTGTTTTTTTTTTTTAACTACCAGTACAAACCACAGCTGTAGTGTAAGCAGACCTGTGGCTTCAATCAGACATGACGGGATGCTCAAACAACTGAGAGATGCAGACAACAAGGAATACTAATGCCGAGCAGGATTCCAAAATGAAATAAATCACAGTGGAAAATGTTGCGTGACCAGCTTGACTTATGCAAAATGCTTGCATATCTTTGCTGAGGGCGTTTGTGGTGAGAGTTTATTAAACTTGCACACTGCTCACAGCCATCTCACTTTTCCAGAACATTTTTCTCACCTGTCAGTTTACTGACAGATGTAAATTAGGCAGAAAATGCTGGAGCAATGTCTCTCAGAGCTCTGCCATAGATAGAAATGGTGTTAGGGAAAAATAACAACAACAAAAAAATCAGATTTCATTATCAGCGACATAGGATGCAGACTAAATGAAATCTATTGTAGTATTGTATTAATATTAGTATCATGTCGCTGCATTAAGTGACCAAATTAAAAGTGACAAAGCATCGTTTGCAGAAGTGATTTCCTATTTGTGTGAGTGATAACTGAATGTTTTCAAAGGGCAATTCTATTGTCTATTTTTTTTTTATAAAGCCAAATCAAATTTTACAAACTCATTGCCTCAGAAAATAAGAAAGTTCAACTTAAGGGGGGATGGGGGCATCATAGTAACGTTAACTTTTGATTTTCCCTGTGCTGTGCTTAAGAGGGAGTTAAGAAGCTAAATACCCTTTATCCCAGAGGTGTTCCAGCCTATACTGAAGTGGTTTACACATTTGCCAGTCAATTAAATGGTTCAGTCTGAGGAGGAGACATAAATCCCTTAGGGGCTGTGTTAAGAAAGGAATCCAGGGTAAAAATCTGCCCCTTGTGAATGAAGTATCAGCTGCTTAGCACACCACAGGTGTGGTGCTAAGCACTGTTGCCTCACAGCAAGAAGATCTTGGATTTGAATCTAACATCTGGCTGGGTTGTTTCTGTGTGGTATTCCCATGAAGACTTCTTGCACCAATACAGATGACATTACATGGAAAAGGTTGCTGGTTTAGCTCAGTTTGTTGAGCAGGTGACCACATGCAATATGGCTGAGAGTAACTGGCCTGGGCTTGAGTCTCATCCGCAGCCTTTTGCGGCATGTCGTCCCCCTTTTGTCTCTCTCTCCTTACCTGTCACCTCTGTCAATAAAGCTGATATTGTTATGGTCTGGCGGTCGTTGCCGGCTGACCTGCCAGTGTGTTTTTTGTCTTCAGGGTGTGTTTACGGAAGTCGCTCTTTCTGATGGCGGAAGTTGAGCGACCTCCGACCTTGAAGCGCCTCCTCGCGAGAGCCGTCACACCGGCAGCTGATTTGGGCTTTCCAGCAATCAGACTCCTTTCTGTGGGACTACTTAACTGAGGGGTTGAGCGCCGACCATCGGTGCTGGAGTATTGCACCAAGCTTGGTAGTGACTCAAGTGTAGTGTTAGGAGAGTGCTGCCGCTTGCTAGCGGAGCAAAGCTAACTGTGTTTGTTTTTGCCTGTCCCCAGAAAGAGGGACGAGACAGAGAGACTGAAGGAGAGATTCACGGAGTTTCGGGAATTTGTTGGACACTGACGCACTACCACGCATCACAGGGAGAAGGGAGAGGATCACAAAAGAAAGACTTGCACTGTGGATTACTGTTTACTTGTTTCTTCACTGTAAATAAAGGCACTGTTCAACTCAGCGAGAGATCCACATTTGGGTCCGTTTACTCATCTGCCATGACAGATATTGACAGAGACACTGCATATCAGTCATGAAATACAAAATAATTTTCAGGCTTTTTACAAAGTGATGAAATGATTATTTAACCCCTTTACCTCAGTAAAAGTCACAATCAACCATCCATCTATCCATTTTTTTCCACTTATCTGGGACCGGGTCATGGGGGCAGCAGAGAAGCCCCCTTTTCCTAGCTGCCTCCCCTAACTTGTTCAGGGCAACACCAAGGCATTCCCAGGCCAGCCAAGAGATATAGTCTCTCCAGGATGTCCTGGGTCTGCCCTGGGTTCTCCTCTCAGTGGGACATATCCCGAACACCTCACCCAGGAGGCATCCTTGTCAGATGCCCAAACCACCTCAACTGGCCTCTTTCGATGTAGATTATCGGCTCTACTATGAGCTCATCCTGGGCCGTGAGAAAAGTAAACATTTGGAGGAAGCTCATTTCTGCTTCTTGTATCCATGATCCCGTTCTTTCAATCACTACCCAAAGCTCATGATCACAGTTGAGGGTAGGGACGTAGACTGACAGGTAAATCGAGAGCTGAGCGTAAAAGCGAAGCTCTCTTTTCACTGTGATGGACCGGTATAATGTCTGCATCACTGCAGCTGCATCATCAATCTGTCTGTTGATCTCTCGTATCCAAAATCTTACTTGAGAAATAGACTTAGTATCTATAGATTTTTTTAAATTGAAAGTGCTCATGAAAGGCATGTTGTGGTTTCCCCATGCATGAGTATGCTAGAGTCCGGCTGATTCAGAGTGATCTAAATTTCATTATCAGATGCTGAAACATTTTGATTCATATGGATGTCTGCATATGATCACAAATAAAGGGCAGCCATGCAGTCATCTTCTACCATAACAAAGTTATGCATGAGACTTTCAAGTAGACATCAAAGTCTAAAGTGTAATAGCAGTGATTACTTTTCCACAGTGTTTGTAGCAGTCTCTGAGTATAATCCTTTACTTACACAGCATTGATCTTATCAGAGTCAGTACATTATACGATTACATTATAATTTTTGATTAATTATGTATATTGCTTTAATGGTACAGCAGAAAGATTGTAATAGTACAGTCACATTTTTGGGTAGAAGGAGAACAAGTTCATGCTTTAGACAGGAACCAGGTCTACCTTAGTTGGCACATGGTTAAATGCCATCTAAAAGAGTGACTTTAGTGCATCAAGGCAGCCATAAAACAACAGTATGTTGGAGTCAGTCACCAATCAGTTTGCGATTCAATGCAGTCAGGATGCCATTCTGTCTGAGATAAAGTGGTAATTAACTTGATCAGTCAGTGAAAACTGCCATCTGTTGCAAATTTGTTGCCATCAAAACAAAAGGAAATTCACATTCACTACTTATGTTGAAAGTGTTGCCAGTACAAGCTCAAACTCAGAAATTCCTCAACTAATAGTGATGCCATTACTGCAGGACAGAGTTTTAATGGCAAAAATAACACGAGTACTCAGCAGCTTTGCTTTTATAGCAGAATATTATCAGAGTACAACCTGTTGGAAAGCAGTTTAGTAAAGTCCCCTGTTGCAAACAGATGTATCGCAAGTAAGTTATGCTCATCGGCACCGACAGACAGCTTATTTAGACTTATGTGGTGAATATGGTGGTTTGGTTTAAGATGCAATGCAAACCACAACAGAAACAAATAAAATGGTATGTTCACACTCTTTTTTTGTGCTCATTTTTTTTTCTTTGGTCGAGGCAAGCATATTCATTCCCAAATGTTTCCCCAACTATATGAGCTCATTCAAAAATTGCTGAAAAACTAGCTGAAAATTCATAGCAGGAATCATTGGTACTAAACAGGCCCATCGTTGCTCTGACATGACTTGTAGCTAGGTGCATGACAAGTTGCAGTCTACGTAATGGTTGAGGTTACAAGGCAGAGTTACACAGGGGTCTTTAGCTATGACGTATGTATGGCGCAGATTTAACACATAAACATAAATTCCCTATGATTCACTTTGATTGCAATGTGTTGGTGGTCTGCCTGCAAATCCTTGGAATTGTTAGTCTGCCTGCCTATCGATCCGCTTATCAGTTGTTGAACTATCGCTGCGATCAGCCTATTTCAGTTCATGTGTCGGAGGAGGAAAACAGTGGCACAGTTTACAGCGTGGATTTGGACATAACATTTTTGTTGCACAAAGGATGAGAGTCCAATGGTAAAGTGGAGACTGCTCGAAGAGAGAAACAACTGCATCAGACATCATACACAACTTTGCCCTTGGAAGCACCTGCACAGACAACATGCTAACGCTAAGTTAGCCAAGTCAGCCGCTGCAGAACTTCAGGTAACAAACTGATGAACAGTCAGGCTGCAGCCTCCATTTCTACCTGTTCATCTTTCTACAGCAGGATCCACATAGTAACATAGTAGTATAACAACTGTCTTTCTCCTGGTTGTAATTGAGTAACATACTGCATTACTTTTAAGAAAAGCGTTTCACTGTGTGTCATACAGTGACGTTACTTTTTGCAACATTCATATTTCCAATATGCCATACATTTATAAGATCACTTATTTTGATAATGTTTGAGCTACAAACCTGGGCAGAAACATAGAGTGGATTAATTGCTACCAGTCTCAGTCATGTGCCCTGCTGCTAACTAAACCAACTGCTGCTAGCTAAACATATTTCTGACCACATATACACTTGAAATGAGATCGCACAGTCCATAAAAAAAAGGTCTAAACTAGACATAAGTTATAGGGTAAATTAATGACAGCTGCAATAGGCTCCAATTCATTGATGACCCTGAATTGAATAAGCAAAAGAAGGATGGATGGATAAATGGATGGATGAATTGATGGAAACATTTTGTAGCCAGAAAAATCAAGAACAAACTATACTCGTTACTATCTGAAAAAAATAAAAGGATAATCATTACAAAAAAGTAAACATCGAATAATTAATTTTAAAAAAAGGAACCTGTTAGCATTTTCACTCCATGTGTGTATGACAGGTCACTGATCGTTTCAGTCCAATAAAGAATAGGTGCCCCTACATCATTTGCCTGTTTTCTCAGCTGTGCATGAACCAAGTCTTTTTCTTAGCTTTGATTTATCTGTGATGTGCTAAGTTCATTAGCGGCAATCACTGAGGCTTGTCAGAAGTGCACTAAAGTGATTTTGTTAATGACTCTGGAGATGGATCATCCTGATGTATGTAGGCGTCTTGCAAGGAAAACAGAATAATGTGGGTGCACTTGAAACTCGCGCTTCCACAGGCTCATTGAAAGCGCTATCAGAACAGTCAATACGTCCTCATTAGCTAAAGAAACATCAGGAAAAAAAAATATATCAAAAGTATACTTCATCCCACACTGTCACTACACACACACACACACACACACACACACACACACACACACACACACACACAAAGCTTCTTGTTTGATCAGGTCAAATTGCTAAAATACAAAGAAATGCACCTAAAAACCGCACTATGTACACCCTAAAAAATTATTCAGGGGCTTAGTAAATATCATTATAATTCTAAGTTAGATGACCTTGATTAAATCTTTGAAAATCACAAAAGTGTTATCTTGAGTTGAAAATACTGAAAAGAATGCTTAAATTTTCAACACCAGTTTTTGAGTTGAACTGAGCTCTTTTGTTCAAGTTTATTTAAAAGAAAAAATTCTGTATTTGAAACACAGGGTGCATTATTTAAATCTACTCAATATATCTCATAGAAAGTACTCATAATAACTGAGACACTGGTATTCATACTTATCATTGTCTTTAACTTTAATTATTAATGGTTCAAAAATCAATATAATTTTGTCCCCCAATACTAACTTAAAACTTTGAGTAAGACTAATGACCTTTGGCATGTACCGCACGCGAGGAGCATGGCCTCATGGGAGATTTTCTGCACGTTGAACGAGACAGACACACATCCACTGCAGACTTGGTAACGTTTTCAGGTAAGTGACCAATTCTTACATTAGCTGTCTTTATCCACACCGTTCTTTTATAACATGTTCTGAAGAAAGCGTTTGTCATGGTGGCTCACTTTTCGCAGCGTGTTTGTGCACGTTAATTTAAGTTTTCAACCCGTCTTCCAGTCAAGGCGGCGGGAAACCGCACCCTTTTATCCTTTTACGTTCTGAGTCGCTATCTGCGTTCCGGGTAATTTGACCGGAATGTCCCGGTACCAGCGACCTGACCGTTTAATTGGGGGCATTTTAGGAACCACGTGAAAGCAGGTGTGCTCAGACATTTCTAGAAAATGGCCCTGTTGAGTCGCGGTGCGGGAGCTGCGGTAGTCACGCGGCCTGACTCACTCTGTCAGGTTGTTCAGGAGGAGATGAACAGACGTCATCAATGGCTTTGGTAACTAAGAAGACCTGCCCGCGGAACAGTTCATAGCAGCAACCATGCTGCTTAGCTTTCTTGTTCTATGTGGGGTCTTTCAGAGCATATAAGACGCTGCTTTCAGCTTTGTCCCGAACAGGGCCAGTTTTTGAGAGAACACTGACAGGACCGCCCGGGTCAGCAGATTACCTCATCCAGGGCCGGTCCAAAGTACTATGGGGCCTTAAGTAAATTTAGACTGGGGGCCCTACTTCCTTTCAGATCCCAGAAAATAATGAAAAAAAAAAGCTTTGGTCCTTTTGGTCAAGCCAAAAGTACCATCATTTCCAGTATAGTTAGTATATAGTTAGTATAGTATAGTTCCAGAAACACTCAGTTTATTTAAATCCAGGTTGAAGACTCACCTATTCTCTGCTGCATTTGAATAAAGCACCAAATCCACACTTTTAAGCTTAAATTTCAAAACTTACATTTAACTACTGATTTTATCTACTGTTGTGATTTTATGTTTTGATTTTATATACTGTTTTGTTTGTTAGTTTGTTTGTTTGCTTGCTTTAATCAATTTTAAATCGTGCTTTTTATTTGTTTTTGTTTCTCTGTAAAGCACTTTGAATCACCTTGTTGTTGAATTGTGCTATACAAATAAATTTGCCTTGCCTTGCCTAGTTACTCCCAATTTACATAAATAAATGTTTATTTCAATCCAAGCTAAACTTTCTCATAAGAGATTGGTGTTATGGCAGATTACTCAGTGACATGTTTTGTAATGATAAAGTTTTGATTTGTATTTTTTCAGCACCATCTTCACCACCAGGAAAAAAATCTGCATCAACTACAAAGTAAAGCAGGTAATTTTACTCAGAGGACTTGATGTGTTAAATTTTGGAAGGATATGATATTGTTTTATACAAGCTGAGTAGTGGATGGTGATACCACCTAAATATTTATACTGGTTTTGTGGTGGGTTATTTTAGTCATACAAATGCCAAATCTAAATTTTGAGAATTTTTCAGTTCGGTAAATATATTGATGAGTTCATGGCCTGTCATCCAGTGTCACCATGAGTATAGGCGCAGCCCTTTAAGTGGGTATTCCCCTTGTGCGCGCAGCACTGAAGTATTTTAGTCCACGCCCACCTGCTGTGTGGGCCTCACCCTGGTCTAGTATAAGTTACGGTGAGACCAGGAAATCGGCTCTACCGTTTTTCTTCAGCCAGCCAGAAGATGTCCAGCGAGACCATCCGTCTGTGTCCATCCTGCCAGACCGGCTACATCATGTCGTATGACCGACATGCCGTCTGCGTGGGCTGCCTCGGTCCTCACCATGCGGACCTTGCCCTCACACCTTAATCCTATTGCTGCTCCTGTTAGCTCCTCCCGCCAGAGGAAAAGCAGCGGAGGTCAGCCTTTTTCAAGGCTGATGCTGAGGAGGCGTTCCCACTAAGAGAGGCACTCGCTGGAAGAAGCCATCGAGTTCTTCGATGGTGGGCCGGAATTGGATGATTCCACCCACCGTGAGGAAAACGGCAGTGGTGGCAGCTCCACTGCCTCCCAGCTGGGCAGCCTGGTGACAGAAGGGTGGATGAGCCGACGCTCATCCACCCCTGGCCTTCACATGTCGGCAAGGACGCCGCTCCCAGTTGTTGGTGCGCTGCTCCTGGATCTGCCTGGCATCATCCAGGAGGCAGCTGGTGAGAAGGAACTTCCCGTCCCTCAGCCTGCTCCACCCCCATCTGATGATCGTGGCTCAAGAGTTGGGAGTTCGCCTTGTAATCGGAAGGTTGACGGTTCGAGCCCCGGCTTGGACAGTCTCGGTCGTTGTGTCCTTGGGCAAGACACTTCACCCGTTGCCTACTGGTGGTGGTCAGAGGGCCCGGTGGCGCCAGTGTCCGGCAGCCTCGCCTCTGTCAGTGCGCCCCAGGGTGGCTGTGGCTACAATGTAGCTTGCCATCACCAGTGTGTGAATGTGTGTGTGAATGGGTGGATGACTGGATATGTAAAGCACTTTGGGGTCCTTAGGGACTAGTAAAGCGCTATATAAATACAGGCCATGATCTGGCGGGAAGGTATGGCTCCACTCACTCTCGTTGCCCAGATCCCATCTGGCCTCAGTTCCCAGGGATGATGACCTCTCTGAGGCAGCAGCAGAGCCAGCGAAGATTAGAGCGCCGGTCTCTACCTAGGGCTTCACAGAGGGCTTCACAGACCAGAGTTTTCCGCCTGTTCCCCCTCTGGAGCCGAGCCTCGCTTCAGTTTTCGGCACCAAAATGACCAAGGTCGTTGGACAGCGACCGGCCCATCCCGCCAAACTTGACCAGCTGATAGCAAGGTTCACTGATCGCGCACATCAATGCACTGTTCAGTCAGCTGCATTGACTAACAACACTGATTTGCTAGCGTTTGTCATCTCCAGGAAGGTGGAGGAAGCAGAGCTGCCAGAGGAGCTGAAAGGCTTTCTCTGTAAAGCCGCTGACACGATTCTGAATATGTGCGCCACTTCAGCGGTGTGTTCCTCTCGCATCGCTGCCTGGCAGACGATGGTTCAGAGGGCAACCTGGCTCCGCCTCTTCCCTCTAAGATTATACAATCTCACAGGGAAATAGTGCAAGCAATTCATAACATAAAATTTAGAAGCTTAGTGGAAGATAATACTTTATGTTGAGGGTTTAGTCTGCATACTGAACAACTCCACTTATATGGATTTATGTCTGGATGTGTAAATTAATCTTTTGCATGTTAGAAAATAAGGTCCAGGTTGCAAAAAATGGTAGATTTTTTTTTTTTTTTTTTTTTTTTTGATTGAATCAGAATTTTGGCCTTCAGATTTTTTGTCCTCTCCCATCCAGGTCAGTGCAGCGTTTCATAGGATCACGACCCTGAACCTTGAACCAAAGTTCATGTCATCATTGGACTTGTATTCATCCAAACTCCTGTCCTTGTTTCAAGCCAAGAAAGGTGCTGCTGGACAACGCCACAGGGCACAGTTAAACCTTCTGCTTCAGGTAAGGAAGATTGCATTTTCTAACCACAAAAACGTTCCAACACAGCATTGAAGAGGCCCTTCCACTAAAAACGGCTTTTCTTAGGTTTCTGTTCAATATTTTAGCTCCACAGGTGTTCTTACCTTGATGGTGGGTGTGAAAACAGGTCAACAACAGAAAAAAAATAGTTATGTTTAAGCTAGAAATGGTAAGTCATGTTTTAAATGTGCAAATTTTGCCTCAGTTGAGACTTCCTGTTTTACAGAGTGGAAATTCCATCGAGAAAAAATGAGAAGTCATCATCAGATGTTTCATTGACCATCTGGGAGAGGATCCAAGTGCCTTAATCAAAACCTTTGAGGTTGGTGCAATAAATCTGTTTTAGGAATATTAGTACCGTATTTCCCGGACTACAAAGCGCACCTGAATATTAGCCGCACAAGCTAAAATCAGGGGAAAATCCTGGTTTGTACATACATTAGCCGCACCTGACCAAAAGCCGCAGGTGTTTCAATGTTGACTTATCATATGTAAGAGAATATGCACAAAGGGAATTGTCAGGAAAGAGATGGCTGTTTGGAGACACACCCCTTTTATTAATATCTTGAAAAACAAGTTATGGGTACATATTTGCATAACTTTTTAGGTATATGTACAAGTAGCGGTAATTACAAGTAGGACACATGTACTGTGCTTCATAAATGAGTAACAAATGTAGTACATAACAATAACCTGCAGCACACCAGAAAAATAGATTCAGACTACCTTTTAGGGGCGATCGTGGCTCAAGAGTTGGGAGTTTGCCTTGTAATCGGAAGGTTGCCGGTTCGAGCCCCGGCTTGGACAGTCTCGGTCGTTGTGTCCTTGGGCAAGACACTTCACCCGTTGCCTACTGGTGGTGGTCAGAGGGCCCGGTG
The DNA here is from genome assembly GCF_057382275.1 of Copadichromis virginalis. NCBI lineage: Eukaryota > Metazoa > Chordata > Actinopteri > Cichliformes > Cichlidae > Copadichromis > Copadichromis virginalis. The sequence goes on from NC_140639.1 coordinate 42,296,265, forward strand.
GCGCCAGTGTCCGGCAGCCTCGCCTCTGTCAGTGCGCCCCAGGGTGGCTGTGGCTACATTGTAGCTTGCCATCACCAGTGTGTGAATGTGTGTGTGAATGGGTGGATGACAGGTTGTGTAAAGCGCTTTGGGGTCCTTAGGGACTAGAAAAGCGCTATATAAATACAGGCCATTTACCATTTACCATTTTAGGCTCAGGTGCAGCGACACGGCTTTAACAAGAAGAAAAGTCAGTCATTCACCACCATCTTTCTCTTCTTCCTGCGCACTGAAACCACCAAAGTCCTCTTCTCCAGTGTCGGAAACGAACAGGCTCAGGATGGCTTCGTCATCCACTCTCCGCTTCTCTCCTTCGTTGTCACTTTCAAAACCAAAGAAATCCTCATTGTCAGTGTCAGAGTCGAACACCCTCAGAAGGGCCGTGGCGGTGTCCTCCTCTCCATCATGCAACAGTCCAGCCCTTCAAATCCGTTGGTGATCGTGGATGTTTTCACACTTTTCCACGCTGTCAGAATCCACCGGTGGAATTGAGCATAACTTGCTTTTCGCAAGTTTATCACCGCTCGTCATCCACGCCTCCCGCTGAACGCGTAGCGCTACTTTGAAGTTTGTTTTTCGCGCTACTTGTACGGCACTGTGTTGCCTGGCGGATGGACATGTGACCAACATACCACTCTTGAACCCCGATACTGTGTGTCTGATCACATGCCCTTCCGCCAGGCAACAGCGGAACAAACAAAACAAATCTTACGATATGACAAAAATCATGGACAATCCAGAGAAAAGCCGCACCTGACTAAAAGCTGCAGGGTTCAAAGCTTGTGCAAAAAGTAGCGGCTTATAGCCCGACAATTACGGTAGTTTATTTTAGCTTGTGAGATCATAGAAAAGTTTTAAGATACTGTTCTAAAGAAGAAAAAAAAACACTTCAAAGCATACAAAAGAATAGCATTTGCATTTGCTATTGCTATAAGATTTTGGAGCACAGTGTCTACATATTATGAGTACCGGTGATGTCATACAAATGAAACTTTTTGTTTCAATGTTTGGAAATATGTGAGCTTAAAACAGTTGTTTCTCTTTTTAAAGGACGGTGCTGATGCTGTCTTTGTTGAAGAGGCTTTGGCTGAGGAGGTGATGAAGATTTACCTGCTGCAGAATCAAGACAGGTCAGGCGAACCTACTGATGTGGGTATTGTTATTGAAGGCGTTACTGTTCTGGGCAAACTTGGGAATCTGAGCAAAGCCTGTTGCTATCTTTTGGGACTGTGCTATGCTCTGGATCTGAAATACCCCAAGAATTTCAAATGCACATTTGAAGCATTTCGAAAAGTGTTCATGGAGCTGGATCCAGGAAACCTTTCTGTCAAGGTTCAAAGACTGAAAAATGACCTCTGTTCATTGTAGACAAAATTTCACAGGGCTGTTCTTAAAGTGTTAGACTTGTTAATTGACATGTAATGCTCATCAAAAGGTTCAGTTGCGATATTACATTGTTTTGACATTCCTGTTCATAAATAATGTTTGTACCATAAACTGTGTTTTTGTATTAACTTTCCAGATTCACATTAAGGTGTAAATGGGAGAGTATCATTATGGATGTTTTTTGGTCACTCTTTAGTTATAATCTTCCCAATTTTTTGGAATCAAAATAAGATGTTCAAAAACTATGTCACAGTGCAAATGGTTTTTTTTTCAGGATTTATATCTTTTTGGGATCTTAATTTTATTTTTGTCATTTGACCTTTTCTGAAAAGGTAAAGCACTGCGTTCACTTGAGCCACTTTTATTCTTTGTATGGCAGGTACATTTTTCTTGTTGTTAGCATCAATATGCCAGTTTTACAGAGTTTTATCAAGCATGCCAATTTGGATGCAATTTTATTATATAAGGCTGTTGTGACTGAAATTTTATCCAAGTTTTATCCACTGAATGTAGAACAGATTTCAGCTCACTGTGTTCAGAGAAGGAATCTGCTAAATGTGTGATTCACAAAAAAGCTGTTTAAAAATAAATCATTGTGAACAATGTTGAATTGACGTGGTTCTTTTTTCCTGTGTGTGTGTGTGTGTGTATAAATAAAATAAACACTTAATTGTAATTAACGTTTTTGCTTAAATTAACTTAAAAATATTAAGTAAATTGCACCATTATTTAAAAACAAATAATTGTAATGGTGTAGGTTAAATGTGCCAAGCATTTCAGCATTTCCTAATTAATATTTTATGTAGTTTGAACTTTTGGTTACTGTTGTTTTAACTTAGATTTTCAATTGTATTTACTCAATTTTGTATGTTACTGTAACATCTTTAATTGTTCATAACAACTTATTCCATTTTAGTTGGATTTACTCAATTAATAAGGTGTATTTAAGAGATGTGATTGTTTTTGCATTTACTCATTATTTTTGAGTGTAAAAGTGTTGCACCAAAATATTTAAGTAATTATCAGTTTTAGTTCTTAGAGTGTAGAGGTAAGAAGATTCTTGGAATACGTTCAAAACCCTTTGTAGGTATGAAGTGGTAAGAAGAGGAGAACAAGGTCATAAAGTATATTTTTGTTTCATGTAGGCGTTCTGACCTTCAATGATTATGTTGCATATTTATTCAAATACAAATTGTAGCTGTAATTTTTACATTTCTTGCTGCAAGATTTTGTACATGTTCAGTCATTCACACGCATACAAATAAAAGCACACATTCTCAAGTTCTACTTTACGAGAGGCATTTAAATTCATGTGAATAGATGTAACCAGTACAAACCACAAAATAAATATTGGATGCGACTAGAGAACATATATGACATGTTGAACAATTATGTTCCTCATTTTGTGGCCCATGTGTAATTAATAGACCAGCAACAAGCGTTATGCAGCTGCTATTGATCCTAAACATCAGAAAGAATAAGCATCTTACAGTGATGCTGCCTGCTGAAGTGTTATCACGTATGCAGTGAAGGCCTCAGTGGGCACACAGTGCTCTCAAGGGTCCTACTGTTGAAAGTCGAGCCTTCCCAGAGCTGTATCTCTTACCCATTCACACATGTACCACTGGTTCCCACGGGCTCCACTACACCATCATAACCATTAGGCTGCTGCATTGATATCCGCTCTTCATATAATATGGCAGCAAAACAGACACAATGCAAGCAGCTCTACTAAGGAGCTTAGTTCTGCTGCAGCCAATGTTGATGCATTTAATGTATTATTTAGCAGAATCAGTGATTAGAACACGCACATTTAAACTTTTAGCATGCCACAATATGGGATGCTGTCATTTCCCCTGACTATTGGTGTAAAGGCAGATTACATGGGGAATGGGAAGTCATTGTGAAAGCACACACTGCAGCACAGTCTTCCATCTAATAAATACTAGTGGAAAACAATACCAATTGTGGACAAAATTATAGGGATCCTAAAATACATACTGTTTCTCCGAGTGAGCATTTGCACTAACTGTGGTAGAATCCGCTTTGTCGGAGCTGCCTGACATGCAGTTTGAAGGGTGTGTTTAAGAGGACTGGATAGGGTATTGATTTTAAGACTTCAGAGTTTATCAACTGTTTAATTTCATTGCTGCCTTTTGAAAGGCTCCTTGTTAAGATATTAATTCAAACTTGGCAATAAAAGCATTTATGACAATTCAGTAGTTCCTATTACCTTGTAAAGCCATTGTGGAAATGTGTAAAATGATGAATCAAGTAGGGACAACAAAGTTGCAAACATTTATCTGACTCACTGCGATAAAACGGGTGTGTCATCTTTTTTCAAGCAGCTTTTTCATGGTATGCAGAAGAGCTAAGTGTAAGCACCATTTGTTGCTCAATAGATATGACAAGTCAGTGTTTGCTGATAACTGGGTGAATGGTGTTATAATCCAATTTTATTTTGAGAGGAAATGCAGTGAATCAAGGATTTGTCATAATTACGTGGCAGCCTCTGAGGGTTGACATCGATGAACCCAACGATCAATTGCCAAAAAGTGAGGTTCTTTCAGTGACCACTTGAGACTGACACCAAAAGCTAACTGGTCCCCACAGGGCCCATCATGCTGAAATGACCAACTTCACAGCATATAAATAAACTAATTTCTCATTTCATTTGTATAAAAGCTTAAAGTTGTACGCAGTAAAGGGTGTTGCAACTTTACCATGTATAACTTGGTATTATGGCTATAATACATGGTATTGTGGCTGGCTCTATGGTTACCAGACCAAGTTAGCACATTTTCTTTTACCCATAGTCTATTGATACTCCTTGCCAATCCAGCGTATTAACATTATCTGATGACTTAGCTGTCCATGTGTCTTCCAAACCAACAAGACAGCCAAAATATTTTCTGTCTTTTTACTTGGTTATGTAACCCAGCTGGAGAAACGGGTTAAAACAAGATGAGCTTTATAAGGTATTTGTTTAGTTTCAGAATAATTCTTTTATTTGTTTTATTTTATTGTCACAAGAAGTGATAATGTGAAAAAAAGTTTTATTTTCACACTTCCTGCTGTGCCTAGCAGGAGCTTTATTTTGAAGTTTTCACAGGAAGTTGTGTGTTTACATGGCGTATTGTTACGAGCCATTAGAGGAAAAAGAAAAATCTGACGCGATCTTAATTTGCAGCAGAAACTGCCTTGGTTACGGAAGCAAGGCTTCATAAAAGTTGTTAAAAAGTGTTCAGAAGTTTTCGGCTAACATTTCAATAGTGAGTTGAATGTTAGACAGAACTGTCGAAATCAGCAGAGGTGTCAGCTAAGTTAATAGCGTTCCACATGTCTCTGTAAGCTAACTGATTTACCTTCTATGTTCAATGATCATGACAATGATGCTTATCATAGTAGTTAATGCACATTTCTCTACTGTAGGTGTCATGTCAATGATGAGCCTTTGTGTTATGAGGGAACAAATGCAATTTGATAGCTTTTGTGCCGAATTTAGTGTAACGTATGTTCTGAAGAAATTTAAGCTTTAACATTTGTATTTCATTTGTCTAATAATTGTGTTACATGTGTGTCTATTGCAACTATGTTGGTTAAGCAGAAGTTCTAACACGAGTTACAATTTAACCTGTTAACTGAAGAGTACCACACTTTTTCAGGATGTAAGTAATTGCAAATTGCAGTTATCGTTGTTGAGTTTATGATTAATTTGAATGCTGAAATAAGTGATAGATCAGAGACTGTAAACCTGTTTCTAAATACATGTCAGGTCTTTTAGTAAGCTATGAACTCCATGAGGAAAGACCAGTGATTCCAATTGATGGCGAGCCTCCCAGTGTGATTTCCAGGATCCAGATCTGCACAGTCAGACGGCCAATGGTTTATCTGATTTCTGGTAGGATTCCACCAGTCACCCCGACTGGCAACAGTGAACAGACAAAAAAAGTGCACTCTAGACCAGCGGTCCCCAACCTTTTTTGCGCCACGGACGGGCTTATGCCCGACAATATTTTCATGGACCGGCCTTTAAGGTGTCGCGGATAAATACAACAAAGTAAAACTAGTACCGGTACCGATAAAAAGAAGATTTATTCATAACACACGTGAAAAGACCAAGGAAAACCGAGTTAACGATAAAAACGATAACAAAATAACGCTGAAAACCGATAAAAACCCTGAAAACCATACATTTCACACCTGAGCCTCAACTCTCGCGGCCCGGTAACAAACGACTCACGGACCGGTACCGGTCCGAGGCCCGGGGGTTGGGGATGTATCTCAGGTTGCATGTTTTCTTGTTTTCTTGTTCTCGTTAGAAACAGCAGCATGGCCTTATTTAATTAAATGTGAGAAATCTTCCCTCCTTTTTCCTGTTCCAGAAAATGTTGATTAATACTTTTTTGTGGAACTTGGAACTACTAAACATGCCCAGCTAAGTTACAGCTGGATTTCTTAACCATCTGTCTAGTGTGGTTTTGAAAAAAGTGAAATCTTTTGAAAGTTATGTCTTTTTTCCAGAAGTTGTATAATTTATGTTATTCTGAAAATACAACATTTTTAAAGTACATATAAACCTAAAGGGAAAAAAGTGCTTTTCCAGTTGGCCCCTCAAGTGAAAGTTTTATATTATGGTTACATCTCTTTTGGCAATTAGATCACTGTTTGAGGTTCATTTTTCCATTTATGGGGACCTAAACCCTATCATTTGCAACATAATGCCAGGATATTATTATTATTGTTATTATTATTATTATTATTATTATTATTATTATTATTATTATTATTATTATTATTGTTGTTGTTGTTGTTATTAATAATAATAATCATCAGGGGGTCCTTTTGTCCCTCTGTGGGGGGATACTCCCACTAGGTTTATATCTGGGACTCTCCACCATTTGACCTTAGAACTGAAGAAGCTTCTCGGATGAGAGGTGAAACGTCTTCAAGCAACTTAAAGAAGTCCAGACGCTTTTCTTTGCAAGCTCCTTTGACTTCAAAGTTTTCTCATGTGCCTATAGGTTTTTTTGTAGTGCGTTTTGATTCTTTTTCTAATTGGTTCTTTTAATCCATCTTGGGTCACCCTGTGTGTGTCTTCTTGTCTGAGGTACTGTTTGGCACCTTTATAACTTTTAAAAACTTTCAAAATTAAATTCAGTAAGCAACAATGTCATGTGGCTTTTCCATGTTTTTACTTCTCTCTTGTGTACCATGACTCAAGTTCAATATGGACATTTTAATATGAACAATTCCTCAGTTTGTGCAATTTTGACCCTCCCAGCCTTAAAAAAGAGACTAGTAAATTTGTTGCCATATCAAAATGAATTCTTGCTGTTACTAGCTGTTACTAGTTACTTGTTAATATTGCTTCATAGTTTATGCCACAGATATGTACATTTCTTTTGCTCTTGTTGGATTTTGTGACTTTTTAGCTTTTTGGTTTCTTTACTGCCATCTCAGTGCGCTAGATAAACTTTAAGTTTATAATAAATGGCATTTTACATTACTGGACTGTGCATGTTGCTTTGTGAAAATGATGCATTCTATAAAGTTTGAGAGGCAGATCAATTGAAGCAGGAGCATTTTTATTTATTTAATGAATTTTCTTTACCCTGTTCATTTACTTTTATGGCAGGTGTTATATTTATATGAAAAGCACTGACAGGTGCATAGATTTCATCTATACACTTCAGCTGTGGGATGACTCCTTTTTAAAGAGAATACTTATAAGCATATCCGCATCAAATTAGAAGAAAGCATAATTAAAAGCAGTGGAGCTGTATCCAGCACATCCTCACCTGTCTCTGAGAATGAACACCTGTCAGTGATAGAACACACTCTCTCTCGCTTGAGATGTCTGAACGGTGATAGTCTAATTCAATTGGAGTTGAGCCCAAAGGCAACACGGTAGCCTGGAATGTAATTTGTAATCAGCTTCACAACAACAACTCAATAGCGCATGATTAGAGCTCTTCTCTTAAATGTGCTCAACTCAGTGTTAAATCCACCAATCAGTATGACACCTTAGCTTCTCCTCTTCCGATTCACATTACCTTGAATAAATAAAATCAGGGGTTTTTTTGCAATGCATTGGTATGACACAGTCATTCATTATTAAGGCTTCAGGTCTTTGAAGGCTAAGAGTAATAATCTTGTTTGTTTTGTTTTTTTTAAAATCAGATCCAACACTTCATCTGGACACACAAGTCTGTCACATAGAGAGTAGCATGTGGATAGCCTTGACAGAGGGATGTTGACATAGACTGGATGTGTACTGAAAAGCCTCTTGCCTCCCTGTTTGCACTGACAGTGGGTGGATGTAATGAGAGGAATGAGCTTTAGCCGAGGATTCAGTGAAGTTTACCTTGCACTTTTGCGGTGCTCTCACCTCAAGCCTATTGCTTCTTTCTTCCTTATTGACTATATTGAGCTGAATGCTGTAGTGTGCATGCGAATCAGAAGATGAATGGCATTTAATACGCATGAAAGCATGTTATAGTTCTATTAAAATGTTGCACAGGAACACAACACTTCGAGCACAGTGAAATGTCACTTCTTACTACTTATCAAAAAGAGAATGAATGAAAATTTCAATGATCAGGATAAAGGTGGAAGCATGTGTTTTCTGTGCCCTAGAGCCTTTCTTTTTCTTTATATGCTACATATGTATTGCCTTGTAACACTGAATTAACTAGTAGTAATACTGCTAGCTGGCATAGTTCAGACTGCAGTTCGCAAGTGTTACATAGTTCTAAGGGATGATCAATTGAGTTCTTTAGTGAATGCTGATATACATTTAAACAAAGGATGTTCCAGACAACTAGTATATGAACACTAATGATTTCCCTGCAACAATTATCACTGTTCTTTTCTCAACCATTGTTGCTACTCTTCTGTGAAACGGACAGCATAGAAATGCCATGTGTCCATCGAGTTGTAATTTTTGCCACTGGCAGTTACTTGTTACAAGCAAAATTAAATGTAACTTTTTATTTTCTAATTTTGCTGTTCTGCAAGAAAAAAAAGAAAAAAAAGAAAAAAAGAAAAGTTTTTTAAAGAATTCAAATCCAATCTAATATAGAGCAAAGGAAAAATAGGCCAACTTTACCAAAAGAAATTGAGATGGGGCTCATGGGAAACTGTCATCATCTAGCCGCAGCTGGTGGTTTGTATTAAAATAGGGCAATTTTCATGTTCAGGTAAAAATCTTATGTTTGAAAACCACACGTATGCTTAAAATCTTAACATGGCTCTTATATCCAAAATATTTTGTATTTAATGGACATGCCTTAATGAAGTCTATTTGAAAGCTCTAGTGTAAACCGGATGCCATACTACTACAAAACTCAAATAAAAGAAGATGAAATTATTTACAGATTCATTGCTCTTATTTCCCACTAATACATGTAAATATTCTCTTACATATTTAAGTGTACGTGACATCCAAATTACTTTAATTAATTTTCCACCTGATCTGGGCAAATTACTGAGACAATGTAACGCTGTGCTATATGTGATGATACTATATACATTTTTATAAAATGTTAAATTTCATATCACAATATCATTGCTACAGCAATGCCATGCATCTGGTGTGCAAAACAACAAGACGGGCATGTCTCATAGCAAGAGCCGCATATCAGTTTCCAGTTATGATGTAGTACCTAACACTGGCGCTACTTCAGCATCACGCTCCAAACAGTATGTTGCCAAATATGCAAGTTTCACTACTTGAGGCCAAAGCACACTATTGAATGCCACTACAACAAGAAACTAGCAGATGGTGATGTAAAGAAAATCACTAGTATTTATATACTGCTTTTCTATTTAATTTTAGCACCCAAAGAAAGAGCTTGCTTACAACAGTCCCCATTTCCTTTTCTTCTACGACTAAGCACTTTTAACCTAAAATTCATACACTTACACTCAATGGATGCATTGGAGTCAACTTGGGATTCAGTCCACACTAGGGATCAAACCACTGACCTTCCATTTCAAATTGCCCCCTGTACCTGCTGAGCCACACCTGCCTAATATGTTAAGAAATTATGTAAACATATGACAAGAAGAGCAAACGGTGATTGAAATTGCCGATGGGGTTCATGATGGTAAAGCAAGGCTTTAAGCAGGTTCTTCAAAAGCTGGACCCAAGATACAACAATGCAGGTAGAAAATATTTTTCAGTTGTATTATGTGAGACAATATTGTGCAGGCTCCTGAAGACTTACAAGATTCATTTACTTTAGTTATTGTTAAGGCATCTTGTTTTAATAGATTTACACTTAGGTTGTCTGTCATCACCGTTTACTCACACTAAATGCAAGCTGGAAGCACCAATAAAATGTTCACATTTTTTTTTCTATTTTCAGAAATATTATTATTGCAAATATTCTTGAAATGTTGTCTTATAATTTCAAAGCTATGTTGTCCATGTCTATAATTTAAAATAGTATTATGCTCCCTCACTTCCCTCAGTGCATGGCTCTGTTGCAATCTGGCAGCAAATGAGACTAATGGAAAATAATTTCAATATGATTTGACTTCAGTTTGACTGAAGCTTGTAAGAACATTGCAGTTACAAATGAAAAAGTTTATCCTCAAAAAGTTCTATTTTTATGAACTGACATGGTAGAAATAGTTCAGTTATTTAAAATTCAGCATGCATTATAAGCCAGAACTAAGTCAGTTAAGCAGTTAGATTATATAAACATGTACTGATGATAATAACGTTGTTTTTTTGTTTTATTTTTTCAAGAGATTAGATCAAAACCTTCAAAAAGCCTGAACTTGCTGTTATAGATATTATTTCTTTGTTCACTGCATTAAGCTGTCAAGATGAAGAGGACATTGTAATTGAAACCATACAAAACATTTTAGTATTTCTCCTACTGTGGATGATAAAGGTGGGACTTATTGTTTGTTCATTATGAGTATCACCTTCTTGGAGTATTTTGGATAGTATAGCGAAGAAATGGAACCAGATTAATATATATATATATATATATATATATATATATATATATATATATATTTATTTATTTATTTATTTATTTATTTATTGACTAAAATTGATTGAAACAATTAAACTAATTTCAGTGGTTTTCTTTTGAAAACTGACATTCACTGTTCTATTTCTATTACCAAACCTCTAGGCTAGAACATGAAGTTAATGAGGAAGTGCCAAAAACCTCATCTCCAAACATGAGTCAGTCCACACACACTTGAAATGACCAACAGGACTGAGACATGTTTATCTACTTTTTGACCTAGATAGCTTTCAGGGAATTCTAACAAGGTTGGTTAGCAAGTTGCATTAATAAGCTGTACACAACAGTAAACTGTATTAATGCCATTAATAGTAAAATACATCTGCAGAGAAATCCCCTCATGTGGCTTACTATACATTATTTTATAACTTCACATGTCCCCCCCTAAATTTTAGTAACAACTACAAGCTAACAGAGCTATTATGCATTTCTAATGTACTGAACAATTAGTCACGTAACTCCTAAAAATCCCTTAAAACCAACACAATCATTGTAACTTTTACACAGTTTCAGACATGATATACCTCGCTCCTCTTCAACTTTTCTTTTTAGTTTTTTTTGTGTTGTGTTCCAAAAGAACTGGAATGTTCTGTCTGTAAAGGCCAGTTATGCAATAGAAGAATTAAATACCTCACAAGTTTTCCCCAAGCTCAAGGTGATAACATCCTAATGCTTTATCATTATATAACCCCATACTCTTTTATCACCTGGGCATTCTCACCTAGACTTCTCACTTTCTCAGATAACCGCATAAGCGTTTGCATCTTATATTCCTTCAAGCCATACACAGGAAAAAAGATAATTCAACAAGAGCTACTATAGAGAAGATGCATTGTAATCCACTGATTTTTATGCTGTTGTGTAAAAAAGATATGGCAAGGTGGTATCTTTTTACCCTCTTTCCTGAATCTCAAAGCTCGAAGGTGCCTGAGCAACAGCACCACAGTTATTCTTCCCATATTTCCTGTCATTCCCTGTGTGCCCAAAGTTTGAACTGAGATTATTGTAGAGGGACAGCAAGTCTCCTGTCTTTGTAATGGCTTGCAGAGAGAGTGACAGTACATTAGGAACTGCACATAGGTCTTTTTCGGTGGGTTTAAAGTCCACTGCATCAAATCAATTGAGCAACCAAAGGCTTTGAAACTGCATCAGGTATATATTTTATTGTCAGAGCAGTTTCAGTTTATTGGTTAAGTTGCAAGAACTGCAGGGTAGAAGTTTCTTGTCTGACCTTGGAGTCCCTGCCTTGTTCTGAATCGAAGGGTATCAATTAATGTTATTTTGTCCAACAACAATGATTGATGCTGTTGCTCCTTTATACACAACATATCTCACTTTTTCTTTCACAACTTGGTGCACCTGGTTATGGCATTAGTGAAGTTGACCAAACGACCCGGTGTGTTGTCTTTGCAATGAGCAGGATTAACGTGAATAGGTTGATTTTTTTTTTAAAGAGATATATTATCTATTACTAAACCTAACCAAGTCGTTTTAAGTGGTGAAACTTTACCGAGCAGCTTTTAGTGCCCAAATCTATCCAGTAAGTAAAAAGAAAAAATGAACTGAAAGGGAAAAAAGGTAAGTAAAACAAGTTTAACCAAAAGAAACAAAAAAAAAAAAAAGTCCCAGAAAAATTCAAACCACATCCGCTGACTGCCAAATCAAGAATGTATTTATTCCAGAACACCTCAAATCTACTTACGTGGCCATTGTGGGGCTTGAAAACAGGGCTGTTATCGCTCTGTGGGCAAAATTGCTACAGCTGATGTGTAAAGGCATAGAGGGTGAAGGACACTGGCACATTACCTTAACGCAGACCTTCCCAAAGTGTGTGGTCCGCCCCTAGGGGGGGGGGGGGGGGGGCGCAGAGCCATTGCAGGGGGGCGCGGTATGAAAAAAAAACGCTTGGACACTGCTAGCATAATTGACAGGCTTTTGACAGGGCGCCCACACAAATGCAAAGCAGGAGATGAAGCATCACTGAATATGTTTCCAAACCAACTTCATTCTAAGCCAAAGACTAGAAAATATGGTGAAGCATATCTTCCCTTTGGCTTCACCTGCACAAGTGCCGAGGTAGGTCTCCCCTGCAGAATTAAACCAATTGGTTTTCCCTTCGTGGGGAGCATGGGCTGGGTTCTTCAAATCACGGACAAACAGTATCCCACATTCTTGATTTTTAGTTCACAAACACTTCTTGTAATGACTAACTACTCATGACATTTTGGAGATGTTAGCTCTTTATACAGTAAAGTTACAGTGGGATACAAATAATATCAGGCTGATCCTGCCACGATTTGTTCCCCCGGTTCAAATCACGGACAAACAACATCCCACAGCTGTTTATGTTTTTGAACCCATTTTGCACAGAGAGGCATTTTTTGAAAAATGTATTGATAGCAATGTTGAATATTATTAAACAGGAAAAAAAACAACTACAGGTACAATAATTACACCGTGACGCCTCTAGCTTTGTAAATAGACGGACATTAACTGCATGTGTAAGCGTGTAAACCCGCAGATAGAGACAAAATACTTTTAATCTGAATATCTGCCATTCTGCAATTCATCTCATGTAAACAATAACGTGGCGCACAGCGTGACGTGAAAAAAGGCGCATACCTTTGAAGTTGCATGACCAACTCTGTATTCCTCGTCCACATGTAAACGCAAAAAAGGAGTTTTCTCAGTTTTCGGTGATTCGAAATGCCATTTATGTGTGGACGTAAGGTCCAAACACATAGAAACAGCTGCGTTTATAATACCCGTGCAGGTGTGGACGTAGAGTAAAAGAGTTAGTAGTTTATTTTCTTACTACCTGTAATGTATTGCAGATTACTTGTATTTAGTTAATTGTTTACTAAATGTTTGAGGTGTGAAATAAACCACAATGGAGCAAAATATGGGCGTGTGTGGTTGGAGGATGTGTTAGTGTGTGCATGTGCGCGCGCGGGGGGGGGGGGCACATGCAACAATGTCCCTCTGTGGGACATTTTACTTGTAAAACAAAAGGGGGCCTGGCAAAAAAAATTTGGGAACCACTGCCTTAACGCATTCTTCTTATGAACACCAATACTGCGTTTTAGAATTCATAGGTACTCATTTCAGTAGGACATCATTGGAATCTTGCTCCATTGCCCCCTTCCAACAAATGTACCACATATAACAATCTGCAATGTATAAAACATGTTTTAGAGAAAAAATGTAAAGACAATAAAAAAAGTTTTGTGTTTTTACTTTTAAATTCATGTATACTACAGCATTGAGTTTATCTTCTGTATGTTCTGGGCAATGCTTAAAAAGCAGAAGGGTCTGTGTAAGACTGGTAGCATCACACATGAAGTATATATTAGCCTTCACAGCTGTGGTCGCTCTGTGTGTTAAAAGATGATTTACAATGATTCCTTATCCGGAAAGTAAATTGCAAGGGGGGTATGGGGTCCTTTTGTGATGATTCTGCCGCAATTTTCCCCTTTACAATGCGAGGCCAATGGAGCGTTCTCTCCTTATCTCCATGAGTCCTGGTTGGAGTTTTTGAAAGATGTTCCCTTTCCTCTATCTAGTTCTTGTTCAGCCATGAAGATAACAACCCCATACCTCCTCCCCACTGCCCACACCCGCTGACACATAATCACAACCCCGACTGAAGTGTGTATCTGTAAGAGCAGATTCTCACACTTATAATTCAAGGGCATAGTGCAAGCAAGGGTGGATGCGTGTTTTCCTGTGAATGTGTCCTGGTCAGATGCCATGGCTCCGTGTGCCGTAATGTATTTTCAAAGCAAAGGGCTTGTGCAACATTCAGAATGTCCGAACTCTGAGATTGAGGTGAAAAGGAATACATGCTTTTACTTTTTGGAGATGTTTTTCATAAGAAGCCTTGCAACACCTTCAAAAGCTGGGCAATAGAAGCTGTAAGATTACCAAACAATTACCTGACATAATAAATGGTCAGAATCTTCAGGGATCGGACCAGATGCTGCTAAATGGGAAGCATTTGGTTGACATTTTCCTTTGACTCCCTCACTGTGCAGAGATGCAATGCATGGGGGGGCAGACACAGCTCTAGGTAATGCAATAACACTCACAGCGAGCTTACAACCACATTTCCCTGCTTTCCTATGTATGTATTCTCTTTCAGCCACCCATGCTGGCATGGCATTTCGTCTTCAACGAATCTCTTATTCTGTTTGTGAAGTGACAGCGTAGCTTACTGTGACACTTAACCACTTGGAGAGAACATCAGTACGACATTATTCTTGCTCCTGCTGCAGATTCCCTATTCCTTTTTCTCCCCATGAGTCCATAAAGATGAAAAAGATGAGGGTGGTTACGATTACCATATTACATAGTGGCCCACGTCATTCCTGAACCATGCAATCTTATAGGTGAAAACTTTTCAGGTAGCAAAAAAAGTTAAACTGTGTTCATTCAGCTGGATGCCCAGAGTGGCATCATTTGAGGATTAGCTCTAACAGCTTGAATCTATTGATGAGCAGGTCTTTATTATACTGGGATTATATCTGAGTGCCAGACAAGATTTAAAACAAATATGTGAGGAAGATCAGGGTAATATATAAACCACTCTTGTGTGTGTGTGTATCTTTCACAAACAATGACCCCTGTTCTGTAGAGGGAAATCATCAGGGTGCAGATGAAAGGCACATGGGCCTGTCAGTACAGAATTCTGCTGGCTCGTTCTGCTGGAGTGCAATGAGCTTTGTTACTCGTTTGCTCACTTTAGCTTGCCAGGCACTTTAGGCCCATGTCCAGTGGCTCCAACATGAGTGGGTGGATTGGCACAAAACTTGGTGCAAAGAACTGTGGTTTCCAGACAATGTAACCCAATGACCTCTGTGATCCCCTGACTCTTTCCAAAGCCCAAACATAAGGTGACAATTCAACGTGTACCATCAAATTTGATAGATATGTACAGTGGGGCAAAAAAGTATTTAGTCAGCCACCGATTGTGCAAGTTCCCCCACTTAAAATGATGACAGAGGTCAGTAATTTGCACCAGAGGTACACTTCAACTGTGAGAGACAGAATGTGAAAAAAAAATCCATGAATCCACATGGTAGGATTTGTAAAGAATTTATTCGTAAATTAGGGTGGAAAATAAGTATTTGGTCACCTCAAACAAGGAAAATCTCTGGCTCTCACAGACCTGTAACGTCTTCTGTAAGAAGCTTTTCTGTCCCCCACTCGTTACCTGTATGAATGGCACCTGTTTGAACTCATCATCTGTATAAAAGACACCTGTCCACAGCCTCAAACAGTCAGACTCCAAACTCCGCTATGGCCAAGACCAAAGAGCTTTCGAAGGACACCAGGAAAAGTATTGTAGACCTGCACCAGACTGGGAAGAGTGAATCTACAATAGGCAAGCAGCTTGGTGTGAAAAAATCAACTGTGGGAGCAATCATCAGAAAATGGAAGACATACAAGACCACTGATAATCTCCCTCGATCTGGGGCTCCACGCAAGATCTCATCCCGTGGGGTCAAAATGATCATGAGAACGGTGAGCAAAGATCCCAGAACCACACGGGGGGACCTGGTGAATGACCTGCAGAGAGCTGGGACCAAAGTAACAAAGGTCACCATCAGTAACACACTACAACGGCAGGGAATCAAATCCCGCAGTGCCAGACGTGTTCCGCTGCTGAAGCCAGTGCATGTCCAGGCCCGTCTGAAGTTTGCCAGAGAGCACATGGATGATACAGCAGAGGATTGGGAGAATATCATGTGGTCAGATGAAACCAAAGTAGAACTTTTTGGTATAAACTCAACTCGTCGTGTTTGGAGGAAGAAGAATACTGAGTTGCATCCCAAGAACACCATACCTACTGTGAAGCATGGGGGTGGAAACATATTGCTATGGGGCTGTTTTTCTGCCAAGAGGACAGGACGACTGATCCGTGTTAAGGACAGAATGAATGGGGCCATGTATCGTGAGATTTTGAGCCAAAACCTCCTTCCATCAGTGAGAACTTTGAAGATGAAATGAGGCTGGGTCTTCCAACATGACAATGATCCAAAACACACCGCCCGGGCAACAAAGGAGTGGCTCCGTAAGAAGCATTTGAAAGTCCTGGAGTGGCCTAGCCAGTCTCCAGACCTCAACCCCATAGAAAATCTGTGGCGGGAGTTGAAAGTCCGTGT